>NC_062552.1:123245869-123947119 GCF_016906955.1 Phacochoerus africanus
TCATATTTCTCTCCCTCTGTCTCAGGCAGAATCTCCGACAGCTCCACCAGACAGGTCCCCTGGGTGTCCAGCCTTGGCCCAGGGATATCTAGCTCCTGGACTTTAGTGACACTTCCTGCCGTCGTTCCTAGAGTCAGGCACTTGTGGAATCTTCCTGCTGTAGCTGGTCTCTAGGCTGCCTCACCGTCCCCCATATGGTCATCAATTCTCTGCATTAAACTTCCCGTTTTGGAGTTCCCACTGTGGCTCAGTGGGTTAAGAACCTGACTAGTATCCATGAAGATGTGGGCTTGATCCCTGGCCTTGATGGGTGGGCTAAGGATCTGGCATGGCCTAAAGCTGCAACAGAGGTCGCAGATGCAGCTCCAATTCGACTCCTAGCCTGGAAACTTCCATACGCTGCAGATGCGCCCTAAAAAAGAAAAAAAATCCCCCACTTTGTATTTATTCAGTTATTTATTTATTTAGGCTGCACTCACAGCCTATGGAAGTTCCTGGGCCAGGGATCAAATCAGAGCCACAGCTGTGACCTATACCACAGCCACAGCGATGCTGGATCCTTAACCCGATGTGCCAGCGTGGGAGCTCCAAATTCCCTCTGTCTTAAGTACTTGGAGATGTTTGATCTTCCGTGGACACCGTGACTCACACCGGCACCTGTTCAGGCCTAAATCACAGAACGCGGAGAGCTCACCGTGCGCAGGATTGAATTCACCCCCAGTCCTGCCATGAGGGCTGGCATAAAGACAGATCCAGTCCCCCAGGGCAGCCCAAAGAGACCTTCCCAGGGTGGGTGGGTGTGAGTTGGGGGCCATGAAGGTCAAGCAGGGGTTTGCCAGACAAAGCAGGTGGAGAAAGACAATCTCCAAGGGAGAAGCAAGGGTCAAGGCCCACTTGGGAACGTGCCTAGGGGATTCTGGGGCTGTGTGATTCTGGGGAGGGTGAGACATTGTGTGTGTGTGTGTGTGTGTGTGTGTGTGTGTGTGTGTGCGCGCGTGCACACATGTAGGGGGTCATTATGATGCCTGGACAGTGGGGAGTTCCCGTTGTGGCTCATCAGGTTCAGAACCTGACTACGATTCATGAGGACTCGGGTTCGATCCTTGGGCTCACTCAGTGGATTAAGGATGGGGCACTATTGTGAGCTGTGGTGTAGTTCAAAGAGGCAGCTCAGATCCCGAGGTGCTGTGGCTGTGGTGTAGGCCGGCAGTTGCAACTCCGATTTGACACCTAGCCTGGGAACTTCCATATGCCGAGGGTGTGGCCCTAAAAAAAGGAAAAGTCATATCTGGGCAGCGGAGCTGAGGCTGAGCCCCAGCCTGCTTTATGTGTTGCTCAGAGTGATCCCAGAATTTCTTTCTTTTTTGTTGTTGTCGTCTTTTTTTTAGGACCGCACCTGCGGCATATGGAGGTTCCCAGGCTAGGTGTCAAATCGGAGTTGCAGCTGCAGGCCTACGACACAGCCACAGCCATGCGGGATCCGAGCCACATCTTCGACCTACACCACAGCTCATGGCAACGCCGGATCCTTAACCCGCCGAGCGAGGCTAGGGATCAAACCCATATCCTCACAGATGCTAGTTGGGTTCATTAACCACTGAGCCACGATGAGAACGTCCCAGAATTTCTTGAATTAGAGGGTTTTTTTTTGGGGGGGGCTCAAAATCTTGTGACCTCAGAAGCTCCATTTTAGGGGGCTGGCTTGCTCAAGGGAGTTCTCAAACCACTGCCCTGAATTTGAGGCCTGGTCAGCAGGGAAAGGCCCCCGTTTTATTTGCCTTTCAGGAAAACCTCTCTGGCTCTGGGGAATGGTAGTGATGGGGGGGGAGGGTAGGAGAGCCTGGGGCTGCTGAGGAACCTGGTCCCCTCACCTAAGTGTGACCCAGGGCAGGGGGTAGGGCAGGGGGTGGGGCCGGAGCAGCAGGAATGGAGCTGGCTGCCCACTCAGGGGGTATGCCTGGGTGGGAGGGGGCGGCCCAACAATCCCAGGCTGAGTGGGAATCTGGAAGAGGCCTGAGCTGGGGGCCAAGAGTGCACTCTGGGGGCTGCCCTATCCCCACCGACCCCACCCCATCCCCACCCCATCCCCCCACCCCATCCCCACCCCATCCCCCCCCACCCCCACCCCATCGCACCCCATCCCCCACCGCCCACCCCATCCCCCACCCCATCCCCCCCACCCCGGACCTTGGTTTCCCTGCTCCTTGTGAGTCTCAGGGCAACACCACCAGCTCTTTACACAGCTGCACTCCCCGATCTGCCACTCACACACACACACACACACACACACACACACACACACACACACACACACACTTCCCCCACCCCCCGCCTTTTTTTTTGTCTTTTTAGGGCCGCATCTGTGGCATATGGAGGTTTCTAGGCTTGGGGTCAAATCAGAGCTGTAGCTGCCAGCCTACACCACAGCCACAGGATCGCGGGGTCTGCGCCTCCTCTGCGACCTACCGCACAACTCACAGCAACGCTGGATCCTTAACCCACTGAGCAAGGCCAGGGATCGAACCCGCGTCCTCATGGATACTATTTGGGTTCGTTAACCACTGAGCCACGACGGGAACTCCTGCACTCCCCCCTTTTTTTGTTTTTTCTCTGCACTCCCATTTTTAAATGATTCTGTGAAAATTCCCAACTTCTTGCTCCATCACATCCCTCCTCCCACCCCATCAGAGGTGACATTGGAACCAGGGGTCCAGGCCTTTGGCAGGGGGCTCCTGCACCTCCTGCGCCAAACGGGCAGCTGGTCCCGGGTGGACGTGGAAAACACAGTCCGCACGCAGGTCCCGGGAGGCCAGGTCCCGGGAGGTCCGGTCACGGCCTCTGTATGTGGAAAGACTCCCGGTCCAGGAGGAAGAGGCTGCGGGAACAGAGGTTGCCCCGAGTTCCGAGTGCCGCGCCGCGTCCCGCTTCCTTCAGTCCCGCCGCCGGGGCGTCCCTGACCAGAGGTGACCTCCTTGCAGAGGAGGTGCCCCGAACGCGAGGCCCTGCGGGGCGGGCGCCCCGGGAGCGTGCCGGCGGGGCGGGAGGCGGTGCTCAGGGCGCGGCCCGCGGCTCCTCGGGGGCTGCGCCGGGCCGGGGTGCCCTCCCTCCGCCTCTTCCTCCGCCGGCCGAGCCGGGCCGGGGCGGAGCGGGGCGGAGCGGGGCGGCGGCATGGCGGGCCGGCGGGCCGGGGCCGGGGCGCTGCTGGCGCTGCTGGCACTGCGGGCGCTCGGGGCATCGGCGCACCCGCAGTGCCTGGACTTCAGGCCGCCCTTCCGGCCGCCGCAGCCGCTGCACTTCTGCGCGCAGTACTCGGCCTTCGGCTGCTGTGCTCCTGAGCACGACGCGGCGCTGGCCCGGCGCTTCGGGGCCCTGGCGGCGCGCGTGGACCCCGCCCTGTGGGCCGAGTGCGCCGGCTACGCGCTGGACCTGCTGTGCCAGGTGAGCGGGCTCGCGGGCGTACGGGGCGCGCGGCTGGCGGGCGCGCGCCCGGGGCCCTGGTCCCAGATCCGAGAGCCGCGGGTGCAACCCTCCTCCGCGAGGATCGAGAGTGGGCAGGGGGCTTTGGAACCCGAGGTCCCCAGCGGGAGTGATTTGGCACAGGTCTGGGAGACGGGCATCCTGGGACGGCTCTGGGTTTTGCCATCTTTATATTTGTGACGTGGGCGTTCGCTGGGCCTCAGTTTCCCCTCCTAATGAGCTCATCACTCCCTCAGAGTTTGGGGGCTTCTCTGCCTGGGCACTGCCTAAAGACAACCCCCTAGTGCCCCGACCCCAGAGAGCCCGGCGCTTGTCTGAATACCAGTGGGGGAGGGCTTTGTCCCGCTCAGGGCTCCCCTGCGCTGCCCCTGGGCAGGTGGAAGCCAAAGAGCCCTGTAGAGGGCGTGGTCAACACGCTTGGGTTTATGGTGGGGTTTGGGGGGACCCCTGCTCCCAGTGAGGGCCCTTTCCCCTCCTGAAGGGGCAGCCTGAGAGCTCCTCCCTACTCTGGGAATCTGACATGCACTGGTGCTCTGATCCTGGGGGAGCCCGGGTCCTGAGATGCCCCAGGCGCTTCTGGACCCTACCTGGGTTGGTGCTGTGCCCTCTCCCTGGGGTGGCACCTCCACTCCGCGGAGATGCTGTCATCTTCCAAGACCACCTGAGCGACATCCCTTTGGTGAAACCTCTTTGCCCCATCTCCCCCCACTGAGGGCTGAGCCCCTGCTTCTGTCCACATCAGCTTGGGCTTTAGCTGTTTCTTTTCCCCATTCGGGAGTGCCTGACCGGAATCCCTGGCTGGCAATGAGTCAAGGCTGAGACGTCCTAGGACCGGCCCTGGCCCAGCACGAGGCAGTGAGAGGATGGGTTGGTTGGTGGCTGGGTCCTGTGTGGGCAGCGCAGAGGCATAGCCTTCGGTTGGCAGGGGCAGGCGCTGATGGGAGGGGTGGCTTGGAGTCAGATATACTGGGATGGGCAGGTCATCGCTGTACTTTGATCGTGTTATCTTTGCATTGGGGGCACCTTGGCCACCCCCGGTTGCCATGCAGGCTAAATGTCAATCCTTAGGGCTCAGTGGACGATCCTGGCTGGGTTTCTCTGCTGCTTCCTTGGTCCCCACTGGCTGCCCAGCCCTGGGTGGGGTCTGAGTCGGGGGCCCAGAGGCTGATTCAGGGAAGGCCCAGAGAAGCAAGGACTTGCTTAGCGGTCACGCAACCCAGTGCTGGTCATGGTGGCACGTGGGCCATGGTCATTGCCAGAGTGAGTGGGCCATCATTTGGCTGAGAAACAAGGGGCTGGGAGCAGACACCGGGGAGCTCCGGAACGCAAAGGTGGACACCTCTGGTGGACGCTGCTGAGGCCTCGAGCTGTGCCTCTCCAAGCATCTACCTCCATTACTAGCGAGGTGACTCCTGGGGACCAGGTGCTGTGATCATCCCGCCCCTGTCACATGGCAAGGTTCATGCATCCTCCCCAGTTTTTTTTTTTTTTCTTATTTTTAGGGCCGCACCCATGGCATATGGAGGTTCCCAGGCTAGGGGTCGAATTGGAGCTACAGCCACTGGCCTGCACCACAGCCACAGCAACATCGGATCCGAGCCGCGTCTGTGACCCACACCATAGCTCATGGCAATGCTGGATCCTTAACCCACGGGGCAAGGCCAGGGATCGAACCCACAACTTCATGGTACCTAGTTGAATTTGTTTCTGCTGTACCACAATGGGAACCCCCCCCCCCAGTTTTTATTGAGCATTTGCTATGTGCCAGGCTGAGCCGGGCAGAGAAGGTGGGCAGGTCCAAGGAGGAAGAAGGAAGGGTCAGTCTTGCTACCCCCTCATCTGGCAGGAGGTGCCCCCACTCTCCTTGGGAAGCTTCCCAGCATGGCCTGGGCTTGAGCAGCCAGTGGCGGAATGGCCGCTAGCACCTCACCCCAGGCATCTCTTGGAGTGACCTCATGTCTGGAATGAGCTCGGAGAGTCCAGCCGAGGCTGGACCGTGGCTTCTTTGGCGGGGCCTCGTGGGAGGGCGGGTGAGCGCTGGATGGAGGACCGTACGCGTTGCAAGCCAAGGCTGTGTCTGGATCGAGCCCCTCCTGATTTCCACCCGGGGAGGTGGCCGAGGTGCCTTATTTACAAGTTTCAGTCAATGACGACATTCAGGCATTTACATCTGCCTGGACTCCAGACAGGGGAGAAAGACCATGCCTGTGCCCACAGTTTCCCCAGAACCTGCCCCCATGTGGCACCCATGACTCCTCCAGATGCCTGGGATGACTCCTTAGCCAGAGGCCAATAATCTCTCCTGACCCCTTCAGACCCTTTCCTGGAGTTTTGTTCATCTGCTGCCTGTGTCATCCGGAGGAGAAAAAACAGCTAGTGACACATAGCAGCTCAGGTCCCAGGTTGATGGGAGCCGGTCCACCCAGCCTCCTTCTCGTGTAACTGAGATGGCCTTTTTAAGTAACTGAAGTCATCAAAGCCTGGTTTCTGATAGAAGTCTGATAGCCAAACATGTTCGAAAGGCTCAGGACCTGTGCAGACATTCCCTGGAGCCTGTTGGGAGTTGGCCCTGTGCTGGGTGCTGGGCTCTGGGCTCAGAGGCAGTTGCCCAGGCACAAGCCCAGTGTCAGATGTCCTCTTGTTCAATTCAGGAGAGAGACACACAGACCCTCACCAGACAGACAAAAGGCTTCTTGGGGGACTGAACGCTATGGGGGCATAGGGAGAAGGGCCACACTTTCCCTGGAAAAGTCAGGGAAGGCTTCCTGGAGGAAGGAATGTTGATGATGTGCCTCTTTCTTTTTTTTTACTGCTACTCCAGCGGCATATGGAAGTTCCCAGGCTAGGGGTTGAATCAGAGCTGCAGCTACAGGACTACACCACAGCCACAACAACACTGGATGCGAGCCACATCTGTGACCTACACTGCAGCTTGCGGCAACATCCGGATCCTTAACCCACAGAGTGAAGGTAGGGATTGAACCTAAATCCTTACGACACTATGTTGGGTTCTTAACCTGCTGAGCCACAGCGGGAACTCCCTGTTTGCCTCTTGATAATCCATATTGTTGGAGCATTTACTCAGCAAACACATGCCTCTCTTCAATTTATCCCTCCCAATAACTCCATGAGGTTGGAATTTTTTTCCCTTTTATAGATGAGGCCATAGGCACAGAGAGGTTAAGGGATTTGCCCAAAGTCACTCAGGGAATGGCAGACTCAGTCTCCAGTGTGCGCTGACCCCAAAGCCCCTCTCTTAATCACTTTGCCATATTACCTGCCTTCCTGAGGCCCCATCCTGTGCTGGGCCCTGGGGTCCCTGCCCTGGAGGGCCCCGTAGTCTATGGGGTGGACAGACCTGCAAAGAGAGACTAAGTTCTAGTCAAGCAGACCAGCTGAACAGTGGGGAGGTGACAGCAGAAGTGGAGTGCTCCCCCTGCAAATGACAGAGTCACAATGTGGTGAAGGTTGTGGCTGAGATATGAACAGAGAGCTACAGGAGCAGCCACAGGGGCCGGGAGTGGGGTGGGGTCCAGGGCCCCAACAGAACAGAGGTATAAGAGAAGATTGCTGAGTTGGGTTTTGAGTCACGAATAGGAGTTTGCCAGATGTGGAAGTGGGTGTTCCATCCTGGAAGAGAATACTGGTCTCTTCAGCAAGGGTGGTGGGATGAGAAGCCTTCGGGACTCAGGGGCTTGGGTCAGGGGTGTCGGGGACTGCACAGCGGCAGCCTCAGGGCAGTGATGTGGGCAGGCTGTTTGCCTCTGTGCTGAAGGCCCAGACAGCTGAGTCGTGTCACAGTGAGTGGGTTTTCCATGGGTTTTCCACTACCTCCTACCGCCAAGCCTGTGGGCTTGATGCATACGGATGCCAAAATACCAGCCTGGCTCCCTGAAGGCCCCCCTTGCCTCTCCCTAGTTCTGGGTTGGGCTTTGGTGAGTGAAGGCACTCAGCCTGGCTTCCAGAAGTCTGTTTTCCTCCCCGCTGTGTCTCTGGCGCCAAAGCCAGTGCCTGGCACAGAGTCAGCACTCAGTCAACACTCATTGAATGAAACTGCTGAATAATCTGAAAAGAGCCCTGGTCTGGGCACCATGAGGCCTGGGTCTGAGCCCTGGCTTGGCCACTTCTTGGCACATGGCCTTTTTAAGCCTCAGTTTCTCATCGACACAGCAGGAATCACAATGACGCTACCTCACAAGGATTAAATGTGGAAGTTCCCGGGTGGCACAGCAGGTTAAGAATCCAGGTGTTCCCATTGTGGCTCAGTGGGTGAAGAACCCCAATAATATCCGCATCCATGAGGTTGCAGGTTCGCTCCCTGGCCTTGTTCCGTGGGTTAAGGATCCGGCGTTGCTGTGAGCTGCCGGCTAGGGCGCAGACACGGCTCAGATCTGGTGTGGCTGTGGCTGTGGTGTAGGTCGGCAGCTGCAGCTCCAATTTGACTCCTAGCCTGGGAATGTCTATAGGCCACAGGTGCAGCCCTAAAAAGAAAAAAAAAAGAATCCGGTGTTGCCACAGCTGTGGTGCGGGTTGCAACTTGGCACGGGTTCCATCCCTGGCCCAGCAACTTCCACAGGCCACAGGTGTGGCCAAAAAAAAAAAAAAGAGAGAGATTAAAGGCATTGTGTATGCACGCCGACCCTCCCTGGTCCACCCAGGGTGGCTGGCCTGGACTCACATGAGGTTCCAGGGGGACCAGGGAGAGGTGGCCCGTGTGGAGGCCAGGCCCTGGCCGGCTGGCCCACTGGCCTGGCTGAGAGGAGAAACACGCATTCCTGTCTGGGCCTGGGGCAGTACTGACCAGACCCACAAGCACGTCCCCAAGTGGCCCTCAGCCCCGCAGTAGTAGCTGAGGGGGCAGGATGACAGGCTGTGGTGTGACCAAAAGCCACAATCGTTTAACGAGAGGGTGAGTCCCCTGGCCTGGAGCCTGAGAACACAACCAAGAGGGCAGCCTGCCACCCGCGGCCCCTGGGGGCCTGTTCTTGGATCCTGGCCTCACCCTGCCTGTGAGGGGGGAGCGTGTGTCTGTCTGGGTCCCCCCCACGTCTGGAAGAGCATCTCCTGAGGCCTCCAGGGGCCCGGGGCTGAGTCAGAGCAGGCCTTGGCCTGACGAGCTCATGGCCAAGGGGTTGCGTGTCCGACAACACAAATGATTCCGTGTGCTCAGGGCACGGGCTCTAACGGAGGGAGATCCGCAGAGAGCCTGGGGTGCCTGAGCCTCCCTTCTGGGTGCGGTGAGGCTCTCAGCTCGCAGGCAGTGGGTGCGAGCACGTGGAGCCAGGAGAGGCCTGGTCATGCGTGTTGCCTCTGCCTGGATTCTCAGGAAGCAGAACCCGGGGCTGAGCTCTGGGTCTTTTTCCTTGTTAGGGTGAGTGGACCCTGTCAGCGGGAGGTACAAGGGGCAGAGGGAGCATCCAGTCAAAGATGCAGTTTCAGGAGTTCCTGTTGTGGCGCAGTGGACATGAATCCAACTAGGAACCATGAGGCTGCGGGTTCGATCTCTGGCCTCATTCAGTGGCTTAAGGATCAGGCGTTGCCGTGAGCTATGGTGTTGGTCACAGACTCAGCTCAGATTCCACGTGGCTGCGGCTCTGGCGTAGGCCGGTGGCTGCAGCTCCATTTAGACTCCTAGCCTGGGAACCTCCATATGCCGCGGGTATGGACCTAAGAAGCAAAAAATGAAGTTAAATTAAATTAAATTAAAGATGCCATTTCAAGGAGGCTGCCACCACATGGGACTGCTGCTTGAACTGGCAAGACCATGGGTCCAAGAAACCCCACACACTGCCAACCAGGACTGTCCTAGGCGGGGAGGAAGGCAGAACAATTATCTATCAGCTTCCTGCTCCAGGGGTCAAAGTTTTGCCACATCAGGCATTAACTCCCCCCCTCCCCACATTCTGGGCTGTACCCACATGGGTACTGAGTGGGGTGCTGAGTCCCATCAATGGGGAAGCCCTCGGCGCGAGGCAAGGGGGGAGCCACAGCTGTTGGGTTCTGCCCCGTGAAGGTAGAGCCCAGCAGACCTAGAAAAGGGGCCAGTGAGGTCAAGAGGAGCTGGAGAGGTGCCCAAGGGGGTCCAAATCCTGTGTCTCACAGCTGCAGGATCAGAGGACCGCCCAGGGCCCTGCCTGCCAGGGGCTGAGCCCATGGTGACTGAGGGATGGAGGAAGGGGGCCCAGTAGTCAGGCAGACGTGTGGGCGTGAGTGTAATCCATGCACATGCACACACGTGTGCACGTGCCAGGCACCCTGGGGCTGGGGATGGGGTGGACCCGAGACTAGACCCAGATCCTCCGTGCTGAGTGACAGTGGGGGGCCTGCACCTTACTCTCCCCACCTGTACCACTGCCCCCCTCCCTGCCTCCGTGGGCTCTTGTGGGGATTAAATAATAATGGGGGGAGGGACACTTATTCTCTGTTAAGGGCTGGTCAGGGCGGGTTAGTATTCAGCCTGGCCCCTAGGTATCCACTGTGGGCCTCCCTAGGCTAGACTTGGTCTCAGGCTCTGGGATGTGGCAGTGACCAGGGCAGACAAAGTTCCTGCCCTCGTGGGATTTATGTTTCAAGGAAGACTGACAATCAACATATAAACACATTGATTTTTATCATATTATCGCAGAAGATTAAGGGTTTTTTGGTTTTGTTCTGTTTTGCTTTGCTTTTTAGGGCCATGCCCATGGCATATGGAAGTTTCCAGGCTAGGGGTTGAATCAGAGCTATTGCTACGAACTACACCACAGCTCACAGCCATGCCAGATCCTTAACCCATGAGCGAGGCCAGGGATTGAACCTGCATCCTCATGGATACTAGTCAGATTCATTTCTGCTGAGCCACAATGGGAATGCCAAGATTTTTGTTTTTTTAAGCCGAGTCAGAGCCCAGGGAAAAAATAGGGGTGTTGGATGGGTGAGCAGGGAAGATCTCCCTAGAGGGGCCCCTTGAGTAGGAATATAAATACGACGAAGGAGTGGCTCTTGCAGTTCTAGGGCTGAGGAGCATATTAGAAAAGAATGTGTATTATGGATAAGCAATGAGCTCCTGCTGTCCAGCACAGGGAACGATAGCTAATCACTTGGGATGGAACATGGTGGAGGATAATGTGAAAAAAAGAAGGTATATAAATGCATAACTGGGTCACTTTGCTGTACAGCAGAAACTGACAGAACACTATAAATCGGTTAGAATAAACATTTTTTTAAAAAGATCATGTATTGGAGTTCCCATGGTGGCTCAGCAGGTTAAGAACCTGACTAGTATCCATGAATATTCAGGTTAGATCCCTAGCCTTGTGCAGTGGGTTAAGGACCCAGCATCTCTGAAAGCTGCAGCGTAGGTTGCAGATGCAGCTCAGATCTGGCATTGCTGTGGCTGTGGCCTAGGCCGACCAATTAGACCCCACACCTGGAGACGTCCGTGTGCTGGAGGTGTGGCCTTAAAAAGAAAAAAACGTGTACCAAGATGCCTCAGACCGTCTTTGGCACACAGTAAGTGCTCAATGCTGATGCCACTGTTTTTTTGTTGTTGTTTGTCTTTTGTCCTTTTAGGGCGGCACTTGCAGCATATGGAGGTTCCCAGGCGAGGGGTTGAGTCGGAGCTGTAGTGGCTGGCCTACACCACAGCCACGGCAGATCCGAGCCGCATCTGCGACCTACACCACAGCTCACCGCAGTTCGGATCCTTAGCCCACTGAGCGAGGCCAGGGAGCGAACCCACAACCTCATGGTTCCTAATCGGATTCATTTCTGCTGTGCCACGAGGGGAGCTCCCGATGCCACTGTCAGCAGAAGTGGCAGAAGTAGTAAGAGTGTGGTCATTCAGACAGATGCATCAAGGCAAGAACGAATGAAGGTGTGGCCGCTGCTCTAGTTGAGACAGTTGGTAGGTAATGGCCAGAAGGCGTCGTCCCCAATTTACAGATCAGCAGACTGAGGTTCCAGGAGGTGGGGAGACCTGCCCGAGGTCCCACAGCTGGTAAGCCCCCCCCGCACCACCCCCCCAAAGCATCCGCGAGCCGGCCCTGTCTCTGCAGGAATGCTCGCCCTACGCTGCCCACCTCTATGACGCGGAGGACCCGGCCACGCCGCTGCGGACGGTGCCCGGCCTCTGCGAGGACTACTGCCTGGACATGTGGCAGACGTGCCGGGGTCTCATCCGCCACCTGTCGCCGGACCGCGAGCTCTGGGCTCTGGAGGGCAACCGCGCCAAGTTCTGCCGCTACCTGTCCCTGGACGACGTGGACTACTGCTTCCCGCGCCTGTTGGTCAACGAGAACCTCAATTCCAACCTGGGCCGCGTGGTCGCCGATGCCAAGGGCTGTCTGCAGCTGTGCCTGGAGGAGGTGGCCAACGGGCTGCGCAACCCGGTGGCCATGGTCCACGCCCGGGACGGCACCCACCGCTTCTTCGTGGCCGAGCAGCTGGGGCTGGTGTGGGCCTACCTGCCCGACCGCTCGCGGCTGGAGAAGCCCTTCCTGAACATCAGCCGGGCCGTGCTCACCTCGCCCTGGGAGGGCGACGAGCGGGGCTTCCTGGGCCTCGCCTTCCACCCCCGCTTCCGGCACAACGGCAAGCTCTACGTCTACTACTCGGTGGGCGTCGACTTCCACGAGTGGATCCGCATCAGCGAGTTCAGGGTCTCGGAGGATGACGACAACACCGTGGACCACGACTCGGAGAGGTGCTTTCGCTGGGAGCGCAGGCGGGGCGGGGGCGGGGGCAGGGCTGCAATCCGGCCGCCAGCTGGGATCGGCCCCAGGGTGACCACGGAGGGCCAGTGGGAGTTGTTCCGCATGGGTTGTGACATAGGTTGAAGGGCAGGCCTCGGGAGAGGGCTGGACCCCATCTTCAGGGGTCAGCGGAGGGATGGTTGTCACAGGACATCGCAAGGTCATGTCCAACTCCTGGATCAGGTGCTCTGGAGGCTTCCTTTCATTTGGTTCCCATATAGCCCCATTTTGCAGATGAGGAAGTGGAGGCTCAGAGAGGTGAAGGCACTGCCAGGTCACCCAGCTAGACAGCATCAGAGCTGGAGCCCTGGTCTGTCTGGCTCCCTCCAAGGCCCAACCCACCGCTCCCACCAGCCTGGCTTGGCCCCAAGGTGCCGTTCTCACCAGACCTGACCCCATCTCCCACTCCTCCCCCGAGCCTCACCCGTCAAGCAAACTGCTCTCCTCCCTGGCCCCCAACAGCTTTGTCCATTCCTCTCCTCCAGGCCTCTGCTCCTCTCAACACCCAGCCTGCTCTGGGTATTAGTTATGCCCCAACTATTTTCCAAATGGGTTTGACCTGGCTTGGGGTGAAGGGCCTACATCATCTGCCTCCAGTAGAAAAATCAGTCCTGTACCAGGTCATTCAAACAGGCAGGTGTTAGAAATGGGGCAACGGCCGGGAAGAAGGGAGGCAGCACTGAGTTTAGCACCTGAAGGGCGCTGCCTCCCCTGTTTGGGCTGCAAGGACAAAGTGAGAGGTGTGGTTAACGGAGCCCCTGAGCTGGGGCCACTTGGTGGAAGCTGGAAGCACGGTGGGCAAGGGCAGAGAGGCGCCGGAGCCAGGTAGGAGCTGCAGCTACTGCCAAGATGCTGCGGGAGGTGGGGGGGCGAGGTGGGGGGGGGGAGAGGGCAAAATACCCCTGCTTCTCCCTTACATGCTCCCGTGCCCTCCAGTTTCCTGCCAGTGCTTTGCCATTGGCTGCACCTAGCTGGAGGCCAGCTAGCTGAGGAGCATGGGAAATGTAGTTTGCAGGGAATGGGAGGGTCAGGCCTGGATCTGAGGACAAATAAGCAAGCAACAGCCCATCGTGAATTTGGTAAAATTGTAAAATCTTGGCATGGAAAGTATAAAAAGAAGGACTCAAATATGCTGGCTAATGCGAGGTCCAGTGTAGATCTTGTCTAGTAGCAAGAAAGGAGTTGTCCGAGGAGTGAGTGTGGAGCTGAGCACGACCCACCCCATCCAGCCCACCTCCTTAGAAGTTACAGCACAGAAGTTCCTGTCGTGGCTCAGCGGTAATGAACCCCACTAGTATCCATGAGGACATGGGTTCGATCCCTGGCCTCGCTCAGTGGGTTAAGGATCCAGCATTGCCGTGAGCTGTGCCGTAGGTTGCAATCTCAGCTTGGATCCCGCATTGCTGTGGCTGTGGCGTCAGCCAGTAGCTGCAGCTCCAATTCGACCCCCAGCCTGGGAATTACCATATGCTGTGGGTGCGGCCCTAAAAAGGCAAAAAAAAAAAAAAAAAAGAAGAAGTTGCA
This sequence comes from Phacochoerus africanus, assembly GCF_016906955.1. NCBI lineage: Eukaryota > Metazoa > Chordata > Mammalia > Artiodactyla > Suidae > Phacochoerus > Phacochoerus africanus. The sequence goes on from NC_062552.1 coordinate 123,259,603, forward strand.
GCATGAAACAAATGAGAGTTAAGTGTAAGACGTGCTCAGCTTAAGTGGCTGGTATGTGGGCAGCTGTGAGGATGAAGAAACCAGTTGTGCCCATCAACCATTTCTCTTGACCATAACAGGGCAGGTACTAGCAGTGGAGAGCAATGGAAAAAGCACTAGACACACACACACACACACACACACACACACACACACACACACGGGAACTCCCATTGTGGCTCATTGGATTAAGAACCTGACAGAGGGTCTGTGAGGATGCAGATTGAGCCCTGGCCTCCCTCAGTGGGTGAAGGATCCAGAGTTGCCGCAAGCTTCAGCATAGGTCGAGCATGTGGCTCAGATCTGGTGTCACTGTGGCTGTGGTGTGGGCCAGCACCTGCAGCTCTGATTAGACCCCTACCCAGGGAACGTCTATATGCCGCGGGTGTGGCCCTAAAAAAGAAAAAGAAAAAGCACTAGACCAGAACTAGAGGACCTGAGTTCTAGTCCAGGCTCTGCCACCCGTGGGCTTTGTGACTGTGAGCGTGTTGCTCACCCTCTCTGAGCATCTCGGTTCCCACTGGCACAACGGCGTGAATGATACCTGCCCCACCTGCAGAGCCTCGAAAAACCACCTGCTATAAAGGCTATGCAAAGTCTTTCCAACTGTGAAATGGCAATCAAAAGAAAGGAGACGTGATTGCTGGGATCTTGTTTTGTGGTTTTGGCTGAGGTTTTTTTTTTTTGGGGGGGTATCTTCTTTTAGGATCATTCTGGAGATTGAAGAACCAGCCTCGAACCACAATGGGGGCCAGCTGCTCTTTGGGGACGATGGGTATCTCTACATCTTTACCGGAGATGGCGGGATGGCTGGAGACCCCTTTGGAAAATTTGGAAATGCCCAGAACAAGTACGTTCTGCTTGGGTGGGCTGCTGGGTTGGTTTCCATACTCTCCTGGAGGTGGGGGTCACTTCCTCAGCCAGGCCACGCAGAGCAATGGAAGTGGCTTTGGGCCCAGCTCCGTCGGGGGGCCTGTCTCTTCCTCTTACAAAGAGGAATGAGAGTAATCTCCCTGGGGAGGCTTGCCATGGGGAAGGGAGGTGAGCCTGTTGTCTTGGGCCCCTGAGAAGGGACATCACCCACCCTCTGGGAAGATGAAATTTTTCTCTGAAGTCCACCCAGCCCTGCTGGAACTGGAGGAAGCAAGGGGGTCTGCTTCCCAGACCAAATGGGGGGGGTGTGAGCTGGTTGGATGAGGCCTGGGTGCGTGGGCACGTGGGGTCTTTAGTGGCCTAGGATGGCCCAGAAATGGAAGTAGAGTCTTGCTCTCAGTGTCTCACTTTGGGGCTTGAGCAGATGGCCTGCCACCATTCCCGTCGTCCCCCCCCCCCCCACACACACACACACATGCGCGCACACACGAGTCTTGTGTGTGTACGTGAAGATATCCATGGGTCTCAGGGCAGCCTCCTCCGTTCTCTGAGCCAAAGTTACGAAACCTTCCTTAGCCCAGAAAGTAAAAATAGCGTGTATGATGTTGATTACAGTAATTAAAATGTTCACCATTTGTGATTTGTGCTTTCATATGTGACAGTGTAAGAATCATTGCAGCTTTCTCATGTTTGGGATCTATTTAGAGAGGAAGTGGAGAAAACAGGAATTAAGGATTTGTGGATAATTGGACAGAACTTAAAACACTATTTTGCTGTGATGAGTTTTGCCCACTTACATACCAAGCCTGGCACGTGGTGTGTGGGCTCCAGGAAGCAATCGGCCCCTTGGTACTGAGCAGGCTGGAGCACATGAGAGGACCTCCCTGGGCCAAAACCTGAAAGTCCGTGGTAGGAGATTAACTGTGGGGCCTCTATTAGGAGAGAGCATTTTATCATCAGGAAAGACGGTACTTGTGAGATGTCCTTAAGGATGAGGGGAAAGCTTGGGTGCTGATGCTGTGTGAAGATGATGGGCAGACCAACCAGTCCAGACCAACCAGAAGCCCAGAGGGAGGGCACCAGCATGGTAGCAGCTAGTGGAAAGCCATGCAGGTAATAGGTGCATCGGAAATCACAGATGAGGAGTTCCCGTTGTGGCTCAGCAGGTTGAGAACCCGAGTGGTACCCATGAGGATGCAGGTTTTCTTCCTGGCCTCGCTCAGTGGGTTAAGGATCCGGCATTGCCACAAGCTGCAGTGTAGGTCGCACATGCGGCTCAGACCTCGCTTTGCTGTGGCTGTGGTCTAGGCCGGCAGCTGTAGCTCTGATTTAATCTCTAGCCCGGGAACTTCCATATGCGACATGTGCAGCCCTTAAAAAAAAAAAAAAAAAAAAAAAAAAAAACAAATCGCAGATGAAAAGGGGTGTGTTCCTCACTGGACATCTGTGAGCACATTCCCCCGTCATGGGACACGTGTCATACAAAGAATGAGCCCCCAAAGCTACTCACCCCCAGTAGCTGCATGGAGGTGAAGGCTGCACCCTCTTCTCCATGGCTCTAGGGAGCACATTCTGAGGTCTCCTGGCTCCAAGGGCCCCAGAAAACGATGCTGCCTGGTGCCAGGGAGTGACCTCACTTCCGGCCCGGAGCTGCCAAATCGTCCCTCTCTCAGAACCCGGGCTGCCTCATTTTGAGATCAGGGTAGAGTGTGGGGTGAACTGAACTGATTCTGGGGCCTGTTTTGCCCTCTCTTGTGCTGCGAGAGCCCTGGGCGAGGTGGGGGGCGGGGAGAGGCAAGAACCTCAGCCTCCCATCTCCTGCTAAGATCTGCAGTGGTCACCCTCCCTCTTCCTTACCCTGACCTGTACTCTTGAATGGTGCACTTGACTTTGGTGGCTGTCATTCGTTCATTCTATCAGCAAACACTTAATGAGCACCTACTCCACGCTGGTCACTGTGCTGGGTGCCAGAAGGAAAGCGGAAATAGAGGTCATTTTACTAGTACCATTTTCATCCTGCAGCACAATGCAGTAAGTAGGCAGGAAATTGAGGGGCCACCCTGACATTCAAGTGGGGGCCACCAGGGCTTGGCTTGGTTAGCAAGTGTGGTAAAGAGCTTGAGTTTCTGCAGCCAGGCTGCCTAGGCTGGATGCCAGCCTTACCATGTACGGGTTTTGGCAATTGGAGACATTATAGGACCTTTCTGAGCTCAGCTGCCCCATCTGTCAAATGCGGATCGCAATAGTACCCACTGCCTAAAAGATTTGTTGTGCGGATGCAAGAAAGCAATAGATATTTGTATGTCCAATGCTTAGGACAGAGCCTAGCGCAGAAGATGCCCGATAAATGATAAATAAGGAATGAAAGAATGAATGAATGGGGTGACCAGTTGGTAGGCAGCTGAGAAAGACTTGAACCCCGGGGTCTCTGGGCCCACGCCAAAGCTCACCTGGTACCTGGGGTTGGCCTTGATCCTGGGGCCCCAACACCCTCTTCCCTACACCCGGCCCTGGGTGCCCGAGCCCCCTGGCGCAGGGCGACCCCGAGCCGGCGCCTTCTCCCACCCGGCCTGCAGGTCGGCGCTGCTGGGCAAGGTGCTGCGCATCGACGTGGACCGCAACGAGCGCGGCCCGCTCTACTACATCCCGCCCGACAACCCGTTCGTGGGCGACCCCGCCGCTCGGCCCGAGGTCTACGCCTTCGGGGTGCGCAATATGTGGCGCTGCTCCTTCGACCGCGGCGACCCGGCGTCGGGCGCAGGCCGCGGGCGCCTCTTCTGCGGCGACGTGGGCCAGAACAAGTTCGAGGAGGTGGACCTGGTGGAGCGCGGCCGCAACTACGGCTGGCGCGCCCGCGAGGGCTTCGAGTGCTACGACCGCAAGCTGTGCGCCAACACCTCGCTCGGTGACCGCCACCCGCCCCGCCTCCGCGCGCCCGGGGTCTCCCCCCATCGGCCCCTACCCCCTTCCGTCGGTGCCCCTCTCCCAAGCCGAGCCTCACCCCTTGTCCTGCGCCCTTAGCGACCCCCCCAATTCTAGACCTGACCTCCCCACCTTCAGTGGCCTGTGCGGATGTGCGCAAGCGCCTCCCTTGGTGGCCAACCATGCCCTCACTGGGGACTTCCCAGGCCGGGTGTCCCTGCTAGAACGCTCCTTGGCTCCTTCACGTCTCCCCCTGCCGCCCCCCCCCCATCATTCCATGCCGACGCAAACCCTCTCCCCACCTTACAAACTTTAAGCGTCACTTTTTCTGGGGCTCCATGTCGGGCCCTCTTGGGGACCTCACACCCCCTTGCCTGCGAGACTCAGGACCACCACGAAGCTCTGTTGTGAACCCGCAGGCTCACCCCAGCTTCTCCCCCACCCTGCAGATGACGTGCTTCCGATTTTCGCCTACCCCCACAAACTGGGCAAGTCTGTCACTGGGGGCTATGTGTACCGGGGCTGCGAGTACCCCAACCTCAACGGCCTCTACATCTTCGGAGATTTCATGAGCGGGTAAGTGGCCCGATTCAGTTCTAAGAGGAGCAGCGGGGCGGGGTCGGGGGCGGGGGTGAACCATACTCTTGACAGGCTCTGGGTGGTCTCACTCCGGAAAAAGCGGGGACCTGCCATAGCACCAACTGGCCAGAGGGGTCGCCCTGCTGGAGAGAGGAGAACTGAGGCTCCAGCCCCATCTGACCTTGGGGCCCCGTGGCGCATCGTGGCAGGACCCTCACACTCTATAGTGACCGCCACTGACTCCCTAGAGGGTGTGTGTTTTGGGGCCGGGGGCGGGTGTTGGGGTGAATCGCACCCCAAACAGGTTTCTGAGGGGTGATGAGAGGGTATATCCCAAGCCTGCTGGGGGTCAGGCTCTGTCCCTGGGGCAGCTCATGGAGCCTCATGACCACCTCGTTCTCCCATTGTCCAGAAGGGAAAACTGAGGACCAGAGAGGCCCAGGGCAGATAGACATCTGGCATGATACTCAAAAGTGCAGCCGAGATGGCCTGTGTCTGAAGCCTGGTGCACTTATCAGCTTTGTGACCCCGAGCCGCTATGTGCTTGAGTTTTTCCTCATCAGCAAATGGATAATAGCACCTGCTTCCTAGGGTTGTTTGAAGCCTGTTAATGCGTGTACAGCACTTAGAATCTAGAACGTGCTCCATATCTAGTGGCTCTTAATTATTGCCACCCTAGCCTCTCCGGGAGAGGACAGCTGAACGGGCTTCCTCAGGAGGGGGGCCAGGAAGCGGGAGGCTGGCAGAATTCTTTTTTTTTTTTTTTGCCTTTTCTAGGGCCGCTCCCGCGGCATATGGAGGTTCCCAGGCTAGGGATCGAATCAGAGCTGTAGCTGCCGGCCTACGCCACAGCCTCAGCAATGCAGGATCCGAGCCGCGTCTGTGACCTGCACCACAGCTCACGGCAAAGCCGGATCCTTAACCCACTGAGCAAGGTCAGGGATCGAACCCGCAACCTCATCGTTCCTATTCGGATTCCTTAACCCTTGCGCCACGACGGGAACTCTGAATGCTCGCAGAATTCTTACTTCTCGTAGGCTGCTGACCTGGCCAGGCTTGTGACCAGTGCGTCTGCAGCTGGAGCTGACAGAGAACCCTGACCTGGGCCTCTGGTTGCCCGATCCTTCTCCCATCTGGGGGCTCTGCCTCTGGGACTCAGTTATCCCTGGAAAATGGGTCTAGATGGAGCCTCTGTTTTTACCCCAATTCTCCTTTTTCCCCTTCTGCTGTCCCCCAGGAGTGCCCGAGCCACCTGAACACACACAGTGTTGCAGACATTTCCCAGGCCCCTTTGCTGAATCAGAGGGACCAGAGCAAGAGAAGTAGAAGAGAACCTCATACCCAAGTCAGGGAGTCAGATCCACGCACTCGGTGCCCCCCACTCTAGCTTCAGAGAACCTGTGAGCCGTGCCAGGGAAGCCCAGCACTGGGGCAGTCAGGAGGGCTTCCCAGAGGAGGGGTCGACAGAGCAGGGCCTGAAAGTATTAGAAGGGAGTAAGGGACAAGATGAGCATGTTCTGAGGATGCAAATTCTCCATTTCATGCTCTAAAGTGGAGGCAGCTCCAAGGTAGGGGCACCATACTTGGCTGGGCACCAGCCTTGGAGGGGTATGAAACCGCAGTCCACTCCTGACTGCCTCCTGCTGGTCGGTGGGTGGGGCCGAGCTGAGGGGTGGGAACCAAGCTGGTCTTGTTCACCCCCGTGCTTCTCCTGGTATGTAGCAAGGGCCTGGAAAGACTGCTTGCAGGAGTTCCCTGGTGGCTCAGCGGGTTGAGGACCTGGCATTGTCACTTCAGCGGCTCAGGTCACTGCTGTGGCACAGGTTTGATCCCTGCCCCGGGAACTTCCACATGCCATGGGTGCAGCCAAAATAAATAAATAAATAATAAGGGACTGCATGCAGGGCTGGCTTTATGGGGTGTTCGGCCTGTGCCCCTTGCATGGGGCCCATGCTCAGAAGGGCCCACACTTGGTTGAATACTCTGCTGTCACTGTCTGGAAATTTTTAGGGCTTTTTGAACAAGGGGCTCCTGCATGCTCATTTTGCACTTGACCCGCAAATTATGTATGAGCCTGGTTGCATGGATAAGAGACGAGTGGGCGGATGAATTGGTGGGTGGGTGGGGTTCCCCTGGGCACCCTGCCAGGCCTGACCCCACAGTCCACCCTCCTTTGCAGGCGTCTGATGTCCCTCCGAGAGAACCTGGGGACAGGCCAGTGGCGGTACAGCGAGATCTGCATGGGCCGCGGCCAGACCTGCGCATTCCCAGGCCTCATCAACAACTACTATCCACACGTCATCTCCTTCGCGGAGGACGAGGCCGGTGAGTGCTCCCAAGGCCTCTCCATGGGGGCTGCCCAGGCTTGGGACTGTCCCCCGCCCCATGGGTCCTTCTGGCCTGGGATTTGAGGGATGGCGTCTTGGGCCTGAAATCACCTTCAGGCTGGAGAGAGATGTGTTTAGGGGGCTCAAAACTAGCTTGGGCACCAGCCCTCACTCGTCTGAGCTTCCGTTTTGTCATCTGGAAGATGGGACTCGTGGTCCCCCTCCTCCCTTCCCCCCTCCTCCAACCCTGGGCAGGGTTGCTGGAAGGAAAAGCATGATACCATAGGGACGAGTCCAGGGCGGTTGTGGGACCAGGAGAGGACCTGTGATGATGCTGCTGCCGGCAGGTGGGGGAGAGCGCCTCCTTGGGGAGCTCCAGCACCCAGGCTCCTGGCCGCACATGGATCAGGGCCTAAAACGAAACCGCCTTGTCTTCAGAAAGTGGTGGGCACCGCTTTCTTGCTGGTTGGCGGGTCCCTCATGCAGACACTTGTGTTTTCAATGCAAAGAACGGAGGGGGAGGGGAGAGGAAGAAGGGCCAGAGAGGCTGGATGCCTCCTTTGTCCTTGGCCCCAGGATTGTCCCTGGACAAAAGCCGAGGGGCCCCTGGTGGGGCCCGGTGGATGCTTGGCCAGGTTACTAGGCAACGCCCACCCGGGGGTCTTTCGAGAGATGTCCCCTGCAGGGCCCAGGGCCCAGGGCCCCCAGGCCTGGGTCTGGGAAACCTTTGTTAAACCGACACCCGTCAGAATCTGAATCTAAATTTTCCAAAGGGCAGCCCCAGCCCCTACTGCCCTCCCCAAGCCCAAGAGGCCCTTGAAAGCCCTTTCTCTTGGTCAGTAGGGGGTTAACATGTTTCGGAGGGAGAGGTGCCCTCCCTCCCGCCTCCGCCCCCTCCAGAGCCCAGGCTCAGAGGCAGGGCCTGGAAGGTGCAGTAACCAAGGGGGCCCCTCCTCAGCCCTCTGAGTGACACTGAGGGATGGACAGCCGGGAGGAGGCCCCTGGAAGACAGACAGACAGACCAGGGACAGCATGTCAGTGAGCTTGGGCAGGCGGTCCCAGAAGGCACAGAGACCTGGGGGCCAATGCCAGCGAACCTCTCCCAGCTCCCAGCCTCTGCCCCTCTGCTCCATCTCTGCCACTTGCAAATTGCAAAACCAGGACCTCTGCTGTCCTGGTGTCCTCAAGAGACAGTCCACACTGCAGGGACCAGGAGGGCTGCATGGCTCTGGCCAGGACTTGGCAGTACCCACAGGGGCTCCCTGCCTATGCCCGGCGTTGGAGCCATGGCTCCCCATAGATTAAGGCTGGATGGACAAAAGAAAAAAGAGTTCCCGTTGTGGCTCAGAGGTAATGAACCCAACGAGTATCCATAAAGATGTGGGTTCAACCCCTGGCCTCGCTCAGTGGGTTAAGGATCTGGTGTTGCCGTGAGCTGTGGTGTAGGACACAGATGCCACTCAGATCTGGTGTTGCTGTGGCTGTGGCATAGCTGGCAGCTGTAGCTCCAATCTGACCCCTCGCCTGGGAACTTCCCTATGCCTTGGGTGCTGCCCTGAAAAGTAGAAGAAGAAGAAGAAAAAAAGGCTGGATGGGGCCTTGGTGTGCGCCTGGTCCAACCCTGTCACTTTACAGGTGGGGAGACTGGAGCTGGTTTTTCCTGCCCAGCCACAGCACAGGGGGCAGTGGACCCAGCCTGGCTCCTGGAGACCTCCCAGAGTAGGGCCTCAAGCTGGAGCTTGGTCAGCCAAAGGAAGACAATGGGGAAGGGCATTTGGGCCAAGGGAACAGCATGTGCAGGAAGCTTCGAGGTGTTCCAGGGGCTGGAGTGTGGGTTCAAGGAGGGCTGCACAGCCAGGGAGGGGACAGTGGCTGCACCAAAGGTCTTCTCTCCAGATAGAAGCCCAGAGAGGGAAGCGATGGCCCAGAGGTACAGGCAAATTCATGGCTGAGCCCATGGACTCTCCAGCAGGGACCTGCTTGCCAGGGTGCCTTCTCCTCCCACAGGCTGCATCATCATCTCGTTGGCCTATTGCCCACTCACCCACCTCCTCCTGCCAAGGCAGTGCTGGTCCTTTTGGAAGGAGGTCACGGGCCATTGGCCCCTCAGCATCCTGCCCTCCCCAGCCCCCGGCAGCTGACCACAGCTGGGTCTACCCCAGTTCCACAGGTTACCTCTTAAGTGTCTGCCCCTTCAAGAATTCCTGAGGTCTCCTGGGCCTTGATGCTTAGACACCGCCATAGGCAGCCCTCCCTAACTGCACCAGTCACCAGGGACGTGCCTTCCTCCGAGTTCCCATCCTGGCTCAGAGCCTGAGGTGGGGGGCGTGGGGCTGGCTGGGATGGTCTTCCGGGCAGCGTTCTCACGCCTTGCCTTGTTCTTGTCCCAGGGGAGCTGTACTTCATGTCAACAGGTGTGCCGAGTGCCACAGTGGCACGTGGGGTTGTCTACAAAATGATCGACCCCTCCAGGTGAGTCCCAGCCCATGGCAGGGCCTGAACTGCTACTGTCTGTGGGAACCCTCACCACCATTTCCCCTCTCCGCCATCCCTGGGGGTGCATGTTCTTTTTTTGTTGTTGTCCTTTTTTTTTTTTTTAGAGCTGCACCTGCAGCATATAGAGGTTCCTAGGCTAGGGGTCGAATCAGAGCTGTAACTGCTGGCCTACACCACAGCCAGAGCAACCCCAGAACCTTAACCCACTGAGCGAGGCCAGGGATCGAACCTGCGTCCTCATGGATTCTAGTCAGATTCATCTCCACTGAGCCATGACAGGACCTCCCCTAGGGTGGGTGTTCTTAACATCCCCATTTTTCAGGTGGGAAAGCTGAGGCCCAGAGAGGGGCCATGACTAGCTCCAGCTCCTGCTCCTGCGGAGGGGCAGAGTTGGGATTCAAAACCAATCTGCCAGCCTCAGAGTCTAGTTCTATTCATGATAGGAGAAAGCCAAAGATATTGCTGGGGACCTAGAAGCATAGGCTCCACCATTACATTTTTGAGAAAAAAAAAAAAAAATCTCTTTATTTCTTTTTTGGCCACTCCATGGTATATGGAGTTCCCAGGCCAGGGATCAGATCCGAGCCACAATTGTGATCTATGCCGCAGCACGGGATGGGGATGGAACCTGCATCCAGGCGCTACAGAGATGCTGCCGCTGATCCCATTGTACACAATAGAAACTCCGAAATTTCTTTTTAAAATTTTAGAACCGTGTTAGATTTACAGACTAGTTGCAAAGACAGTACAGCGTTTCCTATATACCCCTCATGCAGTGTCTGCTGTAATTAACGTCTTACATTATCATGGTATGTTTGTCACAACTAATAAATCAACATTGGTACATTACTATTAATTAATCATCACACTTTTTTTTTTATCATTTTAGAGCCGTACTCATGGCCTATGGAGGTTCCCAGGCTAGGGGTTGAACTGGAGCTGCAGCTGCCAGCCTACCCCACAGCCACAGCATTGCCAGATCCAAGCCACGTCTGCAACCTACACCCCAGCTCATGGCAGTGCTGGATCCTTAACCCACCGAGTGAGGCCAGGGATCGAACCCACAATCTCATGGATCCTAGCCAGGTTCGTTACCTCTGAGCTGCAACGAGAACTCCAAACATCGCACTTTTTTAAAAAAGTTGAGATAACTCCATACTTTGAAAGAAAAGAACGTCTCTAGTTTTTCCCTCGTGTCCTCTTCTCCAGCATCGCGTCCAGAATCCCACACCACATTTAGTCATCACGTCTCGTTAGCTTCCTCTGGTCTGTGATGGCTTCTCGGATATTCCTTGTTTGCCACATTTTTTGTTGTTGTTGAAAGCACAAAGCTATATTAATTATTGACAGGACTGTTTATCCAGGGAAACATAAGCGCTTGCTCCTTGCCTTTCCCTGAGGGCTCTGCCCTCTTCAGATTTATGTCATCGTGGAAGAATATGCTCCAGCTGCATTTTTCTTCGATGGTCTACCCATATTTTGTTATAAACATTTCCACGTTGCAACATCCCCCTGAAGGCGCGGGTTTGATGCCTGCATAATCTGCTGTTGAGTCACGGGGCTGTAATTGCCTTATCCATCCCTTGGACATTTAGGTCATTTCCAATTTTTGAAAAAAGAGTGCTTCTCAAAGGACATGTCACCAAATTCATGCCAGCGGCTGCCTGAGACCCACCATCTCCTTTAGTTTGCCCAGCATCCTCCTGGCTCATATGCCACAGAGAGAACCAGAGACTTAGGGAATTCTGCTCTAGGTCTCATGGGTGGGAGGAGCCAGGAGTGGCTAGACTCCCCTCCCCTCCCGCCCACCCCCCAGGCCCATTTTGTCCCTTTCATTTTTCTCTTTTGGAATCCATGCAATTTTTGGCACCCACAGCCTACTGCATAGGAGCCCCATTCCAGAACCTTTTGAAAATGAAGAAATGGGGAGCAGAGGGGTGGGCAGGCTCATCCATTACCCCAAACATAACCACTGTGGCTTTTTTTTTTAAGGCTGAACCCATGGTATATGGAAGTTCCCAGGCTAGGGGTCAAATCAGAGCTGCAGCTGCCAGCCCACAGCACAGCCACAGCCATGTCAGATCCAAGCCGCATCTGTGACCTACGCAGCAGCTCGCATCAATGCTGGATCCTTAACCCAGTGAGGGCGGCCAGGGCTCAAACCCGCATCCTCATGGATACTAGTTGAGTTCTTAACCCGCTGAGCTACACAGGAACTCCCACTGTGGCTTTTTTTTTTTTTTAGATGAATCTCTTACCCTTTGGAAAACAAAAATGTTTACGTAATTTCCTTAAGGAACAAAACTCAGTCTGAAGCGGGTGGATAGTATCTGGAGTTGAGAGTAGCCAGAAAAGCCATCCTTTCTGCAGCTTGGAGAAGGGTGTGAGCTGGGGGGATTTTGTTTCAACCTCTGCGGGGAAAGGCCCACGTCCCTCCTCCGTTTCCCTCTTTGGCCAAGGCTGCCTGAAAGCCATCGGGGGTCACGTGGCTGCTTCTGCCCTTGGGCGTGCCCCTTGTGCTGCTGGAACCCATTGAAGTCTCGGACCCACGTGGGCTGGTCCCAGAATAGGATCGGTCCCATTCAAAGACTCACAGATCATCGGCCAAAAGCTCATTAAAATGGGATTCCATTCCTTCCTTGTGCCCCTCAAAGATGTCCAAGGAAACCCAATTCATAACCCTGGCAACCCCACTCGGGCTCCTTTCTGTCCCAGCCCTCTGCAGCCTCGCACGCCCAGGCTCCCAGGTCCCTCGGTCCGCTGCCAGCCCCGAGGCTTTCTCTCTCTCCCGCTTTATTCTTTTTTAGCTTGACTTAACCTTTCCTTCTGATTCTGTGAAGTCCCGAACCAGAGGGACAGAGAGAAACCCTCCTCCAAGGCTGTGGGGGTGGGGACCAGGCGGGTGCATGCATCAGGCTGCAGTTACCAGACCAGTGGGCTGGGGACGAGGGTGACATTTGAGCACATCCCAAGGACACTTCATGCTCTGCATTGCAAGTGGCTCGGGAAAGAGTGAGCCGCCGGCCCTGGTGCTGTTCAGGCAGAGGCCAAGCGGGCACTGCGCAGGCCGCTATGGGGGGTTCCTGCCCTGGGGCTGGGCCCTCGGGGTCTGGGAGGCAGGGAGCAGCAGGGATGCCGAAAGCCCCTCAGTAGCTGCTCCATCAACAGGCACTGTGGTTACTCTCTGCACTGGCCCATCCTTTCCTGCCTTGGCTGCAGGGGGAGGGTTGCACTCAGGACAGGGGCCCCCGGGTGGGACTCATGACCTTCTGTGTGTCGGCAGGCGGGCCCCGCCCGGCAAGTGTCAGATCCAGCCTGCCCACGTGAGGGTCAGGAGCCGCCTCGTCCCCTTCGTGCCCAAAGAAAGTAAGTGCCCGCCAACAGGGGACACAGTGGGAGTGCCTACAGCCGCCGGGCACAGCTGACACCTAAGGGAAGTGGGTGGAACTCCGTAAACCCCTTTCCATTCATGCTGTGCATGCCAGTCCCAGGCCAATGGGGGTGGAGGGGTGGGGTGGGGGGCTCCCAGGGGCCACAGGCCTCACAGGGAGCAGGGCTCAGGGAGAAATAGCTGGTCCCAGAGAAGGTTCGCTAAGAGTTCTTGGGAGGGACAGAGGAAGAGGGAAGGCAGATTTATTTGTGAGCGAGATGGGAGTGATTCTAGCCTCAGGGGCTCCTGGGGAGGGGCCTCTTGGGCTGGGTCTGCTATGATGGCTCTGTTTTGACAAGTTTGGTGTGGGGGGGTACAAATCCTTATGACCCAAGGGCCTGGCAAGGCCACAATGACTGTCTGGGATCCAGGGCCACCTGAAGAGGGTATGCCCTCAGGAGGGGGCTGTGCCCCTTGGCCCAAACTAGGTGGGAACAGAGAGAAACCTGATATTGTCAGAATTTCCAATTCTTTTTTTTTTTTAATTAAAATTTTTTTTTCTTTTTTTTGGCCACACCCACAGCATCAGGAAGTTCCCAGGTTAGGGGTTGAATCGGAGCTGCAGCTGCCGGCCTGCACCACAGCCTCGGCAATGCTAGATCCGACCTACACCACAGCTCGTGGCAGTGCCAGATCCTTAATCTACAGAGGGAGGCCAGGGTTTGAATCCTCATCCTCAAGGATACTAGTCAGATTCTTAACCTGCTGAGCCACAACGGGAACTCCCTCCACTCAAAAAAAAATTTTTTTATGGCCATACCCTAGACAGATGGGTGTTCCCAGGCCAGGGATTGAATCCAAGCCACAGCTGTGACCTACGCTGCAGCAGCAACAATGCTGGATCCTGTAACCCACTACCCAGGGCCAGGGTCTAAACCTGCACCTCTGCAGTGGCCCAAGCCTCTGCAGATGCATTCTTTTTTTTTTTTTTTTCCTAGGGCTGCATCATGCCATATGGAAGTTTCCAGGCTACGGGTTGAATCGGAGCTGCAACTGCCAGCCTACACCACAGCCACAACAATGTGGGGTCCAAGCCGAGTCTGCGACCTACACCAAAGCTCATGGCAATGCTGGATACTTAACCCATTGAGCAAGGCCAAGGTTGAACCTGCATCCTCATGGATACTAGTACGATTTGTTACTGCTTAGCCATGAGGGGAACTCCCTGTAGTCACATTCTCAGCCCTCCGTGCCACGGTGGGAACTCCCCCAGCTCTTCCTTCTACCACCTATGCATGCTTCATCCTGGGGCTGTAATGCTAAGCAAGCTCATGAGGTTCCTGCCTTCTTGGGTTGTTATGCACAGCCTCTCAAGTTGAAAATATTGGCAACTAATTCAAAATTTTAAAAACCATCCTGTGGGCCAAAGGAAATACTTCAATGGCCAAGTGGGCCCAGAAGGGCTCCAGTTGGCAGACTGTGGTGGGGGGAGGAGGTAGGAAGAGGAGGGGCTGGGCACCTGGGCGGGTGGGGGTGCCCAGCCCCAAGGAAGAGGTGCCCTGGTGGGGAGAGAGGAAGGTTGGGGGAAGGGTGAGCTGCGTGTTTGGGGAAGTTAATTCTGGCTGCGGTTGGTTTCGGGCCTTGGCAGAGTTTTCCATTCACTCATTCAGCAGTTTCTGCACTTTTGTTAGTTACCCGCATGCTCTGTGCAGAGTGCTGGGGCCACGGGAGAAGGCAGACCAGGCCCTGTCCTGGCTGGGGCAGACAGGGAAGTCATTTAGGGTTCCAGGCCTCCTGACGGAAGTTGTGTCGGGCGCCATGGGGACCCAGAGCAGGGCTGAGCTGGAGGTGGAGGGGCAGGGTGGGAAGGTGCTGGAGGGTTGAGCCTGTGTGGGAGGGGAGGGTTCATTCCAGATGGAGAGGAAGAGGCATCGCAGAGGTGGGGGAGGGGCAGTCTGGGCAGAGAAGGCGGCAGGAGAAGCTAGTGACCTGGGGAGCTGGAAGTCCTTACCTGCAGGCAGAGTGGGGTCAGGGGCCAGCGTGGGGGAGCGTCTGGCCCAGGTTCTGACCCCAGCCTCTGCTTGGTCTTGTATCCAGGCCCTTTCTCAGCCCCATTTTCATGGTTTTCAAAGTGAGACTGGGAGTTCCCAAATCTGACTTGTATCCATGAGGACGCGGGTTCCATCCCTAGCCTTGCTCAGTGGTTTAAGGATCTGGCATTGCCATGAGCTATGGTGTAGATTGCCGACGCAGCTCGGATCTGGCATCGCTGTGGCCCTGGCATAGCCGTGGCTCTGGCATAGCCGGCAGCTGTACCTCCGATTAGACCCCTAGCCTGGGAACCTCTATATGCCTCGGGTGCGGCCCTAAAAAGCAAAACAAACCCCCCCCCCAAAAAAAAACACACCAAAGTGAGACTGGCTGGAGCAGGGGGATTAAAGGACTGGTGGCCCAGGAATCCCTCCCCATAATATCCGAGTTGTCTAGGGGTTCCACCTCCCCCGAGGGGGGCAGTGCCTAGCAGAGTGAAGTTTATCCCTCTGGCTGACCTGCATCAAGTGTGGGGGCCATGTCCTGCAAGGACAAAGAGGATCAGCCCCCTCGGCTCCCTGTCACCTATTGTGTCCAGGCCCTGGGGTGGACGGGAGTGTATGTGTGGGGGTCAGCAGGGGCCCAGCCAGGCATCTTGAGAGCACCAATTCACAGCCCCCCCATCCCACCCCCATCCCCGTGTTGGGCAGGGGCCAGCAGCCTTGGGAGCCTAGAGGGGAGGCCTTCTCCCCACCTGAGGGGCCCTGGACAGGCTGGGTCCCATCCTGCTGGCCTGCCCTCCACCCGCAGCAGTTTCTCCCCAGCAGCAGGCCTCAGCTTCCTCGCCCTTAAGCCAAAGAAGGAACCAGAAAGGCCAGCTTGCTCGGAGAAGCCCTCCCAGATGCCGCTTCCTGCCACTGTGCTGGTGACCTTACAGCAGGAGGGCACTTCCCCCTGCCAGACCTGGGAGTGCCGGGAGGGGATGCGGGCTGGAGGTGGGAGAGAGACCCATCAGCAGAGGCACAGAGCAGCTGCCAGCAAGGGTTCGGAATGACTGAAGAAGCACCCGGTGCCCAGCTCCAGGTTGGCATCCTGTGGGGCCAGGGTGACCGGAGAAGCACCCTTGGTGCCCCCAAGAGGCAGCTCATTCTTAGGGTCTGAGTGGAGGGTAGACCAACGACATCTTTCCAGGGGTCTGCCCACCGGGGTGGAGGGCTGGGGTGGCCCGGGGCCCCCGCTGACCACAGGCTCTTCCTCTATGCAGAGTTCATCCGGAGGACAGAGAGCAACCCGCGGCCCACAGCGCGCGCGCCCACCACCAAGGCTCCCCGCCGCAGTCGCCCCACGGCCGCTCCGCTTGCGCCCACCCCGCGGCCTGCACGGCCCACGGGGCGGCCTGGACGGCGGCGGGGCGGCGGGCGGCGGCGGGGACGGCCGGGCACCGCCGACCCCGCGCCCTCCAACGGCGCTGTGCGTCTGGTGCGGCCGGCGGGCCTGAGCCCCGGCCGCGGGCGCGTGGAGGTGTTCGCGGGCGGACGCTGGGGCACCGTGTGCGACGACGCCTGGGACACCAAGGCCGCCACCGTCGTGTGCCGCCAACTGGGCTTCGCGTACGCGGTGCGGGCCGCCAAGCGCGCCGAGTTCGGCGAGGGCCGCGCGCTGCCCATCCTGCTGGACGACGTGCGCTGCGCGGGCAGCGAGCGCAACCTGCTGGAGTGCGCCCACGCCGGCCTAGGCTCGCACAACTGCGGCCACCAGGAGGACGCCGGCGTCGTGTGTAGCCGCGAGGACCCCGATCTGTAGGCGAGCACCGTCTGCCCAGCCTGACCGTCCGTTGTTCATCCGGGGCTTGGGAGGCCTCTCCCTCCAGCCAGGGTGCGCCTGGCGCGCGCACTGGCGTCGCGGGTGGAGGGGGCCGAGGGCGGCGTAGGCGCGGCCCATCTGTCATGCCCTCCTGTGGATGCGTGCGAGGTGTGTGCACTGCCCGTGTGATCTTTGTGTGTTCCTGCCCGTGTGTCTTCTGCAACCCGGAAGTTGTTGCGTGGTCCCTCGGGGTGTGGTCTGCAGCCCAAGTGTTCCTTTCTTACCTCCCAGCATCTCAGGCAGCAGCAGGAACACAGTCTGGTGGGACTCTGAGCCCTGAGGGCAGCCACCCTTCACCAGCAGACCTGGCCCCTGGCTGCATTAACAGAGGCATAGCTGGTGCGCCAGAGGGAGGGGACCAGGCCTGCCCTGCCGGTGGAGGGGGAGGAGTGTGGCCTGAGGCAAGTGGTCCAGAGGGCATGGACCAGCGGCCTGGCAGTCAGAGTTGCTGAGGAGAATGCAAAGGCATCTAGTGGGGACAAGGGAAGCCATCAGACTGAGGATCCAGGGTGACCAGGAGGCCATGGCTGCTCCAGTGAGGGTCAGGCTGACAAGGAGGAAGGGAATGCCTGGGGGGAGGGGCTGCCAGGGGGCACTGGATGACTTCAGGGAGAAGCCTCCTGGCCATCATCAGGCCGAGCCTGCATGGGTTGCTCTGGGGATTGTGCTGGGCTCCCCCCACCCTGCAGCCCGACTCCTCTGCTCCCTGGGACAGAAGCTACCACACTGGCTGGGCATAGCATCCACCAAGCACTCCTGGCACCATGGTCACTGGTGAGGCTTCAAGTTTCTCCATTTTCAAGCCTGTGCCAGGGCCCTCTCTGTCATCTCTGTCCCCACGCCTGCTCAGTGAAAGCCTTGGGAAGCCTCTGATTCCTCCAGCCCAACGCCAGGGGCCAACCTGGCTATGGGCCCGTGAGACTACTGATGTTCTGTCACCCAGGGCTGTGCCAACAACGTGACTGTTTACAACCCCTTCCTGCCTCTTCTCTCTGACTCACACCTGCCTGGAAGCTGACAGTGGGGGCAGGGGAAGGGGGCTGGGCCTGCGGCCTCCCTCCTGCTCACAGTGGACAGTCCTCCGTCCATTAAAGGCCTCAGCCTTGGCAGATGCCAGGCCTGTCGAGGGGCCTCAGTATGGCTGGGCTCAGCCTCTGCTAGGGGGCCAGGGAGGGTGAGTGGTGTTACCGGGCAGCAAGGACAGGATGTGGCCCATGTCAGGGGTGGGGGGCTGAGAGGGCTCTGGGTGGGACATCCCAACCTAACCTGGGTGCTGTCCTGGGAACTGAGCTGGCATCGGGGGCAGTGTACTTGGCAGAGGAAATGGAGCGGGCAGGGTCTCCCAGCTGCTGATTCAAGCTGTATGTGGAGTATGGGGCTGCAGAAAAAAGCTTTAGGGTCATTTCTCTCTCTCTCTCTTTTCCCCCCAGCCACACCGGCAGCATATGAAGTTCCCAAGCTAGGGGTTGAATCAGAACTACAGCTGCCAGCCTACACCACAGCCATGGCAATGCTAGATCCTTAAGCCACTGAGCCAGGCCAGGGATCAAACTCACATCCTCAAAAAAAAAAAAAAAAAAAAAAAAAGCAAAAAACCATTAGGTTGCAGGAAAAAATAAGGATTCTCAGAGTTTCCGTCGTGGCTCAGTGGTTAACGAATCCGACTAGGAACCATGAGGTTGTGGGTTCGATCACTGGCCTCGCTCAGTGGGTTAGGTATCCGGTGTTGCCATGAGCTGTGGTGTAGGTCGCAGACGCGGCTTGGATCTGTCATGGCTGTGGCTCTGGCATAGGCCAGTTAGACCCCTAAGCCTGGGAACCTCCATATGCCAGGAGTGAGGCCCTAAAAGAAAAAAAGCAAAAAAAACCCCAAAAAACAAAAAAACACACCCTCTTGGATCCTAGTCAGGTTCTTAACCCACTTAACCACAACAGGAACTCCTAGGTTCATCCTCTCAAACTTTCCCTGTCTCTGCCCTAAGTGGGATCGGTCAGGGGCCCAGATCCTGCGGCTCCTCCAGCCCTGCGGAGCCTCACATGGAAACCATAGTTAACCCTGCCCAGGAGTGTGGCCTGTGTGGTGGGCACCCTCGTAGGAACCGTACAGCCTGCCCAGATGCATTCTATCCTCAGAGAGCCCTCTTCTTCCCCTTTTACAGATGGGGAAACTGAGGCTCACATAGCTGCAATATCTTTGTTGAGATCACCCAGCCAGAGGGGGAGAAGCCAGGGAAATCTGAACACAAGCTGCCTAGGACCCTAACCACTGAGCTCCCTGAGAATCTAGGTGTGGCCCAGGCCCCCCGCCCACTGTGGGCTGCCAGCCTCACTGGGAAAGAGCTGATGGAGACCTCTGTCTCCTGTGGGTCCCCTCTGCCCAGTGGGTGGCTGTGCTGCCTCCCACTGCCCCAGGGGGGGTTGATGGGGCATCTTTCCAGGGTGCAGGGAAATCCTGAAATGTTAGGAGCTGAGAGGGCCCGTGGTGACCATCTAGGCAAACTCAACTGTGCCAGCGTGGCAGCGAAGCTGGGACCCTGGGTGTCCCTGGCCTTTAGTCAGATGCAGCTGAGCTGAGACTGGAGCCCAGGGGAGGTGGCCTTGGGGCGCTCAGAGCAGGGCAGCACCATGGCCCTACCCAGGGGGAGGACCGGAGCTGGGGGTCCCTCCAGCCTGCAGGCCAGGGATGGGTCACAGCAGCCTCTGCTTCCCCTTCCAGGGGCTCCTCTGTGCTCTTCAGTGCTCCTACCCATTCAAGAGTTCCCCTCCCCTTTTCAAGGCCTGGAGGCCATGACTCCACAAGGTGGGGCCTGGGAGCTGGGTGGAAGTAACGAGGGCACCTCCCACTGCACCGCAGCACCCACAGCCCAGGGCCACCATCTGGGACCCTTGGCGCCTTCCCCACGTGGTCAGGTGGAGTGGTCCAGCCCCAGCTGGGCCCTGAGCATCACTGGTGTTGACTGGGGCGACTGGGGGGAGGTCCTGGGGCCATCAGTCCTCTGGGCCATGCTGGCCTTGGCCCACCCATCCTCCAGACAGGGTGCCTCCCCTCCTCGACCCCTGACCCCGTTACCCTTCAGACTCCCAGTGAGGCTGAGGCTGCAGCCTGACCCCTGGGAATGAGATTCACGCAGCTGCCCTGCTCTTCACCAGTAATATTACAGGTGGCAGCCGACACTGGCTGAACACTTACTCCACCGGGCGCTGTTCTAAAGCTGTTACGTATTATTCGCTCATTAACCTTCATGATAACTCTACGAGGCAGGTGCTGAGTTCACCCCCACTGCACAGATGTGGAAGCTGAGGCCCAAGGAGGCTTCACTACTTGCCAAATGTCCCACAGCCAAGATATGAAACCAGGCAGCTGGCTCTGGAGCCCCAGCTGTGGGCTGTCACCCTGAGCCACCTCGGGAGCACTACGTTCAGGGTCCCCCTCATTGGGTGCCATCATTCTGCAGATGAAGACACAGCCCAGGGAGGGGCAGGGTAGGTGCGGGGTCCCTGTCCAGTGCTTCTTTCACTCCACCTGCTGCAGCAAGCCGAGGGGGTATTCCCAAGCGGCCCTGTCCCCAGGGACTTTGTTCCTGCCTCAGAGTCCTCCAGAGTCTCTGGGGAGAGAGGCTGGTTGGGGTCAAGGTCCCCCCTTCTCCCTCTAGCCTCTGCCCTCACCTCCTCGGCCTGGCCTCCAGTCCACACTAGAGTGATCTCTCAGAACCTGGCCCAGAGAGGGGCTGCCTCGGCCCAGTGTCACACAGCTTAGTTCTGGAGCCCTGGGAGCCAGTGCTGCATGGATGTCCCAGGTGTGGCCCAGCGCCCAGGGCTGCATCCAGGGTATAGCCTCAGGTAATAACACTGCAGGTCCCTGGCTAGGCCTCATTTGTTCCCTGTTCACCTGCATCCCTCTGGCAGCTGGGCTGGGCCCTGGATGGCCACCTTGTCCTCTGATGATAGGAAAGGCCCGCCGTCTTGGCAGCTCTGACAGCTGCAGTCAGTGGCTGAAGGGGAGCAAGCGAGGGGACAACCTCCAGCTCCCCAAGGCATCCCGTGTGTACACCTTGCCAAGACTAGCCTGGGAGACAAAGCCTGGGGTGCTAGAGACTGGGTGTCTAGCCTTGGCTGTGTGACCTTGGGAAGGTCACTTAACCTCTCTGAGCCTTATTGGCAAACAGAAGTATACAGCAGGATTATTGGAAGAAAAACAAGGGAACATTAACAAATATGCCCAGCCTGTTACATGTTGCTTCCTGGCCAGAAAGCTCAATAGCTGGCGAGTGGAGTCCACACTGGCAGCTGCCAGCTGCTCAAGACAGGGTGGGGAGGGGACATGCCTCCTGGAGGGACCAGCCTGAGAATGACTTGATAGCAAATCCTCCAAATGGGAGGAAGATAAGCCCCTTCGGCTAACATGTAGAACCCACATCTTCCTGTGGGAGCATCTGTCCTTTCACCCCATTTCCCACCCCTGCTAAGAACGAGCATTTATTGATCACTTACTGTATGCTCAAGTGTGCAGACTCATTTAATCCTCACAAGTACCCCACAAATGTCACCTGCCACCAAGCCATCAGCCACTGCACACCCCCCCCATGGTGCACTCTGGGGGGAATTCAAGATGGAGAAAACCTGGATGCTGGCCCTAGGTAGTCACAATGCGTATTTAAGGAATAATTTCAATGAGCCCAGACTCTTACATCTTCCTATACATAGAAAAGCACTAAAATCATTAACTTGAGCTGTTTATTTTTTGTGATTAGCATAATCTTCTGATGTCTGACTACATGTTTTTTTATTTTCAGCAAAAACTCCTGGAGTTCTCATTGTGGCTCGGCAGGTTAAGAACACAACTAGTATCCATGGGGATGCGGGTTTGATCCCTGGCCTCGCTCAGTGGGGTAAGGATCCGGTGTTGCCACAAGCTGTAGTGTAGGTCACAGATGCGGCTCAGATCAGGATCCGGTGGGGCTGTGGCTATGGTTCAGGCCAGCAGCCCTAGCTCTGACTCGACCCCTAGTCTGGAAACTTCCATATGCTGCAGGTGTGGCCCTAAAAAGAAAAAACAAACACACAAACAAAACCCCTCCTATACCCTTGCCCCTTCTTTACTTCTTTGGAGCAGTTCTTTGAAGCTGTCTGAGAGGCTGTCACCCAGGCTGTAGTCCTCAGTAAGCTCCCCGAATAAAACTTGTAGGTCATACAGTTTTCTTCAGCCAGCAACTCCCTGGGCTGATATCCAGGGTGACTGTGTAACTGGTCTGGGGTCCCACATTCAGAGGGGGAGTTAGCTTTGAACCCAGAGGCCTGATCTTTCTCTCTCCCTGGGCTACTGGACCTGTGCCCTGCCAGGCCATTCAAGTGAGGACAGCGAATGCAGAGCCACCTCTTCTGCCTGCATCTCCCTCAGCGATGCCTGCTGGGAAACCACCTCCTGCATGGTGTGGGCTCCGCCAGTGTTCTCAGTCTGGACTAGCCGCATTTCAAGGGCTGATAGGCACTGGTGGGGAGCCAGCAGCAACCCTAGTAGAGAGCATCTGTCCAGACCTTGCCCCAAGGGTCAGGTGGTTGGCCACGTGCTTCCAGGCAGCGCCCTCTGCTGGGGGCTGGCAGTTGCTGCCTGTCCAGGCAAAGGGCCTTCCACTGCCCCCCCTCCACCGGGGTGTGTGTTCTCCTCAGTTCCCACTGCTCACAGGAGAGCTGGGAGGATCCGCTGAGGGAGCCAGAGGTCTCAGGGCTGGAACCAGAGGTTACTGGTGTTGACCAATGCACCAGAGAGTATTAACGTCCACTTCTTTGCCTGGCTTAGTTGGACAGGCTCACACTCACACATGTACCTGAGGCTGTCCCATGCCTGCTACAGACTGCAGCCAGAGCAGTTTAAGGTCTGGCTCTGCCCTCAAGGCACAATTGCTTGGCATTCTCCTTTCGAATTGTCCCCAACCCCTGGAGGTTTCACAGTCTAGGAGGAGCTGTCTGACCTGCCCCGCAGGGCCAGCCAGAGGTCCCCTGTGCGCGCCTGCGGCTGCTTCTCACCACCACAAGGGGGCACAGTAGCACGTCACTGTCTCCTAGCCCTGTGGGGAGGCTGGGGTGGTCCCTGAGCCGGGATGAACGTGGTGGACAATCAGGTTGCCTGGTGGGGAGGGGGCGGGTCAGGGGGAGGGAGAAATCCTGTTAAAGCTTGGCCTTCTCTATCAGCCCGCAGCCCACACACCCCGAACACCTACGCCCCTGGTGGGGACTGTCCCTAGCTGTAACCTGGTAAGGGGTACACAGGCCACCTCTGTTTTTCAGTCCCAACCCTCTCTGGATTCCAGGACTCTAGCCCACAAGTGGGGTGGGGCATATCCTTTTCTCAGAAACGCAGCAGCATTTAAACTTTCTGGGTATCCCTCCCTGGCCGCGAGGACCTTTATCTGAACTAGGAGGGGGCACACCTGGCCCTTCTCATCTGCTTTCATTCCGGGTCGCCCCTGAGTATAAGAATTGGGCAATAAAAAGCCCGGAGCTGGCCTCCACTGCCATACCTGGATTGGAAAGAAGCAGGTTATAAAAGAGAGGGAAGTCTTAGCTTATCAGTTCAAAAATACCCTTTGGGAGGCCACCCCAGGCATATTTCTCGCCTTCCCGCATGAGGGCGACTTTCTGTACCCAGATTTTCACCCACTCCAACTCTAGCTCCTTTGAACTAGAGTCAACGCCTCAGACGTTGAGCCCACGGTCCCCACTGGTGCTTCTCCTTGGTCTGGGTGACACCCTCGGGTCCAGCTATGTCCTCTTCATACGCAGACATAGGCCTGCTTGTGTTCCCAGGATCCTCTTTACCTGCTTGGGTAGATAGGTTGGGGAGGGGAAACCAGCATTGGAGGTTGGGGTTTTGGGGAGAGGTCTGGAAACAGTAGGCGTGATGCAGAAATGTGGAGTATAGGACGGGTTTAGGAATGCCCTTATTTGGAGGCGCCAAAGGGGGCGGACCAGCCATCAGGATTTTGCACCGCCGCCAGCGCAGCAAGGGCGGAGGAATTAGGGTTGCCAGGGACAACGCGTTCCGGGCGGGGCCGCTATTGGGGTGGAGCTTGAGGGTTGTGGGCGGAGCCCGGGGGGCCGGAGTGGGCGGGGCTGAGCCTTAAACGGAGTTGTGATTGGAGGAGACCACATGCTATGGGCGGGGCCTTAGAACTGGGCGGGGCTTGATGATATTGGGGCGGAGCTTAAAGATGGGTGGGACCAAGCGGGGGCAGGCTCGGAGAGCTGGAGCTGGAGGCGGAGACGTGGTTGGCGGGGACAGAGCGCCCTGGGAGGGGTCGGAGCCGGCGGGGGCGGAGCCGAGCGGGCGGGGGCGGTGCTGGGTCGCGCCGGGCCTGGGGCCGAGGCGGCGCGCGGCGCTGACAGCTGAGTCGGCTCGCGGCCTCCCGCCCCCTCTGTGCCCGGCCGCGACCCTGGCCTGGCCTGGCCTGTCCCGGAGCCATGAGCCCCGGGCTGCTGATGCTGCTCGGCAGCGCCGTCCTGGTCGTCTTCGGCCTCTGCTGCACCTTCGTGCACCGCGCTCGCAGCCGCTATGAGCACATCCCCGGGCCGCCGCGGCCCAGGTGAGCGGGGGGTGGGGGCGGGGGCCTGGATGGGGCGCTCGAATGGGGGGGGCCAGGGGACTGCATCCAAGCCGGCATCGGGGCTGGGGGTCCAGCCTTGTCATTGCGCGCGGCCGATTGGAGACGGCGGCCGGGAGAGGGGCGCTAACTATTCTTAGTAACAAATTACTCACAGCCGCAGCAGCTGCTCGGCGCCCACCGCGCTCTGCTGGGCCCCGAAAACGCGATGGCAGCGACAACCCTGTTAGGTAGGCGCTATTGTTACCCCATCGTTCAGAGGAGGAGACTGAGGCGCGCAGAGGCAAAGTCACCTGCCCAAGGTCACACAGTTGGTAAGCCTAGATTTAAACTCAGGTCAGCCTGGCTCTAAAGTGGGTGCTCTTAACTTCGGGACTTGGACGGGGTCACTCAACCTGGGTTGGAATATACTGGCCTTTGGTCACGTCCCCCTTTGTTTCTCTTTCTGTCCTGGTATCTTCTTTTTGTCTTCTCCTTAGTACTTCCATTCCATCCTTGCCCCTCACCCCCACTCACCTTACCCCCCCCCCACCCCCCAAAAGAAGCGTACTTTTCTGAAGCTTAAATCAGATGTGTCACTTCTCTGCTCTAAAGGCTTCCCATCGCTTTAGAACAAAATCTAATCTAATTAAGTCCACTCCGTGGCCAGCAGGCCCCTGCTGAGCTCTCGGAACCCTCTCTGCACAGTTCTATGCCTCGCTCTCTGCTGCCCGCAGTCTTTCTGCACCCACTACCCCCCTCCAGCTGAATCCCTCCTCCAGGTCTTGCTGTTGGCATCCACCCTGTATAAAGCTCACCTCCTAGCCCCAGACTTCTTCTGGGGCCCTCACTCCTGAAATTACCTTCTTTTCACCTGTTGACTGTCTGTTCACCTGTTGACTGTCTGTCTCCCCCCTTTAGAATGTGAGCCCCGGGAGGGCAGGGCTACTGTGTGTTCACTCATGTTCCCCCAGCACCTGGCACACTGCAGATGCTCAATAAATATTTGTTGAATGAATGAATAAACAGTGGTATTAGACACGCTTTTTAAAACCTCAGGACACCAACATCCTGGAAGGCACCTACCTCCAACACAAGCCAGATGCCCTGGCCTTAGAAGCCTGAGTCCCTGTTTGGTGGGTTCAGGAAAGATCTCTATGGCTGGAAACATTGGGAGGCAACTGTTTTCCCTGCTGGTTCTCTGTCCTCCCGGGTCCCTCCCCCACCCTGCGGTCTTTCTGACCCCTTGTCCCTTGTTTAGCGGCTGTGTCTTCCACTCTACCCAGATAGTTCGTCCAGGCTTGGCTTAAATGCCAGTTCCTCAGGGAGGTCCTATGGGCTCCCATGCCCTAATATGTTATGTTCATTTTATAAACTCTAAGTCCCTAGGAATGGTAATTGGGTAACTATCTGTGCAATCTCTTGTTGCGTGTCTGTCTCTCCCGTAGGCCTGTGTCTGACTCGCTCACTGCTGTGTCCCTGACACCTCTGGGGGCAGCACCTGGTCCGTGCACAGGAGTCCCTGGATAGTCTCTGACCCAAGGTGGCTGGTCGGAGTCTCCTGCCAGTTCTGTCAGGCACACGGTCACCCTTCCCAGTTTTCAAATCAGCCATCAACAGCTTGGAACAGAATGCATTTTGTTCTTATCCTGGTAGGCCTCCTCATGACTTGGCCTTTTCGTAGAAACCCACGTGCTTTAGACCCTGCAGACCTGGGCCAGTCTCTGTGCCTTGAGAAAACAGAACTTAAATCCAGACCCTCTCTGCTCCTCTCCCCAACATCAGTTTTTAAAAATTGCATGTTTAAAATCAAATTATGTATGCCATAGCTCTTACCCCTTTAAAGTATACATTTCAGTGCTTTTTAGTGTAGTGAGAGAGTTGTGTAACCATTGCCAGTAGTTCCAGAACATTACCGCAGAAAGAAATCCCATACCCGCAGCTGTCACTCCTCATTCCCCGCAAACCACTCTCCCCCCCACCCCACCACCACAGCCCCTGACAACCGCTGATCTGCCTTCTGTCTCTATAGATTTGCCTGTTCTGGACATTTTGTATAAATGGGCTCATATAACATGTGGCCTTTTGTGTCTGGCTTCTTTTACTTTACATAATGTTTTCAAAAGTCATCCATGTAGTAGCCTGTGTCTGTATCTCATTCCTTTTTATGCCTGAATTCTCCCTCCAATCTCATATCACAGAATCCACATGTGACCTACAGGTGTGAGGGGGGAGAGGTGGGGGGGAACCCAAAGGTAATTTCTGTTGGGCTCTTTATGCTTTTTTTTTTTTTTGTCTTTTTGCCATTTCTTGGACTGCTCCCGCGGCATGTGGAGGTTCCCAGGCTAGGGGTCGAATCAGAGCTGTAGCCTCCAGCCTACACCACAGCCACAGCCACGCAGGATCCGAGCGGCATCTGTGACCTACACCACAACTCATGGCCACACCGGATCCTTAACCCACTGAGCAAGGCCAGAGATTGAACCTGCAACCTCATGGTTCCTAGTCGGATTCGTTAACCACTGAGCCATGACAGGAACTCCGGGGCTCTTTCTTCTAAGAAGGCCAACACAACGATGCCCACACAAAAAGATTTTGGATGAAACATTGGTTAGCAATCAAATACAAAACTGCACTAAATGAAAGTTCTGGAACTTCTTCTATAGCACGAATCAGATGCTTTGGCATTTCAAGTTTGGATCCCCATACCATCACTGGCAACACCAGGGTTGACAAAAATGGATGTATTTGAGTCTCCAATAGTGCCATTCACCCCTTGGTGCTTCAGGGCTTTGTCAGCTCTAGGCAGGGAACCCTCTGCCCTGCAAGAGGCAGCGGCTGTGCTCTCTCACCTGCAGTCTTCATCCTCTTTATCCTGCAGGAGCCACTAGGAGGCCCCCTCCCCCAAGACGCCCTCCCTGAGTGTCCCACTTCCGGGGGCTTGTTACAGATCCTACTGCAACGACCCATACAACAGCTGGAAACTCAGACCCCACATTCAGATGCTACACAAACACTTGTAGCTTCCAGATTTCTCTGTCACCGCTCTGAACTTCCTCATCACCCCCCACTCCCATGGTAGCGTGGGATGGATGCCAACTTGACAATGGAAAGCCTCTCTCTCTCTCAGTTTTTATTTATTTTGTAATACATTTTTTCAGCACTCCTGTGCAGTGCTGGTTCTCTCTGCCCTCTCCTACTTGCCAAGCTGCCAGGCCTGGGGGCTGTTCAACAATTGCCAATAGTTCCCGGCGATGGCGGGGACCTGGGCTGGCTCTGTTGGGCCAGGCAGCCCAGGGGACTTGGGGTGCCCAGCTGAGTGCTCACCACCCCCTCCTTCTGGCATGAGGCACATTCGGGATCCCTCACCCTCACTCCTAGTGGGTGGCCCACTCCTCAGCCATTTCGTGGGCTCCCTTCATCCCTCTGGGTGGCCCCACAGTGGGCTCTCTACATGACTTCTGCTCCAGGGTCTGTCCCAAACGTTCTCTGTCAAAACAGGAAACTTTGGATTCCCACGGTGCCCGTCACAAGGTTATAGAAAACTGTGATGCTGGGGACCAGGCAGGGAGGGGGGGTTTGTCCTCTCCTCTCTCCCAGGGCTGCTCTGCCATCTCCAGTCAACCACCAGGAAAACCTGTGGGCGTCTCTCTGCCCAGCCCTGGCCCAGCAGTCTACCAGCCCCTCCATCCATCGTTGCTTACCTGCCTTTTTTCACACCTGGTCTTCCAGCTCTGCCTTCACCTCCCCTGCGCCCCCTGCAGGAACCAGAAGGAACACGTTTAGGCTCCTTTCTCACCTGGCCATGGGGACCCCATGCCACTCACCTTCTTCCCCAGGTGGCTCTGGACTCCAGGGCTTAGAGTGGAGACTCTCAGGCAGGACTGGACAGGGGGGGAGGGTCCAAATTCTGTTCCCACTCAGGTGACTCAAAACCGAGAATGTTCTCCACGAACGTGCAGCTTTGGGGAGGAACCATGAATACTGGATTATGCTGGAAACACAGCCAGTTGTGTGTGAGGTCCACGGTCCATCTTTCTGCAGGGGGAGTGGTGTAAGTTCAAAGCCACTCACCTCAAGTGGACCTCAGCTGCCCGGCACCCCACTGAGCTTCCTTCCGCTGGCAGCGCTCGCCCACTCTCGCAGCATCCTTGTCTGGCCTTCAGTCCCTCGCCTCGCTCCTCCATCGCACGCTCAGCATTTATTCTTGCCTCCCACGCCCCTGAGCAAGTGGAACAGCCTGCAAGACACCCTTCCAGGGCTCTGCCCCCCAGCTGCCCCCCTCCCCTGCCCTGGGCCCCACGTGCACACTCTTCTGGGACTTCTGTGCTCCTGGCCAAGGACAACCATCCCCCTCCTTGCTCAGCGACCCCAGTGCTGCCCCCTCCCTCCTCTGTCATCACTCCTCTGTCTCTTCTGCATCATTCCTATTTTTATATAATAGGCTGTGAAACAAAACTCTGCCTCCTCATCCCCTCCAGCTCCCCACCCCATGGCTTTGCACCCCCATGGCCACACCCCTTGTTCTGCCTGCCTGCCTGCCTGTGGCCCCAATTCCTTCCTCCCCTTCTTTCTTGAATCCACTGCCTGTCCAGCTCTGGCCCCCCACCTCTCCACCCAATCTGCCTTGGTCAAGGCTCCAGTGACCTCCATGGAGCTAGAGGCGACTGGGTCAGCGCATGGTCCCCATCTGGCCCCCTCCCTCAGCTGCCTGGGCAGAGCCGATCCCTCCCCTTCCTTGAAGCCTTTCTTTGCAGGTCCCCCCAACCCCCCGCCAGCTCTCCTCCCGTCCCCTGGGCATCTGCTTCTCAGTTTCCCTAGCTGCTTGTCCCTTTACTCCCTTCCCCCACCAACAGCGACTCAGTCTTGGGGCCTCTTCTCTGTCCCACCTCCTTGTGGTCTAACCCACTGTGTTAACCCCACTTCCCTGCTGAGCCTCTCACATCTACGCTCTGGCTGGGAGCTCTCCCCTGAGCTGCCCGCTCCCCTTCCAGGTTAGATGAGTTCCCATCATGGCGCAGCAGAAACGAATCCAACTAGGAAACATGGGGTTGTGGGTTCGATCCCTGGCCTCGCTTATTGGGTTGAGGATCTGGCATTGCCGTGAGCTGTGGTGTAGATTACAGATGCGGCTCGGATCCAGTGTTGCTGTGAATGTGGCATAGGCCGGCAGCTACAGCTCTGATTCGACCCCTAGCCTGGAAACCTCCATATGCCACGAGTGCGACTCTAGAAAAGGCAAAAAAAAAGAAAAAAAAAAGAAAAAAAAGAATTGAAGTGTAAGTAGTTTTGGGGGGGATGGCCCCAGTAGGCGTGGAGATTGGCTAGAGAGAGACAGAGGCCAATGACGCAAGTTACCTCTGGGGACAACGGAGATGAAACCCTCCTGGGGAGCTCTGGGACCTGATGGAGCACACCGTCCCCCCACCAACCTCAAGGTGGAGGGGGCAGGGGTCACTGATGGAGAGCTGCTCTGGTGTGGGGGGGGGGCGCTGGTGAGCTGGAATTCCCAGCCTGCCTCTCCCGCCAGCAGGGCCAAGATACTGCAGGGCCCAGCCTCGGGTGTGGGCCTTTGGAAGTTTGCCCACCTGCACAGTCAAGGGCAGGGGGTGAGCACAGTGGGGTCTGCTGCCCCCACCAGGCCCCTTCTCAGTCCTCCTCGCCTTAGTGAATGGCAGCTCCATCCATCCTCCCAGTGGTCCAGGCCAGAAGCACCAGGGACATCACTGGCCCCTCAGTCAAGCCCCACGTCCAATCCATGGGCAGGTCCCTTTGGCACCGCCCACCTTCGAGTACATTCAGAGTCTGACTTCCCACCTCCATGGGTCAGAGTCCCCATCACCTTTCACAGTCCCCTCAGGGGTGCCCCCACTCCTACCCCTGCCCCCCACCTGCCCTGTTTACTCACAGCACTGCAGCAGCAAGGATGACGAGTCTTTTAAAATCCAAACCAGATCCTTTCTCTGTTCTGCTCAAAACCCTCCAGTGGCCCCCACTTCACCAAGGTCAAAGCAAAAGTTTGGCTCACAGCCCTCAAGGCTGTACATGTGCTGCCCCCACCTTGGTGACCTCACCCTGTACCACATTCCCCTCCACTGCTCTGCTCCAGCCACACCGCCTCCTGGCTATTCCTTGAACTAACCTAACATGCTCCTACCCCAGGACCTTTGCACCTGCTATTCCCTTTGGCTGGAATGTTCTTCTCCCAGGTACCTGTGTGGCCGAGTTCCTCACTTCTTACAGCTCACATGTAAGCGGACCCGCTTATCAAAATAATCCTCCTACGCCCATCCCTAGCTCTCCTTTTTCTGGTTTTTCTCCCATCACTTTCTGACTTCCTATTTATTTCCCTATTTGTTTATTCACTCCGTCTCCCCCAAAGAGAGTCTGAGTTCCATGATCCAGCAAACCCCAACTGCAGTTTTGTGGTCCCCATTCTGGATGCCGTAGTGAGCTTGATGAGAATAAATTTAAATGGGAGAGAGTTCCAAGCACCCTGGGACATGCCTGAGGCAGCACCAAACGGGCTTGCTTACAATCTGGTAATCATGTAGCCTGCATAGCATGACCTGGGGCCAGGAGACTTCATCTTCCCAGCCTTGGTGGCCCCACCTCTTTTTTTTTTTTTTTCTTTGTCTTTTTGCCTTTTCTAGGGCCGCTCCTGAGGCATATGGAGGTTCCCAGGCTAGGGGTCTAATTGGAGCTGTGGCCGCCAGCCTACACCAGAGCCACAGCAATGCAGGATCCCAGCCGCATCTGCAACCTACATCACAGCTCATGGCAACTCGGGATCCTTAACCCACTGAGCAAGACCAGGGATCGAACCGGCAACCTCATGGTTCCTAGTCGGATTCGTTAACCACTGAGACACCACGGGAACTCCTCGGTGGCCCTACCTCTTAACCGGGTTAATAATAGACCTACCTCCAGGAGACTTCACAAGGCGTCAGCATGATGTCTGGCTTTTAGCACGTGCTCAGTGAATGTCTCAGGTCCCTCCATGCACCACTGAGCCCTTGCCTCCTGCTGGCCCCCAACCTCAGCCCCAGGGAGGTGGTTTCCTTCCTCTCCATCTCTCCAAGGAAACTTCTGGAGCCAGTCAGACCCAGATTCGCCTCCTGCCTGGTGACCCCGAGCCAGTGCCATGCCTCCTGCTCTGGGCGTCGGTCCTCCCATCTGGGAAGTGGGCATTAGCCGACCTCTCATGGTCCCGTGGGGGAGGGAGTGCTCTCTGATGGTCGCTTCCAGGGATCTTACCATGTCCCATCTCTTCTAGTTTCCTTCTAGGACACCTCCCCTACTTTTGGAAAAAGGACGAGGTTTGTGGCCGCGTGCTCCAAGATGTGTTTTTGGATTGGTGGGTCCTAACTTGTCATTTGTTGTCCCTGCTTCAGTCCCCATCCCTCATGGGCCAGCTCCCCACAACCTCCAGCCCCGCACCCACACCCCCTCCTCAGTCCAGGTGGCTGCCACCCTCAGCAGCTCCTCCCCTGAGTGGAGAGGGACACGAGGTGGGTTCAGAAGGCAAGCTCTGCCTTTTGCCTACTGTGTGGCCTTAAACCAGCCATCGGAAGCTCTCTGAGCCTCAGTTTCTTCATCTGTAAGTTGGGTGGGGTGTGACTCAGTAACAGGCATTGTTTGGGGGTAGTGCTTACACTTTTCAGAGATGTGACATTTCTTGATTCCTAGCACAAGCTTTGGGGGCAAAGGAGGAGGGTAGCAACCCTATTTCATGGCTGTGGAAACGGAGGCCAGTGGGGGATGCGACTCAGAATGGGTCGGCGTCCAGGCAGAGCCTTGGCCTCCGGCTGTGCTGAGCCCCCACCCCCATCCCCACCCCCACCCAGGATGGGCTGCCGGGTTTCTTCTCCCTCTGGGCCCGGGCTGAGCTGAGGATACTCGCCGCCCTGGTAGTCGACAGCCTCCTTTGCATTACTTTGTTTTCTAGGGCCAAGAAGTACGGACCCGTCGTGCGGGTCAATGTCTTCCACAAAACCTCGGTCATCGTCACGAGCCCCGAGTCGGTCAAGGTAGGAAGCAGAGTGGTTTCCAGAGGGAGAGCCCTCCCCTTCCCTGGGCTGGGTGCATGACATTCCCCTCCAGCCACTGTGGGAGAAACGTTCCAGAGTCACACACATTTGTTCCCAGGATCCCAAAGGGAACAGCCTCTCTAACCACCCACCTTTGCAGGGGACCCTCTAGGCAAGGCCTTTGAATGTGGCAATGAGTTATTGTGAGACCCTTTGGGTTGGGAGTTTTGCCCAACTGGTGTGCACGCATCTAGTTGGTTCGTCTTTCTTAGCCTCAGTTCCTCCATCTTTGATGGAGCTGTAACTCTTCTCTTTTAAGGCTAGGATGAGAACGAAATATTGATCCATGCAGTTAACAAATAAAGGTCAAGAGATGCTTCAACATGCATTTTTGATGTATTTCACAATTATTAACCCATTTAATCCTCGTGGGTAGGAACTTTTTTTTTTGTCTTTTGTGTGTGTGTGCCTTTTCTAGGGCCGCTCCCACGGCATATGGAGGTTCCCAGGCTAGGGGTCGAATCGGAGCTGTAGGCATTGGCCTACGCCAGAGCCACAGCAACGTGGGATCCGAGCCACGTCTGCAACCTACACCACAGCTCACAACAACGCCGGATCTTTAACCCACTGAGCAAGGCCAGGGATCAAACCCACAACCTCATGGTTCCTAGTAGGATTCGTTAACCACTGCGCCACGATGGGAACTCCCTAGGAACTCTTATTAGTTTCATTTTAGAGATGAAGAAATGGTGACAGGCAGCGTAGTGAACCCGCAGTGTGTGCAGAGTGGTGTCTACCACGTGGGGTCTAAGAACGGCCATCAGCATGTCTACTGATGACAGCTGGCAGAACTGGGCTCAAATCTGGCTCTGCCACTAGCTGGCTGTAGGATCTTGGACAAGTTCCTTTATTGCCCTGGGCTGTAGTTTCCTCCTCTGTAAAATACGGATGATGCCTGTCTTACAGGTGGTTATAAGAATGGAACTGAAAGAATATACGTGAGCCATCTAGCCCATGCCTGGTACATAGCAAGTGTTCGATGAATGATGGTGCTCTTATTCTAATAGTGGGTACCCAGCTGGTGTGTGTGGGTGATGCTGTGCTTGGAGAGTGGCTGTGGTGACACTGAGAGGGGCAAACTGCAACTTAGAGTCTAGATCATGAGACAAGTTGAACGACTATGGTGTCTCTAACAGGATGTTAAAAGTCATCTTGTTAAAAAAATAGTTTCATTGAAAATACAGATATAGTTTAAGACTTTTTAAAGCATGCTCCCAAAAGTTATACACAAAGACATTCATGATGCTCCGTGAGAAAAGAGTCGAAAAAAATAGATTAATATGATGAATTACATTGATTAGCATTCAAGTGTTAAACCAATTTGCATTCCTGGTCATGATACAATTTGTTCCTGGAAGCATGGACACATGGATGCAATTTGTTCATCTTTTGTTAAGAATTTTTGTTGCTATATTTATTCTTATGATGCCTTTGTCTGGCTTTGATATCAGATTAATAGGTCTCATAGGATGAGTAGGGAAATGGTCCCTCTGCTCCGTTTGTTGAGTTTGTTCAGGAGTGGTGTTATTTCTTCTTTAATGTTTGCTAGAATTTACCAGTGAAGGCTTCTGGACCTGGTGTGTTTTTTTTTTTTTTTGAGAGAAGTGTTTTTCTTTTGTTTAAATGGCACATTCAATTTTTAAAATTGGTATATAGCTGTTCAGATTTTCTATTTTTTTCTTGAGTTTGGTATCTCAAGGAATTTGCCCATTTCGTATAAATTGTTGAAATTATTGGTATAAAGTTGTCCACAATATTTATTTTTTATCTTTACCATTTCTACTGGATCTATAGTGATGTCCTTTCTTTCATTCTAGAGAATAGTAATTTGGGTTTGTTTGTTTTTTTAATCTTCTTGAACAGGCAAGCAAAAGTGTTGTCAATCATTCATCTTTTCAAAGAATCAGCTTTTTGTTTCATTGGTTTTCTCCATTGTTTTTCTTCTATTTTACTGATTTCCACTCTTTATTATTTCCCTCCTCTACTCACTTTCAGTTTAATTCATTCTTGTTCTAATTTTTTAAGGTGGTTAACTTAGATAATTGAATTTAGACCTTGTTTCTTTTCTAATACAGGCCTTTAAAGCTATGCCTTTCCTTGTAAGCACTACTTTAGCATAAATATACCACACATTTCAATATGTTGTGCTTTGATTTTCATTCAGTTTAAAGTAATTTCTTATTTCCCTTGTGATTTCTTCTGTGATCCATGGATCATGTAAATGTGTTATTCAATTTCTAAGAATTATAGGATTTTCCAGATATTTTTCTGTTATTGATGTATAATTTAATTCTGTAAGATCAGATAAATACTCTTCATGATTTCAGTCCTTTACAATTAATTGAAGCTTGTCATATGACCTAGCATATAGTCTATCTTTGTGAATGTTCATGAATACTTAAAAAAGAATATATGTTCTGTAATTGTTAGAGTATTTTAGAAATGTCAATTAGGTCAAGTTCATTGATAGTGTTGTTTGAATCTTCTAAATCCTTACTAATTTTCTTTCTACCTGTTCTAGCAATTACTAAGAGAGGATTGTTAGACTCCTATCTCATCATGGATTTGTCTATTTCTACTTTAAGTTCTATTAATTTTGATTCATATATTTTGAAGTTCAGTTACTTGGTGTGTACACATTTAGCAAAGGAATTGATCTTTTTATCTTTAGGAATTTCACTTTATCCTTGGCAATATTCCACTTCCTGAAGTATATTTTATCTGGTATTAATTTAGCTACTCCAGCTGTCTTATGTTCAGTGTTCCATGGTGTATCTTTTTCTGTCCTTTTATTTTTAATCTATCTGGAGTTTTGTATTTAAAGTGGGTTTTTTAGAGATAGGCATATAGTTGGGTCTTGCCAGTTTATTAAATCCTACAATCTCTGCCTTTTAATTAGAATGCTTAGGTAATTTACATTTAATGTAATTATTGATATAGTAGATAATTTATATCTACCATTCTATTTGACCCACTTGCTGTTTGTTCCCTTTTTCTCCTTTCTTGCCTTCTCTTGGATTGAGTATGTTTTAGCATTCCATTTTATCTCCCCTATTGTCTTATTAGCACTCTCTCTCTCTCTCTTTCTCTCTATCTCGCTGTGATTGTCCTGGGATTTACAGTATAATCTCTCTTTCTTTTTTTGTCTTTTTAGGGCTGCACGCACCGCATATGGAGCTTCTCAGGTTAGGGGTCAAATCAGAGCTGTAGCCACTGGCCTATACCACAGCCACAGCAATGCCAGATCTGAGCCACCTCTGTGATCTACACCAAAGCTCATGGCAACTCCAGATCCTTAACCCACTGAGAAAGACCAGGGATCAGACCTGTGTCCTCATGGATACTAGTCAGATTTGTTTCCACTGAGCCATGAAGGAAACTCCTATAGTATAATCTTTAACTTATATCAATCTGTCTTCAAATAATTATAGTACTTCATCTCTTTACTTTTAAGATTTTCTCTTTATCACTGGTTTCAGAAATTTGATTATGTTCTACCTTGGTATACTTTTACTTGTATTAATTCTACGTAGGATTCTTTGAACTTCTTGGATGTGTGGGTTCCTTGAGCATATTTGTAAAATTGTAATAAATGTGTTAATGTTTTTGTCTGTGAATTCCATCATTCTCTGTTATTTCTAGGCTTGGTTATAGGTCAGATTTTCCTGCTCTTTGCCATGTCTAGTGATTTTATGTTGCACACCGGATATTGTGAATACTACATTGCTGAGTGCTTGATTTTGTTTAAAGAATACTAAACTTCATTCTGGGAGGTCAGTTTGATTCTCTCTGGGTTGCTTTAAGTCTTTTGAAGGTTGATCTAGAGTAGGCGTTTACGGAGTTCCCGTCGTGGCACAGTGGTTAACGAATCCGACTAGGAACCATGAGGTGGCGGGTTCGATCCCTGCCCTTGCTCAGTGGGTTAATGATCCGGTGTTGCCGTGAGCTG
This sequence comes from Phacochoerus africanus, assembly GCF_016906955.1. Classification (NCBI taxonomy): domain Eukaryota; kingdom Metazoa; phylum Chordata; class Mammalia; order Artiodactyla; family Suidae; genus Phacochoerus; species Phacochoerus africanus. The sequence goes on from NC_062552.1 coordinate 123,295,719, forward strand.
TGGTGTAGGTTGCAGACGCGGCTCGGATCCCGCGTTGCTGTGGCTCTGGCGTAGGCCGGCGGCTACAGCTCCGATTGGACCCCTAGCCTGGGAACCTCCATGTGCCGTGGGAGCAGCCCAAGAAATGGCAAAAAAAAAAAAAAAAAATAGAGTAGGCGTTTACTCTAGAGCTAGTTTAGCCCCACTACTGAGGAGTGACCCTTCTGAAGGTTCTATTAAAGGCCTTGTGTCTAAGTTTTAACTCTGGCTGGTGGGAACTTGAGCAATCCTTGGCTTGTTTGAACCCTGAGAATTGTTTATCCTATAGTTACCCAGTAATTCTCCTTTTCCCAGAAGTTTTATACCTGGTCTTGTGAAGTTTCACTCTATACATGTCCAGATTGGTATCCATGCAAAGATACAGAAGGTCCCTATGCAGATTTCTGCACAGGACCCCTTTTGTTTTGTTTTGTTTTGCTGTGTGTACGGCGTATGGAGCTTCCCAGGCTAGGGGTCAAATTGGAGAAACAGCTGCCAGCGTATGCCACAGCTGTAGCAATGTAGGATCCAAGCTACATCTGCAACCTACACCACAGCTCAAGGCAATGCCAGACCCTTAACCCACTGAGCAAGGCCAGGGATCGAACCTGCATCCTCATGGATACGGGTCGGATTCATTTCTGCTGCACCACAGTGGGAACTCCTACACAGAACCTCCTTCTATGCATAGCTCTCTCCTCTTGGGTCCTCTGCCTTACGAATTCTAGCTTTTTTCTGGCTTACCTGGACTCTGACCTCTATTTCATCAATTTGGAAAGCCTGCTCAAAAAATATTTGAGTTTATTTGTCAAATACCTTTGTCCTACAATTCCCTCTGGGCAGAAAGCTGGAATGATCCTGTTGTAGAGAGCTCATCTTTTTTTTTTTTTCTTTTTTTATCTTTTCCCTCTGTCAGGGTTCACAATCCTTTACCCATTGTCTAGACATTTCATATATTTTGCTTATTTTTCTGGTTGTTTATGGCAGAGGGCAAGTCCCTAGCAGTTACTCCACCCCGGGCAGAAATGGGCGGCCAGAGTGGGCGACAGAAGGCAGCAGGTGCTGGGGGTCCCCTGTGCACCCCTTAGGTCCCAGGGCCTGACTTACTGGGCCATCAAAGGAAGTCAGGGTCCAGGGACAGCAGGCATGGGGACCCTGGTCAGAGCCTGTTTTGAGGCTGTTCTGCCTCAGGAAGGGCTCCTCAGCTCAGGTTGGGAAGGGCTGGCATAGACCTTGGACTACTCAGGGGTATTTGGGTGGGGTCTGGGCGGTAGGCCTTTACGTCCAAGGCGAGGAAGCCAGCAGGAGGGCTAGTGAGAGAAGTTGGTTTACGAATGTGTTTGGGTGGAGGTGGGGGTCTTGGGATGTGGCTCATGACCCAAAGTCAACCATTTCTGGGTTTCCTTTGAGCTGGAAATTTGATATTAGGTCCCCAGGAACTAAGCTCACAAACACCAGCAGCCTCTGGATTAATGTCACCTTACTGCTCCCCTGCGCCCACAGGATAAAGCTGAGGCTCTACAGGGCAGGATTCTGGGATCTGGCCCTGCAGCCTCTCCAGCTCCTCTGCTGCCGCCCCCCTCCCCGCCCCACACCTCCATTTCTCTGTCTGAATCATGTGACCTGGGCTTTTCCTGCCTGGATCCCATTCTTCGCTCCTGCACCCTTCCCCCGCAACAGCAAACTGCCTAGATTCAAATCCTGTGTCCACCGTTTACCATGTGTGTGACCTTGAGCCAACTTTAAATCTCAATTTCTTCATCTATATGTAGGATGAGCATAAAAATGCCACCCACATCTTAGAGTTGTTCAGGCATTCAAGGAGCTACAGGATGCTGGTGTGCATCTGGCATTTATGGAGCACCTGCTGTGTGCCAGGTGCCGTTCTCAGCACCTTTCCTGTAGAACTAATTTACTTTTCACAGCAACCCCACCAGGTAGACACTCTTTTTATTCCCATCCTGTAAGATAAAGAAACAGGGGCAGAAGAGGTAACTCGCCCAGGATCGTAGAGTTTGCAAGCGGTGGAGTGAAGATGTTTGAGCCCAGATTCAAATTTAAGCCAGGGAACTCCACAGCCTGAGCTACCAGCCCCTGGGCTCTCCTGTCTCAAAAGCTGTTATGTACTGTTACTGTTGCTGCCATCCTGCTCTTGGGGAGGAAGTGGACTCTTCCTCCAGGAAGCCTTCCTTGACTTCCAGGCCTGGGTTGGCACTGACCCTGAATCAGCACAGATTCAGGGTCAGTGCCAACCTCTCCTCTCCTCCACTCTGGTTGCACAGCAGCCCATGCCTTCTCTTGTTCTTGCCACTTTGTTTTTTTGGGTTTGTTTTGTTTTGTTTTGTTTTTAGGGCTGCACCTGCAGCATTTGGAAGTTGGCAGGCTAGGGGTCAAATCAGAGCTACCGCTGCCGGCCAACACCACAGCCATGGCAACACTGGATCCGAGGTGTGTCTGCAACCCACACCACAGCTCACAGCAACATTGGATCCTTAACCCACTGAGTGAGGCCAGGGATCGAACCCGCGTCCTCATGGATGCTCGTTGAGTTTGCTACCACTGAGCCACAATGGGAACTCCTCGCTGCTTTAGGAGGTGGCGCAGTGCAGGGTCCCATGTGGGCTTTAGAGTGAGGAAGCCCCCTGCACCCCTCCCCAGCTGGGTGACCGCAGGAAAATCACTTCACCCCTCTGTGCCCCGAATTCCTCATCCCTGAAGACAGGACTTCTAGAGGGATTAGGTGAGATCGCGTGTAGGGGTGTTCATACCACAGCAGATGCTCCGCTCAGGGCGATTTGGGGGTGCGGGGGGAGCGTGTTTCACAAGAGTCAAGAACACCACTGAGTCCTTTGCGGCCTCTCGTGGGTGCCCACGCTCACGCTGTTTTTTGGGAACGTTTAGAGGTTCCTGATGTCCACCAAATACAACAAGGACTCCAAGATGTACCACGCGATCCAGACTGTGTTTGGTGAGAGGTAGGTGAGAGGAGGGTCCTGGGGGGAGGTGGGAAAGCCTCAGGCTGTGCGCGGAGGGCCCGTGGGGTCCAGAGCGTTGGGGCCCGAGGCCCTGGCTGCGGGGCACGCAGCAGGCCTGACTGCAGGTGGCCCCTGCTCTTGTCACCGGTACCTTCGTTCTCCCCCTTCCCCCTCCAGATAGCAGGTGGGAATGCGGGAGTCCCTGAGGTCAGGGAACACGGTCACCCCGTTTCTTTTGTACCTGATTATATTTTATCTTAGTAAAATTCACATAGCGTAACAATTTACCGTTTTAACCGCACGGGAGTTACAATTCAGTGGCATTTGGCATATTTGCCCTATGGTGCCCCCATCCCCGTTGTCTGGTTCTAGAACATTCTCATCACCCCAAAGGGAGACCTGTCCCCATGAGGCAGGCCGTCCTCGTTCCCTCCCTCACCCCATTTCTCACGCCACGCATTTGTCTCCCGCAGGCTGTTTGGCCAAGGCTTGGTGTCCGAGTGTGACTATGAGCGCTGGCACAAACAGCGGAGAGTCATGGACCTGGCCTTCAGCCGGAGGTGAGTGTGGCTGCAGTCGGGCCCTGGGGGCTGGGCTGCCAGTGTGGGTGGGCTTGAAAGGACCTGTCTTCATCAGAAGGGGCCTCCCTGGGCTCCAGGGAGAGAGAAAGGCCCCAGGATTACCAGCCAAAGAGTGAGCTGGGCAGGTGGGGGGGGAAGGGCTGTCTGAGAGACGCCCCCACGTGGTTTGTGAATGTCAGGCGTGTGGGGGTCCTTGCCCCCCAGCCCCAGACCTCCTCTGGCTCAGACCTCATCACTCCCCAGCTGGGCTTTTTCATTTATTATAGTTTTCCTTTTTTGGGTAGCATTTCATTTTTTAAAAATAATGCTTTTAATGAGATAGAATTCAAATACCGTACAATTCACCTATTTACAGGTGGAGCCAGGGGTTTCTTGTATATTCACAAACATACAACCATCCTGACGGCTGACTTTAGAACATTCTCTTCCGCCCCTCATTTCCTCGAAAAGCTCCCAGCTCCTGACAATCACTGATTTACTTGCTCACGAAGGAGTTTGGGATTTTCATGTTCTGCACATTTCTCATAAATAGAATCATACAACACTTCATGCCTGGCTTCTTCCATTTACCGTAATGTTTTCAAAGTTCATCCATGTTATAGCACGTATCAGAACTTTGTTCCTCTTTTTTTTTTTTTTTTTTTTGCTGCACCTGTGGCATGCAGAAGTGCCTAGGCCAGAATTCACACCCTCGCCACAGCAGTGACAACACCAGATCCTTAACCCACTGCATCACTAGAGAACTCTTTCTTTGCTTTGCTTTGTTTTTTTTTGTTTTTTTTTTTTTGTTTGTTTGTTTTAAGGGCTACTTCTGCAGCATATGGAAGTTCCCAGATCAGGGGTTGAATTGGAGCTACAGGTGCCAGCCTATGCCACAGCCACAGCCACGTGGGACCCCAGTTGCATCTGCGACTTACACCACAGCTCAAGGCAATGCCGGATCCATTACTGCACTGAGTGAGGCCAGGGTTCAAACCCATATCCCCAAGGATGCCAGTTGGATTTGTTTCATCTGTGCCACAGTGGAAACTCCTGAGAACTATTTTTTATTCCCAAATAAAATGCCATTGTATGAACATACCACAGTTTGTTTATCCATTCATCAGTTGGTGGACAGTTACGTTTTTCCCACTTTTGGACTATTGTGAGTAGGGCTGCTGTGAACATTGGTGAACGAGTTTTTTTATGGGGATGTATGTTTTCATTTCTCTTGGGTGTTTACCTAGGAATGGGAATCTATGTTCTCCAATAACCTGAAAACTTCCCAGGGCAGGGCCACGTCACCTTGACTGGCCTTCATAACCCTGGCACTTGGCACAACAGGCATTTATTAAATAAATGCCTCTTTCTTATCTAGTCCTTATTCTCAGTCCTGGCAGATGTCTCAGACTAAGACCACACTATGCATTCATTCCCTCTGTGGACATTCCTGGGGACTTGGGAAGTGCCTGGTTGCTCTGCTGGGCACAGGTGTCCAGGGACAGGACGAGTCTTCTGCCTTTGAGGACATGAGGTCTAGTGAGGCAGACAGATTGAATGAGAATCATTGCAGTGGGTGTGACAGGAACTGTGATGGAGGCACGAGCCCAGTCTTGGAAGATCAGGAAACGCTTCCCTAGGGAAGTGACATCTTAGCTGGGTATCAAAGGAGGCCCAGAAATTCCCTGCGGTGGCACAGAAGGCAGAGGGAGTGGCAGGAACACAGGCAGAGATTCTAGAAAGAGCCAAGTGGTTCCTGGAAGGTGGAGGAGAAAGGGTTAAAAGGCTGGAGGAGTCCAGGAGGGGCAGATGGAGCAGGGGTGAGGTCTGACCTCCACCTTTCAGAGGATAGGGAGTCAGCAAAAGCCCAGGACCAGGAACAGATGTGGTCAGATCTGAGTTTCAGCAAGACCTCTCCAGGGAAGTGAGGTGGATGCACTGGAGGAGGGAGACTGCAGGCAGGCAGATCAGGGAGGAGGCTGTGATCAAAGACTAGCTGAAAATGTTTATATGGTCATCCACAGATTACACACGAAATAGTAACTTCACAGGGGAGAAGCCTGGGGGCACCCCCTTAACCACATGAGCAAAGTGACTCTAAAAAGCAAAAATAAAGAAATAAAGACAACTACAAAGAATTTTACAAATAAATCTACGCTTGCGAACCTTATGTTAAGAAGAGAAAGTCAAGCCTACTGTGGGAGCATATACTGAGCCTACCGGTGTTTAAGGGGCATTTCCTTGAGGAAGTGGCTTTTGGCTGTTCATCTGGGAAGTGGGCAGGCATGAAGGGGTTTGGGGTATAGGGATGGAGGGTGGGAGGGCAGGGAGCCCAGGCCGAGGGGACAGCATGTGCAAAGGCCCTGAGGTGGGAAGGAGCATTGAGATGGGAGGAGAGAAAAGGCTGTTGGAGTTCCCACTGTGGCACAGTGGGTTAAGAATCCAACTGCAGCAGTGGATTAAAGGCTCTGGTGTTGCCACAGCTGCAGTGCAGGTTGCAGCTGTGGCTCAGATTTAGTCTCTGGCCTGGGAACTTCCATATGCCATGGTGCAACCAAAAAAAAAAAAAGGGTGTTGAAACAGGGAGGTGATGCCGTGGGAGGAAAGTGAACAAGGGCAGCCAGGTGAGGACGGTCCCCTCCCTCCAGAGAGTGACAGGGACCAGAGTGATGCTTTCAGTAGGGGCCTGGGCTGCAGAGAATAAGATAAGCAGTCAGCATGGGGCGGGGAGCCGCTGTAATCGTGAGGATGTCAGGGCCTGTGCCAAAGCTGGGAACCGGAGCAGGGCCGGCAGATTGGCCACGAAGAACTGATATTCTCTTCCAATTAAAAAAGGTACTCTTGGAGTTCCTGTTGTAGCCCAGCAGGTTAAGAACCTGACATAGTGTCCATGAAGATGAAGGTATGATCCCTGGCCTTGCTCAGTGGGTTAAGGATCTGGAGCTGCCACAAGCTGCAACACAGGTCGCAAATGTGACTTGGATCCGGCGTTGCTGTGGCTGTGGTGCAGGCTGGCAGCTGCAGCTCTGTTTCAACCCCTAGCCTGGGAATTTCCATACTCTGTGGGTGTGGCCCTAAAAAGAAGAAAGAAAAAGAAAAGAAAAGAAAGAAAAAAGTTGCTCTTGGAGTTTCCACTGTGGTGCAATGGGATTGGCAGTGTCTCCGCAACACCAAGATGCAGGTCCCATCCCTGGCCCCTCAGTGTAAAGGATCCATCATTGCCATAGCTACAGAGTAGTTCACAACTGCTCCTGTCAGGGCCCTGACCCAGGGAACTCCCTTTGCCATGGGGTGGCCAAAAAAGAAAATTAAAAAGTTCTTCTATTTTTCTCTTACACAATTTTCTGTTTACTATGTTTGTTTGTTTTTTTTTGTCTTTGTGCCTTTTCTTGGGCCGCTCCCACAGCATATGGAGGTTCCCAGACTAGGGGTCTGAGATAAGATAAGAACATCAAGGCTGGGGCCATACAGTCACGTGCCCAAGTCACAGGGCTTTTCCGGATAAGGGAGTGGTTATGAATACAGGGTTTGTCTTTTTTTTTTTTTGGTCTTTTTGTCTTTTTGCCTTTTCTGGGGCTGCTCCCGCAGCATATGGAGATTCCCAGGCCAGGGGTCTAATTGGAGCTGTAGCCGCCGGCCTACGCCAGAGCCACAGCAACTCGGGATCCAAGCTGTGTCTGCAACCTACACCACAGCTCACAGCAACGCTGGATCCTTAACCCACTGATCAAGGTCAGGGATTGAACCTGCAACCTCATGGTTCCTAGGCAGATTTGTTAACCACTGCGCCACAACGGGAACTCCTGTTTGCTATCTTTTAAAACCTCTTTTTTGGAAATAATTTCAAATTTCTAGATGAGGTTCAAGAATAAGGGTAGGAGAAAAAACCCTCTTATACCCTTTACCCAGATTGCTAACATTCAAAATCACTTTGATTTCAAAAGCAGGACTTTCTCTGTAAAAATTCAGAAATACGTAAGGCACAAAGGGGCAGTCTGCCCCCTTCCCGCTGCCTCAGGGATACTATTTTCGTGAGTTTGGAGCCCACCCCTCCATACCTCTTTCTAAGCTGTTTGACAGGCAGACAAACCAGGCAGGTAGCTGTCCCGGGTCAGGGCTGCTGTGGGTTTAGAGCTCTGGGTCTCAAGACTCACTTCCATGTAGGGCTGGGCACTGTGATTGCTGAAGGGCAGGGAGCAACGTGGGATCACGAAAGGCTGCAGGTGGGGGCCCCCAGCAGGGCAAGTAAGGAGAGTGGGCAGCGCAAATGGAGAGGTTGGAGGGGGACTCTATGGACTCTAGGTGGCCCCAGAGGCCTTTTGTCCCTCCCTCCCCGCTGTCCGCTGTTGTTCCTGCATTGCCACATCTCCTCGAGGTCGGAGTTGAAGGGCCCAGTGGCAGATGAAAAATCCGTGGAGCATTAAAATAAGGGTAATGGGACGGCAGCCATCCTGAGAGGAGGGGCGCGGTGAAAGTCAAGTTTGATTCCTGTGTCCCCGCCTCGTGAGCCGGGCCTTGAGGGGCGTCCAGAAAGGCTGGGAGGGGCCCGCAGCTCCACGCTGCACCCTCCGGAGAGGGGCGGTGAGGGATGTCCCCAGGTCTGGGCTCGTCCCAGGGGCCACTGATGCGTGTGCTGTTTCCCAGCTCCTTGGTCAGCCTGATGGGGATCTTCAATGAGAAAGCGGAGCAGCTGGTGGAGATTCTGGAAGCCCAGGCGGATGGGCAGACCCCCGTGTCCATGCAGGACATGCTCACCTGCACCACCATGGACATTCTGGCCAAGGTGATGGGGGGATGGCAGCGGGGGGCGGGGGGGGAGGCGGGGGCACAAGGGCAGAGGTCTCTTCCCCCCCCACCCCCGCTCTCCTTGCTTCGCTCCCCTCCCTCCTCCTGCGCCACATATCAGCCGCCCCTTCTCGGGCAGGGAGGCTCATCTGTTTTAGCTCCTTGAACGTACAGCGAAACCCAGCATGACTGGAGCTATCAAGTCAGTCTCTAGAAGTGGCCAGCGGGAGATGCGGGGACGGCCCGCAGCTGGTCAGGGGCAGGACCAGGCCTGATCTCAGGTCTGCTTGACTCCCGGCTGCACGCCTGCCCCCAGTGGGTATGGCCTGGCTTTTCACACTGGCCAGAGCCCCCAAGCCCCAGGGAAGGGTGGAGCGAGTGAAGCATTGTCCTCATCCCACACGTCGCTGGGAAGCTGCGTGTCGAATAGACACCCAAGGAAGCCTGCATTTCAGGGGCAGGCGTCTTGGCAAGGAAGGAAGTTAAGGTTTGTCGAGTGGCTACTATGTGCCACTTAGTCCTCGCACGGCCCACAGGGTCGGGGTTATCCTGGTTCTTTGTAAGGAGCTAATGACGCACTGCACATAAACCCTCAGCCCAGGGCCCGGTCTCCACTGAACAGTGCCAGGCTCTGCCTGGGGTCTTCAATCCTCCCAGCCCCCACCATGACCTTGCCCTTCTCCACCCTGCCCCCTGCCCCCCAGGCAGCTTTTGGAATCGAGACCAGCATGCTCCTGGGGGCCCAGAAGCCTCTGTCCCGGAAAGTGAAACTGATCCTGGAGGGTATCAGCTCATCTCGAAACACTCTGGCGAAGGTACTCCCACCCTCCCGGGGTGGCCCCATCGTGTGCGTTATCCTTATTTGCTGGAGCACATCCTCTGGTGACTTTTTTTGGTCTTTTGGGGGCTGCAACCAAGGCATATGGGAGTTCCCAGGCTAGGGGTCGAATCAGAGCTGTAGCTGCCGGCCTGCACCACAGCCACAGCCACGCCAGATCCGAGCCGTGTTTGCAACCTACCCTACAACTCACAGCCACGCCGCATCCTTAACCCACTAAGCGAGGCCAGGGATTGAACCCGCATCCTCATGGTTCCTAGTTGAGTTTGTTACTGTGAGCCACGGCGGGAACTCCACCACCGCGGATTTCTGAGGTCATTTTGGAGCTGGGGGGAGGGGAGAGCGTGAGATCAGGCCCAGACTGAGCTGGGGCTCTGGGTCAGTTTATGCCAGGCAAGTGGAAGCAGCTTCGCGAGATCCGGGAGAGCGTCCGCTTCCTGCGCCAGGTCGGCAAGGACTGGGTCCAGCGGCGCCGGGAGGCCCTGCAGAGGGGGGAGGACGTCCCCGCCGACATCCTCACTCAGATTCTCAAAGGTGCTCCCTCGAGGGCCCTGGAGGGGGTGTCCGGGGGGGGGCCGGGGGGGATCCCCCCCATAGGGGTGGCCCAGCCCAGTGGCCTCCAGCTGGCTTACCGGGAGCTGTGGGGAAAGGGGCAGGGATTCTGGGGGCGGCAGGTGGCTGCAGCCCAGGCCCTGAGACCCTCCTTGTCTTTCAGCTGAAGAAGGGGCCCAGGACGATGAGATCCTGCTGGACAACTTCGTCACCTTCTTCATCGCGGGTGTGTGGCACCAGCGGCCACAGAGGGCTCGGAGCTTGGCAGAAATGATGGGGACTGTGGGTCGCTTCGCCCTGACTCAGAGATTTTGGGGGGGCAGTCTGAGCCGAGTCCTGCTGTGGCACGAGGGGGCCGGGGTGAGGGAAGCAGACGCCCTCTCTCTTTGCTGGGGGGGTGGGCAGGAGGCACCCTCGGTGGCCTCCATCCTGGCCATGGAACTGACCAGTGTGAGGATTCATGAAGCTGTGTTTTGGGGGACCCAGGAGAGCTTGGCCACGTGAATTCAAGGCTCTGCCTCACTCGGAATTGGTGCGGAGGCCTTCGTTAGACCAGCACCGAGAGCTGCGCTAAGCAGCTTCTTTCATTTGCTCATCACATACTTCTTGAGTGTTGTCCTTCCCCTGGAAAACTCCTCCTCACCCTTCAGCGATCCTGCGGGTGTCTCTTCCTCAGGGAAGCCCTCAGGGATTGCCCGGACTCATCAGGCCCCAGTTAGAAGCTGTCCGTGGTGCCCAGAGCTCCTGTCTGCCCACACGCCCCACAGCGTTAGGTCATATAGTTATTTGTGTGATTTGATGAGGTCCATCTCCCCAGCGTGCTCAGTAAGCCAGGGCTTGTGTTGTTTCGCTTGCCGGTGTGTTCCCAGGGCCCGGTGGGGGGACCCACAAAGATCGGATGGGATGAACCAAGACGAGGTACAGGGAGGACAGAGATGCGTGTGGTGGGGGACCCTTCGTGGTCTGGTGGTGGTGGTGGACCGTCAGATGGAATTGGGTGGGAACCTTGCTGGGCGGTGGATTTCCAGAGGAGGAAGCTTGCATCCCCTGCAAGAGGGTCGTGGAGGGGGAAGGGATCTGCCATGTGGGTGGGGTGGACGAGGTCCCTCCAGGTGGGGAGATGCATCCCCAGGAGCCCGGGGGAACCTGGGGCAGTGGGGCTGGAGCGGGACTTCGGGATACCTTTCCCCACCCGTGACAAAACGCTTGCTGGGTGGAGGCTGGCTGGTCTTCATCCCGTGAGCTGGGAGCCGGGCCCTGGATGTGGTTCCTCTGTCACTGGGGCCTCAGTTTTCTCATCTGTACAATGGGGCCTGGAGGTGCTCCCCACGCCTCCGTCCGGCCCTCCAGTGGGGTGTTAGTAACTCCCCTGCTGACCTCACAGCCCTCCCCTGAGTTCTGTGCCGACCCTGCAGGGGGCTGGGGAAGCGGACAGCTGTGTCTCCCTCCTGCTGTCCTGGGAGGAAACAGTCACAGCTGGCAGTGCAGAGCCAGGCCTAGGCTGGGGCTCCGGCCCCTTCTGACCCCCCTCCCCAGCCCCTACCCGGTGGGGTCCCCTGGCTGTGACCCGCCCACCTTCCAGCCTCGGGGGCAGCCGGGCCTCCTGCCCACTCCCACCTACTTGCTGAGAGGTGTAGGCCCTCCTCTCACAATCGAGCAGCCCCTAGGCCCCAGGCTGGCTGTGGTTGCCGCCTGGTCCACGGTCAGCCCCCTGCCCCTTTGGAGGAAATCTGGGCAGCTTGGTTTGCTCCCAGGCCAAAGGGCGCTGGTGATGGCTAATGCGCTCAACTTGACCCGATCTAACCAGCATCCAGAACCCGGCCCTCTCCTGGGGAAGTCCATCCCTGTGACAGCAGGGGCACCCTCTCCAGACCTCGGGCTGGTACCTGCATCTTGGGGAGATCCCCGGCCTTGGGCTGGGAAGCCTTTCATTCCTCCAGCTGGGTGACCTGAGGGAGCCACATTGCTCTTAGCCTCAGCTTGTTCTTCTGCAGACGGGGATGCCATCTCTCCAGGCCAGGCACAGCACAAGGAGGGCTGGAGGAGGGCTTGTAGCCTCTGAGAACCTGATGGGGGCAAAGGCCCTTGACGCGACTACACTGAGTGGCAGGGGGTGCAGAGACAGACAGGTGTCTCCTTCGGACCTGCGCACCCAGCCTAGCTATGGCTCAGGGGCAGAAGTGGGGGCCCCAACTGCCACCAGGGGCTTGGGGTCCCAGAGGCCGGGCGCCGGGCCAGCAGCAGCCCCGCAGGCCATGTGGAGCTGCCGCTCTCCCCCTTTCCCACAGGTCACGAGACCTCTGCCAATCACCTGGCCTTCACGGTGATGGAGCTGTCACGCCAGCCGGAGATCTTGGCGAGGTACCGAGGGGTGATGGGGGTGCTTCCTTGAGGTGGTGAAGGGGTTTATGGGCTGTCTTGTTTCTAGAGAGCCACCTGCTCCCACCTCCCGTGGCTGAGCCCTCTCCAGTGGGGCCGGCTTCCCTTCACCCCAGGGCCTTTGCACATGCTGTTCCCTCTTCTAGAAGCTCCTCTCCCTGCCTTTTCCCTAAGGAATTCCCCCTCCTCCTCCTCCACCTCCCTCTCCTCTTTCTTCCCTCCCTCCTCCCCCTTCCTCCCCCTCCCTCTTCTTCCCTTCCCCCTTCTTCCCCTCCTCCTCCTCCCCCTCTCCTCCTTCCCTCTCCCTCCCCCCTCCTTCCCTTCCCCTCCTCCTCCCTCTCCTCCTTCCCCTCTTCCCCCTCCTCCCCCCTTCCTCCCCTCCCCCTCCCTCTCGCAATCCTTCTCAGACCCTAAAGCAGCCCCCCTGATCCCCCTCCTAGCTCCTCCCAGCTCACCAATGCGTTTCCTCCTGGGACTCTTTGCTTTAAGCCTATTTCAGTCACAAAACCGGAAGCTCCAAGAGGGCAGAGTGGTGGCCCTCTCCTCTCAGTGCCTGGCCACGGGCTGGCCCTGCGGAGGGGACAGAATTCCAGGCAAAGTGCTGAGGGGGCGCCTGTCTTCAGCTGGCAAGGCAGCTGGCCCCCCACCTCCCCGGCCCCAGGGAGGGTCTTGGAGCCCAGCCTCTGGTCTCTGTTCAGACAAACAGGCTCCCTCAAGGGCTGGGTGCAGACAGGCTGGGGCTGGGACTCTGGGGACACGGGCAGGGGCTGTCAGCACCAGCTTGGAAGGACAGGCACGGGAGGCTGCTCGGGAGTATGCAGTGCAGCGGCCCCTTGAACAACAAGAGTTTGAGCTGTTCGGGGTCCCTTCTACCTGGATGTTTTCACTGAATCCCCGCCTCGGTTCTACCCGCTCCGCAGTTGGATGTGCAACCACGGACCCAGCGGGCCAACTGTAAAGTTACACTTTCATGTTTTTTTTCTTTTTAGGGTGCACCTGCGGTATAGGGGAGTTCCCAGGCTAGGGGTCAAGTCAGAGCTGCAGCCTTCGCCACAGCCACAGCAACGCCAGATCCAAACCGCATCTGAGACTTGCCGCAGTTTGTGGCAATGCAGGATCTCTAACCCACTGAGTGAGTCCAGGGATCCAACTGGCATCCTCATGGACACCAGTCAGGTTCTTTACCTACTGAGCCATAACAGGAACTCCTATACTTGGATTTTTGACTCTGAGGAGGGTCCGTGCTCCCAACTCCTGCGTGGCTCAAGGGCCAGCTGTAGTTTATTGGGTTTTAAAAATATGTAGTAATATCTATTAAAAATTTGGAAAAAAGCAGACAAGTTAAAATAATAATAATAAAAATAAATCCACCTGTGGTGCCCCCATCCAGCCAGAGGCTGTTCATGATTAATAACTGAATTTCACCATGTGTCTTATCACAACATTGCCCCGCAGTCTTGCAACTTCCACTCTTCTGTTTAAAATATTGCAGCTAGGAGTTCCCTGGTGGCTCAGTGGGTTAAGGACCTGGGGTTGTCACTGCTGTGGTGCGGGTTTGATCCCTGGACCAGAATTTCCACCTGCTGTGGGGGGCCAAAAACTGAAAAATAAAGTAAAATCTCATGTCTCTCTGTGTGTGTATATGTGTGTGTATCATATATATGTCATATACCTGCATATGACATATGTCACGTGTATAATAAAACTTACCATTTCAACTACTTTTGAGTGTGCTGTCAGTGCCATGAAGCACATCCACATTGTCGTGCGGCCATCACCACCCCCTACCCCCAGAACATCTCCGCATCCCAACCGGAAACTGTCCCCATCAGACACAACCCCCCCCTCCCTGCCTCTCTTTCTCATCCCCCCCTTCTACTTCCTGTTTCTATAAAGCTGACTCCCTAGGCACCTCATCGAAGTGAAATCATATAGCAGCTGTCTATTTTTTTTTATTTGTTCCCCTCAGCATCATGTCCTCCTGTCCGTGTGGCAGCAGGCCCTTCCCTTTCAAGTCTGGGTGGTTTTATTCCATTGCGTGGATAAATCACATTTATTTATCCGCACATCGGTCCATGGACACTTGGGTGGCCTCCATCTTTTGCGAGTGGGGCTGCTATGGGCATGGGTGTGCAAATGTCTGAGATACCCTACAGGTCTTTTGGGCGTACACCCAGAAGTGGGATGGCTGTGTCACATGGTAAGTCTCTGTTGTGTTTTTGGAGGTGCCTCCACACTATTTTCCGGGGAGGATGCGCCTTTGACCTCCCCACACCTTCACCAACACTTGCTAGTTTCTGCCTGTTGACATGAGCCCCCCTCATGTGTGGGAAGTGGTCCAAGTCTTTTATAGCCACCCGTTTTTTTTTTTCCTTTGCTTTTTAGGGCTGCACCTGAGGCCTATGGAAGTTCCCAGGCTAGGGGTTGAATCGGAGCTGCATCCGCCTGCCTACACCACAGCTCATGGCCACGTCGGATCCTTAACCCAATGAGTGAGGCCAGGGATTGAACCTACGTCCTCATGGATGCTAGTCAGGTTCATGACCTGCTGAGCCACAACAGGAACTCCTGCTACTGCCTATTATATCATTCTGGCTGCACCTCCTAAGGCTCATGCAAGCAGCTTTCCTGCACAGCTCATTCTGCTGTTTTCAACTGCTGGGCACCAGGCTGAACTAGGCATCTTTGTGCAAAGACCTTGCTCTATGGTGGTTTATTTCCTACAGGTGATTCCAAGGAGCTCATACCAGAAGTGAAGGTTTTAAGGCCTTGAAACTAGTCCCCAGGTGCTTGGGTATCTGGTTTGGATGTGGCAGTTCTTTCAACAGTGCCGTGAGCAGTGGGGGAGCCCCAGTCCTCTCTCCCTTCTGTTTTTTTTTTTCTCCTTGCTTTTTAGGGCTGCACCCATGGCATAGAGAAGTTCCCAGGTTAGGGGTCGAATCAGAGCCGCAGCTGCCAGCCTACTCCATAGCCACAGCAATGCCAGATCCGAGCCGCATCTGTGACCTACGCCACAGCCACAGCCACAACCACGCGGGATCCTTAACCCACTGAGCGAGGCCAGGGATCAAACCTGAATCCTCATGGACACTAGTTGGATTCGTTTCCGCTGAGCCACAACAGGAGCTCCCTCTCGTCACGCTTCCTGCCACCCACTCTTCTTAAAACTAACATGGGGACCGTCTCCTTGGAGATGAACTTGTCTTTGTCTGACCGACAGGCTGCAGGCCGAGGTGGACGAGGTCATCGGCTCCAAGAGGCACCTTGACTGCGAGGACCTGGGGAGACTGCAGTACCTGTCCCAGGTGTGGGGGTGGGAGAGAAGCTTCTGGGCAGAGGTGGGCTGGCTCCCTGAGCCATAGTACAGGGGTTCTTGCTGCTCATGAGGATCCCCCCTGGGAAATTAGAAACTGCTCTGTCCAGGCTGCCCCGGACCAGCGACCTGGCGTCACTGGGGGACAGGATGCAGCAGCAGTTTTGCTAACGCTTCCCAGGTGATTCCGGTGCAACCCTTCGCCAAGGGGCTCCCCAACCGGGCCTTGGGCTTCCCACCTGGGGCCCCAGGCCCAAGCAGGGCCCCCTCCAACCCTGACGCGGCACAGAAGAGGGTCTCCCCTGAGCTGCCCGGGGTCCCCTAGATGGTGGGAGCCCCGATGTAGATGGAAGCCCAGCTCCCGGCCTGGTCTCTGGCGCCCCCGGCTTTGCACAACCCCCTTCTCCTCTGGGCCTTAGTTTCTCTCTCTGTCACGTGAGGGATTGGGGACCAAGTCCTGGCTGTGGGTGCACACTAGATCCCGGGAGCTGGAGCCAGGTTGGGTCCAGGACATGCTTCTGGCACATTCCACGGGGTCCCCTAACGTCTCTCATTATCTCCCCATGTGGTGTCTGCAGGTCCTCAAAGAGTCGCTGAGGCTGTACCCGCCAGCGTGGGGCACCTTCCGTCTGCTGGAGGAGGAGACTTTGATCGACGGGGTCCGCGTCCCTGGCAACACCCCGCTCCTGGTGCGTGGGGGCCCTGCCTGCCCGCCCGCCCCTGGGTGGCCAGTTCGGGGCTGTCCTCTGAGGTCAGGGGCCCTACGAGGTCTGCAGCCCTGTCATCCTCCTTGGCCACGCTGTGCAGTCTCAGCGGAGTCCCACCATAAGCCTGGGGTGGTCTTCCTTCCCCTACCCCCCAGTGTCCAGGGTAAGATTACAGCAGGTGACTCTAGAAGGGAGGTGCCTCATTTGCAGCTGAAGAGGCTGAGGCTCAGAGAGGTTAGGTCACTTTCCTGAGGTCACACAGCAGCCAAGGGGCAGATATGGGATGGGCCCAGGTTCAGGTCCTTCTCTCTTCACATTTCCTCCTCCCACTGAGGTTGACGTGCAGGAGAGAAAGCTTTTGTTTCTCTGGCTGTCTCCCCATCACTCATTCATTCATTCATTCATTCATTCCGGCTCCACACTCACACCATGACCTCCCCTAAGTCCACCCCCACCCCCTAAACTAGGTGACACCCAGGCGTGCATCACTCTCCTCATTCTCCCCAGAAACAGTCACTCTCCCGAATTTTGTGCTTGCCATTCCCTTGCACGTGCGTGTGTGTGTGTGTGTGTGTGTGTGTGTGCATGTGTCCTAGAGCTAATATGTTCTAGAACTCGCTTTGCCACCCAGTACAATGTCTATCAAGATTGGGTAGGAATCTGCAGAGTTCCCATCATGGTGAGGCAGAAACGAATCCGACTAGTATCCACGAAGATGTGGGTTCGATCCCTGGCCTCGCTTAGTGGCTAAGGATCCGGCGTTGCCATGAGCTGTGGTGTAGGTTGCAGACACGGCTTGGATCCCGCTTTGCTGTGGCTGTGGTGTAGGCCAGAAGCTGTAGCTGCGGTTCGACCCCAAGCCTGGGAACTTCCACATGTTGCAGGCGTGGCCCTAAAAATAAAAAAAAAAAATAAAATAAAATTGATGTTGTGTATAGTGAGGTAGGGGTCTGTTTGCCGAGGCTCCCCTTACAAAGCATTACAGAAATTTTCTTTTTTTTTTTTGCTTTTTGGGGCCGTACCTGTGGCATATGGAAGTGCACAGGCTAGGGGTCAAATCGAAGCTACAGTTTCTGGCCTACGCCACAGCCACAGCCACACCAGATCCCCGACCCACTGAGCGAGGCCAGGGATCAAACCCGCATCTTCCTGGATACTAGTCGGGTTTGTTTCCACTGTGCTACAACGGGAACTCCAAGCATCACAGATTTGTTTTCCCATGGCCCTAAAGGCCAGACGTCCAAGGTCAAGGTGTCAGCGGGTTGGGCTCTTCTGAGGCCCCTCTCCTTGGCTTACACTGTGAAATGTCTGCATCCTCATCGCCTCTTCTCATAAGAACACGAATCATATTGGCCTGGGGCACCAGTGAGCTCATTTTAATGTCATTGTCTGTTCAAAGATCCTATTTCCAAATCCTATTCTGAAGTCAGGACATCAACATATGAATTTTAAGGGGGACACAATTCAGCCCCAAACAGAACCCAATTTTTATTTTATGAAGGAGAGTGACAAGCCGCGGTCCCACCTGGGGAGAGGTTTCCCCTTGCCCGGAGCTCCACCAGCCCCTCGCCAGCACGTATCAAAGCATCATCCACCTGCAGTTCTTAACTCTGTTTACCTCCTTTAAAAACACACATCAGCCTCATCAATACCACCTGCCCTCACCACCAGCTCTTCAGAATATACTCTCCCACCCGGCAGGGCGAGGTGCTGGGTTGACTCTTAGCCCATGTGTGCACCCGTGGACGTTGGGTGGGCCGACCCAGGCTCCAGGTCAGCCCTGCTCAGGGGGCCATCTCAGGCAAGACCCCCAACCTCCAGGCCTCAGTACCATCCTTGTACGATGAGGGTCATAGCCTGAGTCCCAGCCTGTCTGGGACTGTCAACAAGATAGTACACAGCACATGGTCTGGCAAGAATCCCAGGCACATAGTAGGTGCCCTTTGCTGACCTCAAACCCCGTCCCATTTTCGGCTCCTGCTCAGCTCCAGGCACTCCCACCAGCCCTGGCTGCCCCGAACCCTCGCACAGAGAACTAGGGGAAGCGCAGGCTTGGGGAGACCCTTTGCGTGGAGGCCAGCCCACAGGGCCAAGCTAGGGGACAGGTATTGCTCCTGGGGCAGGGCTTGAGAATCAACCCCCACCCCCCATGGGGAGGCACCTGGTGTGCAGGTGAAAGGCTAGTGGGGGGGGGGTCTGTGGCTTCCCGACCCCCACCCCACTGAAGCAGCCTTGTGTTGCAAACACACTTTGCCTATAATAACAGCTCTCAGGGGCCTAGAGACGGTTGGCCTCGAGCACACCCGAGTTTGCATCCAATTTTGGCTGCTTACTTGCCAGGTGACTTCAGGCAGGTCATGAACCTCTGAGCCTCAGTTACCTCATCTGTACAATAGGGGTACTTGTGAGCTCCCTGTCGTCCCCTCGCCCCCGCCGCCAGGGTTAGGTCAAGCGTGGGATGGTGTCGCAAACCCAGCTGGTCACAGCACGGGGCAGGGGAGGGGGGGGGCTGTTCCCTTTCTTCCTCCAAGAGACTTCCTAGGGGCCCGTGGAAATGCACACTGGCCCAGAGGGGTGGGTGGGTGGGGAGATGGGCAGGGGCGGGGAATGCGGGAGGGGGAGGGGCTACCCCACTGGGGGACTGCGCGGGTCGGGGAGCTGCGAAGGGGCCCATCCTCGGAACCAGAGACAAGCGGATTCTCTGCCCCGCAGTTCAGCACCTACGTCATGGGGCGGATGGACACGTACTTTGAGGACCCGCTGACTTTCAACCCGGATCGCTTCAGTCCCAAAGCACCCAAGTAAGCCTCTGTTTAAGCCGTCACAGGCGCAGGCCTGGCGGGGGGGAAGGGCGGGCCCAGTGGCCTCCGGTCTAAGCTGCCTGTGCCCACGGAGCCCACATAGCCTCCCGGATCACTGCGAGGGGGTCGTGATCCCCACTCTGCCCCCATTTACAGGGGGCAACTCACAGCTCAGAGGGGTGAGGTAACTTGCCTCAAGGACCCACAGCCAGGAAAGGGCAGAACGGGGCTTTGAGGCACACTCAGACTGGTTTTTTTTTGGGGGGGGGGTTGTTTTTCTGTCTTTTTAGGGCCGCACCCAGGACGTTCCCAGGCTAGGGGCTGAATCGGAGCTGTAGTACTAGTCAGATTCGTTTCCGCTGAGCCATGATGGGAACTCCAAGCTCAGACTGGTTTTAAAGCCTGTGTTCATGAAGTTCCTGGCGTGGCTCAGTGGTTAACGAATCCGACTAGGAACCATGAGGTTGCAGGTTAGATCCCTGGCCTTGCTCAGTGGGTTAAGGATCCAGCGTTGTCGTGAGCTGTGGTGTAGGTTGCAGATGCGGCTTGGATCCCGTGTTGCTGTGGCTCTGGCGTCGTCCGGTGGCTACGGCTCTGATTAGACCCCTAGCCTGGGAATCTCCATATCTTGTGGGAGCGGCCCAAGAAATGGCAAAACAACAACAACAAAACCCTGTGTTCATAACCACTCCCTTATCCTGAAAAGCCCTGTGACTTGGGCAGGTGACTGTATGGCCCCAGCCTTGATGTTCTTACCTGAGAAATGGGAACCCCGATGGCTCCCTCTAGAGGTGGCTGTGGGAATGACTGCTCTCAAGTACCCAGGCCTCTTGGTGGGGAGGAGAGCCAGGCTCAGGGACAGACGCCCCTCTCCCCAAGTCCAGACCCAGACTGCCCAGAGCTGGACATGTGACCAGCTGAATAAGTGGAGTTAGTGGCCTAGGACCTTGGGGGAGTCTCTTTGCCTCTCTGAGCCTCAGTTCTTTCATCTGTGAAATGGGAATAATAGCAGCTCAAAGGAGATGAAATGCGAAAATGCTGGCTCAGAAATTAGCAGAGTCAGCTATCAATAACCTCAGTGTGTATGGAAACCAGCCCTGGCCCACCGCTGGTCCTCATGGGGGCGGCTTTGTCACGACTGTCGAGCGTGCGTGGCCCCAGCCTCCTGACGCCTCTCTCCCACCCGCAGGCCCAAGTTTACCTACTTCCCCTTCTCCCTGGGCCCCCGCTCCTGCATCGGGCAGCAGTTTGCTCAGGTACGAGGCAGTGCTGGGGTTTCTTCCCAGAAGGGATGGGGGTGGCATCTTGTCCAGGATGCATTTCAGAGCCCTGCCCCCGGGGGCGGGGGGGGGGGTTTGCTGGAGACCCAGGAGGCTGTGGCATTTGTGCCCATTCCCTCACTCACACCACTGACTCCCCCCCACCGCCGGGCACAGATGGAGGTGAAGGTGGTCATGGCCAAGCTGCTGCAGAGGCTCGAGTTCCGGCTGGTGCCCGGGCAGAGTTTCGGGCTGCAGGAGCAGGTCACGCTCAAGCCGCTGGACCCCGTGCTGTGTACCCTGCAGCCCCGGGGCTGGCAGCCTGCCCCCCCGCCCCCACCCTGCTGAGGGGCTGAGGGCAGGACCAGACTCCTCAGCCAGGGCTGCACCCACCCTGCTCCCTGCCCTCTTCCCCCGGAGCACCCTCCACGCCAGCTCCTAGGGGGCCCTCTGCCCACCACCGCCTGCTCCACACCCCTCGGACCTCCTCGTCCCCTCTGCTAACTCTGCCGCCCTTCCTGGAGCAGCCCCTGCCTAACTCCCAGCTGCCATCTAGATGTGCCATTGTCTCCCCCAACCTCTTTGCGTAGGCCACTCCTTCTGCCAGACACCCTAACTCTTGCTCACTCCCTAAAGCCCTCTTCAGGTGTCGCCTCCTCCAGGAAGCCCTCCCTGCCACCCCCGGCCGGGCCAGGGGCCCCTCCTCTGTGCTCCCTTGGTCACCTGTGCTACCTCTAACACCACACTGACCACACTGTATCGTGAGTGTCCTTTGACGTGACCTACTGCCCTGCCAGGCTATGAGTGCCTCGAGGGTGGGGTCTGCGTGTGATTCATCTCTGAGCCCCCCGTGCCCACCCAGGGCCCGGCACAGAGTTGATGCTCAATAAATAAATGTGTTGACTGCGTGAATGTACAGGCAGACCAAGCCTGACCTCAGTTTGCCCATCTGTAAAATGGGGGGGGGGCATGTTGAGACCATCCTCCTTAAGGGCTGATGTAACTCTGGAAGCTGCCCCTGAGATGCCCAGACAATGCCCCATCTGGAGATGACCCAGGTTCCCAGGAGGGCCCCGTTTTAGTAGACGTCTATTCCTTTGTCACATGCAGCACCAACTGGGTGTGCTGTGAGCTTGGGACGATAAGCCGTTTTATTCATTTTTTAAAAAAATGTTTTATAGCCGCACCTGTGGAAGTTCCCAGGCTCAGGGTCGAATCAAAGCTGTAGCTGCCAGCCTACACCACAGCCACAGCAACGTGGGATCCGAACCATGTCTGCAACCTACCCCACAGCTCCTGGAAACACAGGATGCTTAACCCACTGAGTGAGGACAGAGATCAAACCCGCATCCTCATGGATGCTAGCTGGGTTCTTAACCCACTGAGCCACAACAGGAACTCCCAGAAACTTTTCTTTTTAACCCTCCAGGAGACCCCAAGGTGCACAGGGCTGGTACCAATCCCTGGGCCCAAGTAATATGGGAGAGATTAAGACCAAGGCCCTGCAGCCTCCTGGGGTCCAGTCCTAAACCCATCTGTCACTGCTTACGGGGCTTGGCCCCCAGTGTCCCCATCTGTAAGGGAGGACAAATAATGGGACCTACAGCCTGAAGTTTTTGATAGAATTAAGAATGTTCTACTAGGACTTTCAGCCTCAGTGCAGCACACCTACCAGCTCTGTCACTGGCAGTGGCATCAATAAAGATGTCACCTCCGGGGAAGGGAGAGCTTTCCTGGAGGCCCGGGCGTGCAGTTCCGAGAAGAGCCACACGGTGGCGTCCCGAACGGCGGTTTGCGCGTCCGCCTCCAGAAGGGTGGGCGGTGCCTCCCCTCCCATCCGAGGGCCCGTAGGTCCGGAGAGGGAGGGACCCAAAGGGATGGGAGCCCAGCCTCCAGGAGGAGGGGTCAGGGCGAGAGGGTGCCGACCCCGGCCCCAGCTCTGGCGCCAGGCGTCTGGGGCATCCACGGACCACTGGGGTGGGGGTGGGGGTGGGGGTGGGGGTGGGGGTGGGGATGGGAGTGGGGAGGCGATCACCGCGGTCCCTATTTCACCGATGGGACCACCGAGGCGCGGTGAGTGTCCGCGAGAGCGTCGGACACCGCCAGGCAAGCAGGGGTGCGCGATCCCTCTCAGGTTCCCCCTACCCTCTCCGGGCGGTGGGCCCGGGTCTGGCGGTGAGACGCCCGCAGTTCCCGCCGTGGGACGAGCCGGGCGGCCCGCACTCACCAGGAAGGAGCGGATTTAGCAAGAAAAGCCCCGCGGTGCAGAAACGCACAAAGATGAATCCGGAGTCGGGCTGTTTCCCGCTGCCTCACTAGGTGGCTCTGGTCTCTGTGCTGCCATTCCCTCCCGCGTGACTTTGGGCCGTGATGGCCCTTTCCCAAACGGTGCCCGAATCGGTAAACCTGGACCAGGTGAGGTGGGAAGGCCCTCGGGTCTACACCCTCCCACGGTTCCAGCCCGCACACTCCCCGGAGCCCCGCCCCGATTCCTCAGGGCCGATCTGCTGCAACACTTCAAATGCATTTCACGCTCCCCGCCCTCGCCCAGGGGCCTGCAGGCTGGTGGTGGGGACCCCAGGGATGCCTCCTTCCCAGGCCCGGTTGGGGAGCGGCCTCAGGAGCCTTGTCTGCTGGCCTAGGGGTGAGCAGCTTGGCCCAGCTGTGGTCAGGTGGCACGGTTTCCTTCCACCGAGCTCTGGGCGCTGGGTGGGGAGGCTGGCTCTGGAGATGCCTGTGGCCCTGCAGCAGAGGACCACAACTAACTGCCCAGCTGGGAAGGTTCTGGAAGGGGCTTCGTCCTTTCTGGTTGTCTTGGTAAGCGGGCAGGGT
Organism: Phacochoerus africanus; assembly: GCF_016906955.1. Taxonomy (NCBI): domain Eukaryota; kingdom Metazoa; phylum Chordata; class Mammalia; order Artiodactyla; family Suidae; genus Phacochoerus; species Phacochoerus africanus. The sequence goes on from NC_062552.1 coordinate 123,318,738, forward strand.
ATCCTGTACCCTGGCCCACAGTCAGGTCTGTCCAGCCCGGTGGACCCCATGGATACAGCTTGAGAAGGGTTTCCAGGGCGATCACCTGGTGGTGACCTCAGGGCAGAGGTGGGAGGGCACTGGTCCTGGATTCCACTCCCACCCCCACTCTCCTGGCGTGGAAGCTGCTTCTTCTCTGAGGTGAGAATTCTGAGTCCAAGGGCAGCTTCCCCAGGAGGATGGGACCCAGGGGAGCGGTCTCCACCCCTAAAGGCACATGTCTGTCCAGACCTCACCCCGGGCTCCAGAAGCCTCGGCCTCTCTGCCCAGACACCCAAGAGTAACGGGCGGCGGGGGGGGGGGGGGGGGGCTCTGGGGCATTTCTGGCAGGCAGCAGGCCACCTCCTGCAGGCGGTCATCTCTGAGTCAGGGCTGGGGTAGGAACGGAGGGAGTCCAGGCCCTCCCCCAGTCTGGGCTTTAAAGACACTTCTCCCAGAACACGTCCCTTGCTTCCTTCTCGCTGCTGGACGTCTCCTGGTGTGGCCCGCCTCAGGCACCCTCTGCAGTGGGCTGGACTGGCCAGCCAGGCAGGGTGGTCACCCCAGGGGAGCCCTAAGGGGCACTCCAGAGGGTGGGGGGTCAGAGGGGAACCCACGCCTCTCTCTCTGGGCTGGCCTGTGGGCAGCTCCCACCCTGCTGGCACCCCCACACACACACACACCCACACACACACTTGCCAGGCCCAGCCTCTAGGCCTGTCCTGGGGGAAGCTCCACCGGCTTCCTCCTGGATGCTGACACCAGGCAGGGGGTGAGGGGCCCGGGGCTTTTCCTTCGGGAGCCTGGCCTCTCAGGTGGGGTGTGCCAGGGTCAAGGCCAGGGTCAGCGCCAGGTGCGCAGGGTCAAAAGGCTCCGTCTCCCCTCCCCACTCCCTGTCTTCAGGCCCAGCTCCGCTGGTTGAGCTTTTAGGGTGCCAGGGGGGCCACGCTGTGGCAGAGATCCTGCACCCCCAGCCCAGGACCCTGGCCAAGGAGGAGCCATAATGGGGGTCTCAGCTCCCCGCCGAGCACCTGCTGTCTGGCAGGCCCGGGACCCAGCTGTACTGTAGCCCCAGGTCCCTTTCTATAGACTAGGCCCCAAGAGGTCGGGCCTCACCCCTGCCGGGATCCCAGGAGCCTGAGGAGGGAGCCGGAGTCTCCCCACGAGCTGCCTGGCCCCCTGGGCCCCATCCCCACCCCTCATACACACCAAATGGCAGTGGCTCTTTGGCCCCCATCCAGAGGTGAAGGGCTTGCCCCAAGGAACCCAGGAGCTGCTTCCACCCTCACACCCCAGGGGCACCCCGTGTGGCTGGACCGGCCTCTTGGGCTTCTCTCCTGTCCAGGAGCCTGGAGGCCAGGAGCCTGGAAGCCAGGAGGCTCTCCCAAGGCCATCCAGGCAGCCATCAACTTAAGGTGCCTGGGTGGACAGGGGCCTGGGTGTGAAAGCAGCTCCCAGAGCTGCACTGGAGAGTGTGTGTGTGTGTGTGTGTGTGTGTGTGTGTACCACGTGTATGTGTCCCCTTGTTCTCTCCATATATCTCTGTGGTTCTGTGATCTGCCCGTCTCTTGAGCGTAAGGCTGCGTGGGTGGGTCTCAGTGCCCACGTCTGCGTGTCTCAGGCTGCGTGTATCTGGCAGTGCATCTGTGCCTTTGCTGTGCCTCACACGCCCCATCCTAACCCCACCAGGTTAGGTGACCTGTCCAAGGCCACACACCCAGGAGGTGTGCGTCCATCCAAAGTGAATGTCCACTGTCCCTCTTCAAGTCCTGGCCACCAAGGCCCCAGGTGAGGCTCCTCATTTGAAACTTTCCTGCCACCATTTATGGGGGGCCCAAGGCCCAGAAAGATGGGGGCTCTAGCAGGGAGGAAGTGCAGGGACCCCTGAGACCCAGCTGAGTCAGGGGAGGGGGGCAGGTGCCAGCAGGAAGCAGGGCCTCCGCCCTGACCCTCCCCTCCTCCTGGGACACTTTCCTCTGGCATCAGCACTGGCTGAGCTGTGGGAACTCAGATCCTGCCTTTCTCGGGATGGGTGGGGGAGCAGGGGGGTGCAGCAGGTGGACCTCACACCTGGTGGTCATCCTCCGCTGTGAATCAGGCCACGGCTTCCCCTGAGGCTGCACGACATCAAGGAGGGCCTGGGGGGTGGCCAGGCTCAGGGCTGCCCCACTGACATCCAGCAAGTGTGCGCCCATATACCGCGTTCCCCTCCAAGCACCCAACTCTAGCCGACTGCCGAGGCCACTGCTCGAATGGGCGCCTGCTGGGCGGTTGAGATGGCATCAGAGGAGTTCCTGCTGGAGCTCAGTGGTAACAACCCAACTATCCATGAGGTATCCATGAGGACGCAGGTTCGATCCCTGGCCTCACTCAGTGGGTTAAGGATCCAGCATTACCGTGAGCTGTGGTGTGGGTCGCAGACATGGCTTGGATCTGGCATTGCTGTGGCTGTGGTGTAGGCCGGCAGCTGCAGCCCCGATTGGGCCCCTAGCCTGGGAACTTCCATATGTTGCAGGTCCATCTCTTGAAAAAAAAAGAAAAAAAAGAAAAAGAAAAAAATGGCATCAGACCCTCGTTGTGAGCCAAAACCGCACCAGGCTTTGTGTCCACGACAGGGACACCAACATCTGGCTGGAGAGTCAGAACTATAGCACGAGCTTGTAGGAACACAGGTATGCACGTACACAACGCACACGCACAGACGTGCACACACACGTGCACGTGCCCGCCTCCATACAGATGTGCACATGCCCACACAGGCACTGCACACATACACGTGCACATGTTTACATGCCCCACACACAGGTTCCCCCCCCTCACACACTGCCATGCATGCTCAGGGATGCGCACGCAGTGGGCGCATGGCTGCTGTCGTGACCTCAGGAGCAGAGGAATCGTGTTGCTTTTTTTCCCAACACATGTTCCCACAGTAAAGAAAACAGGAAGAGTCTGGGGCGAAGGACAGGAAGAGGAAGCCGCCTGCACACAGGAGCCGGCTCCAGCCGGGTGGACACTGGGCGGCCGGTTTGGGTGGGACTCAGGGGCAGACAGACAGACAGACAGACAGATGGCTGCAGGGTAGGGAGGTGGAAGGCCCCCCACCCATGACGTCTTGACTCTAGTGCTGACCGAAGCCCCCGCAGGCGTCACCCCTGTGTTTCCAGGTGAGAAACAGCTGGGGTTGGGCAGGTCCCAGTCACCAAGGAGGTTGCGGGGCTGGCGCTGGACCAGGCCCATCCAACGGCACTCTCGCCCAGCCCGGGACCTGCGGGGCCAAGGTGAGGCCTCTGCGGGACTCTTCCTGCAGCCCTGCTGTTTGTCCAGCCCTGGGCACACCTGTGGCACCTGACCTAGACTCTGGCAGGCTCAGAGGTGTGGATCCAGCCAGGAGCCCGGAGCATACCCTCCAGGAGATGACACTCGAGATGGATGGGGTTGTCCCGCGGGACCATGCGAGCCTGATGGCAGGGGCTGTGGGCGTCGCCCTGCCCCAAGCCTGGCTTGGCCCAGGTGCACCGGGGGCTCATAAATGCCCCACTGATGTGGAAATGGAGACACAGAGAGGGGCCAGGACTTGCCCAAGGCCACACAGCGCAGCAGGTCTGAACACACCCATGCCTTCCAGCTTCAATGATAGTGACCCCTCCTGGTCCCGCCCCCCTCCTGGGCTATAGCTGCCCCTACTGCCTTGTCCCCATTACTCCCCCAGACCCAGCAGGTGAGACCCCTCCCCACTCTGCAGGTGGGGAGGCCCAGGGGAGCTGCTTGTCTCCTTGCTGACAGGCAGCCCTTCTTCCCTGCTGCCCTCCCAAGGCACAGGGCAGCGAGTTTCCACTCCCTCCCAGAATCCGTGTCCTGGAATCATGTCCTGTGGTGCGGAGGGAGGAGGGGGATTTCTGGGGCGGGGGGTGGGGGATGGTTCCAGGGACGGTTCCAGTCTTGCTTTGTCTTTTTTTTTTCCTACTTAAAATAAAAATCTCAGTTGAGGAGTTCCTGTCGTGGCTAATGAATCCGACTAGGAACCATGAGATTATGGGTTCGATCTCTGGCCTTGCTCAGTGGGTTAATGATCCGGCGTTGCCTGAGCTGTGGTGTAGGTTGCAGACGCAGCTTGGATCCCGCGTTGCTGCGGCTCTGGCGTAGGCCGGCGGCTACAGCTCCATATGCCGCGGGAGTGGCCCAAGAAATAGCAAAAAGACAAAAAAAAAAATCTCAGTTGGAGTTGCCATTGTGCTGCAGTGGTTAACGAATCCGACTAGGAACCATGAGGTTCCGGGTTCAATCCCTGGCCTTGCTCAGTGGGTTAAGGATCCGGTGTTGCTGTGACCTGCGGTGTAGGTCGCAGATGCAGCTCAGGTCCCGCATTGTCGTGGTTATGGTGTAGGCTGGCAGCAACAGCTCTGATGAGACCCTCAGCCTGGGAACCTCCATATGCCTCAGGTGCAGCTCTAGAAAAAGACAAAAAAAAAATTCTTAGTTAAGAGGGGCCCAGGATGAACAACAATCCTGTTTGGACTGGGACAGAGGGTCCCCAGGACACACGAGGACTTTCAGGGCCCAAACAGCGAAAGGCCCAGGGAAACAATGACCAGGTGGTCACTCTGGAGGGACCCCAAACCATTTAATCTAATTGCTGTCTGTTGCTTGAACTCTCCGCTGTGTCCTCTGTCCGTGGCTGGCCAGCCCTGCTTACATACCTCCAGGGACAGTAAGCTCATTACCATTCAGAACAGCAAGAGCCAATCAAGGGGTAGATACGGCCAGGACCAGACACTGCCCACAGTAAGGTCAGAGTTTGCAAAGTGGCGTGCAGGGGTCTGACCTCCTTCGGGGGCATCAGACATGCTTCCCCGAGGAGGAGATCCGGGAGGAGGTCAGGGAATTCCTGACCAAGGGAAGAACACAGGCAGAGGCCAAGAGGCTGGAGCCATCTCCCAGGGATCGAATTCCTTCGCTGTTCTCTCTGAACAGCTGGTGGACTCTATAGCCCTTCCCCGACCCCGTCTCTGGAAGGGGCCCCTCTTGCCTTCCGCCCCAGGTCTCCGAGGTGGGAAACGCCCCACTGCCATGGAAGAGCGGCTGGATGCATTGCAGGGCCATTCCCCTTCTCGTTTTATTGAGGCTCATGGGTGCTTCAGCATGAGCACCTGCCTCCTCCTTCAGGAAGCCTCTCCTGGCTTCCCCAGCCTGGGATGCCTCCTCTTCCACAGGCACCAGCTGTCTTCTTTCCTTGGGGTCACTCCACGTCCAGCCCCTGCCAGGCACCCCGGTCACTCTCCAATCGAGCTTTCCCACCTCTTAACTTGGCACCTGCTGGCCTCTTCCTGGAGTGACTCCACTTCCCCAGAAAAGACATTCTTATCTGTCAAAGATGTAACTCAAACACCAGCTCCTCCAGGAAGCCCTCCAGTAGCTCTCTAAGGTTGATACCAGCCTTCTCTTCTCTGCACACAGAGCCGGGGAGACCCGGAGGAGTCCCTGGCTCCCAGCCCTGGGACCTCAGCTCGGAGCCTCTACTTCAAATTGTCCAGGTCTCTGGTCCAGGCCTTTGTGGGGACCCAGGAAAGGGACCGAGTTAGCTCTTAGGCAAGCAGGCAGGGAGTGCTTACTAAGGGCTTACAGAGGTGTGTTCTCTCGATCGATGTTTCCTGAGCACCCACTCTGTGTCAGAGTCACACGGCCCCTCCCATGGGTCCATCTCCATCCCCGCCCCCCAACCCGAAGCCACCACGGTACAGGCAGAGTGCTTGGAACCCAAGAGGCACTCCTAAATATGGACTCTCATCTGCCCATCAGTCAAAGGCAAGGGGCGCAGCTTCCGGTCGCCTTGGAGACAGATAGTCTGGCTCCGGATCCCAGCTCCCGTCATGCGCCTAACTGGTCAAGTGGCCTTGGGTGGGTCCCTTAACCCCCTCTGTGACATGGAGATGTTAGGGGTGGCTGCCCTGGAGAGCTGAGCATGATGACAAGTGTGGCAGCTCTGGGCACAGCTCTGGCACCCAGCACATGCCCCTTGGGTGACATCCCTGTCACTCTCCTCTGATGCCCATAATTGCCCCTCACTGGGTAGAAGAGCTTGCTAGGCATTCAGGGCCCTCCACTGGGGCAGGGGTCTCGCATACTGACCAGGGCTGCAGGCGTTTCTCAGGCTGCATTCTCAGGCTGCTGGGAGAGGCCGGGGCAGGGGAGGGCAGTGCCCAGATTTATCCACCAATCCCGCCGGCTCCCAGCCCTGGAGCGCCTTCTTATCTGCCCGGCCCAGCGTCGGGGAAGGGGCGGGGGGGTGGGGGGGTTGGCTGGGGCTGCCGGGGCGGGACGCCGCCTGGGGACTGGACGCAGAGCAGGGCCAGCCGCTGCAAGCCCCACCAGGTGGGTGACAGCCGCTGAGGGCTCTGAGCGTCCCTGCAGGCTGTGGCCAGCTGCCCGCCCATCTCCTGCACCATGTCGGACGGCGAGGGCCCCTCTGCCGGTGAGTGGCAGTGCTATATTTACCCACCGTGGCTCTGGTTGCAGAGCCAAGGCCTCTGGTTATCGAGGGCACAGGGCCCCCACAGGCTGCAGGCAGCTGTGGGGCTGGTGCCCCTTCCTACGGGCCTGATGTCTGGGGGAGGGGGGCTGGGCTCCTGGAGAGTGGGGCGCGTGACTTTCAAAGCTCACTTGCATCTCCCCCCCGCCCCCGCCCAGCTTCCCCATGGGGCTAGATCCGGAAGCTGAGCTGGTCACAAACCCCTCCTGGCTGTCAGCGGGGCGTCCAGAGCTGACCCAAAGTGCAGCAGGGGCCTGGGCTGCAGCTGGACTCCCGGGGTGTGTGGGGGAGGCTCCGGGTGCCAGCCCCCGGAACTGCGTGGAGAAGAGTGTGCATGAACATTTACCTGGCAGTTGGGGAGTGGGAGCTCCCATCGGGCCCCCCAGAGGCCCAAGATTCCCCCCAGGGAAGTTCTGAGTTTCGGGTCTGAGAGCACAAGGCAGGCTGTCCATGGGTCCCCAAATGCTCTAGGTTGGAAATGGCCCAGGATGCAGGCAGGAGGGGGAGTGCTCAGAGGTTGGGCTCTGCCGGCACACCCTCTGCCGGCACACCCTCTGCCCTGCCTGGGCAAGGGGCTGCGACAGGGACTGGTTGCCTGTGTCCCTGGCTGGTGGTCTCCAGCTCAGTCCAGTTGAAAACAAGCTCTGATGTGGAATCACCCCGAAACTGCCTGGGGGGCGGGGCTGGAAACAGCCTGATCCAGGGGCTCCGCGGGGGACTCTGGAGTCAGGAACCCAGGTTCAAATCCCAATTCTTTCACTTCCAAGTTGGGTGACCTTGGGCAAGTGGCTTAACGGCGCTGAGCCTCGGCGTCCCCAGGTGAAAAGGAGACATTGATAACAGCACCTAACGCGCAGGTGGCCAAGATGGACTGTGATGACGCCTGACAGTGTCTGCAGGTGTGGGGTGAGGGCGCAGTGGTATCTCCATGGACGCCACAAGGGAGGGGCCCCGGGCAGGAGCACAGAGGCACTGGGGGCCTGTGCATCCCGGTACGGCCCCCTCCGACCGGGCCTCGTCGCCGAAGCTGCCGCATGTCTGTGGCCCGGGGACGCCTTCTCTGTTACACAGCGCCGTGGAGAATCTTGGGCATGCCTGGCTGTCCTGGCGCCTCGGGGTGGGTTCTGGGCGACAGCGGTGTGGCCCCACCCTGCGTGGTGTCTGATGGACAGTTCCAGCGCCTGGGCCTGGCCGAGTCAGATATGGAACAGTGTGTGTGTGAGTGTGTGCGTTGGGGAGGGGGCCACTGACAAACTGGCCTGACCTCACCCTCTTCTGCTGGGTGCCAGTGGCGCTGGCTGCCAGAATTGTCCACTGTGGCTGCGAAGGAGCCAGCGTGGGGGGGCGGCGCAGACAGGCCCTTTCTGGCTGGCTCTGCCCACACCTGACACGGACCCGGAATAGCTCTCTCCCTCCACCGGGGACATGGCCCTGCTTTTAGCAGCTTGTAAAACCACCCGTGTGGGGAAGGGTATTTCAGGAAGGCCAGGGCAATATTTAGCCTGTCGGGGTGATGGAATGGGCACAGTGTGTGCGTGGCGGGGGGGCTTGGAGCCTGGGTGCAGACGGAGCCTTCACTGTCGGGTTTAGGAGAAGGTCAGCTGGTTTGGAGGCTGACGGGCAGTCGCCTGGTCCTGCCCACTCTGGCTGGGTGGGCACCTCCAGGGGAGCTTGGCCTTGGCTTCATGCCTACAAAATACCAGGTGACGCTCTTTGGTCACTGATGGGCTAGGCTTGCGCTCACACCTGGTTGGCAGCGGTAAAGACAGCACCTGGTCCAGGGGTGTGTGTTGTGTTTATCGGAGGGGGTCTCCTAACAGTGTGTGGCCTGAAATGCATGTCTTTCTTGGCCTCCTACTGGGTGGCAGGGATTGGGCCCAGGAGGCTGCTGGGAAAGAGTTACCTGCTCTCAGGAACCAATCTCTGGGCCCCGTGTCGACAGCGGGGAAAGTTCTCAGTTCTCTACCCGTGACCTGTGTGACCTTGGGCAGATAATTTAAGGATGCTGTGCCTCAGTTTCCTCATCCATTAAATGGGGACAAAGATAGGACATTTGCTCTTCAAGCCCCTGTGGGGATGAAGTGACGGAAAGCATGTAACACCCTTAAAATAAGGCTCTGTCTATTGTTAGCAGTTGTAGCTGCTGTGTTTATTATTCAACCAGTAAATGAGCTGCAAAAACCAAAAAGGAAAAGGAAGGGACCAGATCATCTGCTGGGCCCTGTGTCCTGGCCGCTGTGGACACACTATTTAATCCTGGAGGCAGGGCAGCGTGAACTCGGCTGTATAACAAGGAAACTGATGCTCAGAGAGGCAAACTCGTCCAAAGTCACCCAGCGGGTCACTGGTGGAACTGGGTTTTGAACCCAACCTCCCAGACCCTGTTTGCGCAGAACTCAGCTCAGGGGCCCCTCCAGGAAGTCCCACCTGCTCACCCAGGGGACAGGGAGGCTGGCCGTCTCGTAGGCCTTTCTGGCTTTGCACTGAGCAATGGCCCTTCTCATTTCAGGGACGGCTGGTTCCACAGAGTCTCCAGTCATTTGGAGCCTGTAAAAAAAAAAAAAAAATGTGGTACCTTGTTAGGGCGTCAGGAAAGTTCCACAGCGCAGGAGGGCAGTGGCAGGTGGTCTGCTCTGGGATCTCTGGCCCTGTGCCTGGGCAGGGGAGCCTGGAGGCTAGGGTTACCGGGAGTCAGCATCATATTTATAGCAGGAACTTGCCTGCACTGAGAACTACCAGCCTGTGCACCACGTCCAGCGAAGGTGCTTCCCTTTGCGTTGCCTGGCTTCCAGGCCCAGCCCTACCCCTTAGGGAGCTAGAGGCTTGGATGGTTACTTCCCTCCTAAGACTCAGCTTCCACATCTGTGAAGCAGGACTTTGCCGCACCCACTCTGGGCCTGCAGACAGTGCCTGTAAGTACTGGCTCGTGCCTGGATGGAGGGCTCCTTCTATCCTGGGTCTGTGGATTACTATTTCTGCCTTTGACCTTGTGGTGCCTTTGACCTCTAGGCAAAACCCCGAAGGAGATCTGTGCTGTAAGGTCCCCCATGTTTGGGGAAGGTCCCAGCAAAGCGATTTCACAGTTCTAAGCACTAGAATGCAGGCCGTTGTATTCTCAGTGGAGCACCTGACGCAGGTCCATCAGGGCCCAGTGTTTGAATCTCTGCTCTGCCCTCCCTGGCTCTGTGGCCTTGGGCAAGTCACTTAACCTCTCTGAGCCTCGGTGACAGGTGGACATTTGCCTTGCCCTGGAGGGTGTGGTAAGGATGGACACCCCTGACCTGGATAAGGACTCGGCCGGCAGAGTGACCTCCTTTGTCCTGTAAAACTTTCTACCCGACCCCCCTCTGCCCGGCGCTGCAGGGACATTGTTTTTATAGTGGGAAGTGGTTTTTCCAGGGAGAGTGATTGACATTGGGGTGAGCCATACCCTTTCTCTTCGTTCCTGGCATCCCAGAGCCCAGGGAGGGCCCTAGGGTCCTGCCCCTGGACCTCAAGGCAGACCCCGGCTACTCTGTGGAGCAGGGCAGCCTCCACTCTATCTGCTTGGTGGGCTGGGTTCTGCCCTGCTTCACGGCGACCGCCCCCAGGGCCTGGGTCTGTAGGGAGCATCTCTGGGAGGAGATAGAAGCAAACGCTCTATTAACTTAAGTCCAGCTCTTGGAGAGGCAGCATCTTTTCCCAGGAGAGCTGGGCATGGCCTCTAGACCTTAGCATCTCCCTACGTGGCTCCCCACCTGTCGGTGAAGGCTGATCCTCCCCCCCACCCCAAGACACAGGTAACTGGGTTCTGCTTTTATCTCTTGAACAATAGGGAGACAGCGAAGCCTCCAGCCAGGGCAGTGCCTGGATAGCTTCAGCGGAGTGGGTGTAGGGACAGGAGAGGCCAGAAGGCCTGGGGCAGGCTGGGGAGATGGTCCTGAGCAGAGAGGGTGAGGCCCCCCCCGCCCGGGGAGGCGGGGGTGGAAGGATTCAGCAACGGCAGGGGGGTAGGAAGGGGGAGGGGGAGGGGCTGAGGCCGGGCGCAGCCTCCCCCTTCAGGAAGGTCCAGACCACAGACGGCTGAGCCTCAGGGACTGGGTGCAGGGGCTGCCCCAGCAAAGCCCCAAGAGTTGGTCTGCCCACCACGTAGGTGTAGACGGAGGTCAATTTCCAGGGTCCGGCAGACCCGTCTCCACCTGGACTTGGGCAGAGCCTCCTCTCTGACCCTCAGTCAGCTCATCTATAAGCCGAGGTGACACCACGACCTTGGGGGAGGTATGGGTGGCAGCCAGCAATCCTCAGGAGTGGCCCTAGGGGCCCCAGGTGCCGGTGCTAGCGACGGCAGGAAGGGCGTAACCTGAGGAGCATCGAGCCTGGAACAGGAGGCTGGGGTCAGGGGCGGACATAGGACGCTCCAGGCTGGTCCCGACGCTGCCCCTCGTGCTTCCCACGCCACGTCCACACGTCCCCCCGTGGAGGCTCATGTTATGGAGGGAAAACTGAAGCCCAAGAGAAAGAGAGACTGGCTCAGGGTCACAGCAAGAGGGATGAGCTGGGACTTGCCCTGATTCCCAAACCCAGGCCCCTGGGCACCTGCACTCAGGCTTCCTCCCTTGTCTGCTCCTCCTCCACGGACACATCCCTGGATTCCACAGCCCCCATGGACCTGCACCCCTGAAGTGCCCTCCTCCACCCCTCTTGCTGACCTGGACACCCCTGTCCCGCTCAGAGGAGGCTGGATGTCAGGACATGTGTTGAGAGCTCATTGCTGTGTGACCCAGGGCAAGCCTTCTTCCCTCTCTGGTCACAGAGAGGTTTTTTGGTTGGCATCCACCCCTGTAGAATCCTGCTGGCAAACACACAGCTCTGCACACGTGTCCTGTGTTCTGACAGCCCACAGGGCTCCAGGACCCCAGCTCTGCGTGGGCCCTCGTCATGGCCTGAGGACCTCGAAGCAGCGAATGAGCGAACCTGTGGGGCTCCTGTCCTCCTGCTCCAGCGTCTGCAGTGCCCTCGGGGGCTTTCACACCCCTGACTCAAAATACAGCGTAGAGGCTCTGGGGAATTCAACCTGGAAATAAGTTACTGACTTCTGGGAGTTCTCTTATGGAGAAGCAGGTTAAGAATCTGGCGTTGTTACTGCAGCAGCTCAGGTTGCTGCTGTGGCCTAGGTTTGGGAATTTCCATATGCCTTGGGCGCAGCCAAAAAAATTACCAAGTTCTTTTTTTTTTTGGTCTTTTCCGGGGGTGCCCCTGTGGCATATGGAGGTTCCCAGGCTAGGGGTCGAATCGGAGCTGCAGCCACCAGCCTACGCCACAGCTACAGCAACACGGGATCCGAGCCGCATCTGCGACCTCCTGCACCACAGCTCACGGCAATGCCGGGTCGTTAACCCACTGAGCAAGGCCAGGGATCGAACCCGCAACCCCGTGGTTCCTAGTCGGATTCGTTAACCACTGCGCCATGACAGGAACTCCACCAAATTCTTCTTTTAATGTATTGGGTTCCTTCTAACTGAGCATTCTTGAGAGAGTATGATCACGTTTTAAATATTTTTTATTACATTTTTAAAAATGACACAAAGCTGTTGTTGTTTGCAGCCATTTATCTGTGTTTTTTTTTTTTTTTTGAAACCATGCAGTCAAAATAAAATATGGAAACAGGTGGCTGTGATGGGCCAAAGATATATATTCATTATTATCCATTGCTGTTGATTTCAAAATTTTGCATTGATCAAAGCAGCCCCAGTTTCTGTTTTTTCTCTTTCTTTCTTTCTTTCTTTCTTTCTTTCTTTCTTTCTTTCTTTTCTTTTCTTTTCTTTTCTTTTCTTTTCTTTTCTTTTCTTTTCTTTTCTTTTCTTTTCTTTTCTTTTCTTCAGCTGCACCATGACATAGGGAAGTTCCTGGCCCTGGGATCAAATCTTAGCTGCAGCTGTGACCTAAACAGCAGCTGCTGTGACCTACACAGCAGCTGCGGCAATGCCAGACCCTTAACCGGATGTCTCACAGGGGGAACTCCCAACAGCCCCTTTGGTTTGTTGTGACTCTGTTACTCAGGATGGGCGTGGGATACTGTGAAAAAAGCAAATGTCAGCCACTTAAAGCAACAAAGGTGTATTTCTCACTCACGCTAAGTTCACTGTGAGTCTGGGTAACTCTCCAGGGCCGGGCACCTACCTGGTGGCTCAGCAGGTGTGATGCCTCCTAGGGACCCATGCTTCTGCAGTCATGAGGCAGATGAAAGAAGAGGCAGAGATGTCACAGTGGCAATTAAATGTTCCCACCCAGAAGTGACCAGTATTATCACTCCCAGCATTTCATTGACAAAGTAAATCATGTGTGCACACCTAGGCCAGGGGGCGTGATCAGATCAGTAATACCTCCCCCCCCCCGCCCCCCCCGCTAACTTCTTTCCCAAAATGATTTAAAAAAAATCCATTTTCATTATGACATGTTCAGGGTTCCCTGGTGGCCTAGTGGTTAAGGATTCAGGGTCGTCACTGCTGTGGCTCATTGTCACTGCTGTGGCTCAAGTTTGAGCCCTGGCCAGGGAACTTCCACCTGCCGGGGCCAAAGAAAAAAAATGATGAAATGGTCAGAGCGTATTTTGTGTACTGTGGTCAGCAAGCATCTGAAATGTGGATCACAAGTCTTTCCAACATGCTAATCACAAAATCAGGGGCAAGATGTTTTCTTTTTTTTTTTTTCCAAAACGGGTTCTCTCCCATGGGTTTGCACGTGCGTTGAAGAGCCTGAAAACAAATCTCTGAAAGATGTGGTCATGACACCAGCAAGGAAAAGCATAATGAAGAGAAACATGAGCTGCCTGTTGCCAAAGAGCTCTCTTGATTTATTCCCTTTTGCTAAGGCACCAAAGGGGAAGTCGAGATGGATAGTTCGTGAGTCTGTTTAATCAGCGAGATCAACAGACTAAAAAAAAAGTGAGACATGAGATTAGAAGGAAATGGTCAGGGAAATATGTTGGAAAATAAAGACGGTGAGTCTAACCTGAGCCGTCTCATACCGACACCGTTTCCTTGAGGCTACGATGTTAGGTAAAACGCATCATCAGTTTAGTAAGAGGCTTTTCCACCTGCGTTTACAGAGCATGTAACTAAATGACTGTAAACGGAGGTGCACAGCCTAACAGTGCATCGTGGCATTGAACACACGTTGCTCTGTTTAATGAGATCAGACCTGGTTTAAAAGAAATGTTTGCAAGAGACGATGGTGTTGCCCAAATCGCTAGAGGCGAAACTGCGGTTCAGGCTTGTTGGGCTCCGGGTTGGAGCCTCGACACTTGCGCAGTTCTGGGCCCCCTATTTCAACTTCTAAGCCGACATGTTTAGATAACTCCCTCTGAAGTTTAAACACATTTCTAGGAATCCCGCCTCATTTATTTCTGATGGAAAAACATGTCAAAGCCCCCGGGCAGCTGCAGAAAAACACCTTTCGGGCTGCTTCTCGCTGGAGGAGTGAGCACGCAGTCCACGGCTGCACTGCATCCCTGCCCTGCTGCTGGCGGGTGCTCCTGGCACCTTCATGCCCAAGGAGTGTGGCTGGGGCTGGAACAGCATCCTGGCTGCAACCCCACCCCCCGGGGCTCCCCCATTCCTCCCAGAGTGAGAAGCAGTGATGGCCACGTGCTCTAGTTTATTGAGTGGGTGCTGCGGACCCTGCTCTGGGTGGACCCCCCCACCTAGAGTATTCGCTACCCCATGCTTGTCACAGCTCTGTGAGGGACACTGTCCCCATGTCATAGGCCTGGGCACTGCTGGGTGAGGAATGACCGTGGAGTTCCAACCGGGATCTTGGGTGCCTGCCCCAGCCCGTGCTCCTTCCTGACATCTCGGAGTCTGTCCTGTGACCCAGCACACTGTCACAGCACCCAGCGCTGCGGAAGCAGGCACAGGAAAACCCTGAAAAAACCCCATCCCTCTGCCCGCATGGAATTTCTTCGCTTTCTTTCCTTTTTAAGATGCAAGAGGCTATAAATAGGTGTCACCAGAACAAGCAGCTGTGCCATCATGAGACTGTGGGTCCTGGGTGCCTGGGAGGGGCCCACTCACCTCCAATCAGCATCCACAGGGCACATCTGGTGGGAGGAGTGGCCACAGCCGGGGTTTCTCTGGACCTGCAGGGTCCTGTGGGGTGGTCTTAGCTTAGAGTAGCAGGAGAGCGTGTCACTCAGAGCATGTGGGGCGGGGTGGGGTGGGGGGGGGGTCCCTGGTTCCCAAGTCTGTGGCATCAGCTGGGGGCTAGCTGGCCAGGGCAGTGGTGCTTGGGTTCCTCTGAGCCCCACAGGGAGGCAAGGGAGTGTAGCCAGTGACCTTCAGGCTGTATGTAGGCTCCGTGGAGAGTCCTGGGTCATCACTTTTTTTGTTTTTTTTGGTAACAGCCCTCATCGAGATGTAATTTACATATCATATAACTCACCCATTTAAAGTAAATTATGCAGGAGTTCCCTTTGTGGGACAAGGGAAATGAATCCAACTAGAGTCCATAAAGATGCAGGTTTGATCCCTGGCCTCTCTCAGGCCGGGATCCGCCGTTGATGTGAGCTGTGGTGTAGGTCGCAGACACGGCTTGGATCCTGTTGTTGCTGTGGCTGTGGCTGTGGCGAAGGCCAGCAGCGGTGGCTCTGATTCACCTCGCAGCCTGGGAATGTCCATGTGCTGCAGGTGCAGCCCTATAATAGAAAAAAAAATTACAAAAACAAAAAAATAAAGTGATGCAACCATCACTGCTGTCAGTTTTAGAACAATTCTGTCAACCCCCAACCCATTGGCTGTCAACCCCCAGCCCTTGGCAATGACTGCTCGCCCTCCGGCTTCTATGGATGTGCCTGTTCTGGACATTCCGCGGGAATGGAAGGGAACAATACTTGGCCTTTTGTGACCAGCTGCTTTCACTCGGGATAAGCTTTTCAGCTGCAGTCATGCTGTGGTCCATACCCTGCTTCACCCCTTTGTGTGGACAAGTGGTCCTCACGGGCGTGGAAATAGACCAGCTCGCATTGATCCGCTCGTCAGCTGACGGACATCTAGCTTGTTTTTACTTTTTGGCTGTTAGGAAAGACGCCACTGTGATCGCCAGTTTCCATGTGAACACAGGTTTTCATCTCTCTTGGGTAGTTAGGTACCTGAAAGGGGAATGGCTGGATCCTATGGTAACCCCATGTTTCACTTTTTGAAAAACGGCCGGACTGTATTCCAAAGAGGCAGCACCATGTACGGTCTCACCAGCAGCACGTCAGGGCTCCGAGCACCCACATCCTCCCCGGCGCTCGTTGTGACTTTTTGGTTCCCGCCATCCTAGTGGGTGTGAAGCGGTGTCTCACTGTGGCTTAGATTCAGTTCCCCTCAATTGACTAACGGCATTGAGTCCCTTATTATTATTATTAAAGTAGAGTTGATTTACAGCATTTCTTCAAGTTCTGTTGTGGAGCAAAGCGACCCCCTCACACAGCTCCCTGTGCTGTGCAAAAGTAGCATTGTACATCATTACCCATCCTTTCCAAACCTAACAGTCTGCATCCCCCCAAAACCCCCAAAGGCCCATCCATCCCACTCCCTCCGCTCCCCCGACCCCACCCCGCCGGCCCAGAATCCCAAGTCTGCTCTCCTTGGCCATGACTCTGCTTTTTTAGATGGATCATCTGTTTCAAATTTTAGATTCGACAAGTAAGTGATATCATATGGTATTTGTCTTTCTCTCTCTGGCTTACTTCACTTAGTATGAGAATCTCTAGTTCCATTCATGCTGCAGCAAATGGCACTCCTTTGTCTTTATTATGGCTGAGTAATATTCCGTCGTGTATATGCACCACATCTTCTTAATTCATTCTTCTGTTGGTGGACATTTAGGTATTTAGGTTGTTTCCATGTCTTGGCTATTGTGAATAGTGCTGCAGTGAACACAGGGATGCATGTATCTCTTTCTTTCCTTTCTTTCTTTCTTTCTTTCTTTCTTTCTTTCTTTCTTTCTTTCTTTCTTTCTTCTTTCTGTCTCTCTGTCTTTCTTTCTTTCTGTCTTTCTGTCTTTCTTTCTTTCTTTCTTTCTGTCTTTCTGTCTTTGTCTTTCTTTCTGTCTTTCCTTCTGTCTTTCTTTCTGTCTTTCTGTCTTTCTTTCTTTCGTCTTTTTAGGGCCACACCCAAGGCATATGGAAGTTCCCAGGCTAGGGGTCGAATTGGAGCTGTAGCTGCTGGCCACCACCACAGCCACAGCAACATGGGATCCGAGCCGTGTCTGCAATCTACACCATAGCTCATGGCAACTCTGGATCCTTAACCCACTGAGCGAGGCCACGGATCGAACCTGCATCCTCATGGATGCTAGTCAGATTCATTTCTGCTGAGCCATGATAGGAACTCCCACATATCTTTTTCAATGAAAGTTTTGTCCATATAAATGCCCAGCAGTGGGATTGCTGGTCATATGGTAGTTGTATATTTAGTTTTCTGCGGTGTCTCCATACTATTTTCTACAGTGATTGTACCAATTTACATTCCCACCAACAGTGCAGGAGGGGGGCTTTTTCTCCACACCCCCTCTAGTGTTTGTTATTTGTTCCCTTTTCGGGGGCTCATTGGCCATCACCTCTTGGCCCTGAGACCTTATGCCTCAGTTTCCTCATCTGTAAGATGGGATAAAGACAGCACCCACCTCCCAGGCTGTGGTGAGGACTCGGTGGGATAAAATTCAAGCATCCGGGTCCAGAGTGGCTGCCAGCAAACACTTGCTGCTTGAAGCTCCAGGTCAAGCCCGGAGCCTCTTGTTGCGGGGCTGGAGGGAAGGAGGGACAGACACGGACAAAGCTGGAAATCTGGAGGTTTCTGCAAGTTCCAAACAAAGGGACAAACACCGTGAGAGAGGATGTGACTGGCAGGGGCCCAGCCCTGGGTAATTTCTTCTTCAGCTTTGAAGCTCTGTTCAGCTGGCAGCCCAAGTGACCTGGCCGTGTCTACACAGCCCGGTGAAATGCAGGCAAGGCAGGTGTCGGGACCACATGTGCAGGGCAGACAAGGCCAGCCTGTCATCTGGGTTTCTGGGGAGAGGCACCTGCGGGTTTTCTTATCGTGAGTTATGTGGCCTCCTCCCCTTGACCGCTCCCAAGGGGGGTGACGTTGTCCTTCCTGGATTTGCAAGCTTGCATCTGTCAATAGAGGGTTCTGGAAATAGGCCAGAAACATCCTCCCATGAGGTTGGGCGCGAGCCTGGGGCCTGGCGGAGGTGCCGATGGTCAGGCTGATTGTGTAGCCGAAACCTGAGCCAGGAGCCGGGCGGGAGGTGAGGGCAGCAGGCAGCTCATCACGGCTGGAAAACAAATCCACTTCGGGATAGCAAGCTCATTAGCCCTCCCGGAGGCGACAATCACGTTCAATTCCAGAGACGCCCCCTCCTGCCCGGCCCCCAGCACCGGATGTTCAGTGGATTCTGTGATCTGGGGAAGGCGGGTTGCCTCTGAGGGCACTTCCAGCCTGCGGGCGGGGTGTGGATGCTGCAGTGGGTGGGAGCCTGGGCTTCTGTCCTCGTCCTGCGCCTGTGTCCACAGTCACTAGGGGCAACAGGTGGGAAGCAGGGACAGGGGTGTGGCTGGCGAATCAGCTCTGCCACTTGGTGCTGTGTGGTCTCTGCTGGACACATAATCTCTCTGGGCCTTTGTCTCCTCGTTACCTTATAGGTGATAAGCATGAATGAAATAGCACCTGCGGTCGAGGGCAGGGTCGGGGGTGGGGGGGTCTATGTGATAGAAGCAGAGCTTTGAGCATCTGTATGTGGCTTATTGGGAGAGGCTCTCAGAAGGCGTGAGGAGGAAAGGAAGCAGGGTAGGGTTTCTGCTGAAGTCTAGCTTTCTTTTGTTCATTATCTGTACACCCTGTGCTGGCAGGGACCACGCCTTCCTTGTCTGCAGCTGATCAGTAAATGTTTGTTGAATGACTGACTGAATGTTGCTGTTACTCCTATGCCAGGTCACCCAGGACCTTCCCTGTAGCCTGGTCCCAAGGAAGCTCTGGGCTGTGACTCAAGTTATGAGGAAGAGACAGGGGAGGCTTTCTGGAGGAGGTGACCCTGAGCTGGGTCTTAAGGGATGAGTGGGAGGTGACAAGGGAGGGAAGGGTCCTGCATATCAGATAGCAGCATGAATGGCTCAGGGGCTCAGGAAAACATGGCCATCCAGGGCCTGGGAGGAGCTGAGCCTCCAGGGTCCTGGAGACAACCTTGAAATGGGGTCTTCCTATTAGAAAGAAAGATTTGAAGTGAGGTCTGATGCATGGAAGGTCCTGCGTAACCTGGCACAGAAGCAGAGGCCACAGCAGCAACATTTGGGTCAATGAGTCATTCAACAAACATTTATTGATCAGCTGTAAAAAAAAAAAAAGTGTGGTCCCTATTCACACAGGGCTGACCCTGGAATATACAGACAATGAGCAATATAAGTCACCAAAGGATGTCCAGTGGGCATGAGGGTGACCGGGAGGGAGGGTGGTGAATCGGAGAAGAGAGAGCAGTGCTTTGGAGAGAGGCCGGAGAGGGTCCTTTGAAGAATGTGATAGTTGAGGAGAACCCGAGGGCCTTGAAGGGGCGTATCTGAGTTGAGGGTGTTCCTGGCAGAAGCAGCAGCAGGGGCACAGGCCCTGAGGTGGGGCGGCGGTGCCTGCTCTTTTCAAAGAAGACCGGCAAGCTCAGTTTGTGCAGAGTGATGGGGGAGTGGGGCGAGATGAGCCCAGCGAGAAGGGTGGGGGAAGCTCGAGAAGGGCCTTTTGCTGTCCAGGGGGGACCCTTGGCTTTGACCCTCAGGGAGATGGGAGCCATGGAAGGATGTGGAGCAAAGGAGGGACCAGACCTCCCTTGGGTTTTCCGAGCAAGCAGGGATGTTAATTTCCAGTGAGGCTCAGCGTCCGGAAGATAAGAGGTGTCAAACCCAAGGCCTCTTGCCAGCCCGTGCTCACAGCGTCCCAGATGGAGCTGCTCCAGGGCACTCTGATGTTTCAAATGCCACCAGCCACTCAGTTCAAACAAGCTGGGCGCTCCCAACCCTCTGCCTGGAGACAATGCAGACAGCACGACCCCCAGGAGAGGCACTTCCTATGTGCCCGAAAGACCCTCCAAGTTCCAAGTCCTTGTCACTGGCCTCCCCCAGGACACATGTGGGGTCACATGTTATTATTCCTCAGAACTCCTGGGAGCAACACTGGGGCAGCCACATCGATCACGGGCGTCAGGCCCAATTTGAATTTCAGATCGACAGGTCATTTTTTTTAGTACAAGTAAAACCTCAGTAGGGCTCCTTATTGGTCACTAAAGCACCTCCCCCGCCCCCCCGAATATCTCCCGTGATGACATTTCTGCCTCTTCCAGGCTCACAGGACTGAGGGCTGAGCTGGTCAGGACGATCACTCCCAGCACGTCCCTGAGCCCTGCGGCTGGAGCTGGAGAGGATCAGGACTCAGAGGTCAGGCCTGCAGCAGCCGCAAAGCGTCCCGGTCCCCCCGGGTGCTGGGCGCAGACACGAGGGGCAGGGGCATTTTCCCAGGGAAGCGCCGCCTGCCTCAGGGCCCAGCGCCTCCTGGCTGCCCCTCTGGGCCTCCAGAGCGGAACCTTTTTGACTGGTGAAAGGCAGCATGTCAAAGGGCAGTTATCTCCCCGTGGTCTCCCAGCCCCTTTAAGAAAGTGATTTAAGGCCCTGAGAAAAGGGGGCTTGGGGGAGGGGAGGGGGAGAAGGGAGGGGGGGCTGACTCCAGGAAGAATCGGCTGCTGTTTTTTAAAAATAGGCCTTATGGAGTTTTCTGATGGTCTAGTAGCTAAAGGACCTGGCCTTGTTACTGCTGTGGCCCTGGTCACTGCTGTGGCGTGGGTTCCACCCCTGGTCTGGAAAATTCTACATGCAGCCAAAAAATTTTAAAAAAAAATGTAAATGCATTTTTAAAATGCACATTTTGAAAGAGCAATTTTTCATCAGTGAGTTAGGGAATAAACCCCCAAATGTCTGGATAATGGAAGAAACACTCCAGCAAGTGGAGAGCGAGCCCAGGCAGTGGAAGGAGCTCGGTCCTTGGGGGGAGGTGGCCCCTGACCCCCCCAGTGCCTCCCCTAGCCCCACCCCCAGCGAGCCTCAGTTTCCCCACCTAGACCTCAAGGCCCCTCTCAGCACAGCCGTGATGGGGACAGAGTGGGTGCAGTGGCCCCCCACTGGGCGGTCCTGCCCGTTGACTGCCTTGTCCCCCATGGAGGCACCCTGACCCCACCTTCCCTTTCCCAGAGGCCCCCTCTTGTCTCAGCCCAGTGGCTCGGGGGTCCCTGACACGTCAGCTAGGGAGCCCCTACAGGGCGAATTCCCTGATAGAGTTAAGTCCAAGCCCTTAGGGCCTGGCGCACGCTGACCTTCCCCAGGTGGCCTGACACCACAGGCCACCTGGGCTCCCTGCCCAGCACTGCCAGCGCCCCACCCCCTCACACCCTAAGCAGCCAAGCAGAGGGAACTCTCCATACGTTCCACGCTGTTTCCCACCCTCGGATCTGACCAGAGCTAGTCCCTCTCCCTGGAGGGCGTTATTCCTCGGGTTGCCTTCTTTCCCTCCCACCTTCCCTTCTCCGGCAGGGAGGGGGCTCTGAGCGCATCCATCACTCCACATTTCTTGTTAGATGCTGATGGTCTCTTTGGGGGTTTGCTTTGTCTTTTTAGGACCACACCGCGGCATATGGAAGTTCCCAGGCTAGGGGTCGAATCCAGGCTGCAGCTGCCAGCCTGTGCCACAGCCACAGCCACAGCAACGCGGGATCCAAGCCGCATCTGCGACCTGCACGACACCAGATCCCCGCTGAGCGAGGCCAAGGATAGAACCTGCGTCCTCATGGGTGCTAGTCAGATTCGTTTCTGCTGAGCCATAACGGGAACTCTGACGCTGATGGTCTCGAAGGTCATGTCTGAGTCATCTTTGTGCCTGGTACCAGGCACAGACTAGATGCTCCACAAACCGTCTCATTACTTCTCTGACTCCACGAGTCATTGCTCCTCCAACAGCCTTCACGAAGCACTTAGGGTCGAGAGGTCTCTGCGAGGCCTTTAACTGGCACTTTCTGTTACCTTTTCCCTGCAACCCTATTAGCTCGGTGCTATTTTATAGACAGGGAAACTGAGGTTCGAGGGTGTGGATCACCCCACGGCCAGCCCATGGAGGCATGCGGGTTCAAGTGCAGGGCTGCTGGGATGCAAAGCCAGAGAGCTTCAGCAAGGGCCCCAACCCCTGTCCCCGACTCTATCTGAGACCGTCCTTGGCCCTGGGGGTTCAGGGGCACACCCCTTCCCCTCTCTGGTCCTCAGTTTCCCCATGTGCAAAATGAGTGGTGCTGCAGTTGTGATGTGTGAGTGTCTTCCCAGGGGCGGGGGGACAGAAGACATTGCCGTGTTTTGCTCATGTCCAGGCGTCCCTGGAGGCCTGCCAGCCTCCTCGAGGACACTAACTTCTCCTGGCACCAAGCTGCTTCTTGTGACGTCGCCTTAATCCTTTTGTTGGCAGTGGTGTCATTGGCTTGGCGGGGTCCGCCAGGGTGGGGAGCCACCTTCCGGCCCCGGGCCCCCCCACAGTGGCACTCATGACCCGCAGAGACGGAGGTCATCCCCTGGACCCAGGGACTCTGGGCTGGACTCTCCCCCAGGCCCACTGCCCAGCTCCCTGTGCCAGAGGAGGAGGAGGACAGGGCGGGCTGGGGCTGCAGGCTGACCTCTGGGGGGGCCCTTTCATGGCCTCTTGTTTTTGTTCTCTCCTTTCGATTTCTGATTGACGCAACTACCAAGTGAGAGGTCGAGGTGTGGGCAGGCAGGGCTCGCGTCCACGAATTCACTTCTTCCGAGTCTTGTTTTAAGGACAGATGAGTCAGCTTGGCACCCAGCACAGGGCAGGGAGCCCTGGCAAAGCCAACCCCCGACCGCGTGGTCTGGAGGAGCCTCAGTTTCCTCCCCTCTAACTTGGGACCCGCAGCACCAACCTTGAGAAGCTCTGCGTGGGCTCCACCATACACAGGAGGCCGGGCACATGGGAGCCGCCACTGTCCCCAACTGAGACCCCGCCGCAGGCGGGCACCGGCTCTCTGGCCCACACAGCGCTGCAGAGGGAACAGGTGGATGCAGGGAAACCCGTAACTCTAGCCCTGTAATCCTGCCTTTCAAGAGAGGAAGGTCCGGCCC
This sequence comes from Phacochoerus africanus, assembly GCF_016906955.1. Classification (NCBI taxonomy): domain Eukaryota; kingdom Metazoa; phylum Chordata; class Mammalia; order Artiodactyla; family Suidae; genus Phacochoerus; species Phacochoerus africanus. The sequence continues at coordinate 123,341,453 of NC_062552.1, forward strand.
CCGCACTGGGCTGGGAACAAGAAGCCTTCGTGTTCTTTCGGGAAATTGAGATGGAGCGCAGCGCAGAAGAGGGCACGCCAGCTGTTGGCGCCTTATCTTTCCTGGCAAAGCCGGGGCCTCTGGTCTGGGTCCCGGCTGGCAAACAAAGAGAGGCGTGAATAGTAGAAGGGTTGGCACCGGGCTCCCAGCCACCTGGGCTGTGTTGGGGAGCTGAGGGGGGTGCTCACACAGCCTCGGGTGGCAGAGGGACCCAGAGGCCCAGAGGAGCTCGGGGCTGCGCGGATGCTCTCCGGAGAGGTGAGGTGAAGGCCTCAGGCCTCAGTTCTGGTCTCACAGGCTGTGTGTCCTGGGACAAGACTCCTAACCCCTCTGATCCCTCATCGCCTGGTCTATGACCTTCCTTCCCGCCTCTCACCATCCTTTCAGGGGCTCCTGAAGAGAGCTATGGAAGAAAGCACCCAGTGTGTGGCAGGCACAGCTGAAACTCTGTTTCATCACGGCTGCAGGCTGGCCGTGTGGCTCTGGGCTGGCCTCTCCCCACTCCTGCAGGGCCCTTGGTTCCCCCGCCCCCGAGCTTACAGAACTCTAAGTTGAATTTACACTAATGCTGGCAAGTGGTTCCATTCCCGAGCCCCCATGGGGCAGGGATGGGGAAACCGAGCTGTGCGTCCGGTGGCCAAGCAGGGGCCTGAGGGCGGCCGGAGGCTGAAGCCAGGCCCGGGGCCAAAGGCCAGCACAGGGAAGGGCTGATTCACAGATGAGGAAACCGAGCTTCAGGAGCTCAAGTAACTGCCCAGTGGTGATGTGCTGAGCCAGGGGACAGCATCTTGACTCTGGTACCTGGAGCCTGGGGATGGAGGTATTCTGGGCGAGGTCAGCAGGTGCCAGCAATCTGAGGTTCAATGCCTGCTAGGCTCCAGGAGGGCACAATGGGGACCTCCCCCTGTGCTTCTGGAGGTGGCACCCTCTGATGGCATCGGGGGTGGGGCTGCTGGCTGACCAAGAGACGAGTCCCTTGTGATTTAGGGTGAGTCTCGGTGTGGGGAGGTCCAGCCAGGCACACAGGCAAGGGCGGGCACTGGGCAGCAGGCCCCACAGTGCCACCCGCAGTGGTAAATCAGAGAAGTCACAGCAGTGGCAGCCCTGGCCCTGCCCTGCTGATGCAGAGAGGTGGGCGGGGAGGGCTGGCTGTCAAGGCCACTCTGTCCTCTTCTGCTGTGAGTCACCGCCTGGCGTGGGGCCCAGGAAGCTGAGGGAGGCCGCTGGCCCCCGAGGTTAGCAGCCTCAGATCCTGGGGGGCAGCGGGTCCTCTGAGAACCTGAAGTCAGATAATGGAGTGGGTGGTGAGATGGCTTTGAGCTGCAGGAGGTTCTAAGCGCATCCTTAAAGAAAGGTCACAGCCTTGACTTTCAGTGCCTTAAACCTATGGCCAGTGGTGCTCAAACTCTTGAGGGAGGGGCTCGCTAAAATTGTGCGTTCCCGAGCCACACCCCAGCCTGTGGAATCTGCATTTTGGGGCTTCCGGAGAGGTCGGGGGTGGGGGGCTGCTGTCTCAGTCACCCTCTGGCACTCACATCCACTTTCTCCAGCCCCCCTCCCAACACATCCTCACACACGCCTGCATCCCCATCTGGATGGACTCACACCCACGATCCCGGGGATGTGTAGGTGCCACTGCCCACGCCGACGTTCAGACATGCACACACACACCCCCAGATTACACAATTAGCAGGGCAAAATGAACACGCAGGTCCCCGTTCCAGAATTATGAAGAATTTCAAACAGAACATTAAACAGAGGCCAGGGCTTCCCTGTGTGACAGCACAGGTCACACATCCACGAAGCCAGCCCTGCAGAACCTCATGTCACACATCCTGGGACCCTCCTGGATGACCTGGATGAGCACACACATGCGCGCACACACACACACACACACACAGTATACACAGTATACACTTGTGGGCACATCGGCTCCCGTGCAGCATGGCTTTTATTGGGGTGAAGAAGTGTGTGGGTTCATGTTTAATAAGTAAAACCAAGGTTGAGTCACATGTGAGCTGCTTGTAAGCAAGAAATGCCAGACGGAATCTTAAATGAATCATTGTCCTGGGGTTCATGAGTAACCTTCTAATGCAGCTGTGACTAGTTTGGGAAAACTTTTAAGCTCCCCTAACCCCACCCAAATCCAAATTAAACCGGTGCATAATTAATGCTTCCAATGCCACGTAGCTCCCTGAATAAAATGTGCACTTGAGGGGTTTCCTGAATCTGCATTTTGGGGCTACCAGACAAACGGTGATGAGTAGGCCCGGCCCTTGCTTTCTAGGATGGAGAAGCGGGGGAGACTCATGTGGACTGAGCCCCTACTATGTGCTGGCCCCCGCATGCATGCAGTGATGGGCACGGCGCCTGGATATAGGAGGTGCTTCGGCAGTGGTAGCTCACGCTGTATCTCATCAGAGCCCAGGAAGTACCCATTGGAACACACCCTTCTGGACCCCTACGGAAGAGGGGACCCTGCCCTTCCAACCCTGAACCAGCCAAGACATTGATGGGGGGAGGTGTTGGGAATGACACTCACGTCTCAAAGGGGCTGGAGTGTGAAAAGCATGTTTTAGAGTTGGTGGGAGGAGGGACCAGCCTCCCAGTCAACAGATGGGCAAGACTGAGGCCCAGAAAGGATAATAAGCCGCCTGAGGGCCTTCGAGGTTCTCGCTAGTCTGCGATCAGAGGCTTAGGAGGGCTTAGTCCTGAGTTCCACCCTCTGGCTGTTCAGGGTTGCTCTGCGGATGGGGACCCGCCTCAGTTTCCCCGAAATGCTGCTAGTGCTCCCTGATGTGTGCAGCCCGGAGGCTCAGGGCTTCCCTGGGGTGGAGGCTTTATTTTCTGCATCGTCTCCACCCTTGACCAAAGGCAGGCACACATGGGAGCGCTTTCTTCAAAGCACATTCCAGAGGCTGTGGTGATTTTAAGGACTGGAGACCTGCCCTCGGCTTCCACAGCTCCTTCATGCAATAATTCATTACGGAGGATTTTTCACAGACAGCAACTGGCCTTGGAAGGCAATGCGCTCATGAATATGCATAGGCTCATCCTCATAAATTATGCATTTGATACCGAGGCTTCCTGGGGAGGCCTCGGAGGGCTGGGAACGACAGAAGGCCTGCTCCCAAGGACGGCTTGTAAAGCACGTACTCCTGCCTCCCCCCCCCCCCCCCCCCCCCCCCCGTCACAATGAACTTGCGGGCGCCTCTCTCGCTCTGTTAAGACACAGTGCCCTGGTTTGCACAGAATCCAGTTTCCTTGGCTTTTTCTTCTCTGACAGCAACACAGGCCGGTCTGCCGGGGCCGTCGGGGTCAGCGCAGGCCTGTGCTGGCCTGGAACACTTGCTTCAGGCTGATACATCTTGTAAGATGCTTGGCCTTACAGAGGCCCCAGCCGCTCAGAAGCTGACACCCGGATGTGTGACTGACCTGTCATTTAAAGAGCTGGCGACCCTCCAGATTGCAGCATGCAGGTGGCCCCAGCATCACACACAAGCCCTGGGCCAGGAGTCAGGGTGGAGCCCAGGTTCAAGAAGGAAGAGGGGGGGCTTTGCTTCCCCCAGCGCACAGTGCCCTTCCCTCCCCAGAGCCAGCCTCTGCCTCTGCAGAGTGGGAGCCCCAGAAGTCAGGGCTGCTCTTCCAGGCAAGCTCTTCAGGCCTGCTTGGCGGAGGTCACTGCTCCCTGGTCCCCCCGGCCCCCCGCCTCCTCCCCAGCTACCACCCACCTTCCTGATCTCACCAACCCCACAGTTCTCAGATGGTTTGCCCACTCCTTGCCAGGCACGCCTCAGCTGGCCTTGCATGCACCCCTGAGCTGGGAGGTTTCTCTTCCCGGTGGTGTCCTGTGCCAGCCAGCACCTTCCCGGCATCCACAGCCACCACATGTGGCCACCTCACCCTTCCTTGCATTTCAGCCTCCCAGAGCCTGGGCAGGAACCCGCTACACACCTTACAGTCCAGGCCTTGGCCAGAGAGGAAATGGCCTGTCCTGGGCAGCAGCTGGGAAGTGGCACCGTGGGTTTGGAGGATGCGCGTCTAGGAAGATGCCCACCTAAACCCAGTCACTGCCTCCAGCTCAGCTGAGCCTCAACTGCCTTCCCCTGCAGCCCAGCCAGGTCTCTCCCCTCAAAAACAGCACGGGTGTTCAGGGGTCAGGAGCGAAGTGATTAGGCTTAAACCATCCCTTTTTTATAAGTCAGCTTCCAAATGTGTAAGACACAAAAGCTTTACAGAGAAAATTGGTTAAATGGAGAAAAAGAAAACGAATCCCCTATGGTCCCTTCATTTGGCAACCCAGCCCTGCCAGCCCCGTGGGCCCCCTTTCTCGCCCGGCCTGAGCAGAGCTGCTGCATCAAGCCACCCATCAAAGGGCATCTCCTGCACGCTTCCCGCATCGCTGTGCTATGTTCACCGTGACAGCTTGTGACGACTACAGAACCTGATGTGTGGACGCAGTGCCTTACGCTGGGCATCACTGGGCAGGAATTTAAAAGTTGCTGTTCAGAGGCAATGCCCTTCAGCCTCCCATTAATTTAATTTTATGTCACATTGCTACTGGAAGGTAGCCTGTCCCTCCTTCGTGCCGCTCACCTCCCGCAGCACGAAACACGCTTCTGTCCCCAATCCCACTGTATGGGCTTTGAGGACAGCATCAGTGCCTGCTCAGCTCTCAAACCCACACTGACAGCTGCCAACACCAATCTTGGTCTCACCAAGTAAGCACCTATCCTGGGCCAGCGGTCCCTGCTTCCACCGTAGGCTATGCAAACGGGGTCTTGCTCAGCCAGGCCAAGGCTGAAATGACACGGCTTGACCCTGGGGGAACCAGGGAAAAAGAGAAACGAAGAACCCGAGATGGTCCAGAGGTAATGCCAGCCAAAGCTCAAAATCTCATTGGCTGTTGGAAGAGTTTATTATCAACTCTCTTAGTCCTCACCACACCCCTAGGGGGGCTCTGTTATTGACAGATGAGGAAACAGAGGCTCAGAGAGACTGAGTAACTTGGGCAGAGTCACACATCTTTTGAGTGGCAGTGCCAGGGTTTGAACTCGGGGGAGTCTGTCTGGCTCCATAGTCCATCTATAATCCAAACCACGTGCTCCTGTCAGCTCTGTAGGAGCCAAGTTCAAGCCAGCTCCGTACCCCGCCATCGCCTCTACAGGGCCTTCCCTTAGAAGGTGTGGAATCAATATTTGTCCAGTGGGGCACTGTTTGCCAGGCAGCATGCTTGTGGGTAATTGGGGCGGAGGCAGGCTGGCAGGGCCCTGAAGAGGGGGTGTCGAACACAGACCAGCACAGATCGCTGAGCCCACGGCTCTCCTTGGGTGCAACGGGGCCTGGCTGCCCCTTCCTAGATAGAGCCAACTTGTCCGGGGCTGTTTGTATCAGAGTCTGTGTGGGCGTGTACAGGTATGTTTATCCAACCTGTGAGCCCGGGTCAGGAGGGCACCTGGGAGAGCACAGAATGAGGGATCAAAATGATCCCACCTGGGCTGGAATTCAGGGCCAAGTTCACATGTAATTTGAAGGTGACAAAATCCAGCCTGAGGAGTAACACAAACAGAAACTGGTGATCAATTCGAGAAATACCATGGAAGCAGAGCTCAGTGACTGAACAGGTGTGGGAAAGGGACTTCACATACATTGACCCTGACCGTGAGCCCCGTGCCAGGTCATGACCTTGACCTTCAGTATCTTCCTCTGTACCAGAGGGACAGTAACGGCGCCTGTGCCCCTGGATTGTTTTACTTTTTTTCACAAGCTTTTAAATTGAAGTTCGCCATAGGACACAGAGAAGGGCACAGGCTGTGAGTCTACTACCCGTGGACCCCAATCACGAGACAGAACACCCCAGCCCCGGAGCATCCCAAGCGCCCCCTCCCATCACTGCCCCCAAAGGCAATCACTACGGGACTTCCCACCCTAGATTAGCTTTGCTTATTTTAGACCTTATCTAAGTGGAAATGCAAATGCTGGCCAAAGCCTGGCGCCCCTGGAACTCACGCACGGTGCTGGCGGAGTGTGAATTGTTAGAAGCATTTCGGTTAGACTGAGATTATGGGCTAAAGCGGAATTGCATTCCTGGGTATGCATGTGCAAGTGTGTGCACACATGTAAATTGTGTGTGTGTGCATGCGTGTGAAGACAGACATAAATACATTAGTTTGGAGGTCCTGCTGTGGCTCAGTGGGGTAAGAACCGACTAGTATCCGTGAGTGTGTGGGTATGATTCCTGGCCTCTCTCAGTGGGTTAAGGATCTGGTGTTGCCGTGAGCTGTGGTGTAGGTCGCAGATGTGGCTTGGATCTGGTCTTGCTGTGGCTGTGGTGTCGGCTGGTAGCTGTAGATCCGATTCAACCCCTAGCCTGGGAACTTCCATCTGCTGTTGGTGCAGCCCTAAAACGAAAACAAAAAACAAACAAAAAAAAACACACAACACGACAAAAAAGAAACATGCATTCACTACAAGACTGTTCACGGCAGCACCTTCCTGATGGCTTGAAACTGGGTACGGCCCAGATGTCCATCCACGACAAAACTGAGAAACAGCCAGTCCACCCGAGCAGTAAAACGATGTCCAGCAACAGGCAGGAAAGAAGGACAGACAGCAGGATGGGTCTCGAAGGTAAAGGAGGCAGAGCCCAGGAGCACCCCCAGAGGAAGCCCCGAGGCCACCCATGGGAAGTGCTCGGGAAGTGCCTAGTGGCCCTGTGGGGCTCCGGGAGCAGAGCTGGCGTCCTTGTCACTCTTGAGCCTGGAGTTTCTCTCTCCATCCTCCACTAAGCTGTGCAGAGATTTTGACTGATTTTAGTATTTACCATTCACATTCCTTCACTTGTCTGAGCCTCGGCACCGCTGCACAACACACGGGGGTGTGGATAGGGACGTGGGGGCCGCTTGGGGCAGTGGGGGACCCCAGAGGACCCCAGATGTCACTGCTTGCCCTTCACACAAATCTGCCAGGCGAGGGAGGGGCCGCAGGGGGCCTTGGCTCCAGAGGGCAATGACCGAGCAGCCCCCCCGGGAGAGGCAGGATCTGGTGTCAGGGCTGCGCTTCGAGCCCGGCTAACATTACGGGCCTCCAGGAGGAGGCGAGGTGAGTCAGGGCTCTCGGGAGAAAAGGAACCAGGAGAATAGAGAGAGAGCAGTGAGAGGAGCTTTGTCATAGGGCAGGCTCAAAAGTCCTGGTGGTGATCTGCCACCTGCAAGCTTCAAGCCAGGAGAGCCAAGTGTCACTTATCCCAGCCCAAAGGCCAGAGAACCAGGGGCCGATAAGCCCCGGGAGGAGTCAGTCCTAGTCTGAGTCAGGAGCACCCATGGCCAAGGGCAAAGAGCGATGTCCCAGCTCAAGAAGAGAGAATGAACTGGCCCTTCCCCCACTTCTGTTTCTATCAGGCCCTCCATGGCTAGGGCCGTGCCCACCTGCACTGCAAAGACCAACTTCTTTTTTTCTTTTTCGTCTTTTGTCTTTTTTTAGGGCTGCACCCACGGCATATGGAGGTTCCCAGGCTAGGTGTCGAATCAAAGCTGTAGCTGCCAGCCTACACCACAGCCACAGCAACAGGGGATCTGAGCCGCATCTTCGACCTACACCACAGCTCGTGGCGACTCCAGATCCTTAACCCACTAAGTAAGGCCAGGGATTGAACCTGCATCCTCATGGATACTAGTCAGATTCCTTTCCACTGAGCCACGATGGGCACTCTTTTTTTTCTTTTCTTTTTTTAATATGGTAGATTGACAAGGTCATGTTAGTTTCAGGTATACAACAAAGCAATTCAGTTACACATACATACGGATCTATTCGTCTTCAGATTCTCTTCCATGACAGGCCATTACAAGATACTGGCAATGATTCCCTGTCCTATGGAGTGGACCTTGTTGTCTATGTGTTATGTGCCGGAATGTGTGTCTGTTATTCCCAAGCTCCACATTTATCCCTTCCAAGGTCAATTTCTTTACCCAGTCCACTGACTCAAATGCTCTTCCGGAAACCTGCTCACAGACACACCCAGAAATCACATTTTACCAGGGGTCTGGGCAGCTGAGTTGACACACCTATTGACCCATCACACCCACTAAAGTGTGCAGGGATGAGGGCAGCAGGTGACATTGCAAATGGTCCCACTAGTGTGTCACTCCCTTGGTTGAAAGAATCGAGGTGTTTGGGAAAGATAAAAAACCCACGTATGAGGAGTTCCAGCTGTAGTGCCATTGGATTGGTGGCGTCTCTGGAACACTGGGACGTAGGTTCAATCCCCGGCCCAGAGGGTGGGTTAAAGGATCCAGTGTTGCCGCAGCTGCATCCTAGGTCACTGCAGCAGCTCGGATCCCATCCCTGGCCTGGGAGTTCCACATGCCGAAGGGGCTGCGAAAAAAGAAAGAAAAAAATAACGCCTATAAAAGTGCACTGGCAGATACTAAGCAATAGTGTTTAACGCACACAATGACACACCCTACAGCCCCATGGTGCAAATATCAACGAGCTACTTGCTATGTATGTCAGGTGGGCTCCCAGGAAAAACCAGTATAGCAGAGGGAGAAACAGGGCAGGGAAGGGAAAGATGCCCAACTAGGTGGGACTGCATCCCCTCGGGGTGGTGGCGGCAGGCGGGCGGGTGGGGGGAGCTCTGCAGGGTGCATGGTACCTCAGAGTCTGCCCCCACCTGAGGCCAGGGGCCGGGCTCTCCCCCTCATCGCAGCTGTTGGTTAAGGGCCGTGGGGTGGGGGGCGGGGAGGGCTGGCGTGGGAGATGGAGGAGGAGCCCCTCCTCACCTGGAGGATCTGTTCAATCCAGATTCCAGAGCCCACCCCCAAAGATTCCGACTCTCTGGGCAGATAATCAGCATTTCTAACCAGCTGGCAGGTGTGCCGATGCTGTGGGTCTAAGGTTGGATCCAAACCAGTGTTTAGGGATGCCAACCACTGCCTTGCTCATCCCTCAATTGTTTTGTTGTTGTTGTTGTTGTTCCTATCGTGATAAAATACCGGCAACAGAAAGTTTACCAGCTTCGCCATTTTTAAGTGTACATTCCAGGGGCATCGAGTACGTTCCCGTTGTTTCTGACCGTCAGCCCCATCCATCCTCAGAACCCGTCCTTGTGGAAAACAGAACCTCTACATCCTCGAAACATTAACTCTGAATCCCAGCCCCTGGAAACCTCCATTCTGCTTTCAGTCTCTAGGAATCTGATTCCTTAGGTATCTCATACAGGTGGAATCATGCAGTGTTTGTCTTTTTGTGACTGTCACTTAGCGTAATGTTCTCAAGATCCATTCACGTTGTAGCGTGTCAGAACCTCCTTTCTGAGGCTGAATAATATTTCATTTTATGGGAGGGCCATTCATCCGTCAATGGACACTTGGGTGGTTCCCCCTTTTGGCTCTTGTGAATAATGCTGCTACGGGCACGGGTGTACAAGTATCTATTTGAGCCCCTGCTTTCAATGGTTTCGAGTGTCTAGCCGGCGGTGGAATTGCTGGATCTTATGGTAAGGCTATGTTTAATTTTGTAAAGAACTCAATCAGTATTTTGTAATCACATGGAGGTTTACTACAAATTTTCAGGAGGCTGACCAAGAATAGGATAAGTCCGTCACTACGTTCAAGCGATACTTGATGTTTGATGAATAGATCCATATCCTTCTAGACTTATAGACCAGGTTTGGACTCTGCACCACCGAAAATCTATGGACAGTGTTAACTATCCACCCAAATCAACATCAATAATTTGTTCCACTTGGCAAGGAAAAATGTTTAAAATTTAATGAAGCCAGCAGATATCCAGAACCCCACGTTGCCAAGCAGCAATCATGCTAATAAATGGCCAGTGCTTTTCTTATAAAAAGGAGAGGAGCCCAGTGTTTGCAGGGAGACAGCGGGGCCGTCGCTAATGGAGTGAGGCTGGCCTTTGAGTTTCTATAGGAAGCACAGGGCAATTCATCATCCTGGAGTGTTTACTTTGAAAATACGGCCTGTCCACTGGGAGTCACAGTTTTCCAAAGGTCCTTTTGCTGGATCTGCTGATTCATATTCCCATAATTCCTTCCCCACATAATATTTTCCCATCACCATAGCGACTGTGTGAGAAGAAGGCGAAGGGAGAAACTTCAGGATTTACCTCTTATTTCACAGAACTGAGCTTAGAAGCCCACTGAAGAGTGGGCCACATGTTTGCATTTTAAAGAGAAGAGTCAGGTTCCACAAAGCAGCGTTTACTCTTGCCCAGAGAGGGGGGCAGTCAGGAAATGGGACCGGCTGGGCGACTGGGCCTGATTCTGGCCCTTTCTAGCTGTTGACTTTGGACGCTGTTTCTCTGAACCTTCAAGGTTCCTCTCTCTGCAAAATGAAATGGAAAATGGGGATTAGGATTCTTTGTAGAACTGATTGAAAAATGCAAGACATTTACAGATTATGAAACCTTATCCCCACCCCGGCCTCCCGCAAAAAAAAAAAAAAAAAAAAAAAACAAAACAAAACCAAATACCCGCAAACAAAAACAAGACAAACCTCTGGTTAGTCCAGGTCAAGGTGGCATTGCAGGTGGTTTTATTCTGCATTAATGTCAATGGCATTCCTTAAGGCCTCCCCATCCCCCATACACACACACATACACACACACATCTGTGACTTCCTAGAGGGAGGAACTTTATTTTGTTTTGACCCTGAACCCTCCGCTTGGCAGAGCCCAGGACTTGACTTAGTGCAGGCCTCGAGAAATGCTTGAATTGAATTCAGATTTGGATCCAGCAAATGCTCGCCAAGTTCAATCTGCACAGGCTGTGGGGGCACAGAGATAATTTGGAGGGAGGGGCTGAGACCTGCCTTTGACTTCACAGCAGCTTCTCTGGGGTCGGGGAGAGCAGGGGAGCAGCACTGCTATGTGAAAGGGGTGCTTTGAAAGTAATCAGTCTTATTTTGGAAATCGCCAAGAGCCAAAAGGTGTGTCTTAGAGTTGAGAGAAGGCAATTACAAGGCCACATGTTGCGTGGTACGTGGAACCACATCCTTCTCGGAAGGATGTGCCCTCGCAGGGGTACTAAGACAAGGGACGGATTTGTTCTGTGCCGCAAGCTGGGGTCTAGAGTTTCAAGGAGCAGCCGTCTGAGCCAGAGGGGGACGTTTGGGCTGGGAGGGGGAAGGGCTGTGGAACTGACTGAGCTGCCACGGAGGACGAGATTTCCAGAGAGATCAGGGTGAATGCGGGCAAAGGCACAGAGGCACAATGGCCCCATGCAATTCAAGGAACTCTCAGTAATTCCACATGGCTGGAGCGCAGAAAAGGGAGGAGGTGAGAGAAGGCGGACGGGCCCCACGCCAGCAATGACCGCATACACTGTAGCACTTGACTCGTGGGCACAGATCGTGTGTCAAATACACCAGAACAGCTGGTCAGAGGGGGAAGACCTGGACATGCACTTGGCCCAACCCTCAGAGTGGTTGTGTCTTCTTAGGCATCAGCTAAGGGCTCCAGGGTGGCTAGGTTGGTGGTTTTCGTGTGAACTCCAGTAGCCAAAAACCACAGACCCCTCTGGCATGGAGGGGATCCTGCCGGGGGATCCCTTTCAGGTCCTCTTTTATCAGCCAGGCTCCAGAGCCTCCATTTGCCAGCTACTGGCCTGAGAAGCAGAAAAGGGAGCAGCGGTAATCAGCTCCTTTGGCAAGTCAGCCCCGCAGGGGTGCCAGGCACTTGAGGAGTGGGAGGGTGTCAGCAGGCAGAGAGTACCCTGGTCACCTATGGGGACCCTTGGCCCAGGTTGAGGTCTTCCTGTGGGAAGAACTCATCCCTGAGACCTCAAGAAAAGCACTAGTCCTGGCCCGAGGGTCCCCCTACGAGCAGGAGAAGGCTCTGGGGAGCAGGGGCAGGCGGGGCCCCTTTGGCAGTCAGGGCACACAAGTCCCACAGCGCTCACCCGCCAGGCTGGCCCAGAACCTCAGTAGCCTTGGCCTCCCTGGCAGGGGCAGGGAAATAAGTGCCTTCTCATTTGTGGGCATCCCTCTCTCCCCGAACCATGCACTTAATGCCGATAGTCCAAGCTTCTTTAGTTTATGTGGTTCACCTGACAGCATCCCTTTGGGGGCCTCCTGGATAGGGATGGGGACGCTAAGAGTTGACGCGTCTCCACATGTCCCATCCCCACCCTTTAAGACCTCAGTCTGGACTGAGGCCTGGAAATGTATGTGTCAGCCTCTGGACAATGTCCTGAGGTCCTCTAGATGTATCTGCCATTAAGGCTGAGGTTTTCTCAAGACATTACTTTGGGGACACTCAATTTAAGCGTAGGGAAAATTCCTCTAAGGCTGCATCTTCCGCACACAGCCAGCCAAAGAGGGGCGATGTGTCCTCTTTATTTCATTATTGCCTCCCTTTCTCCCCTTGTCTGGGGATGGAAGTGGAGGCTCAGCCTGACCTCGACCTTGGAGACCCCTCCAGGCACATTTCCCACTGGTCCTTCCCAGCTCCTCCAAGTTCCTGCTCCCTGATCCAGGCTGGTCACACAAACAGATTTACCCTCCTCCTCACCTTTGCTCACGCTCCTCCATTTCTCTCTTGTCCACCCCGTTCCGGGGGTACCCAGCCTTCACTGTACCCATTCTTCCCCACTTCCCCCAAAAGTAGAGCAATTACCTTCTCTGTCCTCCTATGGTTGTTTTGCAGGAGTCAGAGCCGGTTCAAATCAGTTTAGACACTCGCTTAGTAATTTCCCCTCCCCAGCCCTCAGTCTCCCCATCTGTAAACTGGGGGTCCTAACACACCTGGCCAAGTAGCAAGCATTCACTGTGTTGAGCACAGGGCCTGGCACATGGCGAATACTCAGTAAAAATTAATCCCTTCCTTTTCCTGGTCTTCCTTATAGCAATTTCCACTGATCTGTGTCTGCCTTGCCCACTAGATGTTGAATTTTAAGGGTCTATAGTTCAGTCCTCTCTGTTGGCCCTGGCAGAGTGATTTTCAAATTTTTTAAAAGAAATTACTCATAGTAAGAAATATATTTTGGGAGTTCCTGTTGTGGCACAGCGGGAACAAATCTGACTAGGAAACTTGAGGTTGCAGGTTCAATCCCTGGTCTCTCTCGGTGGGTTAAGGATCCGGCGTTGCTGTGAGCTGTGGTGTTGACGCAGCTTGAATCTGGTGTTGCTGTGGCTGTGGCGTAGGCCAGTGGCTATAGTTCCAATTAGACCCCTAGCCTGGGAACTTCCATATGCCATGGGTGTGGCCCTAAAAAGACAAAAGACAAATTAAAAAAAATGTATTTTATGTCATAAGCTATATGTATAATATCAATTAGCTCAGGCTGCTCTCTGTCATTACTGATTTTTTTTTCATCTATCTCGTCTATAAGTTGCTGAGAGATTAATGCAGTCTCATAGCATGATTGCGGAATTGTCTATTTCTCTGCTTTAAAGCTGTCAATGTTTGCTTCATGTATTTTGAAGCTCTATTGTTTGACACTTACATATTTATTATTGTTATATCTTCCTGAAGAGTCATACTAACCTTTAAATCACTATAAAGCGTTTCTCTTAAGCTCTAGTAATAGTCTTTGTGCTGAAGCCTGTTCTCTATGATATTAATAGAACCACTCCAACCTTGTCACACTTACTGTTTACATGTTAGGTTAGTTTCTACCCCTTCGCTTTCAGTCTACACCTCTTAATATTGAAAGTGGGTTTTCTGCAGACAGCATAGAGTTGTGTCTGACCTGTTTTTCCATTCTAGTAATTTCTGCCTTCTAATAGAGTGTTTAGCCTAGTGAGATTAAACATAACTATTGGCTTAGGTGGATGTGGGTCTGCCACTTTATTGCTTATTTTCTGTCTGTCACCTGTCTTCAATTTCTCTATTTTTCCTTCTTTTTGGGGAGACTAATTTGAAAATGGTTAAGAATTTCATTTTAGGAGTTCCCATTGTGGCATAGCAGAAACAAATCCGACTAATTTCCATGAGGATGTAGTTTTGATCCCTGGCCTCACTTAGTGGGCCGGGGACCCAGCATTGCTGTGAGCTGTGGTGTAGGCCAGCAGATGTAGCTCTAGGAACTTCCATATGCCATGGGTGCAGCCCTAAACCGACAAAAAAAAAAAAAAGAATTCCATTTTAATTTACCTATGGCTTTTTCAGCTGTACCTCTGTGCACTGCCTTTTCAGTTGCTACAATAGACCTCTAATTTTTTACTATGTTACATAAAATGCAGAAACTGTGCAACCAAATAAGTCCATTTCTCCTCATTCCACCTTCCTTTACACAACAGTTGCCCTATGTATTATATCTTTATCTATTATGAATCCCACAAGAGAGTGTCATCATTTTTCTTCAAAACTTACAGGTAATTTTTTTAATTAAAAGGATTTTTAAATTTTTACCCAAATGTTTACTATTTCTGATGTCATTCATCCAGAAAGATCTGCATTTCCCTCCTGCATGGTTTTGCTCTCCCTCTCTCTCTCTCTCTTTTTTTTTTTTTTTTTTTTTGGTCTTTTTAGGGCTGCACCTGCAGCATATGAAATTTCCCAGGCTAAGGGTCAAATCTGAGCTGTAGCCACCAGCCTACACCATAGCCACAGCCATAGCCACACCAGATCTGAGCTGTGTCTGCAACCTGCAGTTCAAGCAATGTAAGATCCTTAACCCACTGAGCAAGGCCAGGGATTGAACCCTCGTCCTCATGGATACTAGTTGGGTTCATTACCACTGAGCCACAGTGGAACTCCTGCATCATTTCTCTTTGATGGAAGAACTTCCTTTAGCATTTCTGACCAGCAGTGCAAGTCTGGTGGTGATGAAGTACCAAAGGTTCCTTAATTTTAAAATGTCTTGGCATTCCCTGGTGGCACAGCAGGTTAAGGATATGGTGTTGTCACTGCTTTGGCATGGGATCTGCATGCTGTGGGTGCAACCAAAAATGTCTTTATCTCACCTTCACTTTTGAAAGATACTTTGCTGGATATAGAATTCTGGGTTGACAGTATTTTTTTCTTTCAGCATTTTAAAGATAAAGTTCTACTGTATTCTGGCCTCCATGGTTTCTGATGTGATGTCTGCAGTCATTCAAATCATCCATCCCCTATAGGAAATGCATGGTTTTTCTCTCTTTTGATTTCAAAGTTTTGACTTTATATTTGGTTTTCAGCCATTTTTTACTATGTGCCTAAGGCAGAAATTTCTTCATTTATTCTCTTCATATTTTGCTAGGCTTCTTAAAATTCTAATGTATGTTTTTCTCAAACTGTAGGAAGTTTTCAGCTATTATTTCTTCAAATCGTTTTCCTGCTACATTCTCTCTTCTCTGTCCTCTGGAGCTTTTAGACTTTGATATTGTTTTACGTGTCCTTCAGGGTCATGTAATTTTATTCTATTTTCTCTCTCTCTCTTTCAGACTGGGAAATTTTTATTTATCTCTCCTTGAGTTTACCGATTTTTCCACTCTGTCATTCCATTCTCATTCTGAGTCCATCAAATGACTTTTTTATTTCAGATAATGTAGTTTTCAGTTCTGAAATGTTCACTTAATTTGTTTTTAAGAATATAATTCAGTTATCTTTTTGCACATTCACAAAGTTGTACAATCATCACCACTTTGTAATTCCCAAATATTTTATTACTCCCAAAATTAATCCAATACCCATTAGCAATCAATCCCTAATCCCACCTTCTTCCAAGCTCCTGGCAATATCTAATCTATGTACCATCTTAACAGATTTTCCTATTCTGGAAATTTCCTATTAATGGAATCATACAGTATATGGTCTATATGATTGGCTTCTTTTACTTATCATGATGTTTTCAAGATTCATCCATGTTGCAGTACGCAACAGTATCTTATTCCTTGACATGGCTGTATAATATTCCATTGCATGTATACACTGCATTTTGCTTCTTCATTCATCAGTTGATGGACATTTGGAAATTTTCTACTTTTTGGCTCTTATGAATAATGCTACCAATTGGTTCATTTTTATATCTTAGATTTCCTGACTGAGATGTCATGTATTTTTCCTGACAGATAGGACATATTTGTCTTTATTTTCCTGAGTATAATAGCTGCCTAAAATTCTTACCTAATAATCCCAATTTCTTGGTCATCTTAACCTTGGTATCTATTAATTGACTTTGTTTTTAAAAATGGCTCTTCATATGTAGAGTAATTTTGGATTTTATCCTGGACATGCTGAATGTTCTGTGGTGGAAACTAGATTCTGTGATATTGTTTTGAAGAAAGTGGATATTTTTGTTTCAGTAGACAATGAACTTTGGCTAGACTCAAACATTACACCCTCTGTGGCACTTGTGATGGGTGGGTGTTCAGATCTCAGTTCAGACAGCTTTTTCTTTTTATAGCCATACCTACAGCATATGGAAGGTCCCAGGCTAGGGGTGGAATCGGAGCTGCAGCTGCTGGCCTATATCACAGCCACAGCAACACTGTATCTGGGCCATAACTGTGATCTAAGCCACGGCTTGTGGCATCACCAAATCCTTAACCCACCGAGTGAGGCCAGGGATCTAACCCGCATCCTCCTGGATGCTACATTGGGTTCTTAACCCACTGAGCCACAACAGAAACTCCCAGACTGCTTTTGGTCTGCCATACAGGTGTGTGGTTTGGAAGTCAGCAGAGACTGGGACAGCATTTACACACAAAATCTGGGATTCTTATTCTCCATCAATCTCCATCAGGGGGTTCCTCCCCACTTTCCTCTGACCCTTGATTTCCAAGGTTCTTTCTCCTGGCTCCTCTGTCCACAGAGACAACAAGTCTCCTACCGGAATTTAGCCATGTTGTGTCCTCACCACAAGTGTAGCTGCCCTCAGGGCAAAGCCACAAAAATAGGAAACTTGCCCCTTGTGAGTTGATTCCTCTGGGTTTGATGCTGCTCCAAAATGTTTGCTCTCTAGGGCGCTATTGTTTTTGTTATAATGTCCATAACTTGTAGATTTGTATGTTGTCTGCAGGAGGATTGGTTTGTGACCAATTTACTGCTTCATACAGAAACAACATTTACATATATATATTTGAATATATATTTATATTCAAAACAAAAGGTTTATAAATCAATACTCACCTACTATATGCCCACATATGACATATTCTGATAATTTCTGTTCTATTACAAAATCTTTCATTTAAAAAAGACTGGTCTCAGGAGTTCCCATTGTGGCTCAGTAAGTTAAGGACCCACCATCATCTCTATGAGGATGCAAGTTTGATCCCTGGCCTTGTTCAGTGGGTTAAGGATCTGGTGTTGCCCCAAGCTGCAGCATAGGTCACAGATGCGGCTCCAATCTGGTGTTGCTGTGGCTGTGGCATAGGCTGGCAGCTGCAGCTCCCATTCAACCCCTTAGCCTGGGAACTTCCATATGCCTCAGGTGCAGCCCTTAAAAAGGAAAAAAAAAAAGAGAAAAGCTGGTCTCAGTCTTCTGCTAAATTGATTTCATGACCCACAAGTGGGTCACGACCCCACTTGACTCACTGTGCTCTGAGGCCTGGCAGACAAGGAGCAGGTGTTCTCACTGTAAGAGCTTGTTGGACGAAGAAAAACCCAAGAGCTTCCCAGTCTGGTGCCCAAGGTTTAGAGGCTTTGCATCCTGAACATACTGGGAGCAGGGTGGTCTCAATGCTGCCCCCACAGACGGGGTGCACATCTGTGTCCCCACCCCTGCCCCCCCGGGGCTACAGTGACCAAGGCCCACAGTGAGAATCCTTCAGGACCCAGGCCTCCCCGCTCAGCGTGACCCACAGGCTTCCTACATCTCTGACCCTCCAGGGCAGAAACAGAAGCCTGCCAACTTTCTACTTTGCTAAATAAGGACAATTAAAAATCATGACTGTTGACTCTGGCCATCATTTCATAAACTAAAGTCTAGAAAAATGTGGAGTTCCGGAGGTGGCTCATCGGTTAATGAACCCAACTAGTATCCACGACGATGCAAGTTCAACCCCTGGCCTCACTCAGTGGGTTAAGGATCTGGTGTTGCTGTGAATTGTGGTGTAAGTCACAGACACGGCTCAGATCACAGCGGTGGCTATGGTGTAGGCCGGCAGCTACAGTTCCGATTCGACCCCTAGCCTGGAAACCTCCATATTGGGGGGGGGGGGGCAAGGGGGGGGCTAAAAAATTAAAAAAAAAAAGTTACAAAAAGCCAGATGGACAGTTGCAGAATAAGGCAAAGTCCTGAAATTCAATTCAATTTGTGCCATGAAACACTGGCTCCATATTCTCCTCGCCAGTCCACAAACAGGTGTTTGGGTGCCTTCTGACCACAGGAGGCCTGGGCTGGGAGGCCACCAAGAGGTCCTGGAACCCACTTCCTTCCTGTGTTGGCCAGAGAGGGGTGGGCATCGCCAGGGTCCCATACCTGGAGGAGAACAAACGTTCCTCAGTGTTTGCATGGGTATTTCTCCACTGAAATTCCAAGTTGCTCTGAGTGCAAAGACGCGGGCGCTTGTCCCCAGATTCCCTCTGCTCCATCGACTCCCCAGGCCACAGAGCTCATTTCACTGACGGCAGCCGTTCCCCTGGGGTGGCCTCCTCCGCCCTACTTGCCATCACCCAGATCCGCGAGAACAGAGCGTGGATGGGAAGCGGAGGCGGCCGGCCGCCGAGGTGGGCGCCACTCTCCCGCCCACCCCTCTGCTCTGCCGAGCAGCGCAAGAGACCCCGAGATCCATTAGTGCCGCCTAATGGACACCTCCTCTCTTCTTGGAAACCGCTGGCCCATCCTGCTTAATGACCACAAGAGAAATCAGGCGCAGGCCCCCTGCTCGTAAGGCCGTGACTCCCGTCTCCCTCGGAGGAGGGGCGGCCGGGCTGCGCGCACCGGGCGGGGCTGGCCCGGTGTGTCTTCCTTCTGCCCGCCGGAGGCTGGGTGAGCATCTCCCCAACTCCCACCCATTCCCACTCTCAGGGGGTCCTACCGAGGGCTGGGGAGCGGGGCCTGGGAACCAGACTCGCGAGTGGGCGGTGGAAGAGACCCTGGCAGGGTTCAAGGGGAGGCTGGATGGGTGGGCAGGAAGCAGAGTTCCAGGCAAAGAGCAGAGGGCTTGGAGGTGTGGGGCGGGGTTCTAGAGATGGGTGGTATTTCCCGGATCTCAGGGCCAGCGTGCGGGGGTGGCCTCGCGTCCTCTGCATGACCATGGTCACTGCGTGAACTTCTCCGGCAGCTTTGGGGCCCGGCAGGGCCCAGAGTCAGCAGCACACCCTGGATAGGCCATGGCACCTGTCTTTCTGTAGCACTCAGTCCTGTAATGCTGCCCCACCCCTCATCCTCCAAAGGGGGGCGCCCTTTGCTCCTGCCACCCAGCCTCCTCTTCTGGGACCCCTGAGACCTCCCACGTCCAGCATTGAAAGAGCCCCTGCCTCATATGTGGGGGAGGGGGGAGGGCCTCCAGGCTCCTGCTCCACCCCTGGCCATGGTGGGTGTGGCCTCTTTTCACCAACTCCTTTGGGGCCTGGTGCAGGACAGACATTCAGCTGTGTGACCAAGGCTGATCTGCAGCCATGAGCATGTGCCTTGGGAGGGTGACGACGCAGGGGTGTCAGCCATGCTCGCGGGTGACCAGCCAGCTGAGGGGTAAGGTGCCGTCTGGTCGGGTCCGTGGGAAGCTCTGGCTTGGGGAGAAGCTGAAAGGAAGAAGCACGGGAAGAGGGGGTCTATCAGGAACCTCCCCCCAAATGGGAATTGGGAGTGAACATTTTAATTGCAGATTCCCACTGACAGCTTGACGTTAAGGGAGAGGATGAGCTAAATTTAACCTAGGCAGTTAAGAGCCAAAAATGCAATTTACTAAAGAGTTTAAAATGGAAAGTAGTCCAATGATCAGAAAGAGCTTTTCTGGTTACAAAATACCAAAAAAATTACAATATAAAGGTGGTTCTTCTTTCCACCCTGAGACGCTCTTCACGTTGCATGCAGTTATATAATTAGGAACGCGGCTTGCTGGCGCACTGCCCGAGATACAGAGGCAGGGTACCGTGGTCTTCTTGAAAAGTTACAGCACCCCAGTTTCCCCATCAGATCCATGTTCTAAATACAGGGCAGCAGGAGGGAGCGAGTCTGTCCTCGGGGAGGGCAGAGCCCACCAGGTGGTCTTGAGGGGCTAAAATGCCCTGGACTTTACTAGGTGCTGGGGCTTCAGAGGTGGGAGGAAGGGGCCCAGGACAGGTGCCGTTTGAGCTGATGGCATTTGCTGAGCCTTGAGAGATGGAGAATGTTAGTCCCCTCCTGCTGCCCTAACAACCTGCCACAGACCAAGTGGCTTAAATATCAGACATGTCTTTTCTCACCGTTCTGGGGGCTGGAAGTCCAAGATCAGGGTGATGGCCAATGAGCTTTCTGGGGAGGAGTCCCTTCCGTCTCACAGATGCACCCCCTTTTCACTGTACCCTCATGTGGAGGGCGGGAGAGATCTGGAGGGTCTTCTTTTTTCTAGAAGAACACGGATGCTCTCAGAGTAGGGCCTTGCGATATCCCATTTAACCCTCATTACCGCTTCGGCGGGCGTGTCTCTGTATTTGGTCACTCAGGGCGGGGGGTGGGGAGGCTTCTACATACACACGGTGAGGGGGACACCATTCAGTCCCAAATGGGGAGCAATGGGAAGGGACAGCACAAAGTCTGTGACAGGGCAGAGTGCAGGTGTGCCCAGAGAAGAGCAAATGGTCCATTTCGCAGGCTGGTAAGCTGAGGCCTGAACAGATGTGACAGATCCCATGCTGGGAAGGCTGGCCTGGTCCCTGGCTCTTCACTCAGCAGGCCATGGGGAATCATGGGGGAACCTCTGAGCTAGGCGGTGATAGGCTTAGAGCTGCAGGAGTTCCCTGGTGGCTCAGGGGGTTAAGGAATCCAGCATTTTCATTGCTGTGGTGCAGGATCAAATCCTGGCCCAGGAACTTCCACATGCCCAGGGTACAGGGCCCACCCCCTTCTCCCGAAAAAAAACAAAAAAAAAAACAAAAAAAACCCAACCAACTGAAGGAAAGATTAGAGCCGAGCTTTAGCAGACCAATCTGGCCACCAGGTGGAAGAGACATTTTCACTACTGTGGGATGTATTTTCCTTAATATGATTTTTGTACCAATTTGAAAGGCATGCTTAATACACGAGGACAACTCGTTAGCCTCTTCTGTTTCCCACATAATGGCAGTCTTGGGATAGCAACAAGGACTTTGAATAAAACATGTTATAGCTTCAGCCAGGACATTATAAATAGAGCACAAAAGTAACATTTGGGAGAAAGAGCATTTTCACAGCAAATTTTCATGATACGGCTTATGAGAAGACTCCTCCAACTAAAACAGATGGTTTTTCCAAACGATGGTTATCTTTTAAGAATATTTTCCTGCTTCTCAAATTGGGTGCCATAGGATGTCCTACAGGCAAAAACAAGATCTCAGGAGGTAACACACCCATTCTGTATATTAAATATATGGAAGAAACTCCCCTCCGTGACCCCATCAAGGAAACGGACAATGAGCAAGGACATCTGTCATAAAGGAGAGGATTGTACAAACCTGTGAAATTAATTCATGCCGAATTCCCAGCGATAGATCAGTGAACATGTTACTATTCCACTTATTGGCTACGGTTAGTTTTTAATCACTAAATGACATCGTTAAGAATGCATATAATAATACCATTAAGTACTGCAGCTCGGTATACAGTATATAGAGGGATTCTCATTTGTTGTCATTAGTAATGGGTCTTAAGTGAATTCCCCTCTTCCCAAATGGCACTAACATTGCCCATAAATTTGTTCTCAAATTACCTTTCCTGCTGCCACATCTATTTCCCAGCAGAGTGGCCAACATATGAAAATATGAGTTTACACATATTTTATGCAGGAATCCTCCCAAGACTTCAACCGGTGTACAAATGCAGTGTTTAGAGTTCTTCAGAAACCCATCTCCCACGCAAAAAGAAGTAAAAAGGCACACAAATCTTTAACCTCCTTGAAGTTTTCCTTGTACAACAGGAAGGTCTTCGGGGGCCGGAATTGACTTCATCCTTTTCTGGCTCTGCACCTGACCTTCAGAAGAAGGCTCACGGCAAATGTCTGTAGAATAAATGAATGAATGTACGAACGAACGAACGAACTAAAGAGCAAATGAACAAATCGAAGCTCGAGAAGTTTGATTAAAATGTGCATAGGATTTTAAACTTCATTTAAATTTATTCAAGTCTTACCGCACATGTTTTTAAAAAGCAAGTCGTTCTACAAGGTTTAACAGAAAAAAAATAGCAGTTATGATCCCTCATTCCCTGTGTCATCCCCACACTCCCACTTGCCAGAGCAACTGCCTCTTCCAAATATTTCATTCTTTCCTTTAGGTAGGCATTTATCTTTCTTTTGTTCTTCCCCCCCCACCTTTTTGACCTCCCCATGGCATGCAGACTTCCTGGGCCAGGGATCAGATCCGAGCCGAAGTTTCGACCCACGCCGCAGCTGCTGCGAAGCCAGGTCCTTTGACCCACTGCCCCCAGGCCAGGGGATCACACTTGCATCCAGCATTTATCTTTCTTGAAACAGCACGGGTGCACAGGTGCTTCCAGATTTTTCCAGGCTCAGGACTTGTGTATCTTTTCGTGCCTCACCACAAAAAGAGGAAGACTCTGCTCTCTTTCTCACTGCTCACCCTGCACCCGCACCTGCACACACACTTCCCCCCATCTTTCCAACGGAGTTATGTCAGAATTTTTATTTGATCATTATGCACTTCTATGGGGCGCACTATGGAATGCTAGTCACAGTTAAGCTATATAGTGTATGAATTTTCTTTCTTCTGTAAGTTCTTGTTTTCCCGGAGGAAATCCCTGTGTTCTGTTTTCCTGATGCCTATCACTGAGTCATCGTCCATTCTCTGGCTTCTGTGTAAATTTCCTTTCAATAGTTTCCAATTTCATCTGCTTGGTGGCGTTTCTCTGGAGGCTTTGTCCTCTGGCTGCCACCTGACGGCTCCCCAGTTGCACCCGTGTTCACCGCCCAGTGCACAGTTGATGTCTTGGGACCTCCCAACCAATTTTCATGGGGCTGGCTTCTTTCCTCTCTCCCCTGGTTTCCCTGTTTCCTAGATCTCGTGTCTTCTGTTTTTGGCGACCCCCTCATTTTGGTGGAGCACATCCTGTAGTAGCTTCCTGAGAAAGGGGGCACTGGGGGCTACTTTTTTGAGAACTTAACCCACATGATCTTTCCACTCGCACACCTGATTTGATGGTTTCTCTGTGCCAGTGATTATAGATTGAAATTAACTTCCCCTCCCAAATTGACTTTCTGCATTTCCTTACTGTTTTCTAGGTCTTCTCGTCCCTGCTAAGAAATCCAAGACCATTTTAATCATTTTTTTTTTTAAATTTCAGAGTTCCCATCGTAGCTCAGTGGTTAACGACTCCGACTAGGATCCATGAGGTTGCGGGTTTGATCCCTGGCCTTGCTCAGTGGGTTAAGGATCTGGCGTCGCTGTGAGCTGTGGTGTAGGTGGAAGATGTGGCTCGGATCTGGTGTGGCTGTGGCTGTGGCCGGTGGCTACAGCTCCGATGGGACCCCTGGGCTGGGAACCTCCATATGCCGTGGGAGCAGCCCAAGAAAAGAGAAAACTGCATGAAACTCTGAGCTTGAACGTGAGGTTTTTCTGCAGGAGGACTTGTCACCAACTGTGGTCCCTGACCTTCCGTGCCTCTGGGTCTTTTCCCACGTGTTCATCATGGTCCCTAGAGAAGGGCCTTCCACCCTCTGCCCGAGGGGGTGGGGGTCAGACCCTGGGCTGCCGGGATCTGGGAGCTGAGGGTGGGAAGGGGCTGGAGTGTGGTCTCACCATCCGGCACTTGGTCCTCAGAGCTTTCTCATCTTCAGAATGTCCCCCACCTCCACCGTCCATTTGTGCAGAGAAACCCTTGGTTCACCTGTTTCAGAGATTAGAGGCGATTGGGAAGGGGTCCAACGGCTTCTCTATTAGTCACCCTGGGTGGCCGTCATTATAAAATACCACAAACCAGGTGGGGGGCTTAAACATTAGAAACGTATTTCTTGTAGTTCTAGAGGCTGGATGTCTGAGATCAGGGAAAGGGAGAAAGAGGGGTCTCTTCCTCTTCTTCCCCCCTTTTGCTTTTGAGGGCCACACCCATGGCATATGGACGTTCCCAGGCTAGGGGTCAAATTGGAGCCACAGCTACCAGCCTACACCACAGCCGTAGCAACTGGGGATCCAAGACGTGTCTGCGACCTACACCACAGCTCACAGCAACGCCGGATCCTTAACCCACTGAGGAGGCCAGGGATCACACCCTCGTCCTCATGGATACTAGTAAGTCTCGCTACTGCTGAGCCATGATGGGTACTCCCTCTTGCTCTTCTTAAGAGGCCACCAATCCTATCAGGTTAGGGCCCCACCCTTATGACCTCATTTAATCTTAATTAATGTAGTCCTACCTCCAAATACAACTGCACTGCAAGTTAACACAGGGATTGGGGGAGGGGGTCGCACCGTTTGGTCCATGGCGGCTTCCTAAGCAGACTTTTGGTGCATCCTCCTGTTCTCAGCCTCTCCTCTGCCTCCCCCTTCATAGCATTGCTGCCTGTTGCTGAACATTTGAGGTTCCATGGTGGGAAGTGGGGCGCTCCTTGGCTGCCCCCAGCTTGCTGGCTTCAGCGTCAGCGTCTTTGGGGGCAGATGAGACTGTCTCTCTCCTTTACCTGTTCCCCAGGCTGCAAAGCTGTACAGAGGTTGCCTCCTCTTCCATCCTCTTTTCCCGTGGGTGCGAGGCATGTCAGCAGGATGTGGAGTTAAGCTCTATCTGCTGCCTTTCCCTAAAAAGCCACTGTTAGGCTTTCCATACTAGGATGAAACTGTTGCCAACAAATTGAACAGGAGACTGAAACCTCACACTTTCTGTGGCATCTCACCCATCTTATCCTTCTTACCCTCTTCCCAGAAGAGGTACCATCTCTCCCTCCTTCCCAGTTGACACCTCCTGCCCCCCACGGTGTCCTCTGGCATCTGTTCCAGCAGCCAGGGCCCTTCTCCATGAGTTGTCACCAACCCTTCTCTGCCTCTTTCCTCCAGTCACGTGCCTGTCCCTCCCATCCGGACGAAGCCGCTCCTGCCAGGCTGCCCCACAAGGTGGGTTTTCCAGCTCTTTTCTCCCTTCCAGCCTGACTGCCTGTTTCCTGGCCACCCTGGACCCCAGGCCTTGCCACTGCTCATCTTTCTGTCCTTTGTGGCCCCAGACGCATCCTCATTGCCAAGGCCATGGCCTTCTCCCCCCACTCATCTCTCTTCTCAACGTCCCGCCGTGCCTGGACTCCTCTCCCTCTCAGAATGAGATCCTTCCTTGGCGTCTTCTGTATCAATTACCTGGTCTGACCTGCCAATTCCCCGCCCACCTGGGAGGACGGCTGCTGGCCACACCAGGTTCTCGCATCTCACCTGGAACTATGCCTGTGGCCCACTAGCATCCCCTGGTCCCACCTGTATACATTTCCCCATCAACCTTCCTGAAGCACAGCCTAATGGTGAGGCTTCCAAGGGACTCTCCAAGGTCCATGGGCCAAGCCCAAGCCCTGAGTATGGGGTCCCAGGCCCTCTGCAATGGAGCCCACCTCCTTGATCCACCCTTGACTTGAACAGAGCTGGATGGCTCGTCATTTCCCAGACCCACTTCCCATGCTTTTCTGGCCTCTTCCCTTGATGACTTTCCCTCCTCTCCTCCACTTATTTCATCTCTGAGGTCCCTCAAAGCTAGAGCTCTGGTCCCATCCACCACCCCCAACCCTGAATCCCTTCCCTCATCTGCCAGCCCCTGGGGGTTCAGTGATTCCCCCGGCCCTCCTTTGTCCCAAGCCCAAGCAGCAAATATTTCTAAACAGGCACTGTTGATAAGATGAAGTTGGACCCGGGTCTGCACCCCGCAAGAAGAGGTCCGTGGCCCCACCCCATCCTGGGTGTTCTTCCTTCCTGCAACTTGTCTTTATTTCTTGCAATTCCGATGCTGTGTGGCAGCTTAAGTTGGCATTGTAAATACAGTTGTATGAACCTCAATAATTTTTTTCAATGCATGACATGGGTAGAGTCTACATCTCTCCATGTTACAAGGTTACTATATAATTTGTCCTCCAAACTGGACTATTTCAGGGTCAAAGGGGGACTCTTGGATGATCACCCGGGACTCAGGCACAACCCGGCTGCCCCAGAGCACTGAGGTGTGTAGTGACCTACTATTAGAATATTTACTCTATGGTTAGTCGGCGGTGTGCCAAGAACTGCCATAAAACCTCACAGGCGACACAAGGGAGCCGATGAACAAAAACTCCTGAAAATGACATTGTTCAGTGGAGATGCTACGATGGAAATTTTGGGTTGTTTTTTGTTTGTTTTTGTTTGTTTTTGCCACCTACAGCAGTCCCTGCATCACTGTATGGATAAGAGGCCATTGTAACACCTCGTTTCCTAAATGCGATGCCATTTTTAAAAAAGAAAACCAACCCACATTGCTTCTATTGTATTTGTTTACCTGCAGCGTATGGAAGTTCCCAGGCTAGGGGTCAAATCAGGTGGTGGCCTACACCACAGCTCACAGCAACGCTGGATCCTTGATCCACTGAGCAAGGCCAGGGATCGAACCGGCACCCTCATGGATACTAGACAGATTCGTCTCCACTGCGCCGCCACAACAGGAACGCCCCCAACAATGCTGTTAATTTTCCACTTCAGACTCTTCAAAATGTGGAAATCCTTTTGACTGATGCCAATATTAAGAATGCTTTTGAGGAGTTCCCGTTATGGCTCAGTGAGTTAAGAACCTGACATAGTGTCCATGAGGATGCCATCCCTGGCCTCAATCAGTGGGTTAAGGGTCCTGCATTGCTGTAAGTTGTGGCATAGATTGCAGATATGGTTCAGATCTGGCGTTGCTGTGGCTGTGGTGTAGGCCGGCAGCTACGACTCTGATTCGACCCCTAGCCTGGAAACTTCCATGTGTGGCAGATGCAGCCGTTAAAAAAATTAAATACATAAATAAATAAATTGCTTTCTAGTGACTAACCCATGAGTTTCTTAGATAACAAGGAGTTTTCACATCTTTTGGAGCATTAGCAAATTATGTGTGGAAGGCTCAGAAGTTCATGGTTCTGCAGTGTCAACCTTTTTGTGATAGGATAATGCAAGGATAATAAATCAATAAAGCTGTATTTATTAAGTAGAGCTGTTTATCACCCACTCCAGCCCACACAGGGCAGATGGAGCCCAGAGAATCAGGGAACTGGGTTCACCAGGCTGTGGATGTCTGGCTTTATGAGATGAGCCCTAAGTTCTGTCCCCACCCCTGAGGATGAGGCTCCCAGCCCAGGGCAAGGCCAGGGACAGCACTGTGAAGGCTCCTACTGGGGGACGGTGAATAAATACAGAGCAGAGAGCAGCAGCTCTGCCCCCAGGGTGCCCCCACAGTATCAACAGCCCAGTGTCTGCAGAGCTTCAAAGAGCAGGCTGGTTTAGCCCAGATGAAAGGTACTGACAGCTGTTAGCCGCAGAGGAGGCAGGGACCCTGGCTTGACAGAGAGGAGGTAGCATGGGAACTGAGCCCCTGGTTGGTGGAAGGACATTGCCAAGAACAAGATTCGTGTATGGGGAGCCCCGGGGCAGAGAGCGAAGGGTGTTTGGGGAAGGAACAGCAGAGTGGACTGAGTGGGGCGAAGGTGCCCAAACTGGAGGAAGGGGGCCCGTGACGGCCTCTGAGAGCCACTCTGCATATTTAGGACTTGGTTGCTCTCTTTGCCTCCAATAAGGAGAATAATCTTAAAACCAGAGGAAGCTGAAGACACCTCTCTTAGGAGAAATCATCAAGAGCCCAAGATTGGTGAGCGAGGGAGGGGGAACCGCTTCGTTATTTCGAATCCCTTCTCTAGAGGCTCCACAAACGGTCTTGGATTTGGCCAGATGGGAGTTGCAGAAAACTGGGAAGGGAAAAATGTCAGAATTTTCCAAAAAGTAGAAATCAGTTGGGTTCTGGAAAACAGAGATGAGAAATTGGATATCACTATTGGTTCTGAGCAAAAATTTTAACAGATTTTTGAAGAGCTGGTGTGAACACACTTGGAAATGTTAGGAAGAGGCAAACCAAATCCTCTCTCTCTTTTCACGGGGTTACCAGACTGCGTTCCCAAAGCCCTGGTGAACAGCCTTCCCCAAGCCCTGCGGAAGGTGTGAAAAACAGGCTGGTGAACCAGCGATTGGGGTGACTTGAATTTGGTTGGACAAACACATCTAGAGTATTTATAAATAGATCGGTGGAGATACAGCTGGTGAGGCGTGGCTGATCCTGAGAGCTCCCCCCACCCCCCATGCTGCTAATGTGTTTATCAATTATAAGGATGAAGAAGAAGACATTAATGGGTTTATTATGGCACACTCGCTGCTGTCACAGTGCTGATGTGTTAGATGCCAGATTTAAGAGTTTAAAAGATTTTGGTCTGTTCAAAGGCTGGATTGAAACCAATAAAACGACATTTAACAGGGGTAAAGATAAATCCTGTCTTCAGATTAAAAAAAAAAAATCAATTAGCCCAGCACAAGTTGGAGAAGACCCAACAGTCATTCATTTGAAAAAGACTGATAGATTTATAATTGACCGGAAGTTCAATACGAGCCAACAGTATATATCCTGGCTGCTCAAAAAAAAAAAAAAATCAATACAAACTTCGGTTAGATCAATAGGATCATAATATCCTAGTTATTTAAGGGAAAGGCCACTCAGATCCATCCTCTGAGCTTATTGGACCCAGTTCTGGGTACCAGGATTCAGAAGAGAGCCCAGTTAGGTAGGGGGGATATCTATGCACATGAGGGGTGCAGAAATTATGTCACGTGATGGACCAGGGGGAAGCAGAGAACCTCACCCTGGAGAAGATGAGAGCTCCTTTTGAAGCATGCGAAAGTCTATTGTGTGTAATGGGCAACTGATTTTGTCCAGAGGGGCCATTGATTCCTTCACTCGCTCAGCATTTACTCACTGCCAACTGCGTTCAATGTTTGTCAAGAATGATGGGGCATTAGAAGCATCTAATCTCCTGGGAGCAATGGACACATGCACACGCGCACACACACACACACACACACACACTCACACACATACACATGCATGCACGTTCCTACAAGACGAGGCAAATTGACATAAGGAGTGCCATTGAGTACCAGCAGATGTGGTGGGGGTTTAGCAGGCCTACTAAGGCCTCACAGATGGGCCAGCCTCTGTGCCGGCAGGCAGGGAAGGTGGGCACTCAGCACTGGACTGGGGACCAGCCGGGTAGGGGACCAGAGCACCCAAGGGCATGGCATGGATAACAGTCATGATAGGGGTTGCCAACTGCATGGTGTGGCAGGAGTGCCTCAGATGCCAACGGCAGCATTTGTGGCAGGAACACAGACAGAGGAGAAATCCACACCAAGATGTGTGCATTTAACATGGTAGGTGTCAGGGGATGAAATGACATCATTGACCCTCTTTGGGGAAGTTAAGCTTGCGGTAACCCAGCAGAGCTGAGACACGGGCTCCTAGTGCACCGTTTTGGAACCAACAGAAGCCTACATCAGGACAGAGGGAGATTAAATCAACCAGACAAAAGAAGGATCGGTGAAGGATGCTTTGGGAAGGGCAATTTGGGATAAAAATAACCAGCAGTCTTTTTAATAATTCCAGCCCTTCAACTTTGCAATGGGAGGAGTGACCATTTGTCAGGGTTGTTGTCAAAAATCACTGCTGCATCAACAGGCAGGTTGGAGACCATGGGCTTTAATATTCTTTATTGATGTTAAGAAGCTGTAATAACACTCATTGTATGGAGTAAGTAACTGCCTTTTTTTTTTTTTCCAATGGCCAAACCCAAGGCATATGGAAATTCCAGGGCCAGGGATTGTATTTGAGCCACAGCTGCGACCTTCACCACTGCACGAGGCTGGGGATCCAACCCATGCCTCCATAGCACCCCGAGCCTCTGCATGTGGATTCTTAACCCACTGTGCCACAGCGGGAACTCCTGGAGTACCTGTCTTGACATGAGACAGTGTATTTTGTATTTTATGACTTAATGTCAGTGATCAATGGTGTCCTGAGTCTGGAGACCACCCAAGCCTTGACTTTGAGATTCTATACGCTTAGTTCATCAGGGCTGTTGTCTCAAACCACCGCAAGCCAAGAGGCTTAAACAAGAGTAATAGCTTCCGTTCTGGAGGCCAGAAACCCCAGTCAAGGTGTCGGCAAGGACGACTCCAGACCTTTCCCCTAAGCTTGCAGACAGCTGTCTTCTCCCTGTGTCTTCACAAGGGCTTCCCTCTGCGGGTGTCTGTGTCCGAATTCCCTGTTCTTATCAGGACACCCATCTGGAGTTCCCCTTCATGGCTCAGTGGAAACAAATCTGACTAGTAACCATGAGGACGCAGGCTCGATCCCTGGCCTCACTCAGTGGGTTAAGGATCCGGTGTTGACGTGAGCTGTGGTGTAGGCCAGCAGCTACAGCTTCAATTCGACCCCTAGCCTGGGACCCTCCATATGCTGCAGGGGCGGCCCTGAAAAGACCAAAAAAATAAATAAATAAAACAAAATAATAAAGACACAGGTCAGATTGGAGGCGGGTCACTGTAATGACCTCATTTTAATTTGATTCCCTCTATAAAGACCCTCTCTCCAAATAAGGCCACATCCTGAAATACCAGGAGTTGGCGCTTCAACATACGAATGGTGGAGCGGGCAGAATTTAACCCCAAACCCTCATGGGCAGCTTCTTCTTTTGCTCTTAGAATGAAACCAGAGCCCTGTGAAGAGGTCACTGGGTCTCCCACCTCGATAAATCTCAGTTCCTCACAGGAGACTTATTTACCCAAAGCAGTTCCCACGGGCTCTTTGCTCCAGTTCAGACCTTCCAGAATAATCCAGAATAATCTGAAACCCTCCCAGCCCTTCTCACAATTCGTCATGTCATTCTTATGCGTATGATTGTTTTATCCATCAACAGGGAGAAATACAGGGTCCATCTCAACTCAGAACCCAGGAAGACATTTCAAGTCGTGCTTCAAGGACCAGTGTTTCTTCTTCCTGTATTCAGTGCACCCTGATATGTCCTATTTTGGTTTTTTTTTTCCTTGTAGTAAAATATACACAACCTAAAATTTGCCATTTTAACTGTTTTGAAGTGTCCAGGCCAGTGGCATGAAGTGCACTCATCTGGTGCGACCATCCCTTTTTCTCCATCTCCCCAACTCTTTCATCATCCTCAATGGAAACTCTGCCTCCATTAAACACCAACTCCCCTCCCCCACCCCCAGCCCTGGCTGTTCTTTCTGTCTCTGTGCATTCGACCCCTCGCGGTGCCTCATAGAAACAGAATCATGCAGCCTTTGTCTTTCTGAGTCTGGCTTATTTCACTGCGAGCACTATCCTCAGGTTTCATTCAAGTGGTAGCATGGTTCAGAATTTCCTTTCTTTTAAGACTGACTAGTATTCCATTGTATGGAGCTACCACCTTTTGTCTCTGCATTCACCCATCAGGGAACAATGGTTATTTCCACATTTTGGTTCTTGGGAATAATGCTTCTCACCCAAGTTTACTTGGGTGTACAAATATCTCTTCGAGACCCTGCTTTCAGTTTCTTTGGGTGTATACCCACAGTGGAATTTTCTGTTTCTTTTTTCTTTTCTCTTTATTTTTGTCTTTTTTTTGGGGGGGGGGCACACCCATGACATATGGAAGTTCCCAGGCTAGGGGTGGAATCGGAGCTGCAGCTGCCGACCTACGCCACAGCCACAGCAATGCTGCATCCTTAACCCACTGAGCGAGGCCAGGGCTTGAACCTGCGTCCTCATGGCTACTAGTCAGGTTGGTTACCACTGAGCCAAGACAGGAACTCCTTCTTTAAATTGAAGTGCAGTCGACTCTGTTCCATTTGGTAAAGTGCTGATTCGACTCTAGGTTGACTTCATGACCCTACAGTTTGGAAGGCACTGTCTTTTGGGTGCTGTATCCCCCAGCCCCAAGCATGGTGCCTGGTACCGTAGAATTGTTTCTGAAGGAATGTTGAATGAAACTATAGATGCACAAGGCTTTAGATTCCGGGGGTAATTTTTTATTATTACTTCCTCATGAATAGACTACAGAGCCGTATTTTCCTTTCTCTTTTTCACATGTGCTAGCAATGCTGCTATTAATGCCACCGAACGCTATGGTTACGTTGTCTTAGAGAGCACACATCATTTATCACAACAAAAACATGCTTTGCATGCAGGCCATAAATTATCTCAAAATGATGTGGAATAACAGTCTGCTAAAATGTTTGGGCACAGAATCTCACATTATTAATTAGGTTTTCAGAGATTTTTCTTGAACTCTCTCCATAGATCTTTTTAAAATGCTGTGCAGATTATGCCTAATTCACTTAACACGCATATCCTTGTAATTACACTAAAATTTTCTTTTTTTAGAAAGAAAGCTTTTACCATTGTGAGAAAAAAAAACAGCTGTTTAATACTCTAGGTTAACAGTATAATAACCATCTTTATCATCTCAAAGGCAGTGGACTGCGTTCTTAATTGTTATTTGTAATTTTGCTCTAGGGCAAGTAGACTCTTCTAAGAAAATCTCCAGCTCAATTTTCTTCCTGTTCCATCTCTGAATTTTCTTTATTCCCTAACCTTTCTTTGTTGGGGCCACCAAATATAATACCTTTAACCTTATAAATCAGGAATACTAACTTATTTTCTTTCTTTTTACAGCCACATCTGCGGCATATGGAAATTCCCAGACTAGGGGTCGAATCGAAGCTGCAGCTGAGGCCTATGCCACAGCCCCAGCAACGCCAGACCCAAGTCGCATCTGTGACCTATGCTACAGCTCATGGCAACACAGGATCCTTAACCCACTGAGAGGGGCCAGGGATCAAACCTGCCTCCTCATAGACACTGTGTCAGGTTCTTAACCTGCTGAGCCACAATGGGAACTCCTGAATGCTAACATTTTTAAAAGAGAAGCATCTTTTAATCATTTATTCATGAGGATCACTTCCTTTCAAAGTTCGAGGATGCCACTTATCCCAAATATCCTGACATATAAAAACTGCAAAGTGGAGCAGAGATGGTATAAAGATTGGACTAGAAGGAGAAACTTGAAAACAGAGAAGGGCCAAGTTCAAATACACGCCTGTGTTAAGTCTTGCCCTTCGAAAGCCCCTCCTCTTGCCTTTGGGATCCAGAGGGTCCCCCTGTACTGGGCGGAGGTGGGGGCTTCATGTGACCCTTCTGCCACCTCTGCCCTCTACATTTGGCCCCATTCCCTTTTCCTGCCAGAGTTCTGAAAGAGGCATCTATGAGTGCTCTCCTTTTGATGTTCAGCTGCCTGGCTCTGGTCCCCACTGCCTCACCAAGATGCTCCACGTCACTTGGGAGTCCTCTGCCACCACACTGAAGCCCTTTTCCCAGCCTCACCCTCCTTGACCCGTCCTGCGGAGAGCCCTGTGAAAAGGCCCACCTCTTTGCAGCTTTCTGCCCTTTTAGCCTAAGGAGACAACCTGCTAGGCCCGCTGTCCCGCCTCTCTGACAATTCCTTCGGCATCTCCTCCTCTCCTTCCTCTCCAAGACTCTGCCCAGCTGCCTTCTGCGCTTCCACTCTCTCCTTTACAGCCCCTTTGCCGACACCCCACACTCCCTTCTTTCACTGCCCAGGGGTCTGCATCCCCAGCGGCTACGGGGCATCTCTAACAGGAGGACTGCCGTCCTCTCTCGGCCTCTCCATCACTCCAGCTGGATCGTCCTATAGCAGCTGCCCTCTGGCCAGTCTCCCAGCCTCTACCCTGGGACTGTCTGGACCTGGACTGCCTGTTTGTGGGGCATTGCAGGCATCCCGGGCCGCTCCAGCTCCAGGGGCTGGCCCCTGCGGTCTGCTTCACTGACTCACCTCTAACCCCACTCTGGGCAGCCACCAGCCTGCGGTCGGCCGCCCAGGGCCTCCTTCCGCGTCTGGCCCAGCTCCTCTGCCTGCTCTCCGAACCTCTCTTACCTGGCTTCTCTCAGCCCGCTCTTACTTCCCACTCTCTGCAGTGCAGGCTGTCCGCTCGTGTCAGGCCAGCCCTTCGGTCAGACCCTGCTCCTTCTGCTCCTTCTTTCCTCCACAATCAGCTACATGGTCCTTCAAACGCCAGGTCACAGTCAAAGCCACAGCACCCGTAGCCCCTGGGCAACACCCCCTCTACCACCTGCTTTCCCATTAACAGTCCCTCTGGTCTTCTGTCCTTGGTCACCCCGAGGGCTTCAACCTCTCCCTTCTGCCCCGAGCATCCATGGCTGCTGTGCTAGGCCATACACCAAAGATGCTACTCGGGCAGCGGCAGAGCCCCTCCCCTGACCCAGCCTTCTGCTACAACTTGAACCCCTTCAGAACTGTGCACGGTAAGTGAATTGAAACCATTGCGTAACCAGGAGCGTACATGTTATGCAGTCTGTTCTGGGCCAGGCCAGCGGGTCGGCAAACCTCTTCTTTTTCTTGCTTCCTCACTTATCTGCCAGCATCTTTATTTTCTGGCCCTGGGCAGTGAGACTCTAACTAGCAACACGGCATGTGTAGGTAGGGACTGGAAGAGTTACAAACCCGTGGATTTGAGTGTTTCTCCCACTACGGCGGTTTGTTCCCACTCCGTCTCTCTACGGATTTCCTTGGGTCCTGAAACAAGTTAACAAGTGTGTAATGTGACAAATCTGCACCCCGGGGGCTGATCCGGGAGAGAACAGAGCAGATGTTTTAGCTCCTTTAAACGCGGCAGCCTGTCCGGCCTGACATCACGAGGGCCTCTTTTTGAAATGGGAAGCCCCATTTTTTCCCGCCCGCCAGCAAAGGGTCAAGCGGAGTTACAAGCCCTGCGCTAATTCTCATTCGAGGCAGGGCCTGGCTGTGGCGGAAGAACGTGCAGCAAGAGGGGCGCGCCTCGCAGGACGTGGCCAAAAGTGGAGTTGCTCCGAGGTGGAAGCGCAACCGAAATGGGCTCGCAAGTTGTCCATGTTTGGTCCTGGCGTTGCCCGCGGGCGCGGGGACAGCGCCTCAGGGGAGCGCGGGCTCCAGCGCCCCCTCCCGCGTCACCGCCTCTCCTTTGTCCCCGCGCCCCCCGCGTCCCGCCCTCCTAGGGGGGCGCCGGCGGCCGCGCGGAGAGGAGGGCCCGGGGCCGCGATGCGCCCGCGCCGCATCCCGGCCCCGGCCGCGCGCCCGCCCTCGGCTCCCGGGCCCCGGCAGCTCGCCCGCGGCCCCGCCCCGTCCCCGCCCGGCCACGTCCCCCGCCGAGGCCGCCCCCTGGCGGGCAGAGCGGGCGCCGGGCTCGCGCGGCGGCGGCGGTGGCGGCGGCGGGCCCGGGGTTGCCATGGTAACCGGCAGCGGCCGCCGCCACAGCAGGGCCGGCCCCAGAGCCAGCGCCGGCCGCCGCTCGGCGCGGCTCAGTGTGGGGGTGAGCGGCGGCGGCGGCGCAGCCGGGCCGGGGAAGCGGGCGCTGCCCGGCGGCCTCAGCATGGAGGACGGCTTCTCGAGCTACAGCAGCCTGTACGACACGTCCTCGCTGCTCCAGTTCTGCAACGGTGAGGGGCGGCGGCCGGGCGGGCGGCGGCCGCGGCGGGGAGCGGGCCGAGGGGCGAGGCCGGGCGGCCGGGGAGGCCGCGCAAAGTTGCTGCGGAGGGGCGCACGGTTCCCGCCGCCGCGGGCGCATTGTGCTGGGCCGCGGGCCCGGGGCCGCGCCTCGTGCGCCCCCGCCCCGCCCGGCTCCCGCTCCCGCTCCCGCTCGGCGCCGGCCAGTGCGCGCGGGGCGGCGGGTCCCGGGGAGACCCGCACGAGCGCACCGGCCGGGCTGCGCGTGGGGAGGCCCGGCCGCCCCCCGGGCTCCGGGGACGTGTTGCTTTCTGCTTCCAAACTCGCATCTGTTTGGAAAGGTCTGGATGAAGAACTCGGAAAACAAAACACTCCTTGGAGGATGTGCGCAGCGTTTGTTGCGGACGGACCCTCAGGATCCATTCAGTTCTACTTTGATGAAATCATCAGTTTCAGGCAGTCTAGAGCTTTTTAAATGGACAGGCAGAGTGAACCTGGCTTCCAAGTGTTTTGACTATTTTGTTTACGGGGGTCATAGATTTTTTTTTCCTTTTGCTGGTTTTTACAGGAAGGAAACCTAATAGCTACCAATGTGGCATCTTAAAAGATATGTATACAGAATTTTTATGCTTGAAAGATTTTAGTCCCTGGCAGGGTTGAAAAAGATTTTTCACAGCAGATTGCATATTTTATCAGAACACGATGTGCGATAATTCATGCACAAAAGTTAACCATACATTTTTTTATATGTTGGATTTATTGCCGTATTAGAGAATCCCAAAAGCTTGGCCAATAAAAAAATGTATATTTTATAGAATTTGCGTACAGTGCAGTCGGAATAGTTTAGAATTCTAGATGCCTCGACAACTGGAGCGATTTATTTTGCAGCTGTAATTGTGATTTTAGGGGAACTTTTCTAGTTATTCAACACCTGTTTGCAAATAGGAGGTCTTAGCTGTGCAATAAAGTTAACTGGGTTGATTCATCCTCTGTAATGATATTTTAATCTCAGGGGTGAGATGTATCATCTTTTTCATGGGAGAGTATGTATTCTGATAGTTTGGGCAGCTTATAATTTTCATATTAATCACATGCGAGCCTTCATTAACTTGATAATGTCCTCTTCAGTGGAAGGGAAGAAAGTTTTTGCTCTCTCTCCAAATTTAACAGCAGTTTCGGGGTTGAAGGCAGGTAGCCCGTGTTTGGTACTCTACTGGCCACCGGCATCCCTTATGTGTAGTTTCGAGTCATGGGAATGGTGTTACATCTCCAGAACATCCAGTAGGCATGTGAGCAGTTGTTCGAGGCCAGCCATACTGCTGCTAAATAGCAGTTCAGTCCTGAAGTTGACCGCCACGTCTCTTCGAGAATGTTTTGGTTTTCTGCCTTTTCTTGTTAATCGTTAATTTAGAGATGTCGGTGAGGAATTTTGAGGGTAATGGTGTCTAAAAGAAAGTAAAAACCAGACCCTATATTGTATGGCTAATAATTGAAAGAAAAATGACTTTAAAATAGCTAGAATCAAGCAATAAGATCACTTCAAAATACAGTTGAATCGCAACTGATGAACTCCTTTCTCTAAAAAGCTCTTAGCTCTGTACTTTTTTCTTTTGGTTACCTTATAAATAAAGTTTAAAGCAAGAGTAGCCAAGAGGCAGAAATGAGTGTTAACTGATGATGTCTTAGGCAACAGATGTTTTGATGGGAAATTCTTCATTTTTAAGAGGCTTTCATTAAGTGCAAATATAAACGAATGCAATCCAGTTAATTACTATGATGATTCAATTAAGGCAGTGGATGGAGGAGACACCGTTTCACAAAGAACTAAATTAAACATTTGGATATTTTATTCGCTACATTGAAAAAAATTTTTTTTCTTTTGAAATTAGAGATTTACATTACAATGGCAGGACTACAGCAGCGTAGGCTAGGAACTCATACATTTTCATTTGTTGAGTACACGCGGTGCTTTTGATGGTGACAGGAACTAAAAAGTGGTAATTGTGTATTAGCTTCTGAAAATACAACCCATACCTCTGATTTGGGTGGCTGTCACAGTTAGTGTCCTCCTGGTGAGATAAAGAGAGAAGTCAGTGATATGAACGAGAAGGAAGGAAGAGAAAATGTTGTTCTCATGAGTGAAATCTTTATCTTCCTTTATATTTTTTTCCCTTACTGCCTCTCCTACCTCATTTGCAATGGCTGTTCCATATCCATGTAGATCTAGGAGGATCTAGCCTCCTGCAAAGACTCCATTGTCATCTTAGATACTGGCTCTCTCACGTAAGTCGAAAACGTGTGTGGTGTTTTTTGGTTTTTGTTTTTCTTCAAACTCTTGAGAACTCTATAAAGTGAGCTGGAAATCACAAACTTCTTTTGTTGCCTGAGGACAAACCGCAGGCATTGGAGAGTGGGCTGCAGCTCGCCTTTCTAAGCGCTTGCTCATTTGGGAAATGCTGCACCATCCTTCTGCAAAGCCTTCCTTCGACGTGGGTAGTGTTACCATCCTCTTTTATGTAGGAGGAAACTGAGGCTCCAGGAGATTGTCTGACTTTATAAGGCTATGTAACTAGTAAGCCTTGGATACCAGCATGAATGTTTTTGTTTAATAACAGCTCTATGGAGATATAATTCACCTTCTATAAAAATTCACCCTTTGGAAGCATACAATTAAGTGGCTTTTCGTATATTCGCAGAATCGTGCAAGCATCAGCATTGTCTAATTTTAGAACATTTTCATCACCTCCCAAAAGAAACTCCAGGACCTCCTAGATCTCATTCCCTATTCCAGGCTCCCCCTCGCATTGCCCTAGCCCCTGGCAACCACTCATCTACTTTCTGTCTCTGTAGATGCTGGATGTTTAATATAAATGAATCACATAATATCTGGCCTTTTGTGTCCAGCTTCTTTGACCTAGCATAGTGGTTTAAGGTCCATTCATGTTGTAGCCTGTGTCAGTGCTTCATGCCTTTTTATGACCCAATAATATTCCATCGTATGGATAGACCTCATTTTCTTTATTCATTTACCAGTCGGTAGGCATTTGGCTTGTCTCTTCTTTTGGACTGTCACGAATTATACTACTGTGAACATTCATGTCCAAGTTTTTGTGTGACCGCATGTTTTCATTTCTCCGCGGTAGATACCCAGGAATGGAATTGCTGGAGCCCAGGGTAACTCCTGATTTAACATTTCTGTGGAGCCCGTTTCAAGTTTTTGAAACCTGACTGTCAAGGTCTTGCTGATATAAAAATCGGGAGTCAAGAAGCTAGATGAAAGAGGGAAGGAAGTGGGCGGGAAGCACATAATGTTACTGTTTCATTTCTCTGAGTCACTTGTGATTCTTCCCTCAACCATGGCTCATCCAAACAAGTCAATGCACACTCTTGCTTCTTTGCCATAGGTTATAAGAATCCCAGCGTTCGAGGAGGACCAAAAAGGTGATCTCATCTCATGGTTTATGTCCTTAAGCCTGTCACTCTTTGTTCCAAGTCCAGCTCCTCAGGACCCAAGTGCAAAGCAGATAAAGTGGAAGGGCTCCTGCTGAAGTGGGGAGAGGACCCGCTGTCTGGCCCTCCTCACCTGCCCCATCCTCCAGTGACTCAGTCCACCCATCCCTCCCGGGCTTGAAATCTCTGTTCCACAGGAGGATGCGCCAAAAGTTCACCCCACGTTTGAGCAGCTCCAAGCAACTAGGAAACTCACTATCTCCCCCTGAAATCCAATCCTTCTTTATATAATTCAGCCTGTCAGTTCCTAAATGCAGTCAAAATCTGACGCAAGTTCTGCCCCTCGGGCCCATGGAAAATAGGTTTAATCTCTTTTCCGTGTACTAGGTCATCACATGTTTGAAGACAATCCTGATAGCTCTTTCTCGGTTCTTCATCCAGCTAAATTATTACCTTAAAAAAAGTTTCACAAGACATAATTTTAGATCCTTAATCATCCTGGTTTGCCCGATCACTTACTTTCTTTTGTCTATATGCCTTTTAAACTTTGGCGCAACTGAATGTGGTATTCCAAGCATGGTTTTTAAACAGAGCAGAGACGAGCGGGATACATCACCTCCCTTATTCTAAAGTCTGTACTTCTGATAATGCAGCCCAAGATCATATTAGCTCTTTTGGTGGTCACTTCACGTTGTTACCTCTTACCTTTCACCTAAAATTCATGTCTGTGTTACATGTACTGTGGCTAAGCCCTTTCTCCCTTACTTTTTACCTTTTCTTTTTGAAAAGAGAGAAAATTTCCTCCAGTGCAACATAATTGTAATCTGTATCATAATGCTGTAAATAATCCCGATACTCATATAAAATATTTTAGTGCTATAGCAACATGGAAGTTGGTCATTGCCTTAAAGGTTATGATCCTGGCTAATAGCCTCTTTTTTCCTTCTTGCCTGGAAAGGTGTAATGAGAGACCTTATCAGGTTCCTTCCAACGCCTGTACATGGTGTACCTGCCAGGTACCTGATGCAGCTGGGCTTCTTCCCCTGCAGGTGCTGCTTGTTAATAACCATGGCAGGTCAAGTCCACACTACCTGCTGTCCCGATGACAGTCTGATGTCACCGAAGGAATCTTTTGAGCTACTGCCATTTATTTTTTTCTAGTTTTGAAATGAAAACTTGTTTTCATTCCTAAGCATTTATATTTGGGGAATTAAGAATACTTTAAAATCTTAGAAATATTTTGTCATCTACAATTCTGATCACTTTCTCTTGACTATGATTCTGATAGGATTTTCCAGTTGCCAGACAGTTGGGTTTGAAACAGGATCCAGGAACTCAGGTGAGGAAATCATCGGAACTCAACAATATGACGTCTTTTCAGACCGCTTATCAATCCTTGTGTGGTGGCAGAGGATTGATTCAGGCTTTCTCTGAGAGCAAAATCCAAAGAAAACGCTTCTATGAGAAAGTACAGAGCAAGCACCCGAGCTAAGTGAGAATTTCTAATTGGTACACTTGGTACTCCACCCGGCAAGGAATTTATTTTATAGCCAAACCACAAGCATTTATGACATTATAAACAAACCCATGCATTTTAGTGGAAAATTCACTAAACTGTACTTTAAAAGTATCCATTAGTTGGTTATTGTTAATTTCTGAGATAGTGTTAAGTCTTTCATTTGGTCTCTTAAAAAATAAACATTGTAGTTGAGTGGAGGGTGGATAAAACAGAAGTAATGTCTTTGTTTCTACTGTTGCAGTCTGTTCCGGCTGTAAAACTAGAAGCCTGAAAAACAATCCTGGAGAGCATTGAAAATTGTACATAAAAGCATCACTTTTATTAGCAAAACAGTTTCCCCAAGGACTTAAAATCAGCGTTTTTTTTTGTTTGTTTGTTTGTTTGTTTTAGTACTTACAAAAATCTTTTTCAGGAAAAATATGATAATTCATTTTTTAAATCCTAGCTTATTAATAGAGGATTCTAGGATTAGCACAGTGTTTTAAATGCCACCAGACACATTGATAATAAAAAGGTATGCTGTAAACTCCAGAGACTATGTAGTTATTACCAATATGCCCCCCAAAGCTTCATGTTTTTCTCACTAGCTATTTGACACACAAATTTCATATTCTGCTGAAAGCAGCACATTTGTCTTAACATCACATAGGACTGGGGCTGTCCCATAAGCACAAGCACATTCTCTTCAGTTTACTGTAAAGAAATCTCTCTTTAGAAGTTTATCTTTCTTTCTTTATTTATTAATTGAGAGTTAGGTAGGGCGTTCCACTTGTGGCACAGCGGAAGCGAATCTCACTAGTATCCATGAGGATTTGGGATTCGGTCCCTGACTTCCATCAGTGAGTCCGGGATCTGGTGTTGCCGTGAGCTGTGGTATAGAGGTCGCAGATGCACCTCGGGTCCCAAGTTGTGGCTGTGGTGCAGGCCTGCAGCTGTAGCTCTGGTTTCACCCTTAGCCTGGGAACTTTCATATGCCGCAGGTATGGCTGTAAAAAGAAAAGGAGAAAAAAAAAAAAAGCTGTATCTTTCCTGGATAGTAACTATTTGTGTGGAAAACCACATTTTTACAGAGCACTTAGTTGTGTCTTATATTGTAATCACCTATTTATGTTGCCAGCCTTCTGGAAAAGTTTTAAACTCTGTCTGTAATAAACTACGCACTCGGTGAAGGGGCACATCTGACCTTTAGCCTCGGGTGATACAGGAGGATGAGAACGCCAAGCCTTGAGCCTGCCCGAGGTGTGCAGTTCCCCAGGAGACTGGGCTACCTGCAGAGGGAGAGAGAAGGGAGGGGCCGGCCCTCCAAGGGGCGGCGGCCAGACAGTCCTGCATCACGGCCATGTGGTCCAGGACTGGCTGGGTCCTGATCCTGTGCCCTCTGCAAGGGCAGGCATCATTGTCCTGGCCTTCAAATCATTCCCACAAATAGCCTTTCAAGGACCATGGGCAGCTCACAGTTAAAGATAGTGAGGATAGAGATGGTTAGGCAAGTATTCACGGAGACAGAGGCCTTTAAGTTCACTCGGCAGATGGAGCCAATTTCGAGTGAATACCTACAGTGGGCACAGGACAATGAAAAATGTTTAAAACATGGTCTGGGAGTTCCTATTGTGGCTCAACGGGTTAAGAACTGACTAGTGGAGTTCCTATCGTGGCTCAGTGGTTAATGAATCCAACTAGGAACCAGGAGGTTGCGGGTTCAATCCCTGGTCTCACTCAGTGG
The DNA here is from genome assembly GCF_016906955.1 of Phacochoerus africanus. NCBI lineage: Eukaryota > Metazoa > Chordata > Mammalia > Artiodactyla > Suidae > Phacochoerus > Phacochoerus africanus. The sequence goes on from NC_062552.1 coordinate 123,383,787, forward strand.
GTTAAGGATCTGGTGTGGCTGTGAGCTGGGGTGTAGGTTGCAGACATGGCTCAGATCTGGTGTTGCTGTGACTGTGGTGTAGGCTGGCAGCTGTAGCTCGGGTTGGACCCCTAGCCTGGGGACCTCCATATGCTGTGGGTGCGGCCCTAAAAAAACAAAAAAACAAACAAACAAACAAAAAGAGTTAAAACACGGCCTTCCCAAGAAATATCCCGGTTTCCTAGTCATTGTCCTACACTCACCCCTCTTTTGCCCACTTCCCACCTCCGAGGGCCTGGGAGGCTCTGGTCCCCAAGTGCCTCCCTCTGCTGTAGTTCAGACCCTTGCCAGTTCCCAGCTGGGGTTTGGTGTGAGAACTGCAGCCCCAAACCAGGCTTTCTGCCTCCACCCTCACTTCCTTTTGTTAAGCAAGTGGCGGACTACCCGCCGTGCTCCTTGTGACACGGATCTGAGGGTCCACGGGGTGTTGGCTTTCAGGAAGCCCACATCGGGAACTGGACACACAGTGTCGTGGCTCCCATCAGTTGTTTAACGACCCCGGGGATAGATGGTGCAAAGAAGTAGAAGGAGTATTTCCAGCATCAAACTAAGGAAGGCCTGTGTGAGCGCCTTCCTGGGAGAGGTGGAAGCCGCTCCCTGAAAGGGGACCAGGGAGTTCCCACTGTGGCTCCACAGGCTAAGGACTCAGCCTTGTCTCGGTGAGGATGCCGGTTTGATCCTGGCCTCGCTCAGTGGGTTAAGGATCCAGCGTTGCCGTGAGCTGTGGCGTGGGTCATAGATGCGGATCGGACCTGGTGTGGCCGTGGCTGTGGTGTAGGCCGGCAGCTGCAGCTCTGACTTGACCCCTAGAACTTCCTTATGCTGCAGGTACAGCCATAAAAAGGAAAAAAAGAAAAAGAAAGAAAAAGAGAGGGGGTGGGGATAGAGCGGGAGGAGAGCCCTGCAGACAGGGGAGGAGGCCCCGGGGCCGGGGGTGGGGGTGGTGGAGCCTTTTGGAAACTGAGTCTCTTGTGGTGAATGGCAAAGGAGCAGAGCTTGATGAGGCTGGGGGTGTCCCATGGGGCCTTTCAGCCCCACTGAGTAGTTTGCTCTCATTTCCAAGGAGCAGAGAGAACGCAGTAGGGAGTTTGAAGCTGGAGAGTGATATTGTCAGATTTCTGAAGGGCTTTTGAGGGATGGCTCGCCCATCAGCGTGGAGGATAGGCTGCTGTGTGGACCGAGGGGAAGGTGGTGATTTCCATGGGGATGGGGGACCTCCAGGCTGACACCCACCCCCACCCCGCATGCTTAAGTCCTCCGAGCAGGGGGAGGAGGAGGACGCGGGGATGCACCTAGCTCCTGACTCGTCCACCCCAGTGAGCACTGTGGGCGGAGATGGAGGGGAGCCAGCAGGCCGGGCAGGTGGACGATGATTCACTTGGGGGCTCGTGGGACATACTTGCTGAGAGGCCGCGTAGGCTCTAGGCTGCAGGGCCCGGAGCCTGGGAGACGTCTGGCTGGAGATAAAAAGCATGAGGGCTATCACTGAAGAGTTGGTAATAGAATCCACGGGCAGGTGAGCTCACTTGAGGCGTAATTAGATGCTTGGACCGCTCCTTCCTGATCTGGGAAACGGCCTCCTGTTTGAGGGTCTCCAGGGCCCAACCGGGGGGGCGTCTGCCTGGCTCCCCTGAACCTCTCCCTGACCCCAGCTCCTTCACCTCCCATCACCCCAGCTCCCGAGGGTTCTGAGGAGTCTTTTCTTGGTGGCCACATAAACCTCTGTCACTACAGTTAGCCCAGAGGCCTGTCACGGGGGGTTATTTTCAGGTCTCCCAGTAGATGGTCACCACTTTCCTGGCAGAGGCTCCCGGTGTTGCCTCTGTGAGGTTATTGTCTCCGTGAGGACGCAGGTTCGTTCCCTGGCCTCGCTCAGTGGGTTAAGGTTCTGGCGTTGCCACAAGCTGCAGTGTAGGTCACAGGTGCGGCTCGGATCTGGCATGGCTGTGGCTGTGGCATAAGTCAGCAGCTGTGGCTCCAATTCGACCCCTGGCCTGGGAACTTCCATATGCTGCAGGTGTGGACGTAAAAAGAAAAAAAAAGAAAAAGAAGGGAACGCACACACCACACAGAAGACCTCACCTGTAACAGGTGCACGCTACCTTGAGGTTAGATACAAAAAGCTCTACACCACTTTTGTGCACATGCTGTAAGTGTGTACATCCTTTATATCGCACGTGTATATGAACACACGCATACATACTTGTACATGCGTCACAGCTATGCCCATCCACATGCACGGATGTGTGACTTTTAACTCTCTCCTTCATCAAAGAACCAGTAGACCAGGCATCCAGAAGACCAGGTATCACAGGTGAGGGAACACAATGGGTCAACAGTGAGGAGACAGGCCAGATGGAGTCAGAACTTACCTGCAGGAATGTAACAGAACATCTGCAGCCGGGCCCTGGTCCCCTTGAATCAAGAGGTAGAAACCTTTGCAAAAAGTGCTGGGTGGTTAACAGGCTTAAAACAAATTCTTTTCAGCCAAAGGAATTGACACAGTGAAGTAGTTCTTGGCAACACCAGCACTTTCAGCAGTTAAAAAAAAAAAAAAAAGCTTTGACTGTTAAATCAGCACCCAAGTTATTTTGTGTAACAAGAATTTTACCCGTCTTAGAAAAATATGCTCCAGTCGAGAAGCATTTGGGCAGCGTTAGGACTGTCTTATGCTGTAGCATCTTTTGAGCCCCAATTATAGCCTCGTAAACAGTTGAAAATCCTTCGGAGTAGCACTTGGTGGTGATACTTCATGTAATATCAAGTCACTTGGCATGTGTAACCATCCTGCCTGTAAAGCAAGGAGACTGCTCCCCGGGGGACATATGGGCGATATAATAAAAGATAATGATGGGTTAGCGAGGCTTCCCCAAATTAGTCCTTTCGAAAGTAATTAAGCAGGATGGCCCACACTCCACTGCTCTCAAAGACTAAAATCTGGCTCTGTGTGTTCTCTCTTTGCCTTCCTTGAAAACGGTCTTGTGTGGAGTTGATATAATTTAATTATATAAAAATATCTGTTCAGACGGCATCTTGGACGTAATTACAGCTCTGACAGCACAGAGCAGTTATTTCCCAACCAGAGTGGGCGCTCCTGCAAGGTGGGGGCCGCATCCCATTCATCTTTCCCCCATGTGGGCACTGGGGTTGTGGGGGGGGGCGGCAGGGGCGTGAGGGAGATCGGACAGCGCTGGTGGTGCTGTCCGCTGCCGCTTACACCTGTGACCATGGAGGTGTCTTCATCTCATGGTCACAGGTGAGGAAAGGGAGCGGGAGCTCTGGAAGTTTAAGTCACGTGCTCGAGGTTGCCTGGTGAGTCCCTTTCTGAGCTGGGACTGGAACCCAGGCATTTGACTCTGCGGTCCACGGACTACTAAGCGCTCAGTTTTGTTTGATAATTTGATAATGGAGCGATGGATCAAATGATGGGACTGGCCATAGTCTGAAAGGATGGAGGAGATGGTGTGTGTGTGGGGGGGCACACTCATGGCCCAGATCCACACTCTCTGAAGCAGGCATCTCATTTGTCTCTGAGGCACCTGAAGTCCCAGGAAAGTTGCCCGCTCCGAGGATGCAGGGCCGAGTCTGTGAACCGCCTCCTGCCCACTTTCCTGACCGGGGTGGCCTCTCCCCACCAGGGGCCCTTGGTTGCCACCACCTGGACGCCGGGCAGTGCCTGGACATGCCAGGCTGGTTTACATGCCACTCCCCTGCCTCCCTGCAGTGACCCCTCCCCAGTCCTCCTGCACCATTGGATCAGCTCCATGCCCCCCTGGGAGCAGATTTAACTGGGGGGGGGGGTTTCCTTGGTGCCCCAAGCCTAGGCTGTTGTCTCAGCGCTGCAACCTTGACCTTCTTCCAGACCAGCCGGTCCCAGAGGAAGGCACTGTGGGCCCTCAGTCCCAGTGTATTGACCCAATGACGGAGTCACTTTAGAGTGGAGACGCTAAGCGGTCATTTCGGTCTTGTAGTTGCCCACTTGGAAAGTTTTCACGTGCTCTGTGCGTGGCCCACGTCAGCGGCCGTGACTGGGTATTAATGAAACCGTTCACTCTCCCTGTCCACAGTTCTAGTTCTTTCTGTTTCATTCCATTCATCACTCCCCTGTTCTTCTCAGAACCCTTTTTGAGTTTTTAATCGTGGTAAAACACACACACCATGAAGCTGACCACCGCAGCCACTCTCAAGTGTTCGGTTCAGCGGTGTTGAGTTCGTTCTCGTGGTTGTGACACCATTGTCACCATCCGTCCGCAGAGCTCTTCATCTGGCAGAGCTGAAACTCTGCCCCCATTAAACAATAAGTTCCATTCTCCCCTGCCCCCACGCCCCAGCCCTGGTACCCACCAGTCACTTGCTGTCTCTATGAATTTGATGACTCTAGGGACCTCATGTGAGTGGGATCCTGCAGTATCTGTCCTTCTGTAACAGGCTTATTTCCCTCGCACAACCTTTTTAAAAAACCCAACAGGTTTCTGAGTTACAGAATCCCAAACTGAACAAGATCTCAGGGTTCAAAGCCAGATGCAGAGAGAGGGGTAATTGCTCCAGAGTTTGATACTGTCAGAGCCCCTGCTGGGGTGTCACCAGAGCACACCCACATGTGTCACCAGCAGCTCTGCTCAGCCTGGGTAAAGTCAATGCATCTTATCTCTGGAATCCCTGGAATAAAAAGCGTCTTCTTTTCCCAGAGCCGGTGTCAGCGCAAGGTCAGGCTCAGGAAGGGTGAACAGGGCTTAGACCCCAACCTGCTCCGTATGGCATGGAGCAGCCCCAAAGGCCACTCTGACAAGCAGAGAATGGTGCCAAGCATCTCTGCTGTTCTAGGGCTGGGGGTGGAAAAAATTGTAGAGCAGTTTAGGAAGATGATGAGGGGCATGTGCTTGCTGAAGAAATTCCGTGACATATGCCTTCTGATCACCAATAGCCTGCATTCTCTCGCCACTAGCTAAGGCTCTAAGAAAGGAAACAGCAGATGTGAAACCCATGATCTAGGAAGGATCTGGGCTGGAGTCTTGGAATATCTCTGTGTTCTTGTTGGTTTTTTTTTTCTTTTTTTTTTTTTTAAGATCGCTGTTTCACATTTGGCACAATCCACTGACATGACTGTCTGATTGGAGCCTCGCGTTCACAGGACCGTTTAAAACGATGGGCAGGCGTGGGCTGCCCGTGTCCAAAATGAGTCATTAACTCTTGAGAATCAGCACCCCAAACTGGGCGCCTTTCTTTGCAGACCCCCGTAGTCTGTCACCACATTACCTTCCTGAGGCTCAGAGCATGGGCTTTGGAGACAGATGTGGGTTCGAATCTTGCTTCTGCCCATTTTACAAAGAATAAACACCCTGACCTCACTCTTCTTCTCCCTCCCTCCCATCTGCGGCTCTGTGTCTCACTGGGCAAACCCAAAGAGGAACCAGGGAGCCAGGGGCTGTGTTGCACCCCCACACCCCTGCAGGGCACCCCCCAGCTCAGAGGACCGGGGAGGGTCTGGAGGTCTCACCTAGAATACAGATGGGAAGATTTATTCGTGTGTCACCTTTGTGTCATCCTGAGGGTTGCAGCTGCATTGATCTAGCCCAGGTCCTCATGCCATGTAGGCAGCTGGTAAATGTTGGATTTATCCCTCTGTCGCTGGGTGCGTTGCGTTTTTCCAGTAGGCCGGGAGTTCCCGGGCCTCTGTAACTTTGCTTTATCGATACCTGTTGCCACCCTGCAATACAGTTCATCCTGGGAACCCAGCCCACCCACTGTCTCCTGGGTGAAGCCTTCTCTGATCTACCCGGGGTCACCTGCTCTTTCTTCTGCTTTTCCAAATTTTGCTCCGTACCCTCTGACTGGCTCTTGGTTCATTCCACTCTGCGTAGGGCGAGCTGTGTAGCCTTAGTTTCCACCACCAGCCAGCACGCGCCTCGAGGGTGGGGACCCTGCCTTGTCTTTTTGTTTTGCTTCCTTCCGTTGCTCTGCACACGGCCCTCATTATAGTGTGGGTCTAATAGCTGCTTGTTCCATGAAAAAGCAAATCCTAAAATTAGACAAAGGGCCGTGCTATCTTTAAATGATCATGGAAGGCCGAGGGAGAACTTCCTGCTCCTGAAAAGTTGTTCAGGACGGCCAGAAATACTTCTTCGTTGTTTACAGCGGTGAAATAACGCCGTCACATGGAGCAGAGCCTCTTAGTCATTGGAGAGTGGAGTCAGTGTAGCAGCTTTCAATAGTCATGGACTCTACGTATTTGTGTACGTAGCTTGGTAAAAAAAAAAAAAAAAAAACTATATATATATGTATGTATGTCTATATGTCTATGTATTGTATATATAGAAATACACACACACAGGCATACACATACATACCATTTTATTTTGTTGATTTACCTTCTTTTTTTGTTTGGTGTGGCCTCGAAACACAGGCCACCTGCTGTAATTTGTTCTAACGTGGGAGGGATTTATGGAGAGGAGGTTCGGTGTACACAACACCATGTGTGTGAAACACTGTGGACGAAGGGATTTTTCAAGAGTAATTTTGACACGATGTCCATCTCATGTACTGACCTTAAAACACAACCCCAGTGTAACCCCATCTCCAGTCTAGTACCTTAGAGCTTGAAAAGCACCTTCAGATCTGTTTCTCCCTGAATTCTCACGACCGCGCTCTAGCGTACGTGACATCCCTGCTCTTCTGTCACGTTCCTGTTACAGATGATGCGCCCGGTCAGATGGCTGGTGGATGTTAGCTTTCCCGGCGCCACTCGGTTCAGGAAGTGACTGATCCCAAGCCCAGGTCTCCAACAAAACCCAGGGTTCTTTGAACAGTGCCATGTCGCCTTCTGTGTGTTAGTATCCATATCGATCTGGCAATCTACCTATATAAGAACACTTTATTTAGAAAGAAAATATGGGAGCTCCCACTGTGGCTCGGTGGGTTCAGAACCCTATAAAGTGTCCATGAGGATGTGGGTTCGATCCCTGGCCTCATTCAGTGGGTTAAGAATCTGGCGTGGCTGCAAGCTGTGGAGTAGATCCCAGGTGTGGCTCGGATCTGGTGTTGCTGTGGCTGTGGTGTAGGCTGGCAGCTACAGCTCCGATTTGACTCCTAGCCTGGGAGCCTCCATATGCCGTAGGTGTGGCCCTGAAAAGCAAAACAAACAAACAAATAAATTGGAAGGGAGAGAGGAAGGAAAGGAAGGAAGGAAGGAAGGAAGGAGGGAGGGAGAAAATACGACACAGCTAATTGCATTTTCAATTCTGCAAATTTTATTGCTGTGGTGGTTGTTTCTTAAACCTTGAAACAATTATTGATAGGGACGCCTTTTAAGAAAACTGACATTCAGAAATCTGGAAGGTTAAAGCATAAGCCATTACAAGATTATTTATAGAATTCTATAGCATGTTCTTAAAACCATAAATTTCCTTACGTCACTGTAAATTTCCTTATCTACTCAAATATGTTTGCCGAATATTGACCTTGTTCTTCAGGGCCACATCCTGGGTAAAAAGTGCCTTGCCTTTTTTTTTTTTTTAATTCCTACTCTCCCTGAAATCATCTTAGAGCGATTTTGCTGTAATACCTCTTACTTGTGGGGTTTTCCATTCTGGCTGAAGCATCAGCTGAAACCTGCCCAGAAGTCATGTCCAGGCCTCGGGCAGGTGCCCTGGAACCCAGGTTGCACTCTGCCCGTCTGCTCGTTGTCTCCTGCATGTTTATCTTGGATGCCTGAAGATCCAGTGGCCTGAGGGAGAACTAGCTTCTAAATCTGCCCCTAATCCCTTATCTGTGGTTTCAAAATCCAGAAGGCTCTGAAAACCAAATGTCTGTTGGGAGCTCAGCTGTTATTTAGACTGGGCCCTGTGGGACATCATTTGCTGGGGTGGGGGTGGGGGGACCTCCCCGAATCGAAACCTGTGGCTTTTAATGGTTTCTCTCTTTCCCGTGAAAGTTCTTCTGCTCTGTGTAGAGCTATTTTTGAGTGTCATTAAGGGGTGCTGCCCGACACCCTTCGGGGGGTATTGGGTCATAGGGGGTCTGTGCCCCCGCTTTTGTTCTGAGGTCAAAAGCCTGTCAGGCCCTGGGGGTTTGAACCGGGGAAGGGCTTGTGGACCAGTGGGACCCAGTGGCCAGGCTGGCCCGTGCCCAGCAGTTCCTGCTGAGACCATATCTGTGGACACTGGCCTCATGCTTGACTGGCCTTCAGGGGAAAGCTTGGCTTGTAGGCGGATGGGGCCCCTGGGGGAGCCACGAGGCCCCTGTACCACAGTCATCTGTCACAGCGCCGCTAGGGCCGGCCAGCTGCCTACAGAGCAGGCAGCCAGATGTGCCGAGGATTGTCCGGCCAAGCAGAGTTCGGGGTGAGTCTTCTGACCACTGAGGTCACCCCGCCCTTCCCTCTGCAGGAATCTGCGTCTGCTCTTACGGGGCCTGGCTCTTGGCTTGTGAAGAGGAGCAGGGACGCTTCCCATCTGCTTCATATCTGCAGCTTAGAATCGTTGTAGTTTCTCATTCCGGCCCCTTTCACAGCCGAGGAACTCAGGGTTCAGTAGCCCCCCCCCCCCCAGGACACACAGCTCGCCATCTGCAGGGCCCGGCTCCTGCTCTCCCTTCTCGGCTGCCTTCAGAGGCCCCCAAACCGGATGTCTGCCCTCCAGGACTCGCCTCTGCAAAACTCAGTCAAAGTGCAAGGGTGGCTCTTTTTCACATTCCTGGGACAGATCATTTAACCTCAGTGTGCCTTGGTTTTCCCTGCTCTAAAGCGGGCTTCCCAATCCTTGCCCGTGACACAGTCTGTGGGACTGTGCCTTGGGACCGCAGGACTCCCTGACCACATGGGGAAGTATTTCTGATTCCTCTGCACCCCACACCCAGACAGGTCTGTCTGGGGGTCCCCCCATATTTGGGGGGTTCACCTCCTGTCCTTCTCTCCACACCCTCCTTCTTGATCCTCAAGGGCAAAGCCTCTCTCGTCTTTGAGGATGTGTTGGCCCAGCTCACTCCTGAACATTAAGTGGTCGTTGGCGTTGACACAGCAGAGAGATGTATGCTTGTGGTTGGGGTGATGTGGGCTTGCTGACACTGTCAACATGGCCTTGGCACGTACGCCAGCTCAGTCACGTGTGCCTGGGGGCACTGGCCAAGCTCTGTCTTTATGACACCGGAACAGCTGGGTATAGACTGAAAAAGAAGGCCACCAATGAGCCTCTTCTAACCTAAATCTAACAGGGTAGATGTCATTCCGTATCCAGATGAACATTCTTCTTTGAGACTCGGTAACTAGCGACAGTAACTGCGAGGCTGGCCAATTGTCTACAAACCAAGCGGCCTTTTGTTGCAACCATCCAGCACCGGGGGTGGGGGGAGGTGGGTGGGAACGTGTCGCCTGCCGGGAACCTCTCCGTGACCCTTTGTCCTCGCATTCTGCTCTCCCAGTGTGCCTGGTCCCTTTCCCCTCCTTAGCGGTGGGCACTACCATTTGTCTGGCTCAGAGGTTTCCTCCACGCCAAAGAGACTCAGAGAGTCAAGATTTAGGGCCGGTTAGAAGAGGGAGGGGATGCGAGGGGGACGCAGGCATCTCTGCAGGGTTGCTGCGTGTCTCAAGGATCAAGGAAATAACGTAAAGCTCTGAACAGAGGCTCCCGAAGAGTTTGTTTGGGGATCTTAGTGGCCAGCATCTCGGTTACCAACTGCTTTGTTACAATTTGCTTTTCTTTAGCTAAACCTTCTCCCGTGGTTTTTAAAGCAAGTGAACGGGGTGCAGTGTTTCTAAGGGTAGTAATTCCACCTCCTGGTCCATGGCTAACAAGCAGAGGGTAGGCAGAGGGGCCGTGAGCCAAAGCATCTCTGACTGACTCTGCCAAAGAATCCGTTCGACACTCTGTCAGCTCCGCGTCTTGCCCTTCAGGCGGAATAAATGCATTGCCGCCCTTGGAAGCAAAGTGCCCCATTTGGCCCAGGAATCGTCGTTAACCCTCTTTCTGGAGGAACGATGATGAATCTCATTGTGTTGAGCAAAGCCGTTTTGTGTGCTTTGAAACACCAACCTTGTCACTTTTGTGTTTCTGCACGAGGGACAACAAATCACCGTCTCATGCAAGAGAAAGATTGACTTTTGATTTAAGGGGAAACAAATAAAACAGTTGCTTATCTTTACAATTATTTTTCAAATCTTCAAGGCCAAAATTCCATACATAGATGTGATTCTGTTTGTTTGTTTGTTTGTAGAAAAGGTAATCTTGGGAGTTCCCATTGTCGCTCAGTGGGTTAAGAAGCCAACTAGTGGAGTTCCCATTGTGGCTCAATGGTAATGAATCCAGCCATCATTCATGAGGACATGGGTTCAGTCCCTGCCCTCGCTCAATGGGTGAAAGATCCAGTGTTGCCATGAGCTGTGGTGTGGGTCGCAGACACGACTCAGATCTTGAGTGGCTGTGGGATAGGCTGACAGCTACAGCTCCGATTCGACCCCTAGCCTGGGAACTTCCATATGCCGTGGATTTGGCCCTAAAAAGACAAAAAAAAAAAGGAACTGGACTAGTATCCATGAGGATGCGGGTTCAACTCCTGGCCTCGCTCAGTGGGTTGGGGATCCAGGGTTGCTGCAAGCTACGGCATTGGTCACAGGTGTATCTTGGATCTGGCGTTGCCATGGCTGTGGTGCAGGCCGGCAGCTGCAGCTCCGATTGGACCCCTAGCCTGGGAACCTCCAAATGCCACAGGTGCAGCTCGAAAAAGAAACACAAAAACAAAAAGAAGAGCTAATCTTGGAGGTTATCAGGAGGTGTAAAAATAACTATCTTTACCTGTTGAAAAATACAGAGATATGAGAAGCCTGCAAACTTTGCATATAATGATACTCATCCAAATGAATAATTATCAACTAAAATGGATGAAAATTTAGGTGACTTGAATACGTTTGTTTATGTGCTGGAAAATCTGATGCAGACTCTCTTCCATACCTGCTGGAAAGTTTGCTTATGCCCGAATCAGCTACCTGGGCACTGAGCCTGCCACCGAGACCACAAACGCTTCTGGACCCTGTGGACTGCCAGCCCCAGGTGCACAGGGGATGGCGAAGGTCCTTGTGTTTGACCCCTGGCCTCCCACAGCTAAGCCTTGTGTTTTGTGTTACTGCCGCTTCCAAGAGTTGACACCGTTCTTTGCCCCAAACACTGAGGCAGAGCTGTTATTGTTTTCATGGAAACCTGGAGATGGAAAGACCCTAAGAGCATTCAGGGTGAAAGTTCATCTCTCAAAAAAAGACTCCAAGGCGTTCCCTGGTGGCCTAGTGGTTAAGGATCCGGCATTGTCGCTGCTGCAGCTCGGGTCACTGCGGTAGCTTGAGTTTTAGCCCTGGCCCAGGAAGTTCTGCAGGTTGTGGGCATGGCCCAAATAAATAAATAATCCAGAAAGAAGGTCAGATGAATCAATTTTATTGTAAAGTTTTTTTTGTTTTGTCTTTTTAGGGCCGCACCTGTGACATATGGAGGTTCCCAGGCTAAGGGTCCAATCGGAGCTATAACCGCCAGCCTACACCACAACCACAGTAACGTGGGATCCAAGCCAGGTCTGAGACCTACACCACAGCTCACAGCAACACCGGGTCCTTAACCCACTGAGAGAGGCCAGGGATCAAACCTGCGTCCTCACGGATATTAGTCAGGTTCGCTAACCACTGAGCCACGATGGGAACTCCTGTATTTTTTCATTAATAGGTGATAAGCCTTGAAAAGAAAGACTGGATTATGTAATGGACTCTGTGTTAACAGAGTCGAATCTGTTTTACAGGATGCACAGTCTCCCATGCCACCCCTCTCCCCTCCTGTGTCTCCCACCCCACCAAACCAGTTAGCTCAGAGCCAAGAAGATGCCCTGCCCCTCTCTCCCGGGCCACGATGGCATCTCTAGTTCAGGGCAGCTGTCATGCAGGTGTGTCTTGGTGGTCGTTATCCTAGCAAAGACAGTCCCCGAGCGAGTGACTCTGTGCCAAACACTGAACCAAGTCTCTGTGCTCTTGCCTTTTCACAGCTGTCTGACGGTGGGCAGGTTGGCTTGCCCCAGGTTTAGAGGTGGCATAGCTGAGGCTCAGAGAGACAGAGTAACTTGCTCAAGGTCACACAGCTCAGGAGGGGCAGAATCAGAGTTCGAACTCTGGTTCATTTGATTCCTGTAGGACCCACGTTTCATGGGTTGAGGGTTGCCTGTCATTTTAATATCTTGCCTTTTCCCTGGTATTTAAACTGAGATCTGTGACACTTAGTTTGAAAGCAAACTGTGCACCTTCTGATAAGGTACCGATACAGCTCCTTGCTGTGTCAGGATGGACATTGTTTAGCTCAAATCTAAAATGATCTGTTTTTTTCTATAAGCAGTGGTTTCTTGTTTGTCTTTGTTAAACTGGGGATGAATAGATATTTAGTTCAGCTAGCCACACGGCAGCCGCTCTTTGCAGGACTCTGCAGCTGGGACAAGGGTTTGACTGGGTGGCAGATCTGGAGCTGGAGGAGGAACTTGGACGTGATCAATGGAGGAATAGTTGCTTTCTGTTGGGTTTTCATACCTGAGAGGATTTGCAGGGTGGTTGTGATATCTCTTCTTTATCTTCTTTGTGGTTTGAAAGATACACCGTGTAGCTTCTGGGGTGGAGCACTTTGTGTTTGCCGAGAGGGAAAAGGTGGCTCCTCCGAGATAGTGATCTGGCAGGACCAGGAATGTGGGGATTCCTGTGAATCAGGTACTTCCACTGATGCCTGCTGGTTCCTCCGAGCACAGATGTCTGAACACTGCTTTGCTTTCCGCTCCTTCTAGCCTTTTCCACTTTCTCTCTCCGTACCATGTTCACCCCAGGGACTTAAAAAAATTCTTTTTCAGGAGTGCCTGTTGTGGCTCAGTGGGTTACAGACCCAACTAGGAGGACGCAGGAGGACACAGGTTCTATCCCTGGCACCTCGCTCAGTGGGTTAAGGATCGGGCGTTGCTGTGAGGTGCGGTGTAGGTTGCAGATGCAGCTCAGATCCCACGTTGCTGTGGCTGTGGCGTAGGCTGGCCGCTGCATCTCCAATTCAATTTTTTCTTTCTTTTTTTTTTTATGTTTTGATGGCGATTTGTGTGTCTGTCTTTCTGCTCTGAGTCCTTCAGTTTGACTCTGGAGGGTAGCGGCACTCAAACCCCTCAGTCCGGCTTGAATCTGAACAGCTCTGAACCACACGTGATGTTCTTTCTTTTTCTCTTTCTTTCCTTCTCTCTCTCTTTCTTTCTTTTGTTTTTTAGGGCTGCACCTGTGGCATATGGAAGTTCCCAGGCTAGGGGGTCAAATCAAAGCTACAGCTACTGGTCTGCATCACAGCCACAGCCGTGTGGGATCCAAGCCCTTGTTTTAGACCCACACCATAGCTCACGGCAACACTGGATCCTGAGCTCACTGAGCGAGGCCAGGGGTGGAACCTGCAACCTCATGGATCCTTGTCGGGTTCCTTGCTGCTGAGCCACAGCGGGAACTCCCCACGTGTGACTTTTTGACGTCACACTTTGGTCCCTGGAACAGCACTGATTCTCTGACTACGCGGATCTTGCAAACGTGACCCATTTCATGATCCAGTAGAGAAGGATCGCATGGTTAATGTCACCACCAAGGTCATCGGAAAAGTCTCCACATGCCGGCCACTGTCAGGCTCTCAGAGGCTGATACCAGTTTCCCAGCGTCCTCTTTTTTTCTCGAAAACTCAAATTTTATCATTGGCAGAAAACACGGTCAATTGTTCTTCTTGACGGGACAGACTCACTTCATCCCCTTTTGAGAAAGTGATTACACACCCCTCCGGCCTGAGAAACTGCAGTTTGCGGCCCAGTCATTCTTCAGATGAAAATCAGAGTTCGAGGCAGCTGCAAGGTGCTTGGCCCTGAGACTCGTTGTGCCTGGGCCGGCGTGGGGGGGGGAGGGGGGTGGGCATGTGCCTTCTGCTCCTCAGGCAGGGAAAGAGGCGTGGTCTCCAGGGTTTGTTTTATTTTTGTTTTTGTTTTGTTTTGTTTCTTTATTGAAGTATAGTTGATTGTGCACTCCTGTGCCAATTTCTCACACACACACACACACACACACACACACACACACACTGATACTATTTTCCATCATGGCCTCTCCCAGGAGCCTGGATATGGTTCCGTGTGCTGTGCAGTAGGAGGTCATTGCTTATCAATTCTAAGTGTCATAGTTTGCATCTCCTAACCCCAAACTCCCCGTCCTGGAGGGTTTCTTTTAATAACATGAAGGTACATGCAGCTCCTTTCAGGACATTCTTAGGTAAACTTCGCCCTTTGCACACAGTGGCAGCAAGGAGCAGGTGCCACCGCCTTGATTTGGGCCGAGGCACCAGCAGCGTCATGCGCTTCTCCCCTCTACAAGGTCAGTGCACGTGTCAGCGCAGTGACAAAGGCAGGTGATAATCTGTGCATTGTTGTGACAATAGTTCTGACCTGGTGGACGTCTGGAGGGCGTCTCAGGGACCCTCGGGGGTCTTTGCCCTGTACTTTTAGAACTGCCTGTGTCAGCGTTAGGAACAGCTCTTCAGTCCTAACGGGGCCTGGCTTTCTGCCCAGTGATGAGCTAGGTGCTGAGACTCCCATGTAGGAATGGCCCATCCCTGTCTTCAGGGAGCGCACAGTTAGTGGGGAAGGGGCCACACAAACCGAGAACTTCAAAGCATCCTAGTAAGTGCTGCGGTAACAGGTGGCCAAGGGGAGGCCCCAGAAGTGTGGGGGGTCAACCCAGCCCAGCTTGCTTCTCTGCTGGTGATGGCGAGGAAGTAGCCCTGAGCCGATGCGCTTGGAGGGCGGAAGCAGAGGTGAGCGGGTGAAGAAAATGAGAAGGGCCCACGGCGACCGAGTGGCTTGGGAAAGGCTTGGAAGCGGGAGAGAGCTGGGACTATTCGAGGAGCTCCAAGCAGCCCAGCTCGAGCTGGAGCACAGGGACTGGGGGAGAGGGGGTGTCACGTGGGCTGCAGGGGGATACAGAGGGCAGATCCCAAGTGCCCCGTGTTTTATCCGAAAGCTGGTGGAGACCCCGCCGCAGGATTTCAGCAGAGATGTGATCAGCTTTGGATTTTAGAGAGATCCCTCTGCCTCGTGAAGAAGAATGGGAAGAGGCCCATAAGACTGTTAATAGGTGAACCAGTGGGGTCTGGAGGCCGCAGAGTACGTGACCAGGGCCAAACCAGGGTGTGACCATGGAGGTGGGATCTGTAGGTATTGAGACGGTAGTTAATATTCTGAATATTTAGGTAGCGTCAGCAGGATTTGATTGATTTGACGTTGTGGGCAAGAGATAGGGAAGCAGTTAAGGGTACCCCAAGATCTGTACATCAGTGACAGGCTGGACGGCAGTGCTTTCCTGGAGGTGAGGGGCTCGGGAGGCTGGTTACCAGCAAGACGACCAGGTTCACTTCGTGTATCATGTTCCTACACACACACACACACACACACACACACACACGAGTATATACACGTCCGTGTCTCCAGGGGAAGATGTCCGTGGGCTGACGGAGTCAGATCCGGACTTGAGGCGGCCCTGGTCAGAGGTGGCCGTCGAGGAGAGGTCAGCAGAGGTCGTGGCGACAGCCCTGCGGGTTGGGAACGTCAGCCGGGAGGAGGGGGGCTCACGTCTGGAGAGAGGTCACCAAGGTCAGCAGGTTTGGGAGGAAGAAAACCCAGATCTGGGTCTTCCTGGTCCAGGTCACGTGCAGAAAAGAGGCGAGGAAAAGGTTATTTACTTATTTATTTAAAGTATAGTTGATTACAGTGTTGTGTCAGTTTCCGCTGTACAGCAAAGTGACCCAGTCATATATTCACATATATACATATACACACACACACACACACACCCAGCCCCCCCCCCCACATTCCCTTTCTTATGTGAGAAAAAGCTTTGAATCATAACCCTCCAACTAAACGCTTGGTCACAGTCTGCGCACGCTTTCACGTGTGACGTACTAAACACGATGCTTTGTGAGTACAGCACATATTTTTGTTCCCAAACTAACAGACGTTAAGGCTGCAAAGAATGGTGAAAATACCAATTCTGGTTCATCGTTCTTTATCCGCCCCTTCACGTATTTTTTTCTTTTAAAAATAGGGTGGCTTTCGTCCCCATCTGTGGTTTTACAGTTGGCAGAAATTTTACCCTGCTTTCCTTATGCTAATGAAGTTGTGATCGTTTGGGAAGTTTTGATTTTATCCCATTGGCTGACCACGATGGGGTAATGGCATCAGAAGTGCCATCTGCCATGTGAGGGGTGGTGGACTTTGGCTTTGCAGTGGCAGGAACAGGGAAGCTCGGAGGTTCGTTCTCATCTTAGGACTACAGGAGCCTGTAGTCTCAGGAGCATTTGCCAGTGGTTTCCCCCAGTGGTGTCAGGTGTCAAGCAGACGTGGGAAGGAAGAAGGGAGCATCTGGAATGGCAGCTCAGCCTTTCCCCTCTCAGCATCCCTGGTAACGCCCAGGTCAGCCCCGAGCCGCGGCTTGGTACCTGGTGGCCCGCCAGCCCCACTGAGGAGGCAGGAGAGCCTGATGGTAACTTTCTCTGTCTCTTTATAAACCCTTTTCTCATCTGCATCTATACTTTAAAAATAAAGATGAAAAAAGAATAACCAGTCAAAATGTCTTCTGATCCTAAACTTAGGACACATAGCCAATTTGCTTTGTCACCCAGACCCTCTATTAAAGGGACTGCCCATAGCTCAGGATCCAGGAGGGGTTTTGATGGACGGGTACTGAGCAAACGTATGGAGGATGCTACCAACTCAGAACCAGGCAGCTTGGCAGCAAGGACTTTAGAGGTTTTGTCAACCTGCTGCATGGTTGTGAAAGTTGATCTATCCTTAAATATTTGTATTTAAAGCTTTTTAGGTCTACCTGTATACTGTGTCTTTTTCGGAATGGGGGGAAGGCTATATATATATATATATTTTTTTTTTTCCCATGATATGCAGAGGCTTGATGTGGATCTCAGCTGCCATATTGAACCTGGGCTGCAGCAGTGACAGCACCAAGTCCTAACCGTTAGGCCACCAGGGAACTGCAGAATATTCTCAGTCTTGTGTTAACTGCTGTGGATCGTATGGTGTGTTGCTCTCGCTCGCTCATAATCAGTGCTGATGTGTCCTGAGAAGCCCGGACTCGACCACATTGCCTGGAGGAGGGCACCTTGAGGGGGAGACTTCACACCTTGGTCCTTGCTGTCCGCTGTCAAGGCTCAGCCCCTGGCAGCGTGCAGGGAGAGGGTTCCCGAGGGGGAGAATCTTGACATCTTGGTGCTCCCGGTCTGGCTTCTGCATCAGAGGTTTACTGTTTATTTGTTGGGAAGCAAATTCATAGAAAAGCCCTACGTATAGTTCAGATGTTATAGGCAAAATGTCAGACCAAAGAGACAGGATCATTCTTTTTCCATTAACCCATTGTACTTTCTATGAGCAAGAGAAACCCCACCACGACGTCCTCACGTCACGTAAGGATTCGGGAGTCGGTTCAAAACCAAAGCTGCGCGGGCTATAGTTCAGCTCCATTCGCATCTGTGTTAAAGTGTAACATCTAAGTAGTTGCTGCAAAGTGGCCGGAAGAGTGCTGGCTACAGGGAGATGGGGAAGCATCCACGGAGGTGGCCAAGCGGGTGGAAGGCACCCAGAGACCCTGCAGCAGCAGACCCTGGCTGAGATTTTTAAAAAGCCTCCATCCTTGCTAAGCGAGGAATGCCCTTCCTTAGAAAGTGTCCGGCTCTGACATGATTGGCAGGTGGAAGCAGAGGCTGGAAACTAGCCTGATGATTGCAGAAAGGAGTCTTGCACTAACTTTGCATTTTTTCCTGGCTGAGCTCACACCTTCTGAGATGGCGCACCCCCTCTCGCTCTCAATAAACCTACCTCTTAACCTATCAAAAACACTTCTCTTTCCTGCATTTGTATAGAGCCCTTTAAATGTGAGCATCTCAGCAATGTGACCTTGTGAAATTGGGTCCCCGTCATGCAGATGAGGAAAGTGAGTCTAGGGTTAAAGACTTGTTTGGGGTAACACACCCCTAACCCCGGTCTTGCAGGGGCACCATCTGCCTTCTGCACCGGGAGGAAGGGGACACTCATCCCATCCAGTCTGAGGGGTTCTACACCAGGTGACGAATGATGACACCCAATCAGAGCAGATCTACAAAGCATTTAGAGCAGGATCTACAGTTGCATTTCTATTTGCTAATGTCTGTTTTATAATGTACTTCCGTGGCTCACCACAGACCATTAACAGTAAGTGTATCTGTGGTTAGAGACCTAGAATACGCACTCCCTATCGGGAGGGCCGTAAATCAGGAAGCAGGTGGCAGCGCAGCGTCAGTGATGGCACTCGCGGTGGAACACTGAGTAATAGGAGCAGACAGACAGCCTGGTGTGCAGAAACGAGAGGCTGAGTTGCTCTTTTTTGAACAAAGGCATTTTGCAGCCTGTGAGGTGGTTGCAAATGATTGCAAATAGAAGCGCTGGCATCTACCCAGAGGGCAGAATGATGTATATTTTCAGTATGGTCAGGACTACTTGTCATTCTAAGGGTTTTGTTTTTAATTTATTTACCTTATAGACCATAGCACTGTCATTAATGGTGTTTTTGACTGTTAAATGCGGGAGCTAGATATGAGAGTGTGTGTGTGTGTGTGTGTGTGTGTGTGTGTGTGTGTGTGTAGGGGCCTCTGGCGGCTGATGAATCATCATTTAACAACATTCAATTGTTTGCATAACCCTAGTAATAACCCCTTATAGTTATAAGGTACATTAGCTTTTCCAAAGTGTGTGTGCGCAGATACCGTTTGAATGATAATCAG
Source organism: Phacochoerus africanus (assembly GCF_016906955.1). Classification (NCBI taxonomy): domain Eukaryota; kingdom Metazoa; phylum Chordata; class Mammalia; order Artiodactyla; family Suidae; genus Phacochoerus; species Phacochoerus africanus. The sequence continues at coordinate 123,402,656 of NC_062552.1, forward strand.
TTAGGTGACACATCATTACTGTCCCCACCAATGCTCCTGAGGTTGAGCCCCCAGCCGAGGGGTGACACCTACCCCCCCCCCATCCCTTTCCTCTCTTGCTTCAAGTTCTTTTATTCACATTTGCAGCATCTCACCCCCCTCACCTCCCACCCCCACCTCCCAGTTCCTCTCGCAGCCTCTCTTGTAAAACACCTCTTGGACCGGGTCTCCCAGAACCAGTGACTGTGGCATCTTTGTCTGTCTTGTTTTCAAAGGCTGTTACTTTTCCTTTGGTCCTCAAGTGGGTCCCACGTGACAGGCCCTTGGACGGGAATTTGCTTGCACAGTTAGGGGTCCAGGACGCCCCCTTGGAGTGGATCTGCTGGCCAGCACCTGGCTCCTCGCCTTTCTCCAACTGTGTCTTTCTTTCCACTCCTTTGGTCCCCCTTTCAGGCTGCTGGAACCTCACTCGAGCCTTGTCATATTTTAGCACTCCTTCTTTTTGGCCTCCTTTGCCCCACCAGACATGCTGGTTGTCACCAGTCCAATCCATCTGTGTTTTCTGGATTCACACACGTGCCAGAGCCTTGACAAGCTGGGTCCCCGCACGCCCAAGGCCCAGGCCCTCCGGCAGCCACTCCTCCGGGAAGAGGACCAAGCCCGCCACCCTCACCCCCGTCTCTAAGACTCACCATCTTCCCTGCCTGTCAGTTCCAGGGAGTGATGGGGTGGCTGCCTTAGGATGGGTGAGCAGCATCTTTTCATACTGACTCCATCTCTTTTCATAAAATTGCCACTTAGGAGACCCTGCTGCCAGCAGAATAGCATGTTTTCTTAGGCTGGGGCTGACGCCCGGTCCAGCAGCATCTGCCCTGTGTGGAGGGCGGGCCCTGGCCTCACAGAGCCAGGTCCCAGCTCAGGCATCAGAGCCAGGGCCCTTCCTGGTGGAGTATGTGGCCGAGGGTCCCAGGGCCGGGCATCGCCGCAGGAGACCTTGGGTCCACACGGGGTACAGCCTCCCTGTGGCCGAATTTCTGTCATCTATAAAACCGGATTAAGTGACCAGATCATATCTCCTCTGATGCCTTGCTTGTGGCAGAGCCTGGGGGCCGATCAAGCACTGGAAGAGTTTTCGTTGGCTTCATCTTCTAGCGTGGGTTTAGTGAGCGCCCCCAGCATGCCACACCCACTTCTAGGCTCTGGAGAAAGAGCCTTGAAGACAATGAAGCCCCAAGGGGCCTTACCTCCCAGTGGGAGAAGGACTGTAAACAAAGGAAGCGGATAAGCGGGAACAAGGAGATTTCCTGGAGCGTTAAGGCCTCTGAAGAAAATGAGCTGGTGACTGAAATGCCGGGGATTGGGTTATCTGGGCATCGCTTCTTATGACTCGAGGTTAAGTACCATTTCCTCCAGGAAGCTCTCCCTGATTGTCCAACTACACCAAGAATAGCTGGGGAGGGTTATTTTTGGTTTGCTTTGGTTTGTTTCGTTTCGAGTAACTGTTAGGAGCCAAGGACTTGACTCCGGGTTGTTTCCGATCTTGTCTCCCCTGTGACACTGATGGTGTGTGTAACACTTTGTAATAAGGAGACCCAGGCAGGGAGCTGAGCAGTTGTCTGATATCTCAGGTGCCTAGAATTCTAGAAAGCGACAGATCTCAGTGTCCTGACTCCAGTCTCTGCCCTTCCTGCCACCCTCGTGTCCGCCTGTTCCCTCGGGACCGTATGTTCACCTCTCTTCCAGCTCACCCGAGCCTGGGGACATTTATGTTTTCCTGCATTTTTCCCTGAGAGCCTCCAGGCTCCCAAAGGGTGGCACCTGTTACTGTTAGCAAGGGCCTGGTGCTTCTTGGGAGCTCATCCCAGCTCCCTGAGTCCAGAGCCACCACTCCAGCCACCACCACCGCCACCCCCTGCCATGTACAGATGCCACGGATTCCCTGGGATGGGCTTCCATAATCCTGCTCTATAGACTGCAGCCAATGGTCAAGCTGGATATGTCTGGAGAGAAAATAGGGGAAAATGAAGGCTCTTTTCATATTAAAAAATTTTTTTTAGACATTAAGTGTCTCTGTTGAAAGTCTTGCCTCTCACCTTTCTTGTAAGCAGGTAGAGAGCCGTACTTACAATCGCTATGGACAAATCTTGGCACACAGTTGTACATAGCAGACACTTGTTTTGGCTTACTGTGAAGGTTCGTTCTTGGGACAAGTGATCGTTTGGCATCTGGGAAGTCTGTAGCATGTAAAGTCGGCTTCCCTGCATCGATTTTGAGCAGGAAAGGGGTACAGGTAAGCTATGTGGATGCCCCGGCAAGGAGCGCTAGAGCTCCTGTCTGGACCACTCCTCACCCCACCCCGGGACTGCGGTCCAGCTGCCCAGAGCATCCTTGCTTCAAGGGACAAACCCCAGCCCTCCGCAGCCTCACGAGTCTTGGCAGACGAACCACTGCTCCTGTCCCATCGTGAAGGGACGGTCAGCTTTGCTCACGGACAGCACACCCTGTAAGGCAGTGGCAGGTGTCCGGTTTGAGTATTGCCCTGCTTTTTGAAAAACGTCTTAGCGCAAAACATGACTGTTTGGAGAATTGTGAGTGTTACACACGCGATTCCGTTTGCGAGGGAAGAGTCAACATCACGTCCATACCCGGGGGAGGAGATGAGTCAGGAACGGGATGCACTTTGACCTTTGTGGTGACCTGGAGTGTTCCGCAAGACAAAGCCTTTTGTGCTGGCTGGGGACAGAGCACAATGGGGCTCGGACACTGGAGAAGACCACTCGGGGTGGTTCCAGATACTGATTTCGGCAAGTCGAGAGGGTCCATAAATTCATCTTTGTTTCTTTCATTCATTCAAAGCCAGGCATTGTGCACACACACTAGGTGCAAAGCAGATACCACGGCGACAAAGGCGGTCACGACCCTGCTCCCCAGAGAGCCGCTTGGCAGCCGGCAAACACCCAGGCAGAGCCGCTGCTGCTCGGTACCAGGACTGTGTAAATATCCTGGTCGCATGTGTGGACCTAGAAGCCAGGGGCGTCGCAAATCCCCTCTGAATCGTGTCCGTTCTCACTTTCCTATGTTGAAGCCCTGACCCTCAAGCACCTCAGAATGTGACCTTAATGGAGACATCGGACCTTGACAGAGGCGAGCAGGTTAAAATGAAGTCATTGGGGTGGCTCTAATCCAGCCTGACCGGTGTCTTTAGAAGAGGAGATGAGGGAGTTCCCGCTGTGGCTCGGGGACTTAAGAACCTGACCTAGTCTCCGGGAGGATGCAGGTTGGATCCCTGGCCTCACTCAGTGGGTTAAGAATCTGGCATTGCAGCAAGCTGCAGCTTAGGTCACAGACACGGCTCGGATCTAGTGTCGCTGAGGCTGTGGTATAAACCAGCAGTTGCAGCTCTGATGTGACCCCTAGCCCGGGAACCTCCAGATGCTGCAGGTGTGGCTGTAAAAAGAAAAAGAAAAGAGGCGATGAGGACACAGACATGTGCACGGGGGAGGCCACGTGAGGACGCAGGGAGGAGATGGGAGAGCCCAGGAGAAATCAGCCCTGCCCACACCTTGATCTCAGGCTTCCAGCCTCCCGCCTATGAGGACGAGAATGTTGTTGGCTTGTGGTACTTGCTTCTGGCAGCCCCAGCATCCCCCACAGAGTGTCTGGACCTACTCGACATGAGTGCCGGACACAGCCCAGCACAGCATCTGGACCCAGGAGGCTTGCCGCGCACGTGCAGCGGAGGAAGACGAATATACTCCCGCGGTGGCATCTTCCCCCATCAAGGGAGGGAAGGAAGGAAGGGAAGTCGCTGGGGTGCTTGCAGCCTGGGTCTTGATCTCTAGGTTCATGTTATAGATGTCTGACAGTTCTAGTTCTTTTTCCTTGTGGTTCCAAATAATTTCTGTTCATTTTCTGCTGGTATTTCAAGTTTTTTATTACCATTTTTAAAATCGGAGTATAATTGCTGTACAATATTGTATAATTTACAGGTGTGCAGTGTAGTGATTCATGATTTTTAAAGGTTAAACTCCATTTATAGGGATTATAAAATATTGGCTATATTCCCCGTGTTGTACGTACGGTACATCCTTATGGCTTATTTTGTAGCTAATAATTTGTACCTCTTAATCCCCTACCCCACTCCCTTCCCTCTCCCCTCTGGTAACCACTAGTTTGTTCTCTATGTTTGTGAGTCTGCTTCTTTTTTATTATATTTGCTAGTTTATTGTATGTTTTAGATTCCGCATGCAGGTGATATCATGCAGTGTTTGTCTTTCTCTCTCTGACTTATTTCACTTAGCATAATGCCCTCCAAATCCATCCGTGTTGCTGCAAATGGCAAAATTGCATTCTTTTTTATGGCTGAGTAGTATTCTGTTGTTTATCTTTATCCCTCTGTTGATGGACACTTTGGTTGCTTCCATGTCTTGGCCATTGGAAATCATGCTGCTGTGAACACTGGGGTGCATGCATCTTTTGGAATTAGTGTTTTTGTTTTTTTTTTCATATATATGCCTGGGAGTGGAATTGCTGGGTCATGTGGTAATTCTAGTTTTAGAGTTTTGAGAAACCTCCATGCTTTTTTCCACACTGACGGCACCAGTGTACGTTCCCACTAACAGCATGCGGGACGGTTCCCTTTTCTTCAGGTCTTTCATTCTCTTTATCTTAAAAATACAGGTGCATGTTCATCAGCTCTTGTTTGGAGCACTCTGTTAGCTGCTCTTATACAGACCAGCACTTTTGGGGATGTCTTTTCTGTGTGGCTTGCTCCTTTGGTCCTTTAAAACTTAGCCACCACTGTTACCCGGACCAGGAAGCCTCCCAGACCTTCCAGTCTGGTCTGAGGCTCCCGTCCGTGCCTGTGTCTCTGCCACAGCACTGTTATTGTACCCGCCACTTTGTCTGTGCCTACTGCCTCTGCTCAGGGAGAGCAGATGAATGAAAGAATATGCACATATCATTCTCTTGAGAGCCAGTCTTTCAAAACGGTTGAAGTTTGGGGGGGGGGGGACTTGTTATTGTAGGGAAATACATATAATGAAATTGGAGATGTTATCTGCTTTTAAGTGGGTAAATTCAATGACATTAATTGCAGTCATAGGGTTGTACAACCATCACCAGCATCTATTTCCATGATTTTTTGATCACCTCAAATAGAAACTGTACCCATTGGGTGGTAACTCCCCATTCTTCCTCCCTTACCTCCCCCTGCCCCTCGTAACCACTAATCTGCTTTCTGCTTCTGAATCCGCCTGTTCTAGACATGTCATCTGAGTAGAATCGTGCAGTATGTTTCTTTTCATCATGGGCTTGTTTCACTTGGCGTAATGTTTTCAAGTTCCATCCTTGCCGTAGCATGTATCAGAATGTCATTTCTTTTTATGTCTGCGTAATAGTCCATTTTGCGGAAAGACCACAGTTTTGTTTATTCACGTGTCAGCTAGTGGACTCTGGCGTTGTTTCTAACTCTTGGCTGTTGTGACTAATGTTGCTGGGAACATGCATGCCCAGATCCCCTTTGGAGCCATTGGTTTCAGATCTTCTTGGGGTGTACACCCTAGAAGTGGAGTGGATAAGTCTCCGTTTAACTTTTTGAGGAAACATCTTCTGTCTTCCACCGTGGCTGGACCGTTTTACCTCCCCACCAGCAATGGATGAGCTTCAGCTTCTCCACATCCTTGCCAGCATTTGTCATTTTCAATTTTGTGGGTACCCATCCTAGGGTATGGTAAGGGCTGTCTCACCATGGCTTTGACTTACAATTCCCTCACGACTAACAAGGTTGAACAGTGGTTTCACGCACTTAGTGGACACATACAGATTTTCTTTGGAGAAGTGTCTGTTCAAGTCCTTGGACCACTTTTTAATTGAGTGGTTCATCCTTCTGATATTGAGCAAAATGGTTGAAACTTTAGCAAATGTCCTCCTTGAAAGGGTGACCCCCTTCTAATATCTGGCTTTCTAGGAAGCTCATTCCCTGAGGTTCTAGATTGACAAGGTTATTTTAATCCTCTCCTGTTCCTCCCCCTCCCACTCTCCCTCCCCCCATTTCGTTCTAGCATCCATCTTTCAGATTAAACTTTCAATGGTTCTCGCATAAAGAATCACGCTGCGTCCCTTCACTTGGGAAAATGCTGCAGCTCCAGCGCACAAACATCCTTTCCAAGTGTGTTACAGGCACTGGAGAACTAGCCCGTCAATTTGTATTGTTTGCATGCTCTTTATAAGTGATAAGGTTATAGAAACGTACTCGTACTCTGAGCCGTCGTTTCCCAGTGCGTTTTGGTGTGGGGGTTGGAAGCAGGGTTTTGAATGCAGAGAGGCAAATGTCTTGGTAGGTAGTTCTGAAAGTTCAGCCGAGGGGTTCCGTCGGTGGTTTTATCTCCCACTCTGAGTGGAAAGAGAACCAGGTGGGGAGGACGGAAGACCCCAGGGGACAGGTGCTGTGCAAGTGCTTCTGAGGGCTCTTGGACCTGAGCCCTGGCTCCTTGCTCCCGTTACACCATCAGCAGCTGTGAGCCAGTATCTTTTATGGAATTTGGAATGATGAATTTCCAGTGGGATATGAAAAGCTCTTCTAAGAGATTAAAATTGGGAGGGGATGGGAGAGGGGGAAAACACAGTTTTGCCATGACTGCTGGAATATATATCACTGGCCTTGATCAAAAATATTTTTCATTTTTTTAAAAGTCCATTGCAGGAGTTCCCGTCGTGGTGCAGTGGTTAACGAATCCGACTAGGAGCCATGAGGTTGTGGGTTCAATCCCTGGCCTTGCTCAGTGGGTTAAGGATCTGGCGTTGCCGTGAGCTGTGGTGTAGGTCGCAGATGTGGCTCAGATCTCGCGTTGCTGTGGCTCTGGTGTAGACTGGCGGCAACAGCTCCGATTTGACCCCTGGCCTGGGAAACTCCATATGCCACGGGAGCGGCCCAAGAAATGGCAAAAAGACAAAATAAAATAAAAATAAAATAAATAAAAGTCCATTACAAAAAAAAAATCTGCAATAACCCTTAGGACCAGAAACAGTTCAATTTATCTTTTTCATTTTTTAATTCAAGCCAAATTTTTTTTTCTTTTGTCTGTCTTTCTTTCTTTCCTTCCTTCTTTCTTTCTTTCTTTTTCTTTCTTTCTTCTTTCTTTCCTTCCTTCCTCTTTCTTTCTTTTTTGTGTCCGGTCTCATTCTACAAAGGATTTTTGATATCTCATAACACTGAATTTTCTGAAATCTTAAAACATATAAACTTTTTTCTTTTCTTCCTTTTTTTTTGCTGCTTCTTTCCTTCACTTAAAAAAAATCTTTTTGAAAGTATCATTGATATGCAGTAATCTGAACATATTTAAACGAATAATTTGATGAGTTTTGACATCTGCATGTGTCCATGAAACCATAACCACAATCAAGATAATGAAACTATTCATTGTCCCCTAAAGTTTCTTTGTGCCCCTTGATCACCCCTCTGCCCCCCCGCCACCCCACCGACCCCCTCATCCTCTGTCACTGTAGATTAGCTTGCATCTAGTGTGTGAGTGGAATCATACAGCAGGTACTCTATTTTCTGGCTTCTTTCACTCAGCATAATTATTTTGAGATTCCTCCATGTTGTTGCTTGTTCAGTGTTAGTGTATTTTTGTTACTGAGTCGTGTATCCGTCGTGTGGACGTACCCCAGTTTGCCTTCGCCTTCGCAGGCACTTGTTGACAGTCACGTGGGTTGTCTCCCATCTTTGTATGGGGATGTGCTTTCCTTTCTCTTGGGTAAACACCTAGGCTGGAGTGATTGGATTAGACAGTGGGTGTGGGTTTAACTCTTTCCCAGCGTGGCTGTGCCATTTTACATGCCCACAGCAGTGCATCAAGGGATCCAGTTGCCCCACATGCTCACAACACTTGTTTTTAAAAATTGTATCTCTGATTTTGACATTGGAGTAGTGCCAGCCTAATAGATTCGTTGAGACCTAGTCCCTCCTCTTCAATTGTCTGGGAGAATTTGTATAGAATTGGTGTTATTTCTTCCTGAAGTGTGTGATAGAACTCACTAGTGAAGTGATCTGAGCCTGGTTTGTGGTTTGGGGTTTTTTTGAAAGTTTTTTTTTTTTTAAAAAAATACAAATTCAGTTTTCTTAGTAGTACTGTTTAAATGACCTATTTATTCTTGCATGAGCGTTGGTAGATTTGTTTCTCCAAGAATTTGTGTATTTCATCTATCATTGAATTTATTGGTATAAAATTGTTCTTAGTATTTCCTGTTATCTTTCTAATCTGTAGCTCTGTAGGGCTACAGATTAGAAAGTGTCTAATTACAGGTGTCACCTCTTGTCCCTCATATTGATATTTTGTGTCCTTTCTCTTTTTAATTTGATTAATTTGGTTGTAGGTTTGTCAATTTTATTTTCTCAAAGAACTAGCTTTCTGTTTCATTGATTTTCCTTATTTCAGTTTCTGCTCCCCAAGTATTCCTTACTTTCCTCTGCTTGCTTTGTTTCTTAAGGCAGAAATGGAGGTCATTTTTCTTCACCGCCGCCTCTTCCTCCTTTTCTCATGTGAGTGTTTAGAGCTATAAAATTCTCTTTAAGAACTATTTTGGCAGCCTCCTACAATTTTTTTTTTTTTTTTTTTTTTTTTTTTTTGCCGTGCCTGCAGCAGGCAGAGGTTCCCAGGCCAGGAATCAAACCCTCGCCACAGCCGTAGCCAGAGCCACAGCCGTGGAAACGGCAGATCCTTAAGCCGCTGAGTCACCTGGGAACTCCCGCGCACCACACATTTTGATATCCCATGTTTTCACGTTCATTCCGTTCAAAATATTTTCTCATTCTTCCTTCTCTCCAATCTGAGTTAATATTTTCTGAAAGTTGTAAAGTCTGGGTTTAAATTATTTTTTTTCCACTCTGGACACCCAATTGTTCTAGCGTCATTGGTGAAACTACTGTCCTTTCTCCACTGAACTGTCTTTGGTCCTTTGTCAAAGACGAGCTGACTGTATTTGGGCGGGTGCGTGTCTGGATTCCCGGTTCTGCTCCACTGATCTCTGTATCGGTTGTCTCACCGGTACCATGACGTCTGTTGTAGCTTTATCGTGAAGTCTCAACGTCAGCTAGTACCAGTTCTCCAACTTGGTTTCCCTTCTCCAGCTTTGTGTTGGCTATTCCGGGTCTTTTGCCTTTCCATATAAATCAGTTTGTCAATATTCACAAAATAACTTGTTGGGCCCAGAATCATGTGGAATGTGCAGATCGAGTTGGCTAGAGTTGATATCATAACAGTATCAGGATTTCTAATACATGAATACAGAATATCTCTCCATTTCTTTAGTTTTCTAAAATTCTTTCTTCCTTTTTCTTTTCGTTTTTAATTTTTTTTAATTTATTTTTTGGCCCACACCTGTGGCATGTGGACATTCCCAGGCCAGGGATTGAACCCACACCACAGCTGTAACCAGAGCTACAGCAGTCACAGCACCAGATCTATAACCTGCTGAGCCATTGGGTAACTCCCTTTTTATTCTTCTTCTTTTTTTTTTTTTTTGGCTGCACTGGCAGCATGTGGAATTTTCCACACCAGAGATTGAATCCAAGCTGCAGCTGTGACCTGGGCCGCATCTGTGTGACACTAGACCCTTAGCCTGCTGTACCACAGTGGGAACTCCCTTTATTTCTTTGATCACAATTTTATAGTTTTCTGCATCTTAGATCTCTACCTAGGCATTTCTCTCTCTTTTTTGGAGACTGTTATAAATGGTATTTTTTTTTTTATTTTAAATTCCAGTTGCTCCTCGATGGTACACAGGGAAGAAGTTGACTTTTGTATATTAATGTTGTATCATGCCACCGTGTTCTAATCACTTGTTACTTCCAGGAGGTTTTTTTGGTCACTTCTTTGGGGTTTTCTACATAAACAGGAATGTCATCTGCAAACAGTTTTATTTCTTCTTCCCAATTTGTATACCATTTCCTTCCTTTCATTATCTTCTTACCCTGGCTAGGACTGGCAATATGACTGGGAGTGGTGAAAGGGGATATCCTGGCTTTGTTCCCAGTCTTAGGGGAAAAGCATCCCATTTCTCATCATCAAGGGTGGTGTTAGCTGTAGGCTTTTTGTAGATGTTCTTTAGCAAGCTGAGGAAGTTCACCTGGATTCCTAGTTTGCCAGATTTTCTCTTTATCTCTGGTGTTAAGCAATTCGATGTTGGTCTGCCTTTGTGTCATTTTCTTCATATTTCCTATGCTTGGGATTCACTCAGCTTCTTGATCTATGGATTTTTTTTTCCTCTCTCACAGCATGTGAAAGTTCCTGGGTCAGGGATTGGACCCGTGCCACAGTAGCATCCCAAGCCTACTGCAGTGACAATGCCGGATCCTTAACCTGCTGTACCACAGGGGAACTCCTGATATGTAGATTTATAATTTTCATCAGATTTGGAAATTTTTCAGCCCTTATTGCTCTAATTATTTTCTGCTTTCCCCTCTCCTCTTCTTCAGGGACTTAAGCTACATAGGTAAGAGTTTGTCTTACAAACTCCCTAGGGCTTCATTCTCATTCCTTTTCTCTCTCTTTCTCCCCCTCTCCCCTCCCCTCCCCTCCCTCTCTGGAGTCTTCTTTCCTGTGAACTTCATTTTGTGTAGTTTCTATTGCTATTTCTTCCTGTTCACTGATTTTTTTCAGTTACTCTCATCCAGCGTGTTACAGTTTTCATTTCTAGGAGTTTGTCTTATATTTGGAATATATATCTTCCATCCCCCTACCTAACGCACTGTCGTTCTTTTAGCTTTTTTTTTTTTTTTTTTTTTGGGAGGGGGGCGTCCTTTGGCATATGGAGGATCCCAGGCTACACCACAGCTCACGGCAACGCCGGATCCTTAACCTGCTGATCGAGGCCAGGGATCGAACCCTCAAACTCATGGTTCCTAGTCAGATTCATTTCCACTGCGCCACAACAGGAACTCCTCTGTTAGCTTCTTGAATGTAGGCAATGCAGTTATAATAACTTTAATTTTCCTTGTCTACTAATTCTTTCATTTCTGGGTTAGTTTTGCTCAGTTGATTCTTTCCCTTATTATGGGTCATATTTTCCTGCTTCTTGGAATGCCTGGTGGTTTTTCACTGGATGCCAGGCATGAATTTTACCTTGCTGGAAGATGGTTATTTTTATATTCCCATAAAAATGTTTGAGCTTTGTTCTGGGATGTGGTTAAGTTACTTGGAAACAGTTTGATCCTTTCAGGTCTTGCTCTTAGGCTTTGCAGAGGGAATCAGAGTAGCATTTAGTCTAGGCTAAAATCCTGAGTTCACTACCGAATGCCCTGGGGATTATGTGGTTTCCTCTCTAGCTAAGGGTGACAGGTGCTATTCCCAGTCCCGTGTGAGCTCTGGTGATTGTGCTCTCTATTCTCATTGAACAGTTCCTTCCCCAGACCTGGGTAATTTCCTCACTCATAAATGCTGATCAGCACTCAGCTGAAGGCTTGGGGGGTGTTCTCTGCAGATTTGCAGAGTTTCCTCTCTTTGCAGCTCTGCCCTCTTCTCCTCTGTCCTTGGAACTCTAGTCATCGTTTCTGGACTTCCAGCTCTGCCTCCTCAGCTTAGTGAGACCTCCAGGCTCCACCTGGCTCCCCTTCTGGCATCACTTCCTGGATCCTAGGGTTCCCCTCTTTTGCTTGTCATCTCCACGTAATCACTGTCCCTCGCTGTCTGATATCCAGTCTTGCAAACTATTGTGCAATGTATCTTATCTGTTCTTTTTAGCTGGTTTTTTTTTTGGGGGGGGGGGGGTTATGGCAGATCCACTCCCTGTTGCTCCATCTTGGCTGGAAGCAGAAGTTGATGGCACTTGGGAAAAAAAGTAGTTAGGCCATGTCAATAAGACAGGGCAAAGGAAAAGTCGTACAGTAACAGCGATAATCATGAAAGAGAAAGGTGGGTGGAGGAGGTGAGAAACCATCCTTCCCTTTGGCTTCTAAGCTCAGAATGTTGCCGGTCCACATTTTTGATAGGTTCCTAAAAGATAAGATCTACAATGAAAACCGAGGTCTTTTCGGTTCTAATGTCTTCCATGACCCACTCATAATAACACATTATCCTAAAAATGGACCACTGGTTTTAGTATGTTTTAGAAAGTTTTATCTTGGAAATCAAGTGATCTGCCTTAAGCCCCTTTTTTTTCATAATCTTTTCCGTTATGGTCTATCCCAGAATATTACACATAGTTCCCTATGCTGTACAGTGAGGCCTTGTTGTTTATCTGTTTATCTGTAATAATTTGCCTCTGATAATCCCAAACTCCCAATCCTTCCCTCTCCTAGCTTCCTCCCCTTTGGCAGCCACAAGTCTGTTCTCTATGTCTGTGAGTCTGTTTCTGTTTCTTCATTATAGTCATTCGTGTCATATTTTATTTAGTTAGTTATTTATTCATTTATTTATTTATTTACGGGCTGCACCCACAGCATATGGAGGTTCCCAGGCTAGGGGTTGAATCAGAGCTGCAGCTGCCAGCCTTTGCCACAGCCATAGCCATGCAGGATCCGAGCCACATCTTCTACACAGCCGAGACCTACACCACAGCTCGTGGCAACACCGCATCCCTGAATCCACTGAACAAGGCCAGGTACGGAACCCGCATCCTCATGGATACTTGTCCCGTGTGTTACTGCTGAGCTGCAATAGGAACTCCTGTGTCGTGTTTTAGATTCCACGTGTTAAGTGATAGCATACAGTACCTTCTCTCTCTGCCTGACTTACTTCACTTAATATGATCATCTCTGCCATGTTGCTGCAAGTGGCATTATTTTGTTCCTTTTCATGGCTGAGTAGTACCCCATCGTGTGGATGTACCACCTCTTCTTTATCCATCCCTCTGGTGATGGACACAAGGTCGCCTCCATGTCTTGAGTATTGTAAGTAGCGCTGCTGTGAACATAGAGGTGCATGTGTCTTTTCAGTTTATAGTTTCGTCTGGATATGTGCCCAGGAGTGGGATTGCTGGATCACAGGGCAATGCTAAATTGAGGTTTTTGAGGAACCTCCAGGCTGTTTTGCATAGTGGCTGCACCAACTTACACTCCCACGAACAGTGTCAGAGGATTTCCTTTTCTCCACACCCTGTCCAGCATTTGTTCCTTGTAGACTTTTAATTAATTAATTAATTTTTATTTATTTTAAGGCCATAGCAGCGGCATACGGAAGTTCCCAGACCAGGGGTCGAATCTGAGCTACAGCTGCTGGCTTACACCACAGCCACAGCAACGCCAGATCCGAGCCACGTCTGTGACCTGCACCCCAGCTCACGGCAACGCCAGATCCTTAACCCACTGGGCAAGGCCAGGGATCAAACCTCCTGCTCATGGATACCAGTCGGGTTCTTAACCAGCTGAGCCACAGCGAGAACTCCTTGTAGACTTTTTAATGATGGCCATTCTGACTGGTGCAAGGTGATACCTCATTATAGTTTTGATTTGTATTTTTCTAATAATTAGCAATGATGAACATATTTTCATGTGCCTCTTGGCCATCTGTATGTCTTCTTTGGAGAAATGTCTATTTAGGTCTTGCCCATTTTTCTTTTCTTTTTTTTTTTACTGTAAGTATTTCCTCTTTTTTTTAACTGTAGTGATTTTTTTTTCATTATAGCTGGTTTACAGTGTTTTGCCCACTTTTCGATTGAGTTTTTTCGTCGTTGTCGTTGTTGAGTTGAATGAGCTGTTTGTATATTTGGCAATATTTATTAAAGCTGCCTTTTCAGATCCTTTCTGCTAAGTCAGCTTATGAACTGAGGTCGTCTTATGGAGAAAGCACGCAGCAGATGTGAGGAGCAACTGTCGTGGTCGCCTCCACGTAGAATAAACATTTAGACTCCGTTTTGAGGTCTTTGTCAAGTTCTGCTGCTATGCTCATGATTCTGTCTGCTCTCCTCTTTTCCACCTTCATAATTTTAATCTCTCCTTTTATGGTAAGGATTTAGCGATCCTGCATGACTTGCTAGGAGTGTTATTACAAAGCTTTAGTCTTTTTTCTTCTCCCTCCCCTTCCCTCTCTTCCTCCCTCCCTCTCCCCTGCCCCTCCCTCTCATCCCAGCCGTCCCAGACTGGATGTGCCATTCCTGCCTCAGTGTTCCCGGGGCGTCTCCACATCAGAGCAAAGGCCAAGCCTTAGGGCAAATCCCTTCACACGTTGTTGGGAATTTCTCTTCTGCTAAATTGCAGCTTCTCTTGTTTGCTTTAAAACTATTAAATAGGGGGGGAGAGTATTAACAACTTTACAGAGCCCAGAGCTTTTCGTTTCCGACAGCAACAAGAAACAAAACCACATCTGCAAAAGCAGGAGTGTGTGTGCGTGCACCTGAGTGTGCTGTGTGTATGTGTGTATGCATGCATATGTGTCTGTGTGTGCATGGGGGGCTGCATGGATAATATTAAAAATAAATGCTCAGGTATTATATTAAAGGGTTAAGTTTTAAATAAATATTGTAAGGATCTCAAGGAATCTCAAGTCTCCGTGGGAATCTTTGCCGGCTCGGTAACTATGGTTAGACACAATGAAATTAGAGCATATTTCAAGATAAGGTAATTAACGTATTTCTTAAATAGAATTTCAAGGCTGCTCTTTCTGGAAGCGATTGTTCTTATTCTCCCTCTTTCACTTCATTCATTATTCATTCATCGAAACCCACTAGCTCACCCAAAATCCTCCTCTTCCTCCTTCACCTGTGTTTTGTTTTAGGTTCGTCCGGTCCTCATGTTACATCTTCCGCCAGCTTTGTGTTCAGCTTGTGATGGGGGTGGGGTAGGGACAGTTTAATTGCTCTCTCTCTCCTTTTTTTTTTTTTTTGTCTTGTCTTTTTGTCTTTTCAGGGCCGCACCCGCAGCCTGTGGAGGTTCCCAGGCTAGGGGTCTAATGGGAGCTGTAGCGACCAGCCTACGCCAGAGCCACAGCAACACGGGATCCGAGCCACATCTGCAACCTACACCACAGCTCACAGCAACGCCGAACCCTTAACCCATGGATCGAGGCCAGGGATCAAACCCGCAACCTCATGGTTCCTAGTCGGATTTGTTAACCACTGAGCCCGACGGGAACTCCCTAATTGCTCTCTCATGTGTGTTCCTGTGTTTCTTGGCTAGATGGAGCACCCTAAGATTAGGAAGGTCGTAGTATTCATTGCAGATCTAGCCTAGAGGATGCTCAGTATCATTTTATTGAAGTGAACGGAAAATTTGTTGGCTTTGAAATTGTGTCATCTAATTCAACTGAGTCACACATCTCTCCTTAGGGTGATCTTATGTGTTTTTTTCTGGCCTCCAGCACCCCTGTTTCACAACCTAAGAGTCATGAAAGATCCTGGTTCCATTTCCTTCCAGGTTCAGGAGGCTCTGCTGAAGTTCCTTTACTCAGTAGGCCATGGCAGCATTTTTAGATCAGTCAAGGGCTGTTGTAGAATTCTTTCACAGTCAAGTGTACAAACATTAGCTCGGCGTCCGTTGCGACAGGTTTACTGATGGATGGGTCAGTTCTTGTCATTGTCTATGAAGTGATGAATTTCAGAGCTGAGCGCAAGCGGCAGATCCAGCCCTGGGATGAGCAAGGCTCAGAATAGAATTCCTGGCTGATCCAGATGATCAAAGGAGAGGCAGGTGTGCTGGAGCCCTCCGGCCAGCAGTAGTGCTGAGGGCTGCAAACCTGACAGTAGGCTGAGATCCAGACCTTAAAATGACGGAGGATGTGTCGCTTCCCTGCGTCACCTGTTTCCATATTTCTTCTGCTGATGGAAGCCATAGGGGTTCAGGCTGTGACAACACAATACAGCCTCTCTGCAAACAGGGCAAAGCATGGAAAGCCGGCTTTCATGTGAGATGTCTGTCTACAATTATGAGGGGAAAGGTTGTTAGTCCTTATTGCTTGTATGATTGGTTCGTAAAATACCGGAACCTTGTAATAAGATTTCTAGGAGTGTCCACTGTGGCTCAGTGGGTGAAGAACCCATTGTAGTCTCCCTGAGGATGTGGGTTCGATCCCTGGCCTCACTCAGTGAATTAAGCATCCAGTGTTGCCACAAGCTGTGGCACAGGCCGCAGATGCCGCTCGGATCCATTGCTGCTGTGGCTGTGGTGTAGGCCTCAGCCGCAGCTCCAGTTCGACCCCTAGCTTAGGAACTTGCATATGCCAAAGGTGGTGCCATAAAAAGAAAAAAAAAAAAAGATTTCTAAATATAATTTGCCTAATGTTTTGGAAAAAATAAAATGATGGAAAACATTTCATGCATATTTTACTTCGAACCACCCAAGTCCCACCAGAATTAATACTTGTCGTTTGGAGGGACCACAGGATACAGTGTGAAGCTACCCTTTCCAAGAGGGCTGCTTCCTACTGCACAGCTTCAGATGAGGTGGGTGAGAAACGTAACTTCTTCAGCCTCATCTCTGAAATGGGGATGACACCCATCAGAGGAAGCCGTGTGAACTGGAGATAAGGCACCGTAAGACATAGGGTCTGGCACACAGTGGGGAGTAAAGGGTAACTATTATTATTTGAGTGCCACCCTTATTGTTTTGCTTTTGTTTGTTTTGGGTTTTTTTTTTTTTTTGTCTTTTCTGCCATTTCTTGGGCCGCTCCCGCGGCATATGGAGGTTCCCAGGCTAGGGGTTGAATCGGAGCCGCAGCCACCAGCCTACGCCAGAGCCACAGCAGCACCAGATCTGAGCTGCATCTGCGACCTACACCACAGCTCACAGCAATGCCGGATTGTTAACCCACTGAGCAAGGCCAGGGATTGAACCCGCAACCTCATGGTTCCTAGTCCGATTCGTTAACCACTGCGCCACAACGGGAACTCCCCTTGCCTTTTAAATAGAAGAAAACAGACGAGTTACCTAAAGATCTTTTTTGTGTCATTTTTTACTCAGAAGGGTAATTAAGGAGTTCCCTGGTGGCACATCAGTTTAAGGATCTGGCGTTGTCACTACTGTGGCTTGGGTTCAGTCCCTGGCCTGGGAACTTCCACATGCCAAGGGCATGGCCAAAAAAAAATTTTTTTTTGTTGATGGTCACACTCACAGCATATGGAAGTTCCTGGGCCAGGGACTGAGTCTGAGCTGCAGCTGTGACTACACTGTAGCTGCAGCAATGCTGGATCTTTTAACCCACTGCTCCAGGCTGGGATTGAACCTGCACCTCCGTAGAGACCCACGCTGCTGGAGTTGGATTCTTAACCCCCTGTGCCACGGTGGGAACTCTAAAAAAAATTTTTTTAAGGGTAATTAAACTCTTTTTTTTGGGTCTTTTTGGGACTGCGTTCTCGGCATATGGAAGTTCTGAGACTAGGGGTTGAATCAGAACTGCAGCTGCTGGCCTTTGCCGCAAGCACAGCAACACCTGATCTGAGCCACAGATCAGGCTAGGGGTTGAATCGGAGCCGCAGCCACTGGCCTACGCCGGTGCAGCTCCTGCTTACAGTGCAGCTCCTGCTGGTCCTTAACCCACTGAGTGAGGCCAGGGGTCAAACTCGCATCCTCATGGAAACTAGTCAGATTCATTACCACTGAGCTGCAACGGGAACTCCAGGGTAGTTAAACTTATAAGTCATAGTCACAAATAGTTACATGAAGATCAAGAGAAAGGGCAGAGCTACCAGATTGTTTTTTAACCTGTGGGACAAGGAGTGATGCAGGACCTTCTTGGACCCAGGACATCGCTTGAAACTCAGAAAGAAGCCGGCACTGGGCTCCGTTCTCACAAGAGGCGAGCCAGGATAGAGCCGTGGACTAATGCCTGGTTGGCCACAGATCACGTGTGTCATGTGAGAGGGCTTTAAGGAATTCTTCATCTTTTTATTAAATAATGATTCTTATTTTCCATTATAGCTGGTTTACTGCGTCCTGTCAATTTTCTCCTGGACAGCAAGGTGGCCCAGTCACACATACATGTAGACGCTCTTTTTTCTCACATTATCCTGCTCCATCATAAGGGACTAGACATAGTTCCCGGTGCGACACAGCAGCTCTTCTTCATCTTAAGCTTAATGATGTCCCATGTCCTCGCCCTGGCCGGAGGCGCTCCGGAGGCAGAAATGGTGCCTTTCGATCTAGTCTGGGCCCCGTCCTGGAGCGAGGCCTGCACATCCCCTCGGACTTGGCCCCGTAACTATTGTTACTGTCGATGTCACCAACGGCCAGTGTTTGCCCTCTGCTGTCACAAGCAGTGCTGACAGCCATGAACTGTGGAAGTGCCCCGCTGCCCGTTGCGTGGAGCGCCCACTCTCCATCGTCATATGTGATGTTTTGTTTTCATGACCGTGGCCCCACAAGCACCTCAGAAGACAGCCTGCGGTGTCATTCTCGGAGAGGGTAAGCCGTTCGCCAAGCTTACACAGCCCACAAGGAGCAGACCCACGGGCTGAGCCCTGCCCGTTTGAATTCCAGGTCAGTGTACCCTCTAAAGCCCCAGGACCCGGACAGTCCAGGGCAGGTCACACAGATGGTTAGCCTTTCTGAGCTGGTTTTGTTTGGGACCTTGACAAAGTGCCACGAGGCGGGACATTGTAGCCCCAGGCAGGTCTGCTGCTGGCCGAGGATGCAGGGTGGTTGGCCAGCTGAGACATCTGTATGACGGTCCACGGCTGTGGGTCTGGATCTACTTCCGATTAAATCCCCTCTGCCCCCTTTGCCGCAGTGGGAATCACCATCCGAGAGATGGTCACCTGACCCTGAGGTAAAGGGACGCCTCCTTGCCGTGTGTACATCGCTCGCCATGCCCCAGCCCTCGCCAGGAGGTCTCGTGCCCACAGAGGCTTCAACATCGCAGGAGATAAAAATGTAGAGAATAGCATCTTTTTCAAACCTCCCCTGACACCGCAAAGTACAGGGATGCTGGCAAGAATATGAAGGTTTTGGAAAGTAGGATAAAGTGGCTCTCTTGTTAACACTGTTTTAATGACCTCCATAGATAAATTTCAGCGGCACTGGAACGAACATTACTTGAAATACATAACTTGTGAAGCTTTTATTTGGGCTGGATTCCCAACCTAACGAGGTTTTCTTTGACGGAGTTCAGATGAATCCCATCCTGGGCTGTGGACTCCCGGGCACTGTTCAGAGGCTTGATACCGTCTGGGTTGCTTCAACCAAGCTTGGGGTTTTGTTTTTCGTTATGCTAATGAGTTGTGCCCCAGCCGAATTGGCATGTGAAGTCACTTGAACAACCCCAGCCGTTTCTGTGCACAAGAAGGTTAAGAACTTCAGACGGGCTCCCACAGCTGCCAGGAAGCCTCCGGTCTGCTCTCGAGAGTAATTACCTGCAGGAGCAGAAGTAAAGCAGTCCGTCCACTGCAGGCTAAAGCTGGGGTTCTGGCTGCGTTTGATAAGCACGAAGATTGTGCCCTGGGGAAAACTTCAGCGAATCTCACACATGGACATTCTTTGAAACAGATCAGACATTTCAGTGTTTACTCACTTGTATTTGAAGGCAGATATTGAGGTGGTTGGGCTTTTGGCTTTGGGGTTTGGAGAGACTTGGGGTAAAACATTAAAATTAGTCTGGGGTTCCCTGGTGGCTCAGTAGGTTGAGGATCCGGTGTTGTCACTGCTATGGCTTGGGTGCTTCTGTGGTGCAGGTTGGATCCGTGGCCTGGGAGTTTTCATAGGCTATGGGCATAGCCCTCCCCAGTTTTTAAAAAGAAAACTTGACTCTTTCCTATGTGAACATGGCCATATAATTAAAATAGAGTCTGATTTATGCCGTTTTATGACAGCCGTCTGTAGTGCCATCGGAGGCCACAGAGAGGCTATTTCGCATCGTCAATTTGTGTAACTTGGAGCAGGCCCGCCTTGTCTGGCTGGGTAGCTTATATGATATGGGCTTGAAAATGCAGGGTTGACGATAGAAGCTGACTCTTCCCCTCCGGGACGTCGCCGGCCGCCAGTCAGCGACGTGTGTTCGCCCTCCTCGAAGCCACCGTCTGCTCAGACGGCCCCAGAGATCAAAGGAGTGAATGGCTCGATGGGCCAGATCACTTCATGACTTAGAAACCCTGTCACTAATAAAATGCTAATTTCTAGTGAATTTCCCAGCGCTGTTTCGCATAATAGTGTTCAGACGGCACATCGAAATTTGGAAGGGAAAGTTAAAGTTGAATTTACTGGCGTTCCCATTGTGGCTCAGTGGATTAAAACCTGACATAATGTGAGGATGCAGGCTCCATCCCTGGCCTTGCTCAGCGGGTTGAGGATCTGGTGTTGCCGTGAGCTGCCACGTAGATCACAGATGTGGCTCGGATCTGGCGTTGCTGTGGCTGTGGTGTAGGCCTGCAGCTGCAGCTTTGATTTGACCAGCTTTCATTAGTCTGGGAACTTCCATATGCTGCAGGTGAGGCCCTACAAAGAAAAAAAGTTGAATTTACTTTGGTAATTTTTATCAATAATAATAATAATAGCTTACTTAAATCTTACATTTATGGAACATTTACTGAATGTGAAAATACATCCCAAGGGCTCTCTCTGTATTAGCTCATTTAATATTACAACAACCCCATGAGGTGTTGATGACTGCGGGGGTCTCTGTTTTACAAGTGGGGAAACCAAGGCACACAGTGATTACATAATTTTCTTTTAATTTTTTTGTCTTTTTAGTGCTGCACCCACAGCATATGGAGGTTCCCAGGCTAGGGGTCAAATCGGAGTTACAGCTGCTGGCCTACACCACGGCCACAGCAACTTGGGATCCCAGCCACATCTGTAACCTACACCACAGCTCTTAGCAATGCCAGAGCTTTAATCCACTGAGCAAGGCCAGGGATCAAACCCGCATCCTGATGGATACTAGTCGGATTAGTTTCCGATGTGCCACAACAGGAAATCCAAGGAGTATTCAGCTTTCATTGAAATATTTCTCTATTTTTTTTCTTTTTTCAAAAGTTTATGGAATATAGCTGATTCACCATGTTGCGTTAATTTCGGCTGTAGAGAGATTTCCCTGAAGTATTTCTTTGCTGAGATCTCACGGTATAAAAGCAACCAGCTTCCACAAGCAAAAGCAATAGCTTTGGAGTTCCCACTGTGGCACAGTGGGGTGGGCAGCATCTCAGGAGCGTTGGGATGCAGGTTCAATCCCCAGCCCAACACAGTGGGGTTAAGGATCCTGCGTTGCCGCAGCTGCTGTGCAGGTCACCACTGTGACAAATCTGATCCCTGGCCTGGGAATTCTGTATGCCTTGGGGCGGTCAAAAAAGAAACAAACCCAAAAAACCAATAGCTTTTAATTGACAAAGCCAACAGGAAGACTTTCTCTCACTTGAACTCTCAACAAGTTATTAGGTTAACATTCAGCAAAACTGCCATTTCGAGATAACTCTGTGTATTTTAACGCAGTATAGAGTCATGTAACTGCTGCCACAGCCCGACGGAGTGTTTCGTCACCCCCCAGGACTCCCGTACTACGCCCCTGCCCAGCCTCCGCACCCTCTGATGGGCTCTTCTCTGCGGTTTAGCCTTTGTCCGTATAAGTGGAATCATGCAGCGTGTGACCTCCTGAGACTGGCCGTCTTCACTCAGCACAGTGCCCTTGACGTCTGTCCGAATCGCTGCATCGATCAGCAGGCTGTCCTCTCTTATTACCGGGTTGTAACCCACTGTACGGAGGCACCACAGTTCATTCAGCGGTTTATCCACATTTGAGTTGCTTCCATATCTTACCAAGTATGAATCCAGCCACTTTCAAGGATGTACAGCTTTTGTACGGCTGTGAGTGTGCATTTCTTGCAGTCGGTGCTTAGGGATTGCTAGATCACCTGGTAACCATATGGTTATCTTTACCAGAAACTGCTTCACTGTTTTCCAGAGTGACTGTACCATTTTCTGTGTCCACCAGCAGTGTAGGAGTTTCATTTGCTCCAGATTCTCCCTGCATTTGGTTTTGTCAGTATTTTGTATCATACACTTCTAATAGGTAGAGAGCAGTATCTCACTGTGGGGTTTTTTTAGATTTTTTTATTGGCGTTGATTTGCACTGTTCTGTCGGTGTCTGCTGTCCAGCAAAGCGATCCAGCACATTCCCACACATGATCCTCCACCCTGCTCCGTCGCAAGTGACTGTGCTGTACCGCAGGAGCTCCCTGCTCATCCGCTCCAGATGCAAGAGTTTACGTCTCCCACCCCCAAACTCCCAGCCCCTCCCCCTCCCCCGGGCAACCACGAGTCCGTTCTCCAAAGTCCGTGAGGCTTTTTTTCGGTGGGTATGTTCATTCGCGCCATGTATTGGATTCCAGATATAAGTATATCATGTGGTATTTGTCTTTCTCTTTCTGACAAACTTCACATAGTGTGAGAGTCTCCGGTTCCGCCCGTGTTGCGGGATTCCGTCGTGGCCTTTTCACGTGCCTGGTTGGTCATCTGTATATCCTCTTTGGTGACATGTCGCTTCTAGTCTTTTGCCTAATTTTTTCTTTTCGTATTTTTTAAATCGGGTTATTTCTTTTCTCGCTGTTGGGTTTTTTAAGTTCTTTCAAAGTCTTAACAGGGAGAGACAGAAAAAAAGAACATACCCTCTAGGGTTCCTAAAGGAAGCCGTCTGACTCCATCATTAGTAGGGTAAAGAATGGGGTGTCCAGTTCTAGGAAGGGGAGGAGGGTAAGGAAAGGATATTTGCAAGTTCTTACCTCACAGTTTGAATTTTTTCTTTTTTCTTTTTTTGTCTTTTTAGGGCCACACCTGCAGCATATGGAGGTTCCCAGGCTAGGGGTCCAATTGGAGTTAGAGCTGCTGGCCTATGACACAGCCACAGCAACGCCAGATCCGAGCCCCTTCTGCGACCTACACTGCAGCTCATGGCAGCACTGGATCCGTAACCCACTGAGTGAGGCCTCGGATCGAACCTGTGTCCTCATAGATTCTAGTCAGATTCGATTCCGCTGAGCCATGACAAGAATGCCTTCCTTTTTTTTTTTTTTTTTTTAAAGAGATGGGGCTCTGATGTATTTTTTAAAGAGTTAATGTCTCTTCATTTTATATATGTGATATCTCTTCATAAGAATATAACAGTTTTAGGAGTTCCCTGGTGAGTCAGTGGGTTAAGGACTCGACATTGTCACTGTTGTGGAGCAGGTTTGATCCCTGGCTCAGGAACTTCCAAATGCCGAAGATGTAGCCAAAGGGGAAAAAAAAGAACAATTTTACTTCTTTTTACAGCTGTGCATGCAGCATATGGAAGTTCCCAGGCCAGAGGTCAAATCGGAACTGCAGCTGCCAGCCTGTGCCACAGCCACAGTAATGCCAGATCCGAGCCCCATCTGTGACCCATGCTGCAGCTTGTGGCAATGCCAGATCCGTAACACAATGAGTGAGCCCAGGGATTGAACCGCATCCCCACAGGGACATCATTGGGTCCTTAACCCACTGAGCCACAACGGGAACTCCAAACTTAACAATTTTAGATGCGTATGGGTGCTTAGTAAGCGCTCTGGGTTATCGGATGTTCGAAACCTATTATTCTCTTTCAGAAGTGCCACTGACACCCTTGAAAACCATTTTTCTATATGAAACAACTGTGTTCCTTAGAAAGTTGGCAGAGCTTGAATTTAAGGGCAAGACAGAATGACAGCCAGCAGGTAGAAGTTATAAGGTGGGAGATTTCAATTTCAAAGGCCATCACTCTCTGAATGCTCCTCATGCTTCCGAGTTCCCATGTTTTGCCTAAATTGTTTCCTTTGCCTGGAATGCCATTCTTCTTGCTTTTCCACCTTGTAAGTGTTTTTATCCTTCAAGGTCCACCCCTACTTTCTCCTGCTTTTCCAAATCCAATTACTTGTTCTTCTCTATGTTCATTTAACACTTTGTATATTCCTCCGTTCTATAACTCATCACACTGTTTCAGGAATTCATGGACGTGTGTCTGCTCCATCACACAGAGAGCGTCTCAAGGATAACTATGTGAATTGATCATCTTTATATCCTGCAGCTAATTTCATGCATGCTTCATCAAAGAAACCCATGAAACCATTTACTCACCCGGGACTGGGGGTTTTCCATGTCTCCTCAGCCCCATTGCATGCACCACTCCGCCCTGGCCTCAAAGCCGCGAAGAAGGGAATTGAGCCGTGGAGTTGCCCATCCGCCTCCACCAAGGGAGTATAAACTCCCACCAGAGGTCATACACCCATGTCCTCTCTCCAGTACCTTCTGCTGTTGTTTGTAGAATTTGCAGGCTTAATAGTTACTTTCTGGCAGGGGCGGAGGTGCTGCCCAGGAGGGTCTGTCAAATCCGGAAGCAGAGGAGACTCCATGATGCTCATACGTGCGTTGGGAGGCAAAGACAGTACGCAAACAGGCCAGATGAGTAGAGCGCGTAGCAATGCTGCGACAGAAAGACTTAAGGTGGATGTGATTCAAAGAAATAACAATTTAAAAAAATAAAAAATAAAAAAACTTTAAAAAACAAAACAAACAAAAAATTTTTTAAAAAAACCTTTAAAAAAAAAACTTTAAAAAACAAAACAAACAACCTTAGGGAAGGTTCTCTGCAAAGCTCCCGTTCTGGCTGAGACCAGAAGAACTTGATCAGGCCAAAGGCTGGTGGAGAGATGCTTCCAGCCGAGGCAACAGCAGATACCAGATCCCCAAGGTGGGAAAGAAAAGAGAGTGTGTGCTGAGCAGGGGACGTGGAGGGAGGGAGGCTGTGAAACGAGCTTGGAGAGGCAGAGGGAAGATCGCGGAGGGTCTTTGCTAAGGAAGCGCGCGTTAGTGCTTCGGTGTAAGAAACGGTGATAACTGTAGCTGTAAGGCCGTGCTGACCAATCAGATTTGACCTCACCTGTGGCTTCTTCGGAGCAGGCGGTCCTTAAAAGTCTTGACTAGTGGCTAGTAGGACCTTGTGGTTACCCGACTGACCCGTCAGCATCGTCAGACGAAAGCTAGAAGCCCAGGCGATGGATTTCTGCAGCGTGCGGGACGTCGCAGTAGATACCGTCTAACACCCACTCTGTTTCCGAGGTTCCCCGATGTCACAGAAAAGAAAATAAGGCGGGGAGTTCCCGTGTGACTCAGCAGGTTAAGGATCCACCATTGTCGCTGGCGTGGCTCAGGTTGCTGCTGTGGTGTGAGTTCAGTCCCTGGCCTGGGAACTTCTGCCTGCAGTGGGTATAGCCAAAAAAAAAAAATTTTGGCCTGCATCTAGAAAATGCATCACGGCGATTAAAACCGCAGTTTGTGACAAACAGAGAAAGAAATGAGTGTCACAGAAGGAAGCACTGCAGTTCTGGGCGATAAAAGATTTCAGTTTCCACCCACGAGCCGTTGTCTTCGGGTTTTAAGCATTCTTTTGTTACAGCAACGTGCTGGTGTGTGTTTCTGAGTCTGACTTGTCCGCGGAGCGTTGAGACTCACTTGTTCCCTGTTCCCTTGGTCTAGATGACAGCGCTTCTGCGGCCAGTAGCATGGAGGTGACAGACCGCATCGCCTCCCTGGAGCAGCGGGTCCAGATGCAGGAAGATGACATCCAGCTGCTCAAGTCGGCTTTGGCCGACGTGGTTCGGCGGCTGAACATCACCGAGGAGCAGCAGGCCGTGCTCAACAGGAAAGGCCCTACCAAAGGTAGGCTCGAGAAGAACGGGGGCAGCGATGGAACTGGGCTCCTTGCAGATTCGGGCTCCAGCAGATATGTTGCAAGCTTTTTTTTTTTTATAAGTTTTATTTTATATTGGGAGTTCCTGTCGTGGCTCAGTGGAAACCAATCAGACCAGCATCCATAAAGATGCAGGTTCCATCCCTGGCATTGCCCAGTGGGTTAAGGATCCGGTGTTGCCGTGAGCTGTGGTGTAGGTCACAGATGCAGCCCGGATCTGGTGTGGCTGTGGCCGTGGCTGTGGCCAGCAGTTACAGCTCCCATTGGACGCCTACCCTGGGAACCTCCATATGCCACAGGTGCGGCCCTAAAAAGACCAAGACAAAGTTTTTTTTGATATTGGAGTATGGTGTACAGCAGAATGATTTGGTTATACGTGTACACACACCCATTCTTTTCCAGATTCTTTTCCCATATAGGTTATTACAGAACTTTGAGTAGAGTCCCCTGTGCTGCACAGTAGGTCCTTGTCGCTTTTCCCCTTTATATACAGTAGTATGTATGAGTTAATCCCAAACTCCTCATTTATCCCTCCCCCACCTTTCCCTTTTGATAACCATAAGTTTGTCTTCGAGGTCTGCCTGTCTGTTTCTGTTTTGTAAATAAATCATTGGTTTCATTTTTTTAGAGTCTACATATAAGTGCCGTCATATGATATATGTCTTTATCTGACTTCACTTAGTATCATCGTCTCAAGGTCCATCCATGTTGCTGCAAATGGCATTATTTTATTCTTTTTTATGGCTGCGTAATAGTCCATTGTATATCTGTACCATATCTTCTTTATCCACTCATCCATTGATGAACATATAGGTTGTTTGCATGTCTTGGCTACTGTAAATAGTGCTGCAGTGGACATTGAGGCGCGTGCATATTTTTGCATTTGAGTTTTTGCTGGATGTATGCCCAGGAGTGGAATTACTGGATCATATGGTAACTCTATGTTTAGGTTTTTAAGGAACCTCCATACTGTTCTCCATCGTGGTTGTACCTATGTACATTCCCACCAACAGTGTAGGAGGGTTCCCTTTTCTCCACACCCTCTCTAGCATTTATTGTTTGTAGACATTTGCACTCCTAAATTGTTTTTTTTTTTTTTGCTTTTTTGCTTTTTAGGGCCGCACCCACAGCATATGGAGGTTCCTAGGCTAGGGGTCGAATCAGAGCAACAGCTGCTGGCCTGCACCACAGGCACAGCAACATGGGATCCAAGCTACATCTGTGACCTTCACCACAGCTCACGGCAATACCAGATCCCTGACCTACTGAGCAAGGCCAGGGATCGAACCCACATCCTCGTGGATACTAGTCAGATTCATTTCCACTGCACCACAATGGGAACTCCCATGCACCCTTAATATGGACAGAGAACCCAAACTTAGAAAAACAGGGGAGCAGTCCTAGGAGTGTCGAGATCATGACCGGAAGGGTGTTGGTGTGTTTTGGCTGGATGTTAGTGAATTGCATAGCCGGGGTGCAGGGTCGTAGGTGATCAGTAGGTGCGTGTTGCGTCAGGGAAGGAGCATCCACAGTGAACTGGAGAAGTTGTTTATCAGAACTCTCTGGGACGGGAGAGCTTGGAAACAAAAGCAAAATCCAGGAATTCCCACTGTAGTACAGTAAGTTAAGGATCCGACTACAGCGGCTCAGTTCTGCAGAGGTGTGGGTTTGATCCTCTGCCTGGAACAATGGGTTAAAGGATCCAGCGTTGCCACAGCTGTGGCTTGGATTCAAGCCCTGGCCCGGGAACTTCGATATACCACGGGTACAGCCATCAGAACAAAACAAAACAAAAACCAACATGAATCTTTGGGCCCCTCTCGGAGGCTGTTCCACCTAGAATCTTTTGGTTCTAATCTCTCATCTCTTTCTCCATCCCCAGTTTAAACCGTCATCCAGTTCAGCAGAGCAAACCCTTACTGGGTCATACATGAAGTTCTGAGCCAAGTCTGGGACACAGAATGGGCAGGCCTTTCTCTGATCTGCTCAGAACCCTGAAGCTTATCACTAAACCGCCCCTGTCCCCTTCTAACGAGTAAACCCATCAGAGGCAAAGCCTCCTTTAAAAAAAAAAAAAAATCCCTTTCTCTTCTGCCCAGGAGAACATAACCTATGGCAGAATTCTATACCTATAAATAGTAGATTTCTGGCACATTTAAATCACCGTCTTATTTCCCCATGGTGCCTGGAAACAAAACAAAAAGCAGCATTTGTGCTTTAAGTAACTTGGCAGTGACGCTCTTCTTATGATTTTGGAGCTCAAACATCTCGTAAAAACTCCCCTCCTGCTGATTAACCTCCTGCCGTCTGCTTTCCACTAATACACCTCGCCCAGTTGTGCCAGAATTGCTTTTCCTTACGGATTAGCCTAGAAAACGGAATTCATCTTGGCTGTAAAATTCCTTGGGTTAAAACATTTTGAGTCTGCCGCATGCAAATGTCCCTTTAAAATTAACTTTCTTATTTTGTTTGGATTTAACTAACTCTTTTGCCGTTACCATCTTTTTCTGGGAGTCAGCAGAGGGTACCCTCTGATGGTGTGTGTGTTGGTTTTTTTCCTTTAGTACTTAGATCCATTTTCATGCATCTGTGAAAAGAAATCTATTTCTTTGACCTTCAGGGTAAAATCATCATCATACATGTCCCAGCTCCAGGGACATGTATGTGCCAGGTGGATGTCTTCGTTTTTGAATAACCTTTTTTTTTTTTTTTTTGATTTTTCTTAATGTTTCAGCCGCACCCACAGCACATGGAAGTTCCTAGTTAGGGATCAAACCCAACACCACAGCAGTGACCCGAGCCGCAGCAGTGACACCACCAGATCCTTAACCTGTTGTGCTACGTGGGAACTCCAGATGAGTCTGTTTTAAATAGAAGCTAGGTTGGTCTAGGTATTCTTGACCTACTCAGCTTTCCAAAAATAAATCTGATGACGACTGTATCCTAATGGGTCCATTTGAAGTCGTTGCTTTATATAAAACTTGAGACTCCTAAAACTTCTATTTTTAGACATTGAGGGGAACATGATACAAGGGCCTACCCAGGAGTTTTATTTTCTTGATTAAGAATAAAGTGTGCTTTTTTTCTGAAATTTATTCTAGTGTTTTTCATAGTTAGATTTGCTGTTTCTTTTTTTTTTTTTGTCTTTTTTGTCTTTTTTGTTGTTGTTGTTGTTGCTATTTCTTGGGCCGCTCCCGTGGCATATGGAGGTTCCCAGGCTAGGGGTCCAATCGGAGCTGTAGCCACCAGCCTACGCCAGAGCCACAGCAACTCGGGATCCGAGCCGCGTCTGCAACCTACACCACAGCTCACGGCAACGCCGGATCGTTAACCCACTGAGCAAGGGCAGGGACCGAACCCGCAACCTCATGGTTCCTAGTCGGATTCGTTAACCACTGCGCCACGATGGGAACTCCGAGTTGCTGTTTCTTTGTAACATTCTTTTCAAAAGAGAAAATAAATCAAAGCATGATAGCCAGCGTCACACCAAGATAGAGGAAAAAATTCAGGAGTTCCCGCTGTGGCTCCGTGGTTAGCGAGTCCCACTAGGATCCATGAGGATTCAGGTTCGATCCCTGGCCTCGCTCAGTGGTTGTTAAGGATCTGGTGATGCCGTGAGCTGTGGTGTAGGTCACAGACGTGGCTCCAATCCCACGTTGCTGTGGCTGTGATGTAGGCCAGCCGCTGTAGCTCAGATTGGACCCCTAGCCTGGGAACCTCCGTATGTTTCGAGGGTGACTGTAAAAAGAAAACAAATAAACAAAGAACTTGTTGCTGTGTAATTCATCTCCACGCAGAAAGCCGCAGCCTGCAAAGTTTGCTGTGTTTCTGGGGAATTTACTTTCAGATAGGAAGATTTGGAATGTTTTAATTATGCTGTGTGTGGGCTACAATATAGTGGAAGAAAGAGAATCAAATAGTTTATAGAAGCATATATTCTTGAAATTCTTGCTAACATTAAAGTTTTTTTCAGTGTTGTGGTTAGCGTGGGGCACAGAATGCAGTGAACAGACCCCCTTATGAAGTGCTATTGTGAGTGTAAATACAGAAAAATGCTTGATGCAGAAAGGGTTGATTGTAGAATTATGCATATTGGAGAAAAATTGCATAGGAAACATTAAAAAGAGCAAGCAATCGAGTTCCCATCATGGCTCAGTGGTTGATGAATCCGACTAGGAATCATGGGGTTGCGGGTTCGATCCCTGGCCTCACTTAGTGGGTTAAGGATCTGGCATTGCCGTGAGCTGTGGGGTAGGTTGCAGATGCGGCTCAGATCCCGCATTGCTGTGGCTCTGGCATAGGCCAGCGGCTACAGCTCTGATTCAGTCCCTAGCCTGGGAACCTCCATGTGCCGTGAGAGTGGCCCAAGAAATGGCAAAAAAGACAAAAAATAAAAATAAAATAAAATAAAATAAAATAAAATAAAATAAAAACAGCAAGCAATAGGGACATGGCTGGAAAATGCAGCACCTTGAATGCCTGAGTGCTGTGTGATCTTTAAAAATGTCTGTGCTCTTGGTGACAACAGGGAAGATGCTTCTGCATTACATCACAGAAGCAGGATGTAACAGTGGAAATGCTGCATAATTTCAACTAAATAGACGCCATCGGAGTTCCCGTGGTGGCGCAGTGGTTAACGAATCCGACTAGGAACCAAGAGGTTGCGGGTTTGGTCCCTGCCCTTGCTCAGTGGGTTTACGATCCGGCGTTGCCGTGAGCTGTGGTGTGGGTTGTGGATGCGGCTCGGATCCCGCGTTGCTGTGGCTCTGGCGTAGGCCAGTGGCTACAGCTCCGATTCGACCCCTAGCCTGGGAACCTCCATATGCCGGAGGAGCGGTCCAAGAAATAGAAAAAAAACAAAAAAACAAACAAAAAAAGACGCCATCTACGCAAGGACGAATGGAGAGACCTATACCAAGAGTTATCTCTTTTTTTTTTTTTCTAAGTGATAGGAGGATGACTTTTTTTCTTTTTGATACTTTTGCTTGGTTTCGTGTCCTTTGATGTACATTCCTTAATAAGCAAAGATCTTTGTGTTTTAAAAATGGCTCCTCTCCTACCACCTAAGCTGTCTCCACCGTCCGCACGGCACTGAGATCCACTGCAGGGCTCCGAGCAAAGGTCCAGAGGCTGGAAGGTGTCCTCGTGTGTTCTCAGGAAGACAGGGAAGCATGGTTTGGAGTTAAATTCATAATAGATTCATTGTAGATGTGCACGGCTAATTTCCATCTGAGCGCTAGGGCAGCGTTGTAAGATTTTAATGTAAAATGTAGGTTAAAATAGAGTCATTGTCCCCCGTACGTGGGGATTGTCTGGTTTGTTATACTTTAACCAGCAAGAGCTCCTGTTTCTCATTTAAAGTTTTGCGTGGGAGGGAGACCGTAATTTTTTTAATTTCTTAATGGCTCATTAGAGTCAATTTACAACATTGTGCCAATTTCTGCTCTACAGCAAAGTGACCCAGTCATACATATGTATACGTTCTATCTTCTGTCATGTTCTATCATGGCATCTTTCATCATGCTCTTCTGCCACGTTCCACCACAGGTGATTGGCCATAGTGCTCTGTAGTTTGCATCTACTCACCCGACTCCCATCCCTCCCACTCCCTCCCCCCTCCCTCTTGGCAACCGCCAGTCTGTTCTCCGTGGTTCAGACTGTAATCCAGAAGCTTTCCTTCTGAAAAACTTCGGGACACCTCTTGCAGACTTTTCTGTTATTTCTACTCAGAGCCCCACCAATTAACAGATCAGAGAATGGATACGTACAAACTAAAACCTTCTGCTGGAGATGCGCACAAACCACACCGTCCTGATGCCCCAAGACAGGAAAACTCCATCTCGGGAGCTGGTGTCTGCGGCTGCTGTTGAAAGCGGATGCAGATCGTCTTTGAGGGCCTCGGTTACATTACCAGTTACCCTGATATGCTGAATAATATTTGTAACTATCACTTATGAATTGGGTAGGTGCGGGCCTTTGCAAAGATATTTTGGATATATTAGCTTATTGCATTTCTCCACAATCCTTTGAGGTGAGTATTATTGTGTCCATTTTACACATGCAAAAGCAGCCTGGGAAACTGAACCGTTTGCCCCGGGTTATACAGCTAGTTAGGGGAAAGCCGGGATTGGATCCCAAGGCCCTGGCTGAACATAGATTATTTCTGCCATCGTGTTGCTTTGCTGCACAAGCCTCTTAGCAACATTATTTAAATGAGCATTATTCAAATCAAGCCAGATATTTAAGAAATGAGTAACTGTATGACCTGAAATGAGAGTTCCTTTTTCAAGGTATAATTTGATTTGCAAAGTGCCCCAAATACAATAAATCATATTCAGCATGTAATTGTGTGAAATATTGTAGTATAGTCTCATCACAAATTTTAATTAGGTAGGGGAAGCTAACAAATGAAAATTTTCAGAAAGCTCTTTGCAGTGAATGAAATTAATGAATATTTACTTAGTTCTTTATCCTGGTTAACCAAAATGAGCAATTGTTTCCTCTTCCTTGCTTGCTGTGCTTTTCCTTATCTTTTTCCTTATGTATTGGTTAATTACAGAAAATAAGTTCTCCTTTCTTTTAGACAGAACATGCTGCAGTTCTTCCATTTTCCTCTCTGATTGCCTTCCCCAGTTTAGATAGGTGTTCATTAGTGATTTATAGAAAAGGTTTAGAAGGTATATTCAGTTTTTCAGAGACTAAGAAAGATCATTTTTAAACTTTGTATTATGGAAATGTTCAAATGTATATAAAAAGAGAAAGAAAACTATCTCTTTTTAGCCTAGCTTTATTATTTCTCAACATCTAGTCAATTTTGTTTTCTTTATCTTTGTACCCCCTTGCCCCCTGAGACTTCCCCTCACCCCATTAGGATTATTTTAAGCTAATCCCAGACATCATATCATTTTATCTATAAATATGTCAATATGTATTTCTGAGATGTAAGGATTCTTTTTTAAAAAACCTGTGATACCATCCTCGGACTTAAAAATGAACAGGAGGAGTTCTCACCGTGGCGCAGTGGAAATGAATCCAACTAGGAATCATGAGGTTGCAAGTTCCATCCCTGACCTCATTCCGTGGGTTAAGGATCCAGCGTTGCCGTGAGCTGTGGTATAGGTCGCAGATTTGGCTCAGATCTGATGTTGCGGTGGCTGTAGCATAGGCTGGCAGCCACAACTCTGACTTGACCCCTATCCTGGGAACCTTCACATGCCGCAGCTGCAGCCCTGAAAAGCAAAAACAAAACAAAGAGTTGTCTCATGAACTTTTGGAGTCCCCGTCGTGGCATAGCAGAAACAAATCCAACTAGGAACCATGAGGTTGCAGGTTCGATCTCTGTCCTCGCTCAGTGGGTTAAGGTTCTGGCGTTGCTCTGGCTGTGGTGTATGCCAGCTTCTGTAGCTACGATTCAATCCCTAGCCTGGGAACTTCCATATGCCATGGGTTCGACCCTAAAAAGGAAAAAAAAAAAAAAAAAAAAAAGAACAGGACCTTTGTACCAGGTCAGAATTCAGATTTTCCCAGTTGTCAGATAAGTGACTTCTTTAGTAGCAGCCTTATTGAGATATAATTTGTATAACATAAAATTCTCCCTTCTGGAATTCCCTGGTGGCTCTGTGGGTTAAGGATCTGGCATTGCCACTGCTGTGGCTCTGGTTGCTGCTGTGTCAAGGGTTCAATCTCTGGCTTGGGTACTTCTGCATGGACTTCGTGTAGTCAAAAAAAAAAAAAATCACCCTTCTAAAGTGTACAATTCATTGGTTTGTAGTAAGTTCACAAAGTTGTACAGCCATTCCCACTGTCTGGTTTTAGAACATTTTTATCACCCCAAAAAGATGCTGCACGCTCCCAGTAGCCCTCATCTCCCTCGCCCCTCCCCCTCCTCCTAGCAGCGGTCATTCTGCTCTCTGGGTTTGACTTGTGAGGACAGCTCCCATCAATGGAATCAGCAATGTGTGATCATTCACCACTGTTTTCTCTCACTCAGCACGACGTCTTCAAGGTTCATGCATGTCCTATCTTTGTGGCTGGATAATATTCGGTCATATGGAAAGGTAACATCTCGTTTATCTTTTCATCAGTTAATGGACATTTGGGTTGTTAATAAATAACTTTTTGCAGTCAGTTCCTTAGTGTCTTTTTTGACCATATGGTTTTCCATTATATTGAATTTTCAATGTTATAGGATTCTTGCACTGCTAGACCCATGCCTGAGAATTCAAATGCCTAAATGTGGTACCATGGACAGCCTCATCTGCCTGACAAACAGTATAATAAAGCTTGAGCATGTGGGAGTTCCTCTGTGGGGCAGCGGGGTTAAGGATCTGGCATTGTCACTGCTGTGGCCCGGGCCCTGGAGCGACCACCTGCAGTGGGCATGGCCCCCAAAATTACATAATGAGTTGGGGTTTGAAGTCTGCCCTAAGTCTTCAGACTTTCGGCCTAGTAGATAAAAGATTGCATATCTACATGGTGTTCCACCCCTTGCTCTTTTTACTGCAGTGTTGAGAGATCCTTCTCCTTCCTCTTACAGCTGCGTGGTACCCAGTGTGGGGATGTGCCACTCCCTGTCATGGTCTCTTGTTTCACAAATAATTGGTCTTATGTGTATGGCATTTTTTAATTTTTGCCCCTATATCTTCAGGATAGGTTCCTGGAAATGGGATTGCTGG
Source organism: Phacochoerus africanus (assembly GCF_016906955.1). Taxonomy (NCBI): domain Eukaryota; kingdom Metazoa; phylum Chordata; class Mammalia; order Artiodactyla; family Suidae; genus Phacochoerus; species Phacochoerus africanus. Next base: position 123,436,905 of record NC_062552.1, read on the forward strand.
ATCCAAAGATAAATGCATCTGAAATATTTCTGGTATTAGCAACAGGAATCTTGCCCAGCACTTAAGCAATTATCTACTTTGTCTTGGTTTAGCAAAAGCAGCTTGCCTTCTCCAATTCTGCATAAAGACATATTTTAAACTTCGAAGCAGAAAAAATATGACACAGGTGGGTACCTGTTCAGATTGAACATCAGGAAATATTTTTCTTCCAGCACTTTCCTTTATGGCAGCGACGTGTTCTCCTTGAGTGGCTAGTCATGTTTAGGTATGGAAACGTGATGAAAATAATCTGATATGATGTCTCGTGCTAGGCAGGTATTTAGCCAGCACATGGGTGTGGTTGTGGTGCCATTTAAGAAGTCACGGGGGACCGGGAGTTCCCATTGTGGCTCAGTGGGTTAAGAATCTGACTGGTATCTATGAGGATGTGGGTTCAATCCCTGGCCTCGCTCAGTGGGTTAAGGATCCGGCGTTGCCATGAGCTGGATCTGGCATTGCTGTGGCTGAGGTGTAGGCCGGCAGCTGTACCTCTGATTCGATCCCTAGCCTGGGAAATTCCATATGCTGTGGGTGCGGCCTTAAAAAAAGCAAAAAAAAAAAAAAAAAAGAAAGAAAGAAAAAGGTCATTGGGAACCAAAAGCCAAGGATGTTTTCAGGCTAAGGACGTAGCAGTGATTGGATCTTGACAAGGTAGGGAAGCTTTCTAGCTTACCTGTCACTCTAGGCGTGGCTTCCATGCCCCCTCTGCTACTTTTCTTTCCCGATTTCTCATCACAACTGCAATAATTCTGTTTGCTTTGGATGCTACTCCGTTATAGTTTAATGTGTAAGGTGTATGAGGCCCGCTGGGAAGGCCTGCCGCCTGCACTTGCTGCTCTCATGGGTTTAAAAAAGATCCCATTTCCTTTTGGGGAGAAGGACCATACTTCTCAGCAGATCCATTCTGAGACTGAATTTTGAAGTTATGACTCCAGGAAAGATTTAAAAATGGTGACTCAGAGATGGCAACACAATGCCCTTTCTTGGAATCGGGGTTTCTGTTCTCGGGATGTAGTGCAGCCTGGTCGGCACTTGCCCGTCGCACACCTCCTGCGTTGGCATCACGGCAGGCGTGGCTTTTATGTGGCCTCCAGGCATTGGAGTGGATGGGGCTAAACAGTGTGAGAGCAGCGGCAAAGCAGGGACCCTGAGAGCACAGGAGGCTACCCCCCCAACCTGGTTTGGTGGGCGCGTAAGTGTGTGGGAGGCAGGGCCCGGCCCAGGTGCCGGAGAGGAGCTGGGGGCTCTTCCATCAGTCCCCCCGGCCCTCTCTTTACCCTCCTCCAGCCAGCCCTCAGCCCCCGTGACCTGCGCAATGACGCTAACCAGCCCCTCAGCCTCTGCTCCAGCAAGATTCAGCACCTCCCCTCCCGCCCCATCCCAGGGACCAAAAGGAGGGGGAGTGAGGTCAGCACATCTCCTCCCACGTGCCCCACCCCCGCCCCACCCCAGGTTGGCAGTATCCCGCCCTGGGTGAAGCTGCGGTTCCCCAAGCAGCTTTTCTTTTCTGAGGTTCCAGGAACTCCTGCCACCTCCCCTCTGCGCCCCCTCAGGCGCTCAGGTGCAGAGGTGGCAATCACTGTGCTGCCATCAACCCAAGAGATGGAGCAGGAAGCTGGGGCTCCAGGTGGAGACACCTTGGTGATGCTCCTCCCGGCACTGCGTCTGCCACCCACCCCAGAAGTGAGACCCCCGCCTGGAGCGGCAGTGCCTAATCAAGCCACCTCGTGAGCTACACACTGATGTATTTGTACAAGGTCGGAGACAAGCAGCAGCGAGGGCCCGATGGACCAGGAGAGGCCCTTCCAAGCTGGAGGGCGGCACAGAGCAGGAGCCTGCAAAGGGTGGTCCCTGGAGCAGCCACAGCGCCATCCTGGGCACTGGTTAGAACCACAGAGTCGGGCGTTCCCATCGTGGCTCAATGGTTAACAAACCTGACTAGTATCCATGAGGACATGGGTTCCAACCCTGGCCTCGCTCAGTGGGTTCAGGATCCAGAGTTGCCATGAACTGTGGTATAGGTCGCAGACGTGGCTTGGATCCGGTGTGGTTGTGGCTGTCGCATAGGCTGGCAGCTGCAGCTTCGATTCGACTCCTAGCCTGGGAACGTCCACCTGCCATGGATGCGGCCCTAAAAAACACCAAAAAAAAGAAAGAAAAGGGAAAAAATGCAGTCTCAGGCTCTGCCCCGGACCTCCTGGATCTGGGGGTGGGGCCTGATGATCTGTATCTTACCCACCAGGGGATTCGGCTACAAGCTAAGGAGATGAGAACAAGGCGAGATTTGTTTTTTGTGTGTGTCGTGGGGGCAGAGGGCCTCGGTACTGAAGAGCCCAGGTGCGAGGGGAGAGAAAGAAAACTGGGTGGAGAGAGTGAGGGCCCATCACTGAGGTTATAGAAGAGCAAGGGGACAGCTCAGTGGCCCGGGAGTCGGGGACGTTGTCCTCTTCTCTCCCTCCTGGAGGCCAGGCTGTGAAATGGGAGCTGGACCAGACATCCTGTCCCAACTGAACGAGACGGTGCCTTTCAAGTCATTACCACCTGACATGGGCACTCGGAGCTGTTACCGTTGTTTTGCTTTTGCCTCTGGGTTGGTTCTGATGCCCTGTCAGGTGGTACAGGGGCCTGTTCGTTGTCATTGGAGACCATCCATGAGGGATGCTAGGACCAGAGGGTTTTTTTTTTTTCGGGGGGAGGGGGTTGATGTTTGTTTTCTCTTGGCCATGACGATAGCATGTGGAAGTTCCCAGGCCAGGGATTGAACCCAGCCTGCAGCAGTGACAAGGCTGGATCCTTAACCTGCTGAAGCACCAGGGATCTCCCAGGAGGAGATTCGCCTGGACAGAGCTGGCAAAATGCACCAGGAGAGCAGCCCTCGGTCCTAGGGGTTGCTGGGGGAGCAACTGCAGAGACGATGACAGCCGAATGAAAGACAGACACCCAGCGAGCTCATACGAGCAGCGTATTCATTGCCCAGGGCCTCTGTGCTCAATTACCATGAACTGCGTGGCGAAAAACAACAGAAGTTGGTTCCCTCACAGTTCTGAAGACCAGAAGTCTGGAGCCAGAATCACTGGGCTGGAATCAGGGTGCTGGTAGGGTGGGTCCCTCCAAGAGGCTCTGAGAGGGGCTTCCATGTCTGTCTCCCGGCTTCTGTGGCTGCTGGCTGGCTTGGCTAGTGAATGCGTGAGGATGTGGGTTCAACCCCTGGCCTCACTCAGTGGGTTAAGGATCCCGTGTTGCAGTGAGCTGTGGGGTAGGTCACAGAGGAGGCTCAGATCCCCAGTTCCTGTGGCTGTGGCTGTGGCCAGGAGCTGCAGCTCCGATTCAACCCCTAGCCTGGGAACCTCCATATGCCGTGGGCGTGGCCCTAAAAAAAAGACAAAAAGAAAGAAGAGCTGGAGGTGGGTGAGAATGGCATTTCTTGCCACCTGGAGACGGGTTCCATCCTGGCAGGATGTGGACATCAACGGGGTGTAGACTGCTTGTAGGAGGAAGGTTCAGGGTCTCAGCGTCAGAGCTGCGGTGTTTGCTTTGAACCACATTAGCTCCGAGCACTGGGTCCCCGGGCGGAGCAGGTGGTCAGGAGATGAGGAAAGAGAACTTGGAGAGAGTGGACCAGGGTTGCCTGGAGGGGCCTGACCCTGGCTGTTTACTTACTCATTTATTTATGGCTGCCTCTGCCTTGCGCTTCCTTTAGCATTGCTGATGGTGGAATCTGGATCTCAACCCTCCATCTGGGGTTCAAGGTCCTTGTCTGCTGGCCCCTCACCCTCTTCTTGTGCCCCGATACCCACACCTTCCAGCCCTGGCTCCCTTTCCCCCAGCAGGACTTTTTTTCCTTTTCGAAGCAACTTATTTATTACATAAGTAGTACGTGTTTGGGGATCTTCGCATGTACAAAAAGAAGGAAAATCCCCTATAATCTCAGCATCCAGAGAACACGCAGCTGACGTTTTATTGTATTTCCATCCAGACTTTATTTCTAGGGTGTTGTGTGTGTGGTGTGTCATTTTTACATGAATTATATTCTTCTACGCACATTTTATAACCCTGTTTTTCATTTGCTACATAAGCTTGGTTTTGTGTCAGGAAATATACTCTTACAGAGTTATTTGTGGCTCATCATTTGCCAGGGCAAAGTTACTGTAGTTGGACATTTAGATACCAGCAAGATCCTTCTAGTGCAGTCATTCCACCTCAACATCTAGAATAATGCCTGGCGCACAGTAGATGCCCAATAAACGTTTGTTGAATGAATCTTTTTTTTTTTTTTTTTTGGCCCAGCCGGTGCCATGTGGACGTTCCCAGGCCAGAGATGGAATCCACACTTGCAGCCGTGACAACGCTGGATCCTTAACCTGCTGAGCCACCAGGGAACTCCCCTGACTCTGCTTTTTAAACTTTCTTTTGCAGTTAAGGAAAAAAGAAAGTGGCCTGGCCCTCAGTTTTCGGAACTGACGAGTTTCAGGGTTTAAAATTTTTGGCATCCTAGGTAGTGTTGTCATTGGTAATGTTTTTAAGAGCCTACACGCAAGCAGATCTAATTCTGGGATGAACAGAATAAATTAAATTCTGCTAACATTTTAAAATGTTAACGCTTTGGGGAGAGATCAGACAGTTCCCACACTCCCTGTACCCATTTCCCCCTGTTATTAGCATCTTCTATGTGCATGCCACTTTTGTCACAACTAATGGAACAATATTGATATGCTGTTATCAATTCAGGGGTGTATGTTATTCAGATTTCCTTAGTTGACCCATGTGTCCTTTCTTTCTCCCAGGATCCCATCAGGATTATATGCAGTCATAATGTCTCCTTAAGCACCCCAAGACCTAGAGTTTCCTGTTTCGTTTTGTTTGGTTGGTTGGTTGGGTTTTGTCTTTTTAGGGCCACACCCGAGGCATATGGACGTTCCCAGGCTCGGGGTCGAATCGGAGCTGTACCTTCCGGCCTACCCCACAGCCACAGCAACACCAGATCCAAGCCCCATCTGCGACCTACACCACAGCTCATGGCAAGGCTGGATCCTTAACCCACTGAGCGAAGCCAGGGATCGAACCTGTGTCCTCATGGATGCTAGTCGGATTCATTTCCTCTGAGCCACAACCGGAATGTCAGAGTTTCCTTGTTTTTGATGACCTTGACAGATCTGAGGGGGCACGGGTTAGACCGTTCCTTGACTGTGCTTCAGTTTGGGGATTGTCTGATGTTGTTTTCATCATTAGGCTCAGGTCGGGTTTAGGGAGAAAGACCATAGAAGTAAATCACCCTTCTCGTCACATCTACCAAGGGTAAGTGCTGTCAGCATGACCTGCCACCATCCTTGCTGACCTTGAGCTCCTGGCGGGGAGGAGCTGGTCAGGCTCCTGCTCCCACCACCTCCACACGGCGCTGTGCAGGAGCGAAGGGCGCTGCCGAGCCCGCATTTAACGAGTGGAGAATTACGCTCCACCGTCTCAAGGACAGAGTAGCTACATCAATTATTTGGAACTCTTCTGCCTGGGGATTCGTCCTCCTAGCTTATTTATTCAATCATGTGTTCATACCCGTAGGAACCTCTGGCTATTTACTTTATGCTTTTGGTTGTAATCCGGTGCCACACTCTTTATTCTGATGCTCAGATTGTTCCCGTTTTCGATTTTTCAGTTGGCTCCTGTGCCCCTTTGCTGTACCCCCATCCATGTGGGTTTGGTGAACACTTCCTTACTTTCTGGTCCTGTGAGATGCTCCAGACTCCAGCTGAATAGTCCCTGTCCCAGCCCTAGATTGTCCCAGCCCTTTTGTGCAGGATTGTATTAGAAGCCAAGGAGTTCGCATTGTGGTGCAGTGGTTAACAAATCTGACTAGTATCCATGAAGATGCGGGTTCAATCCCTGGCCTCGCTCACTGGGTGAAGAATCTGGCCCTGCCGTGAGCTGTGGTGTAGGTTGCACACAGGGTTCGGATCCTGTGTTGCTGTGGCTGTGGTATAGGCCGTCAGCTGTAGCTCTGATCTGACCCCTAGCCTGGGAACCTCTATATGCCATGGGTGTGGCCCTAAAAAGACCAAAAAGAAAAAAGGAAAAAAAAGAAACCAAGGTTTGGGGAGTTCCCGTTGTGGCTCAGCAGTATTGAATCCAGCCAGCATCCATGAGGACACAGGTTCAGTCCCTGGCCTTGCTCAGTGGGTTAAGGATTTGCGTTGCTGTGAGCTGTGGTGTAGGTCACAGACAGGGCTTGGATCTGGTGTTGCACTATGGCTGTGGTATAGGCCAGCAGCTGCAGCTCTGATTCGACCCTTGGCCTGGGAACCTCCACATGCCACTGGTGCAGCCCTCAGAAACCAAGGCTTGTGAGTTCCCATTGTGACTCAGCTGGTTAAGAACTTGACATAGTGTCCATGAGGATGCAAATTCAATCCCTGGCCTCGCTCAGTGGGTTAAGGACCCAGTGTTGCTGTGGCTGTGGTGTAGGCCAGCAGCTGCAGCTCCGATTTGACCCCTAGCCCTGGAAATTCCATATGCCGTGGGTGCAGGCTTAAAAAAAGAAAAAATAAAAGAAGGATACCAAGGTTTGGGCCTCCTGGTGTCATGGCTTTAGGGTTTTCAGCAGACAGAGCTGGGAAATGGATGTGTTCATACAACCTGTGCGTCCGGTCTTGTCTCTGGTTACCTCTCTGTGTGTCTGGGTCTCTTCTGCTACCTGAGTGTTCACACCCCCTCTACTCGCTCCCACCTGCTGCCCGCTAGCCAGCCTTCCCCGCTGGCTGCTCCGTAGCGGACCTCCTCTCCAACAGTGAGACGCCTTCAGTGCGTCTCCTCATTGCTCAGCTCCAGTGTTCATGGGACGGTTCAAAGGTTCAACGTTGCTGCTGGATGACAGCGCTCACCGGCCGGTCCCTTGGTGCTTTCCGTCTCTGCTCACGTCCACAGTGGCTTTAAGGCAGCATCTTTCCGCGCCTCCCGCTCCACGGGATCCGAGCCACGTCTGCAACCTACACCATCTTATGTTTGTCATACAGTTAGAGTCGTTTGTCACAATCTGCCTTCCCTCGTGGGGGTCCCCTCTTTCCCGATTATTACTCGCTTGTGTGACGGTTCGCTCTTTGTGCTGCGAGGGTCTGTAGGTTTTGACAGATGTATTGTGCGTACTGCCAGATATCATACAGTATCCGCCAGAATAGTTTGACCATCCTAAAAAAAATCTCTGTGCTTCGCCTGGTCACCTTGCCCCCAGCTGCTGATCTACTTTCTGTCTCTGAAGTTTAAGCTGTTATAGGATGTCATTTTATTTTATTTTATTTATGAAATGTTCATTTATTTTTTTAAGATTTTTATTTTTTCCATTATAGCTGGTTTACAGGGTTCTGTCAATTTTCTACTGTACAGCAAAGTGACCCAGTCACACACACATGTACACATTCTTTTTCTCACATTAAGGATGTCATCCTAAACAGAATCATGTGGTATGTATATCCGCTCAGACTGGCCCCTTTCACTTGGCAATATGGATTTTTTTTTCCATCTGTGCCATGTATATATATATATATGTCTTTTTTTTTCTTTTGAGGGCTGCACCCACAGTATATGGAGGTTCCCAGGCTAGGGGTCTAATCGGAGCTGTTGCCGCCAGCCTATACCACAGCCACAGCAACGCCAGGTCCGAGCCATGTCTGGGACCTACACCACAGCTCACGGCAACGCCGGATCCTTAACCCACTGAGCGAGGCCAGGGATCAAACCTGAAACCTCATGCTTCCTAGTCAGATGCATTTCTGCTGTGCTGTGATAGGAACTCCTAAAACTTTTTTTTTTTTTTTTGGTCTTTTTGCCATTTCTTAGGCCACTCCCGCAGCATATGGAGATTCCCAGGCTAGGGGTTGAATCGGAGCTGTAGCCACCGGCCTGTGCCAGAACCACAGCAACTCAGGATCTGAGCCGCATCTGCAACCTACACCATAGCTCACGGCAACGCCGGATCCTTAACCCACTGAGCGAGGCCAGGGATCAAACCCACAACCTCATGGTTCCTAATTGGATTCGTTTCCACTGAGCCACAACAGGAACTCCCAGGAATATGGATTTAAGACTCTTCCATGGCTGTGTAAATTGGTTCATTGCTCTTGTCACCGAATCCTATTCTGTCATGTGGAGGAACCACAGTTTGTTCATCCATCGCCAGTTGAAGGACGTCTTGGTTGCTTCCAGTTTTGACAACTATAAATACGACTGCTATAAATATTAAATGCAGATTTTGTGTAGACAGAAGTTTTCAAATCAGTTGAGTAAATTCTTAGTGTCAGCCCACTTACTGGAGCCCGTGGTAAAACTTAGAAGCTCTAGCTCTGTAAGAAACTGCCAAACTGTCTTCCAAGGTGGCTGTGCCATTTTTGCATTCCCACCAGCAACGAACGAGCCTCCCTACTGCTCTTCATCCTGACCAGCGATTGGTATGTAGTCTGGGTTTTGGATTTTAGCCATCCTAATGGGTGTATAGAGAAATCTCATTATTGTTTTAATTTGCATTTCCCTAATGATAAAAGATGTTGAGTATCTTTTCATGTGCTTATTGGCCATCTGTATATATTCTTTGGTGACTGTCTGTTCCGATCTTTTGCCCATTTTTTTAATTGGGCTATTCATTTTCTTACTGTCGAGTTTTAAGAGTTCTTTTTTATATTCTGTATACAAATCTTTTATCAGATATGTGACTTGCAAATAGTTCCCCCCAGAATTGTCTTTTCATCCTCTTAACAATGTCTTTCACAGAAGCTTTTTTTTTTTCTTTCTTTCTTTTAATGAGATCCGAACTCTCAATTGTTTCTTTTGGTGTTGTATCTAAAAGCTCATCAGCAAACCTATGTTCACACAGATTTTTCTCCCATGTCTTCATCTAGAAGATCTATAGTTTTGCCTTTTACCTGAGGGTCTGTGGTCCCTTCTGAGTTTTTTGTGTAAAGTCTGAAGTTGTTGTCTGGGTCTGTTATCCCAGCACCGTTGTTGCAAATCTCCATGGAGCTGTCTTGGAACCTCTGTCGATTCTGCCAGCATTTTGAAGCAGACGGCCTGGTCTTTCTACATAGCGTACGTCCTGTAAACTTCCCCTTGCAAAGGGGCGAGTTCTGATCTCCTTTTCTGCTTGTCTTACAGCAAGACCACTGGTGCAGACCTTGCCTTTACGAACCACGGTCAACAACGGCACTGTGCTACCAAAGAAACCCAGCGGCTCCCTGCCATCCCCCTCAGGGGCCAGGAAGGAAACCTCTGTACCTGCCACAACCAAAAGGTAGGTGGGAGCTACCTGACAGCTGTAGCTACCTGAAAGTGCTGAACCCTGACAGCTGTTTCGGCGTAGATGGTAAAATAAGTATTACTCTTTTATGTGACACTTTAACATTTCTCATTTGAATCAAAGCTTATAAATGCACAGTATTTGGCATGTTGCCAAAACAGGGACCAGCACAATGCATTATTCCGCCTTTTTTTTTTTTTCTCAGATTTAATCATATTGTCTTTGAAATTTGTGAAAGCCACCATGTAACATTTTGTGTTTGTATTTTATTTTATTTTACTTGGCCACACCTGTGGCATGTGGAAGTTCCTGGGCCAAGGGTCCAACCTGCACCGCAGCCGTGACCCAAACTGCTGCAGTGACAATACCGGAGCCTTAGCCTGCTGCACCGCAAGGGAACTCCTACCATTTTGTATTTTCACTTAAACTTCTCTTTTGAAAAGAGCAAGTGGAAGTATAACTGATACAAAAAACGAATATGCTCTTTCCCAGTCCCAAGGGCTTGGAATATTGAAAAATTCAGATTGTTTTACCGAGCTTAAATTTTTATAAATTTTTAATAAATAAAATTTGCATAAGCTCATGCTTTTAAGTGGCTCCTAACAGTGGATCCAGCTTCAGCTATTGACATTTGTCAGATAGAGCATAGGTTGCTCTTAATTTTTCTATCATTTCATAATTGGCATCTTAAAATTGTATATTTTGGAGTTCTCATTAAGGCGCAGCAGAAATGAATCAGACTAGTAACCATGAGGACACAGGTTCAATCCCTGGCCTCGCTCAGCGGGTTAAGGATACAACGTTGCCATGAGCTGTGGTGTAGGTTGCAAATGGGCCTCATATCCTGCATTGCTATGGCTCTGGTGTAGACTGGCAGCTGCAGCTCTGATTTGACCCCTAGCCTGAAAACTTCCATATGCTGCAGGTGCGGCCCTAAAGAGAAAAAAAAACAAACTATATTTTATATGTTGGGCCACTCTTTCTAAATTTTTACACTCTAAAACTTAACTGATGGTAAGATAGCATAAATAAAGCCTTAAAGAAGTTCTTCTGCAATGCTACTTATGGGCTTGTTGTAAGAACTTGTAAAGTTCACTAAAATGCTCACTGCTTTACGTGCCCTGAGGATTCGGAGTGACGGTGTGCTGGGCATGGCGCTGGACACCCAGCGGGCTGGTGAGAGTCGATTCGATGCTGCACTATGGCTCGGGATGAAAATGCAGCGGTCCCATCTTGTCTTTTAAATATATAGTGTTTATACATAAAGGCCTATCCTTCACCAAGCACATTTTCATTGTGTTTCATCAGATAACGTTTCATGTACTTATTATTTGTGAATTTTAAGAAAATTGGTTTTGCAGAGCTGTTTTAGAACTTTAAAACGAAATTCTTGGCCTCATTTAATACCTTTTTAATACTCGTTTGAATCATTTATTTATAATCAATGTGAAATGACCTTCTGGATTCTAGTTGGCAGCGGTAACTAAGGACTGCCTTTTATTCATCTAGATGTTGTAGGATTGACAAGAATGACTTTTTTTTAAGTTTCAGGTTGCCATCTGTTACCATTTCTTTCTTTCTTTTTTTTTTTTTTAATTTTGGCCTAAAACACATCGCATTAAATTTGCATCTTAGTGTTTCTGTTGTGGCTCAGCAGTTAACAAACCCGACTAGTATCTACGAGGACGTGGGTTCGATCCCTGGTCTCCATCAGTGGGTTAAGGATCCAGCATTGCCATGAGCTGTGGTGTAGGTCACAGATGCAGCTCACATCCCACATTGCTGTGGCTGTGGTGTAGGCCAGCAGCTACAGCGCTGATTCAACCCCTAGCCTGGGAACGTCCATATGCTGCAGGTGCAGCCCTAAAAAAAGCAAAAGAAAAGGAAAAAAGAAAAAAAATTGCCACCTTAAACCATTTGTAAGTGTACAGCTCAGTCAATGTCAAGTTTATTCTCATCATTATGCAGCAGAACCGGCAGAACTTTGTCTTCTTGCAAAACTGAAACTATCCCTACTCGACCATAATTCCTCCCCAAAGCCCTTGGTCACCACTTTTTTCCTTTCTGTTTCTGTGATTTTTGGCTCCATTACATACTTGATATGAGTGGAGCCACACGGTATTTGTCCTTTGGTGGCTGACTTATTTCACTTAATGTCATATCCCCAAGGGTCATTCAGATTGTAACATGTGACGGGATTGCCTTCTTTTTTAAGGCTGTAGAGCATCCCATGGGACACGTATACCCCATTTTCTTTACCCATTCATCTCTCCATGGACATTTCTCTTGCTTCCACCTCTTGGGTATTGTGAATAATATGCTTCCAAGAACATAGGTATGCAAATACCTCTCTAAGATCCTGCTTTGAATTCTTTTGGGTGTATATCCAGGAGTGGGATTGCCAAGTCATATGGTAATTCTGTTTTTAATTTTTTGAGGAACTTCCTGATGTTTTCCATAAAGACGGCATGATTTTGCATTCTCACTAACAATGCACAAGGGTTCCAGTTTCTCTTCCTGCTCTGCCAGCATTTCTCATTGTCTGTTCTTGATAGTGGCCATTCTGATGGGTGTGAGGCGACCTCTCATTGTGGTTTTCATTTGCATTTCTCTTATTATTAGGGATGTTGAGCATCTTGTCATATGTGTGTTGGCCATGTGTACATATTTTTTAGGAAAAATTGCTATTCAGGTCCTTTGCTTGTTTGTAATTGGGTTATTCATTTTTTGCTGTTGAGTTGTAACCATTCCTTATATATTCCAGATATTAATCTCCTATCAGACGCATGATTTACAGGTGTTTTCTCCTATCCCCCTGACTCCTTTTTCACTTATTTGTGGATAGTTGCCTTTGCACAGTTTGGTGCAGTCCCATTTGTCTGTATTTGCTCTTGGTGTCATACCTAAGACATCATTGCTGCATCCAATGTCTGACGCCTTCCCCTGTGCTTCCTTCTAGGAGTTTTATAGCTCTAAGTTGTTAATCCATTTTGAGTTAATTTTTCTATATAGTGGAAGGTAAGAGTCCAACTTCATTCTTTTGCATGTGGATGTCCAATTTTCCTTACACCATTTGTTGTTGAGACTTTTTCCCATTGTCTAGTTTTGGCACCTTGATGCAAATCATTTGCCTGTGTACATAAGGGATTATTTCTGGGCTCTCTAGTCTGTCATACTGGTCCATGTTATCTGCCTTTGTTCTGGTACCCCATCGTCTTGATTACTGCTGCTTTGTAGTACGTTTTGAGATCAGGAAGCGTGTGTGTCTTCCAGTTTTGGTTGGGTTTTTTCTTTTTATGGCCACACCTGCAGCATATGGAAGTTCCAGGTCGAATCAGAGCTGCAGCTGCAGGCCTACACCATAGGCACAGCAACACCAGATCTGAGCTGCATCTTTGAACAATGCTGTAGCTTGCAGCACCACCGGATCCTTAACCCTCTGAGCAGGGCCAGGGATTAAACCCACATCCTCATGGAGACAATGTCGGGTTCTTAACCCACTGAGCCACAATCAGAACTCCAGTTTTATTCATCTTTTTCAAGGTTGTTTTGCCAATTTGGGACAAATTCCAAGATTCCATATGAATTTTAGGATTTTTTTCCTGTCTCTACCAAAAATGCCATTTATAGGGATTGCATTGAATCTGTACATCACTTTGGATAGTATGGGCATTTTAACATATTTAACATATTAAATCTTCCAATCCCACAAACATAGGATGTCTTTCCACTTGTTTGTATCTTCTTCAATTTCTTTCAGCAGTATTTTGTAGTTTTCTGTCTGCAAGCTTCTCACCTCCTTGGTTATGTTTGTTCCTAAGTATCTTCTCTTTTTTTTTTTCAATGACTTCGCCCAGGGCATATGGAAGTTCCTGAGCCAGGGATTGAATCCAAGCTGCAGCTGTGACCTCCGCTGCAGCTTTTGCAACACCAGATCCTTTAACCCACCGTGCCACAGCAGGAACTCCTGTTTTCTCCTTTTTGCTGCTATCAAAAATGAGGTTGTTTTCTTAATTTCCCTTTCAGATTTGTCATTGTTAGTGGTTAGAAATGCAACTGATTTTTGTGTTTTGTTTTTTTGTATCCTGAAACCTTAGTGAAATTATTTATTAGTTTTAGCAGGTTTTTTTGTGGAATCTTCAGGGTTTTCTATATATAAGATCATGTCCTCTGCAAACAGGTAATTTTACTTCGTCCTTTTCAACCTGGATACCTTTCATTTCTTTTTCATGTCCAATTGCTTTGGCTAGGACTTCCAGTACTGTGTTCAGTGGTAGTGGTGAGAGTGAGTATCCTTGCCTTGTTCTTGACCTTAGAGAAAAAAAAAAAAAGCTTTCAGTCTTTCACCATCGAGTATTATAATCACTGTGGTCTTTTTGAATATAGTTTTTACTATGTTGAGGTAGGTTTCTTCTATTCCTAGTTTGTTGAGTGTTTTTATCATGAAGAGTGTTGAATTTTGTCATGTGCTTTTTCTGTATCAGTTGACTTGATAATGTTTTTTGTCTTTCATTCTGTTAATGTGATGTATCAATTTTCTTTTGTTGAACAATCCCACTGGTCATGGTATATAACCCTTTTAACATGCTGTTAAATTCTGGTTGTTAGTATTTTGTTGATTTGCATCAGTAGGTATCAGGGATATTGGCCTGTATTTTTTTCTTGTTGTGTATTTATCCATTTTATTTGGTATCAGAGTAATGCTGGGCTTAGAGACTGAAATTTGATGTGCCCCCTTCCCCCACCTTTAATTCCTTACAAGAGTTTAAGGGGGATTGGTCTTAGTTCTTTAAATGTTTGGTGGAGTTCTGGAGTCATGCAACCTGGTCCTGGGCTTTTCTTGTTGGGAGATTTTTTTTTCTTTCTTTCTTTCTTTTTTGGCTGCACCCTTGGCATGAGGAAGTTCCTGGGCCAGGGATTGAACCTATGCCACAGCAGCAACTCCAGACAATGACAGTGCCAGATCCTTAACCCACTGCACCACAAGGGAACTCTTTTTGGGGGGTTTTTGATTACCAATTCCATCTTCTTACTAGTTGTAGGTCTATTCAGAGTTTTCAATACTTCATGATTCAGTCTTGGTAGGTTATATGTTTCTAGGAATTTATTTATTTCTTCTAGGTTATCTAACTTGGCATCTATTTATTCATAGTAGTCTCTTATAATCCTTTTTAATTTCTGTGACATCAGTTGTAATATCCCCACTTTCATTTCTAATTTTAGTCATTTGCATCTTCTCTCTTTTTCTTAGTATAGTAGAGAATTTGGCAATTTTATTGATGTTTTCAAAAGTCACTTTTTGGTTTCATTGTTTTTTTTCTATTTTTCTTATCTTTATTTTATTTATCTCTGCTATAATCTGTATTATTACCTTCCTTCTGCTAACTTTTGGTTTCATTTGTTCATGCTTTTCTACTTTCATGAGGTATGAAGTTAAGTTGTCGACTTGAGATCTTTCTTTTTTAATGTGTTTTTTACAGCTGTAACCTCTCCTCTTAGTACTCCTCTCTCTGCATCCCACAAGTTTTAGTGTGTTTTGGTTTTGTTTTCATTTGTCTCCTGGTATTTTCGAAATGCTTTTGTGATTTCTTCTTTAATCCATTTGGCTATTTAAGAGTGAGTTGTTTAATTTTAAGACTGACTTTCCAAACTAGCCAATAGTTAATAAAAAAAAAATGATCCTCATTTTCTTTATTCTTAAGGGAAATAGAATTTTATAACCCATGTCTCTTTATGCAGTTGGAATTTAGATAAAGGAAATTTCTTTCAGAGCCAAAATAATAGCAATGAATTTTGAAATGTAGATACGATTTCTAGCTTTCAGTTTATTTCATGAGAGCTGATGCCAAGCGTACTTGCACTTGGGTTCTGTAGATGCCTCTGTGTTTGAGGCAGAGTCACTTTGATGTAGCACCATGGTGTCCTTCACTTAATAGACTGTTTATGGTTTTCTTAGACTTTGCAGGATTAACTGGCACAGTTGTTAGGAGCCCTGAAATATTTTGTTTTGAGTTCTAGCATTTGGAACATTTATTCGGGTCAGATCAGGCTGGGGGGGGGGGTGCGATTTATGAAGACGACTGCAGGAGTAAGGCTGGGCTGCAGAAGCCAGTCATTATTTTCTCATCAGGATGAGAAAAAGACAGAAAGGCAGAGTGGTGTCTTAGCTCCTCTTTAAATCAAGTGATGATGGTAGAAATCTTTTTTTTCATGACAATAAAAACCTACTAAGGAGTTCCCGTCATGGCACAGTGGAAACTGTCTGACTAGTATCCATGAGGACACAGGTTCAATCCCTGGCCTCACTCAGTGGGTCAGGGATCTGGCATTGCTGTGAGCTGTGGTGTAGGCCTGCAGCTGCTTCTCCATTTCGACCCCTAGCCTGGGAATTTCTATATGCTGCGGGCGTGGCCCTAAAAACCAAAGGGGGAAAAAGCCTACTAAGTGCTACGTTTTTAGTACTGTTATCACTAACCCTCAAAACAACTTTCCAAGGTCAGTATTATTATCCTTGTTTTGCCAGTGGGAAAACTGAGGCTCGGAGAAGGGAAGTCACTTGCCCAGGGTCCAGTGAGTGGAGAACATGGGCTCAAACCCAGCTCTGTCTGGGTCCGGAGCTCACACTCCTTCCACTGTGATAGGCTGCTTCTTGCAGAGATTTCCAGGTCAGCGCTTCCATCTTCTCATAAAAAATGCTCGGAGTAATTGCTCACGGGGAGCCTCTTGTGTGTTCCATCCTGTCTGCATACTGCTCATTCGCAACAGTGATGTTCTGAGATGCCACTGGGCGTGCTGACGGGAGCAGCCGGCAGAGGTGAGGGTGACTCTGAGCAGAGACGGCAGGCAGGTTGCAACCCTGAGGGGCAGGTCTGCTCATTAACAAGGGGCTGCGGGGCCTGGACTCCCAGCCCCGGTGCAGCACCAGGCCCTGTGCTCGGAGGAGCTCATGGTCCACGATGGCTCTCAGCAATATGATGCTGGAAGGAAAGGAAGGCGGGACGGAGGCAGGGAGGGCGTGGGAAGGGTAATTAGTAGCCATCCCATTTTCTGCATGTATGTGCGTATGTGCATATTAGCATGTAAACAATAACCTTCCTTCCAGAAATAGTCTTAGGCCTCTGTTGATGTCTGTTTTTCATTTACAGCATAATCGGTTTTACTCGTTTGATAAGCTCCTAACAGCAGCCAGCTGGAGATACGTGACTTTCCAGATCGAGTCTCCAAGACTTGGTTTCTGATGTGGAGCATAGCGATCCCCTTATTTGGTTTCCCTGCTGTCCATGGGCTTCCATGGATGGGAATTCCCATCCAGTTGGAAGGTGGAAAGCCAGACAGTTGCACCTTATAGTTACTCTGGGATAAAGTTCCTAAAGATCTCTCACCAGGAGAGAATTTTGAAAACAGGAGTGAGCTGGGCATGGGAACAGAAGGATGAGCATGAGCTCCAAGCCATTTCTCATGCGTTTATGATCACGTGGGGGTTGTTCTGTCATCAGAGTGCCACATTAACTGGGGCATCCGTGGGGTGTGGATGGATACATGTTTGTTTTCTTTTCTCCGGGGGTTTATTCAGCCTAGTGCTGAAGAACGAAATCCCCTTTGGAAATTGTTCGGCCCCTGGGGGTGGTGCTTTGTGTGCCAATTAAGACTTCGACTGGGGGCTCGATTTGGAGTCCTTGGGAGAAGCTTTGTTTCCATGCATCAAAGGAGAAAAGGCAGAAAATCCGGGGAAGACAAGGCAGGTCATACCTTGCTCGGCAAGGGTGCGAAAGCTGACAATAGAATAGTATTTCCACTGGCTCAAAACGGAGACAATCACTCATTCTTTCCTACATAGGGCTTTACAATAGGGCCGAGCTGTGAGAAGGGAGATCAAAAGAACAAAACTGGTACAAAAAGAGAGCGTTATTTTTAAAAAGCTCTGCTCCAATGGTAAGACAGGATAGTAAATATCTACGGCTTCCAAACAAACAGCTGGCAGTCCTTGGGAAAAATAGTTTGCGTTCGTTAGAAATACAGCCTTTGTAAACACACCGAAGTCAGTGCCAGGTCCTTATGTGATTTAAATCTTATTTTGGTTGTTTATTATTATTATCATTATTATTATTTCTCATGTATTTCTTTATCATTTTGGTCCATTGAGATGTCTGTGTTAAACTCACGTTTGGAGCCTGTTCTCTGCAGCAAGATAGAGAGAGGGTGTAGTCTGCTGTTGAACGGAGGAAGATGAATTTATCTGGAATGATGCGATTCCCCCCTCTAGGCTCACGGAGGTGCCTTCATAGGATGGGGAGAAACTGATTTTGATCTGTCAAATCCTCTAAGACCCCAGCCTTCTTAGGAAATGCCTTGGGTTTTGCTACAAAGATGTCCTTAGGCGGCGGGAGAGAAGAGCGTTTCTTAATTATCCAAGTGCCTGATCTCAGTCTGTCACAATTGCTTCACTCTTTGCAGGACAAAAGCCGGGTTAGTCCTGGTCCTCGGTGGATTTGCCAGTGCCCAGCATGGCGCCCAGGATAAGTTGATTCCAAATAAGTATTTGTCGAGCAGGTGATTGTGTTGATGTAGCGTTACGCACTCCGGCTCTCATGACAGAGGACATCATCAGAGAATCTCTGATCACATGTACAAAGCTACCGGTCAGATTAGTATTTTTTTCGGTGGTAGAAGTTGGGAGTGTTTTTGGCACAATTTTGGAAGACCAGTTCTTGTTTCCAAGTCCCATCATGAAGGAAAGATGTCATGGTAGCTTATCACACTCAGAGCTGAAATCTAACCATAAGAAGAAAGATGGCCCCTTTCCCTCTCTTCTCCATGGCAGAAATTTTATTGTGTCTGAAATTTAAATCGGCAAAAGCCGTTGGATGCTGCTATAGCGTCATGTACGGAGCCACTGTATTTTCAGAACATGAAAGGTTTGGGGTGTGGGAGCAGGGGTCGGGAACAGAAGGGAAGAGAAGCCACGGTGGTTATCAGTGCATCTCCGCACCAGATGCCCGAAGCCCTGAAAAATGTGCTGTCTTGTTAGGCACTCTCTCACAAGGTAGGACTTCCACCACTTTCAAAACAAAGACCATGCTTTTTCACTTGCTGTCCAGAGGGGACAGCTTCTTCGATATTCCCCACTGGTTATGTAAGGATGCTTCTCATAGTGAATATACAGTGTTACTCCTGGCTGCCCTTGTTCCTGCAAATGTCTTGTCTTCAAGCTCTGTTTTCTGTCCTTCACCCCGAGTCCTAGTAAATCCTCTTTAGCTCACGAGAGCGCTTGGCTCTCAAAAGGAAATGTCTCGTTTGTTTTCTGTCGACAACAATAACAGATTTTTTTTTTTTAAGCTTAACATGGTAATGCCAATGTATGAATGACAAATATCTTGAAAAAGCTGTGATGGGTGATACCCAAGTCTGTACATGAAAAACCAAAATGATTTCCAATTTTAATGTGTGGTGAGTTCTGAAATGTACTGAAGCTTATTACCAAAGTGTTTTTCCGCGCTTTCCTTCCTGCACTCATGTTTATTCTGCTTTGTTTCTGTGCCTCTCGTGCGTAGATTAAACAGGTCTGTGAGTCTTCTCAGTGCGTGCAAACTGAACAGATCAACACCCAGGTGAGGGGTCCTTAGATTGCCTTTTGTAACCCTCGCTGCTGCCTCTGTCTTTCCCCCTCCCTTGTAGCGCGGTAGCTTAGAGGGCTTTATCCAATGCCTGCCGTGGATCAAGTCTTGTATCATATAACTCTGTATTAATAATGATTGACCTCTGTTGGATTTTTAGATGTTCACCATCTCTGTTCTGTGGGTCCTCAAAACCCGTGTATTTGGGGGCTTCATAAACCACAGGTTGTCTTCATTAGGCGGCTCAGAGAGAGCACGCAGTCAAGTAGCCTCAAACACGGGTTCCTTTAGACCCCCGAAGTTGTTCCCTCATCTGTAGAATGGGGATAATGATACTTTGGCAGGGGATTTGAGGTTTAAATTAAATGACCCGTGTAAGAGGCAAAGCTCTTGATGTATGTGCCCTGTTGCTGCCCACGTGTCTGTCATTGACACCCCTCAACCCTTCCAACCACCCTGTCAAATGTGACTTGTTAGAACGCTGGTCAGCCTTTGCTGCCGTTGATGAACAGTCATGGGTTTTCAGCTCTTTAAGGAAGTTTTATACAAGTCTCTAAATTGCCGTGAACTCGCCCTGAACTCCCACAGGGACGCCGTGGAGGTGACGCTCGGGGCTGCCAGCTGCCGGGGCACTGTGCCCAAGAGCTTTGTGCCGGCCGCGTGGCAGAGAGAGAGAGATCCCACGACGTGAAATTAGCTTGGTGTTTTTCGTCACTGGAAGATCTTGAGCTTTAAGCCCCAAAGGCTTCTGTCATTTTCAGACTTCAGTCCCAGGGCTCAGAAGTATGTTGCTCTCCTACGATCTGTAATTTCCTTGTCCTCAAATTGAGAGTTCTAAAAATGCACCCTGTGACCTGAAGGCACGCCCGTGCAGATGCCAGCTGTGGGCTCAGGGCCTCCTCAGTTACCAGAGAGACGACACTGAAAGTGTCTCCAGAGCACCTCGAGTGTGGGTCACATAGTTATGACCGCCCGCTCACACAGCCGGGTGGCTTTTCAAAAGCCGACACGCCGAGCCGTTTTTAAAAACACGCTACGTGATTGTTTACTGACCAATTGGAAGTTGCAGATTAAAAAGGGCTGAAAGTTGGCCGAAGGAAGGGACAGACGCGGAGGAAAAGAGAATGAAGGGAAGGCAGCGGAGCCTCTGGGCTCTCACAGATTCTAAATCCGTTTTTTAAATTTTTTTCCTTTTTTTATTTTAAAATTTTTATCGAAGTATATTGGATGTACAGTGTGGTGTTAATGTCTGCTGTATAGCAAAGTGATTCAGTTGTGCACGGACACACATCCTTTCGCAGGTAGGTTATCCCGGAACCTTGGGTAGAGTTCCCTGTGCTGGACAGCAGGTCCCTGTGTACCACTGAGCATCCACTCCATGTCTCATAGTGTGCATATGCCAGTCCCCGGCTCCCAGCCCATCCCTCCCTCCCTCCGCCCGTCCCCTTTGGTGACCGTAAGTTTGCTTTCGAAGTCTGTGAGTCTGTTTGTCTGTTATTTACTTGTGAGGACGGAGGGCTTTGGGGTCCAGCCCAGGGCCAGCCGCAGTCTTGCTGTCTCATGTTCCGGTTGAAATCCCTTTCTGTTACCACCCTCCCCCCAGCGCTGGGCTCACTGGAGCCCCTGAGCTGCATCAGCTGGGTCCCTCCCCTGCGCCTGCAGCCCCAACAGCCTTCACTAACCATCCCCTCTGGGTTCTGCCTCCCCCAGGCTCCCCCACCTCCGTTTCTCTGCCACCTCAGATTCGCATGGCAGTTCCTCAACTCGTGTCTAACAAAATTCCTCTTTCCCTGGGCCTCTCTCCCTTCTCATCGTCTCTTCTTCCTGGCGAGGAAATTTCCTCCCCGTCTGGGGCTCAGTGATACCCAGCTGACCGTGCAGGTCCCGAGCCACCTCCCGGATTACAGCCGTGCACTATCACCCATCCCCACCTTGGCTCTGTGCATCCGGACCAGACCTCCCCCCACAGCCCGGCCCTGGAGCAGCACTGCCTCCATCCCTGTCCTTCTTTCTTTCTCTCAGAACAGGTGCTAAATTACAGCATCTCATGCCTCTTCCTGCAACGGGGTCCATGGGACTCTCCCATTTATTATTGTTCCATTTAGTCCATCTTCCCATTGAATAAATATTTATCCTGCTCCTATCCTGGGCTCTGCAAAGACACGTATCCCTCTAACAATAAGGATAACTGAGACAGGATCGCAAGAATCGTACAGCCTAATGAGGATGCTAAAGAACGCTTTATACTGTAATACACTCCCAGGCTTCAAGAGCAAACCATCAACCTGCAAACCCTGGCCTGGCCGATGGACCCCTCCTGTCTGTGAATTACCTGTGCGTGGGGTATCTGTTTTCCTAGGACAGCCTCTTCCCTACCGTGTCATTGTGACACATTCAAGCCGTTCATTTGAGCTCTCCCGGAAAGTCACGATCTTCAGGAAGCCTTTCCCAGATTTCCACAGTAGTCCCTCTGGTCACACAGAAGGAAGGAAGAGCTGGCATGGGTACCACCTCTCAACTGGCCTCCTGCAGGGCGTGGAATGTGTCCAGTGTTACGTGTGGCACCCTATGTTTGTCCCACGTGGGCCTTTAAACCAGAGTTCTTCAGTAGCAGCAGCACTAGTGGCACGGCGGGCTGGATCGTTCATGGTCTCAGCGCTATCATGGGCACTGTAGGGTGTTTAGCAGCATCTGTGGCCTCTACCCATTAGATGCCAGTAGCAACCCTCTCCCCCTAGTGTGATAAGCAAAAGGTCTCCAGAAATTGCCAGATGTCCCTGGAGGGGCAGGGTCACCCCCTAGTGGAGCTCCACCGGTCTAACTGAAGCCTGCGCAGGGGCGGGGGTCACCTCCCACTAAGCCCCTGGAGAGTTCTCGCAGAGGGGTCGGGGAGCTTATGTTTCCGCTTCCTCGATGACCTTGAACTGCACGAATTGCCCCGGCTCCAAAGGCAGTGCGTAGAGGCATCGATCTCAAGGTGACAGCCTGAAAGGTCTTTTGATCTCTGTAATGAGAAATTTAGAACCGGTGTCTCTTTCCAATGTCCACATGGAAATAGGACGTTCTGTGAAACCAGACACTCAGCAATAAAATACAGTCATTCCACGAAGGGTTTCATTGTCACTTATGTTGTGCTTTTAGCACCATCAAGAGGACCAGCTCTTCTGAACGGGTGTCTCCTGGCGGGCGACGGGAGAGCTATGGCGATTCCAAAGGGAACCGGAATCGCACGGGATCCACTAGCAGTTCTTCTAGTGGCAAGAAGAACAGTGAAAGGTAAGAGGCGTCTCATCCACTGGTTCCTGCTCTTCAGGTGTGGTGTGACCCCTTTGCCCCAGAGACGAATCGGAAGACCCTCTGATGTGCACACAAGCTAGGAACCCTCTGTGACACGTAGGTCTTCTCCCCAGGTCACTGTGGGCACCCATCAGTCAGCTGTTGGTCACAGCTCATCCCAGCTTGTGCAAAACCATAGTGCAAACCTATGGCTTGAACCAGGGAGAAACCTATGGCTTGAATCCCCAGCACTCTCAGCAGACAGAAGGAGCTCCTGAGAATTCACTTAGTACCAACACCAGGGGATTTGAGAAGCCGTTCTGAGTTTCCATAGAAGCACTTTAAATTTCTAATACTCTCAGGAGTTCCCTGGTAGCCTAGCAGGTAGGATTCAGTGCTTTCTCCGCTGCAGCCTGGGTTCAATCCCTGGTCTGGGAACTGAGATCCCACATCAGGTGGTTGCATGCCGTGGCCAAATAGATAAATAAATTTCAAATACTTTCAGCTGCCATTTTATAATAAATTTTAGTGGCTTAAGCTTGTCAACAGTATTTTCTATGACAGACTGGGTGAAAAGTTAATTTTAGGATTTGTCAGAAACTATTGGTGGGGGGGTCACACTTATGGCATATGGAAGTTCCCAAGCCAGGGGTTGAATCTGAGCTGCAGCTGCAACCTATACCACAGCTGCAGCAATGCCAGATTCCTAACCCACTGAGCTGGGCTGGGGATCGAACCCTTGCCACCCAGACACAAGGCTGTATATACTTAACCTGCTGGGTCACAATGTGAAGTTTCTATCAAAACTGTTTTTAATATTGAACTAGCACCAAAAATAGGAACTATTTTCTTTTCTTCTTTTCTTTCTTCTTCTTCTTTGTGTGTGTGTGTGTGTGTGTGTGTGTGTGTTTGTCTTTTAGGGCCACACCTGCAGCATATGGAGGTTCCCAGGCTAGAGGTCGAATGGGAGCTGCAGCCACTAGCCTACGCCACAGCCGCAGCAACACCAGATCCAAGCTGCGTCTGCAACCTACACCACAGCTCACGGCAAGGCTGGCCAGGGAGGCCAGGGATCAAACCTGTGTCCTCATGGATGCTAGTCAGATTCATTTCCACTGAGCCACGATGGGAACTCTGGAACCATTTTCTTTCTGGTTTCATGAAACATGCTTTGAATTTTTCTTTGAGGTTAGCTTATAATGGATTATGATAAGTCCCTATTAAATTAATAGTAACATTTTATTAGTGAAAGCTAATTTTTGGCATTTTATTAGCTTGTTTTATGTTTAAGAATGTATTGTGTATATGAGATCACTTTCTCCGTATATATCTACTCAGCATACTTTTTCTCTCTTTTTAAACATTGTGCTTTAATTTTATGCTCTCTATTGAGCAAGGGTTAGGAAGGAATTTCAGCTTGTTTTGTTTTTTATTTTTTTTTTCCCAAATGTTCCTGTAAGGAGACGGCTTAGTCATAAAGTCGTGGACTCCAACCCACAGGCTGTAAAAATTCCAAGTTTGTAAGTCCATTCTAATTCAGTCCTGTAAAGGCAGCTTAAACACTTTTTTGATTTTGTTCTTGAAAGATATGTTTTGTTAAAAAAAAAAAAAAGATGCAGGCGCCTCTCACAGGTCTAAGCAGGTCAAGTCCACAGTCAATTAACAATCTCAAAACCACTGCCATGGGGTTCTGTCTTCTAATTTAGACCATTAGTGCTTCTTATCAGACGATTATGCTAATTGGGTGATAATACCTTGGAAATAAGGCCAAGTGGTTACAATGGCAACAGAGTGTCAGTAAGTAGGAGATGCGGCTGGCCTTTAGGCTTCTCTGAATTCGGGGTAAGCTTGGAGGTTGACCTGAAATGTCTACATCTTGGCAGTTCTTAAAAACTTGGCTCCTTCTCTGCACATCTGATTTGTATTAAGAATTTCCAAACAGAATCTGCATTATGCAAACTCCAGATCTTTTTTATCTTTTAAATCCTATGGCTTTGCTAAATGTGCTGAGTAAATATTTCCGTGAAAGATATTTACAAAGGCTGTTTTACTTTGTTTTCAATGCCACCGAAGGAAATTTCAATTTGGAAATGACGGACTGGGAAAATTTACGAACCATTTTCTGAAAGTAATTCAGGCAACTCAACATGTCCATTTCAACATAACTTCTTTGTCTCATTAGAAGCTAGGAAGGGAGTTCCAGTTGTGGCTCAGCGGGTTAGGAACCCAGCTAGTATTCATGAGGATGCGGGTTTGATCCCTGGCCTTGCTCAGTAGGTTAAGGATCCAGCGTTGCCATGAGCCGCGGTGTAGGTCGTGTAAGTTGCAGACAGGGCTCAGATCCCCCATGGCTATGGCTGTGGCGTAGGCTGGCAGCTGAATCTCCAGTTCTACCCCTAGCCCAGGAACTTCCACATGCTACACGTGTGCTCCCCTCACCCCAAAAAAAGCAGGAATAGTTGAGGCCCACATAGTGCTGAATTGATTGAATTGCCCCTAAGGGATTTTAGAAAGTTCCTGCCTTCTCTTAGGTCATTGCTGGTACCGACAGAGGCTTTTAGGAGCTTATAGGAGAGATGGCAGCAGTAACTCAGACAGAGGAAGAAGCAGCTAAAAAGCAATAAAGGTGAAGATCGAGGTCAAGCTGGTGCTTCCGTTGCTGCCTGGCCCCTTCCCTTCATCCTTCCTTTCTGTTCCCATGTGAGGAGCCTACTCCTGGGCTGCTTTGACCTTGCACCAGATCAGAGCTAGCTAGAGACTCATGGACCATCGCCCAGTCTTGAGGGCTTAAAAGCACACAAAGAAGGGCATAGAGGCAGCTTCGATGCAGTTCCTCTTTTAAACATCATGGTCCTCAGGTGTCTAAGGCATCCCACGCTAACACTTGTCCATGCTCCCAGGATGCTGTCTTACGTTTTAGCAGTTTGTCCCTCTTGGTTACTTTAAACAGCAAGACTTCATGGGAAGGGCACAGGCTCCATATTTTTTTTAAAAAAGGTCTGGGCTTGTGGACCAGTTCCACCCCTTAACCTTCCTGAGCCTCCGGGTTTTTCCCCTGTGAATTAGGGGTTTTATGCCTAATTCCCTTGAATCCTATCAAAGAGCTAACTGGTGGGAAAACACGCAGCTTAGTGCTTGGCACTCAGTAAGGGGCATGATAGCAGCTATTTTTCAAGCAAGGCCTGTGTAGGGTAGAAGAAAATAGTTGATGAGGCTTTCCAAAATGCTCGGCTGTATTTTCCTCATTCATAAGATGAAGATGTTGGGAATTCCCTTGTGGTTCCGCAGGTTAAGGAGCGGGTCTGCAGGCCCTGAGGTTCCCAGGAGAGCTCGTCAGAGCGTGAGTCAGTGAGGGTGATGTTAGAGGGGTACCCTTGGCTCTGTCCTGATTTGCAGAAGATGCAAGTCGTTAAACATGCGGCAGCGCTTTAACTTGTATCGATCTCGGATTAGTTGCCGTAAAGCTCGGTGACCACACGCCATCTGCCCCTGGCACTTGTGTGAAAATGAGAAAGACGCTCCTCCTACTCAGAGAAAATAATTCCATACCAGCATTTATATTTCTCGATGATAATAAGTACAACAAATACAAAGCCTCCCTACAAATTGTACACATCTCACTGTTGAACATAAAACAGTAGTGGTTTTGAGGTCCTCAGCAGTCACAGTTTCCAAGATGCATTCATTTCTTTAATAATAATGACGTGGGTTTTGTTCGTAGCAATTTGCTTCCCGGTGGGGTCTCAGTCTCCTTGCTCCTGTATCTCATTTTCTTTGGAAATGGTCACTAGATTCAGTAGCCTTTCTTATAACACTGCAGTTTTAGACTATTTAACATTTTAAAGTATTTTGCTTGTGATGAAATTTTAACAGCACTTATTAATCTTTGCATTGACAAAATTTTCATAAGAACAAAAGCAATACATGGCAATGTAATATTTCCTTTATGTATTATTGATGGTAAGTGAATGTTCACAATTACGTAGTGATTTGTGTCACAATGAAGTACTCATTAAATTTAAAATAGGGAGTCAACAGCAACATTCTGATAAATGACCTGTCCTATCTAATGTGGCCAGTACACCAGTCCAATAGGGAATTAAAAAAAATTTTTTTTAAGTGTTTTATGTCAGGCGGAAAAAGAGTTACTATTTAGAATGTGTATTTATGTTGGATGTTGCTAGACGGATACAATGTTTCCATTATCAAACTGGCTCCCCCTTTGTAACTCTGGTTGGGGGCTGGGGGTGAGACATATCACCTTTGCAGTCAAGACACTTTGTTGCCTTCAAAACATTGTTGCAGTAGGAACTGGTGGTGGTGTTAGGACAAGGAATGTTCCAGCCATCTGCTGCAAACCTTGCTGTCACCCACAAAGTGCCTATCTTTGGAGTCAACAAAGAATGAAAAAGTGCTTCAAAATAATGAAGATGTCTACCACGTACAAGTGTTTCCTTAGATGCCCTTGTGTGTTGTGCAACTGGCTGTTTTATCCAGGCTAGAAGGACTAAAACCCCAACACTCAGCTCCATCCTTCTTGAAGCTCAAGTGTCGGAGTTCCCGTCATGATGGGATCGAACCCGCAGCCTCGTGGTTCCTAGTCAGATTCGTTTCCGCTGCACCACGATGGGAACTCCCATTAATGTGGCAGTTAATGGTGGCATTAATCCCGTGACCATAATCCCAGCTCTGGCACTTTTTGTTGTGTGACTGTGAACAAGTTACTTAATCTCTCTGGGGTTTTCCGCAGCCCCAGAACCAAACATCCCTACCTCCCAGGGTTGTCATGGGGATAAAAGATCGTGCACGGCAAGTCCTTACCCCGGAGCTTGTCTGTGTCCATCTGTAAATGGTCGCGACTCTGCTTCTTGCCTTCTCTGTCGCAGGCTGGAGCTGATGTCTGCACACCTCTGCTCACCCCGCTCCCCAGTCTTAAGTGTGGGATGTTTCAACCCCCTGTTTCTGCCCTCATCCCAACCTGAAAAGGAAGGAACCCGAAACTCTGAACATTTCTGTCCCCTCAGCCACTCACTTTCCCAGCACTGCTTGATTCCCGGAGCACCTCGTACACGCAGGACACGGCATGAGGCGGGGTGGGAAGTGGGACAGGGCAGCCCCCGAAGACTTGCCCTCTTAACACACATGAAGGACCCCACAACTGAAAAGGGGTCAGTTCTAAAGGATGCCACACACCCAGTGAGGGGAAGGACAGTCAGCTCCATCAGAAAGTGGGCAAAAGTGTGAACAGGGGCAGTTCCCTGAGAAAGGAAATACAGAGAGCCAATTAACTGAGCAGAGACGGTCCAGCTCCATCTTCATCAAGGAAATCAAATCTAAGTAAGCAGGTAGCATTTGCAGGAAAAAAATCTTATTATTGTGTTATAAAATCAGATGCCAAAAACAAACAAATACATAGCTTGATGAATTACACCTTCTGGAGGGTTTTCCCTTGTCCTAAGTACATCTGCCCTGTGTCTGGAAACCTGGAGGAGAACTCCAGCGAATCCTTCAAAACCCAGCTTGGGATGCCCATTCCTCTGGGAAGCTGCCCTAGCCCCCTGGTCTGACTTAGTCCCTTTCAGATGGCTTTGTACCTGCCCATTAACTTTATCTGTACCTATAACTCCCTTCTTATGGGGACCCCCCCACACACACACACACACACCCGCTTCCCTTTAAGCACTAGGAGGGCAACACTGTGTCACTTTTTCTTCTTTGTCTCCCTAGCGCTTTGCACAGGCCTGGCACAAGTAACTGCTCAATAAATAATCATTGACTGAAATGATATTACCTATATACTTAATGTTTAAAAAATGCCGGCATTTAAGAACTATGGAGACAGCGCCATCTATTGGTAGAAGATTTTAACACTACATTTCTGAAACATTTGCACCAGAAGTTAGGGAACTTAAAGTGATCATCTTTTTTTTTTTTCCCCCAAATGAAAAGATTGTTTCACTCATTAATCCATGGGGCCATTTCGTTTTTAACAAATGTTAAGATAATCAGTGCTGATGTTCTTTGTTTTGTTTTAGTTTTGAGTCTATTAGGTGAAGTGCCCCAAAATACATGTAGGTTCTTGTCCGTGAAATTAGGAGGAAGAGTGAAATAATATTAATGAAATGTGGATCCCAGCTGGCTTCAAAATCCGTCCCCTCTACCCCGTTAAGCTGGATGTATTGGTTGGAAATGTCTGTGAGGCAGGAGTTTTTGGACCCAGTAGTAAACGCTACACATTTTAAATAGCTGGTTCCTGAATGATCCCGCTTATAGTTAAAAGATGCTTTACTTAGGGGCAATTTATAAGAAGGATCATTTTTTACACAGCAGGATATTTTGACTTCTGGCTGGGATTAGATTCCATCGAAGGAAATCATTTTCAGGAGGAGCCCTGGTAGGCAGGCCGAGAGGTCATGTTTTCATAGATGAATACACTTCAGGGAAAACACATGTTTGACTCTGGAGTGGGCTCCTCCTCCATCAAGCCTTGCGCATCATTTTCCAAACAAGCATCTCTGCTCAGAAGCCATTGCCCCCGCCATCAGTCTTGCTCCAATCCTGAGCCCCCAGAGGGAACAGACTGATGGGGGGCAACAGCTTCTGAGCGAAGATGCTTGCTTTGGAAAAGCAAACTGTTACCCGGGTCAGCCATGTGTCTGAGACCTGCTTTCAGGACCTGGGGTAAATTCGTGACAGATACACACGTGCTGGGTGTGGATCCCCCCACAGAGCATGGTGGATACTCGCTGCAGCCGAGTCTGAGTTCTTGGCTGGATGCTCCTTTCAAACACCCAGCCCTGGGTTGTATCAGCTGAAGCACAAACAGGCATTTAGGACAGCCCCTGGGCCCCCCCGTCCACAGTGAACATTTGCAGGGATCTGCTGATTCGTGACTTAGGCCGAGGCAGTGATGTCTGGGTGGGGTTTTTTCTCGGGCCAAGCATCCGGTTTTCTCCTACTGCCTCCAGATTCAGCTATTGGGCTGGTGAGGGCTCCAGGCACCCTCGCCTCCTCTGAGAGTCCCGGTGCTGCTCAGTTACAAGAGCCCTCGGGATAGTGGCCTCCTGCACCGTCCAGCTCCGGGAAGGGCACAGCTTTGCTTGCTCAGCAAAGCTCCTTCCTGCCGCAACAGCAGGAAAAACCCACACTGGCTTGCAACACTGTTCTTTTGGAGATACTGGCCACAGCAGCCCAGTGCCGGAATAGCCAGGAGACAAGGGTTTGCTTGCCGGAGGGAAATCCTTTCTCTCCTCTGGGCTTACTTCCGTCCTGGGCTTCAGGGGCGGGTGGGGGACATCTGTCCTGACCCCATACTGAAATGGGGACGAACGACATCTCATTCGGGTCCCAGTGTTTCACCACCATCACCATACCCATACCCCCCCCCGCCCCCCCGGGAACCACAGCCTGGCTATGGAGGCAGCGTGGCATCACCCACGTAAGTTTCCCACTTAGCCCA
Organism: Phacochoerus africanus; assembly: GCF_016906955.1. Classification (NCBI taxonomy): domain Eukaryota; kingdom Metazoa; phylum Chordata; class Mammalia; order Artiodactyla; family Suidae; genus Phacochoerus; species Phacochoerus africanus. Next base: position 123,466,567 of record NC_062552.1, read on the forward strand.
CGTTAAGGAACAGGCGACCAGAGGCAAATTACACAGGCCCTGGGAGGTGGTCATCTCCTGTTTCAAGTGACTTCACAGCCCAAGCGTGTGTCAGTGTGCTGGGTCTGAAGTGCCCCTTCTCAGCTCCAGATTTAACAGTGAGTTGGAGTTCCCATTGTGGCTCCGTGAACCTGACTAGTATATGTGAGGTTTCGGGTTCAATTCCTGACCCTGCTCAGTGGGTTAAGGATCAGTGCTGATGTGAGCTGTGGCGTAGGTCACAGATGCAGCTTGGATCTGGCATTGCTGTGGCTGTGGTGTAGACTGGCAGCTGCAGCTCTGATTTGACCCACAGCCTGGGAACTTCCATATGCGATGGGTGTGGCCCTAAAAAAAAAAAAAAAAGAAAACAGGCAAAATTGACAGTGAGTTCAAGAATGGACAGGTGGTTGGTGTGCTGTGCCCCTTAACTGATTTTGACCTGGGGTCACAGGTCTTTCACTGAGTCGCTGTCATCCCCTGTGCTGTGGGTCTGCCCTTCCCTCAGCAGTTGGGGAGAGTCTTTGTCACTTTATAGGTTGTGTTTATAACGTGTGCCCAGAGGCATACAATAGTACCTGTTGCCAGCACGCCTCTCGCCTTTCAGGACGATGGCGCATTGGCAGGGATCAAGGGTTCTAAAGTAAATATAGTATTTTTTTTTTTTTTGTCCTTTTTGCCATGTCTTGGGCCACTCCCACGGCATATGGAGGTTCCCAGGCTAGGGGTCAAATCGGAGCCATAGCCGCTGGCCTACGCCAGAGCCACAGCAGCACGGAATCCAAGCCACATCTGCAACCTACACCACAGCTCACGGCAATGCCGGATCCTTAACCCACAGAGCAAGGCCAGGGATTGAACCTGCAACCTCATGGTTCCTAGTCGGATCCGTTAACCACTGCGCCACGATGGGAACTCCAGTAAATATAGCATATTTTTCTATAAAAACTGAACTTTCTAAAATAATGAAACATCGTGATGGTATGTTTTCTAAATTCAGTATACCCCAAAAGTAATGCATAGTTGAGAGCAAGATTTAAAGAACTATGAGCACTTCAGGACCTGGTGCTCACCAGTGACCTTCAGTGTTAACACCCAGCTGGCCTTTTTCTGACTTGGAAGTTCCTGGGCCGAGGATCGAACCTGCACCACAGCAGTGACAATGCTGGGTCCTTAACCCGCTGAGGCACCAGGGAACTCCCTGAGCTTTGAACAGATATCTTTTATCCACCCTCTTAGAGGGCTTCGGCATCACAGTTCCACTGGCCTCCCGGTACCTGGAGCTCAGATTCCCCTGTGGATGTTCTCGTCCTAAGAGGAACATAAGCCGTAATTGCTCAGCATCCCTGTGTGGCTCAGTGGGTTAAGGATCTGGCCATCGTTACTGCTGTGGCTCAGGTCACTGCTGTGGCATGGGTTCAATCTCTGGCCAAGGTTGCAGCCAAAAAGAAAGAAAAAGAGGAACATGGAGTTCCCGTCGTGGCACAGCGCAAACAAATCTGACCAGGAACCATGAGGTTGCAGGTTCGAACCCTGGCCTCGCTCAGTGGGTTCAGGATCTGTGTCGGTCATGGTCAGGGCTCAGATCCTGCATTGCTGTGGCTGTGGTGTAGGCACACAGCTGTAGCTCTAATTCAACCCCTAGCCTGGGAACCTCCATATGCCAAGAGTGTGGCCCTAAAAAGCAAAAAAGGAAAAAAAAAAAAGAGAGAGAACATAATCCATAATTGCTCTTTTCTATCCCTAGGGAAGGTTCTGGATTGCTTTTTTCTGTGCTCATGGATTTGGCATCTTTCTCCTTTTTTTGATCAAAGCTGTGATGGAAAAAATAGCTTTTCTGTCATCTAATTCCCTGCCTGGCTTCCCTAACTAGTGGGTTTGCTATGAAATCTTCTGTTTCAGCTTTTCTTCTTGTGCCCTTGCCCTGCCTGTGAATCTAGTAAATAAAATCTGGAGCTAAGACTTGTGCTTCCTGGAGTTCCCCTCGTGGCTCAGTGGTTAACAAACCCAACTAGCATCCATGAGGACGCAGATTCAGTCCGGCGGGTTAGGGATCCGGTGTTGGCATGAGCTGTGGTGTAGGTCCCAGATGCAGCTCGGATCCTGAGTTGCTGTGGCTGTGGTGTAGGCTGACAGCTGCAGCTCCGACTTCACCCCTAGCCCGGGAACCTCCACCTGCCATGGGTGCGGCCCTAAAAAGCAAAAGCAAAAAAAAAAAAAAGACATGTGCTTCTGCTTTAAAAATCACAAGCGTATCACTCCTCCCAATGAGAACAAGCCAGGTAAGGTCATCAGGGAGCCAAGGCCACCAAGTGATATGACAGACTCAAACCCCCAGTGTGACAAGCCCCTCTTAGGAGAGACTTGTCATGGATGCTGTTATCTGGCAGAGCTGCAGGAGGGAAGGGAGGAAGACAATGGCTGAAAGGTTACAGAATTCTGAGCCGCCCAGTATGGACTGGCAGGTGGTGTAGACCTCGTGGGAGCCCAGGCCCAGGGACGCTTCCCCCACACACCCTTTTCCCACAAAGCCTGGGAGCAGGACAGGAGTCCTGAAATCACCCTCTCTGAGCCCAGGCAGGGCACCTGCTGAGGGCCCAGCAGGAGGATGGGGAGGGCTTGTCCACACTGGGGCTCCCATGGGTACCAGGAGGTGGTCAGTCACCCCGAAGGAACCGACAGGTGGTTGGTGTGCTGTGCCCCTGGAGAGGGACCTGGGGCTGGGGGGTACAGGGAAGGATGCGGATGGGCCAGGAGCACAGCTGGAAACAGCAGGCACCGGCCACTCTGGCGAGGGGGCAGGACCACCGAGACAGCCCCTAGCCCACCCGCCCCGATGCAGATCCACACGGTCTGCGGTGGTCAGAGGCCGGGAGGGCTGCAGACCTCATCAGCTTCCGGGCGGTGAACCCTGCCCTCCAGATGGGGAGAGACAGAACAACAGAGAGATAAAGCCGGCAGGGCATCAGGAGCAGGGCCGCAGCTTGGAGACTCAGAGGACAGACCCAGCCAGGCACTGGCCTTGGGGGTGGTGTCCAGGAAGATGGGAGGCTGGGGCCCCTTTGAGGGATGGCAGGGACAGAGTGGCTGCAACTCGGTGACTGAAGGGAGAGGTGGGAGATGAGGCCAGAAAAATACCGGTATTTTTTAGGGCCCACGTAAGGCAGGCTTTGCTGTTAAAAGATGAGCCAGGCTCTTGGAGTACTGTTTTCAAGGACCAAAGGTTGGAGTTCAGAAATCTAAGCTGATGGAGTTCCCGCTGTGGCTCAGCAGGTTAAGAACCCAGCTGGTATCCATGAGGATATGGGTTCGATCCCTGGCCTCTCTCAGAGGGTTAAAGATCCAGAGTTGCCAAACGCTGCAGTGTAGGTCGCAGACGCGGGGCCAGATCCGGTGCTGCTGTGGCTCTAGCATGGGCTGGCAGCTGTGGCTCCAATTCAGCCCCTAGCCTGGAAACTTCCATGTGCTGTGGGTACGGCCCTAAAAAGACAAAAAAAAAGAAAAAGAAATCTAAGCTGATAGCAGATCCACCTTTGAACAGAGTGCAAACTGCTTGTAAAGTGTCTGGAAAGAGTTTCGTGCCATATACTACAAAAAATCATTTGAAAAATCAAGGCCTTTAATAAAGAGTATCATATATTACCTCGTGGCATTAAGGGTAGTTTTTACCGGTGTTTGATCCCAGTGCAGTTCAAGTTCCAGAATGAGGGAGAAAAGTAACATTAGGCCTGCATGTGCCCAGGTGTGTGTTTTTAAATATGCACACGGGGCCCCTTGTCCTCCCAGCCTCCTTTGGGGCCAGTTTCGTTTATTTCCTGGGTCTTATTCCTGACCTTGAAGCAGGAGGTACTCTGGGAAGTCGGGGTGCAGTGGATGGTGGTGTGGACGTCGGGTCTCGAAGATTTGGGTTTGAGCACGGGCTCCACGTTTGAACAGGACACGCCTCCTGCCATGCTTGGCAGGAGGTGACAGACTCCCCACCGGCGGCTGTCGGGTTGTCACCCGGAGGGCTGTGCTCCCCGCCAGCCAGGGACTCCCCAGGCCGGCTTGTAGGATGCTTGCTTCTACATTGCAGGTGACCTTGAACGCCATGGGGGTCCAGTCTCCCAGGTGCAGCCATGCGGGGTCCCCACGAGACAGTGGGGTCCCCACGAGCGCGCCTTGTTCTGTCCTCCTTTCTCCTGCCCCCTCGCCTTCCTCCTGGGAGCCACCCCTGCCAGGTTCTAAAGCTTCTCCCCCAAAGCCCCTGGGACAGGAATTTGCTAGTTTTAAGTACGTTCTCCAGCTAAATCTGCCAGCAGGACGTGGGGAAGAAAAACAGACCTTTTCACACATTGAGGCCATTCTGGGCTTGACTCACCCCTGATGTCCTTCTCCTAAGCCCCGCTTTGTGATGAAGTCGGGATTGACTGCTGTCACTGGCACTGGGTTTGGGGTAGTTTTGTTTCCACGGTTCCCCTTTGCGGTCACACGCTTTTGTTTTTCTTTCATATCGTGCATGCAGAATCCGTATGACACACCATTTCGGCTAATGGGTGTGGGGTCTTCTGTGAATGAGATTAACCACCCCCCGCCGCAGCCCCTCTTTAAAAACTGTTTCTGTTTTCTCTCCACAGCAAACCCAAGGAGCCCGTCTTCAGCGCAGGTAAGGCTGGTCAGTCGTCGTGCGCCCCTCACTGACCACAAGACTTGAGGGACAATAAGCTTAGCCAGGCGGGACTTTGGGGTCTGAGTGGCAGGGCTGGTGGGCCGAATGCTCCCTGTCAGCCTGTTCCGGCGTCTGGCGGCTCACATCCTACAGAGACCGTCCATAAAATGGTCAGAAAGGCTAAAGCCTTTACTTGCCCACTTTAAAACCAATTTAAGAAACATCAGTGGTGGGTTCCCTGGTGGCTCAGTGGGGTTAGGATCTAGCATTGTCACAGCTGTGGCTCAGGCTCAGGTTCAGTCCCTGGCCTGGGAACTTCCCATGCCCCAGGCCCAGCCAAAAAATAATAATAATAATAATAACATCTATTTTAGTGAAATGGAGTTTCTAGGTTAAAAGGCTCCTGTCTCCTTTGTTATTCCTTCCTCACTAATGAGGCCCTTCACCATCAACATTTGCATTTTTGGCCACGCCCACAGCATGCCGACGTTCCCCGGGCCAGTGATCAAACCTGAGCCACAGCAGTCACAACACTGATCCTCAACCCACCGAGCTACCAGGGAACTCCAGCATTTGCTTTTTCTTGAAAAGGGAAAGTTTCTGATGTATCAAGTTATGAAGTGGCTTTTTTTTTTCCCCCTTTTTCTGCCTTGGATTTCCTAACCTGCAAACTAATAATTCATATGTATCTTTCTATATATCTTTTCTAACACATTTTATAATGAGAGAGACACTATTCTTAGAATAGGAACCTTATTTGAAAGCGTATTTAAAATGCAGGATAATTGACAAGTGTGCTTCGGGTTCAATCAATTCATTTCGCTTTCCGGGCTTTTCCCCTTAGCGTCAGAACTGAGACAGAAAAGTCAGACATTCGTATTTACCAGCGGGTGCTTCAGTATTCATTTCATTTTCAGGAAGCATGAAATCACGCCCTGAAAATGTAATCGCCCTGAGCCGGCAGAGTAGGTCTGGAGTGCAGTTGTCAGAATCCCTGAGCCATGTCCAGGTTTTTCTAGCAGGGGGCAGGGGAGCGGTGCCGCCCGAGGGCTCAGGCGTCGTGCCCCCACTCCACCCCCGGCCCCCAGCAGGCAGGCCAGTCACTCTTGCAGTGCTCCCTATCTCTCTACCTAGCACTTCTGTCTCTGTCTCCGAAGTCGCAAGGGAAACGGCGGGTGACACACTGCAAAGGTACGTGGCATCTCAAGACCCCATAGCTCTCTGAGCGAGGCTGTGGCCCCGGCTGCAGACCCTCTTTCCATACAGGCCAATAGATACCCTCCTTGAAAATATTTTTGCAATGCAGACCGCTTTGGCTTGGATGGGTTTTAATATCAGCTATAAATTGGATCTTGATGGACGATTGGCTGATGGCAGGAACTCTGCTGAAAATCTGTGTAAACCCTGAGAGAGCTCTAGGGACCCCTGATGCCCGCTGTTTGAAACGGTGCCCTGCACTGCTAGCGCCTTTGGGTTTGGTGGTTGTGTGCCGTTATCCTAACATGCCTGGAAGAAAAACCCCAAAACCCCCCAAACACTGCTTTCCCTTGCTGCATTTTGGTGGTAGAGGCAGACCGTCTGACTTACCCATGCAGACAGGGCCCCGCTACTCCAGCCCGTCTTTAGGGCCCAGTCTGGGGACTGAGGACCACGCAGTCGGTAACCCTCCATCTCAGGAACTTGGACTTGCCGTTACCTTTTTCTTTCCTGGGTTTTAGTAAGTAGCTCTAACCTGGGTCTTGACGCATGATCGGCTGAGGACAGGAGCTCGGTTAAAGCTCGGTGTAACCCTAAGAGAAGAGTAGACCTCAGTCACAGGAACGCTCCGGGCACCAAACCACGATACCGTCCAGTGGGTGGTCCGATACGTTGACTCGCTGACTACCCATACCTGCGCAGGCTTCATGCGTGTGGCACCGGATGGCCTTATTTCTCTGTCGTCTGCGATGCCCTCTTATAAAGACAGTTAATGGACTTGCCTGCCGTTTAACCTGACGCTGTCACACCCACCCCTCCCTGCCCCCCTCCTGGCGGTCTGCATGTAGGGTGTTCAGTCGTGGTGGCCACCCCGTCTGACAGGCTGAGACTGGGTGTGGGATTAAGGAGGGGAAGGGGGCAGTTCCCTGGTGGCCTAGTGGTTAAGGATCTGGTGTTGCCACTGCTGTGGCTTGGGTTCGATCCCTGGCCCTGGGACTTCCAAGTGCCCCACATGCCACAGATGCAGCCAAAAAGGGGGTTGGGGAGAGAAGAGGTCAGGTGAGGAGTGCTTGGTGGAGGCACAGGGCAGGGTAGGTGTGTAGGTGGCAGAGAGAGAGGAGGATCTGGGGAGGGGGCGGCGGGGGGGTGGGGGGAGGTCATCTTGTACCTTAAGGTCACAGAAGAGGAGAGCGGGACCAGGCAGTCAGAGCTTAGACGGATTCTTGAACCCAGTGTGGGCCTTGGGCTCAGCAGCAGTAGATAAGATGACCTTGGCCTGGGGCGGGGGCGGGGGGGGGGGCTCGATAAGAAAGCCGGAAGTGCTGGGGGACCCAGAGGGGCTCTTTCCCTTGGACCTGGGAAGGACGGCGCCCAGCAAAAAGCATTCTAACAGGAGGGTCAGAACCCAGCGGCCGGCACACTGTGTGCAGGCGTGAGTGCATGTTGGTTTCACTTAAAAGTCAAACGTAATATGCAGAGTGAAGAGTGTCCCGCATGCATGCGTTGAAGACTGAGTTGCATGCACACAGTAACAGAAAACTGGCTGGGCCTCTCCTTATTTGGGCAATATTGCATGTGGCATTGTTTGAAAATCCTTCGGAATAAGGCTTACAAAACTAATTTGTAAATATGCAATTATTTTATGACTTCCTCACCCGCCTCCTCTCCGAGGAGGATTTATCTGTTGAATTATGTACAGATGTCCCAGCTGCCCAATTGAAATGCCATTAAGGCCCAGCCCTTGGATCGGCAGTGAAACATCAGGGTTCAGTGAGTTCTGAATCAGAACAGAATTCATCAAGAGCTCACGAGACGTTTTCTTTGGTCTTCTTATATCCTGAAAACTGTAGCCAAAAAACCCTAAGTGGCTTTCTTTTCAAAAGTCCAGGAGTTGCCCCTGGTCCATATATTATTGGGTTTTACTTTTGTCCCTATAATGTATTAAGACATCAGAAGTGATTTTGTTATCAAAATGTTTGTGCTAGAAAAGTTTATTTCCCAGTTTCTCTCTCTAATGGGCCTCTTGTTCTTTTGTTTTCTGTTTCTAGCATTTTCCTTTTCGCCTGCATCCTAGCATGTACTGCTGCTGATTTTTTTTATTCTTTGTGCTTGAAAGACTTGTCCGATGTAAAAGATATTTAAGACACATTTTTACATTGCGCCATAGCAAACCAATTTCAATATCAAAAGATATTTCATGAATCTTGATACTGAAATTGTGTAGACATTGAACTCAATAAAAAGTTTGGATTTCTTGTGTTAGTTGTAATTTGGGGGGGGGGCATTCTTCCCCCTCCTGATGATAAAGAAAATGTAAGCATTAAATTCTCTCCTGAAAATGAATTATTGAAATCTAGTTCATTCCTGCCTTTTATAATGTCTTACATTTTTCTTGTACTTAAGGAAGCATGTCAAAAGCACACGAGGTGAAAACTTTTGTTTCAAGCCGTGTAACTTTGTTTTAGTTAGTTTTCCCTAGGACTTTAACCAGAAATGACATAAAGAGCCAAGTTTTCACTTTTGTATCAGAAGGGTAGAGAAAACAGTAACTTTTTTTTTCAGGTACCCTGGGCACCGAGGTGTGGTACTGACGTCTTTGTTCTTTTCATAGAAGAAGGATATGTAAAAATGTTTCTCCGCGGACGCCCTGTTACCATGTACATGCCCAAAGATCAAGTGGACTCATACAATTTGGAAGCAAAAGTAGAACTGCCAACCAAGAGACTTAAGCTGGAATGGGTGTATCCTTTACTCGTTTGGTCTTACACGAAGTAATCAGCTGATGTAAGCGTCTATTGAAATTCAACTGTAGAAATTTATAAAACTAAACTGTGCTGGGGAGTTCCTATTGAGGCTCAGCAGGTTACAAACCTGACTGCTATCCATGAGGACTCGGTTTCAACCCCTGGCCTTGCTCAGTGGGCTAAGGATCCAGCATTGCCCTGAGCTGTGGCGTAGGTCGCAGACAAGGCTCAGACCTGGCGTTGCTGTGGCTGTGGCATAGGCCAACAGGTGCAGCTCCGATCCGACCCCTAGCTTGAGAACTTCCATAGGCTGCGGCCCTAAAACATAAAATACGTTTTTAGACCCAAAGAAAGAAAGAGGATACCTTGAAAGACTAGCATTCCCCTTCAACCAAATAGGGACTTAGCCTTGGCAGCCTAACTTCAGGTTAGGGTTGATTAAATGAAAGAGGAATATGAGTATGAACCCAGTACTAAATGAAGGGAATGAAATGTATGGCTTAAATTAATAGACATGAAGGTAGACGTCATACCACTTTAAAAAGAAAAAGAAGACACTCTCCCAAAATCTAGGCCACGAAAATCCGAGTCAGCCACATGACCAGCACTCTTGAGATAAAGCTGCTGGAGGCTTCGTAGTGTGAGATTTGGGGAAATGAATGAGCTTCCAAGGAGAGAAAAACCGAAAGGCAAGAAAATAGAGCCTGCGAAAGAGGGTGAATTGTTGGTTTATTATTTTGTTTTGCTTAACTGGATTTTACTTTACTTTCTTTTTTTTATTTTTATTTTTTCTTTTTACAGCCGCACCTGTGGCATATGGAAGTTCCCAGGCTAGGGGTCAAATCGGAGCTGCAGCTGCTGGCCTGCACCACAGCCACAACAACACGGGTTCCTTAACCCACTCGGTGAGGCCAGGGATGGAACCCACATCCTCATGAATACTATGTCAGGTTCTTAACCCTCTGAGCCACAACAGGAACTCTATTTTTACTTTTAGAAGCTATGCAGACTTTAAGACAAAGAACAAAAATCCTTTCTTCACCCTTGAAGAAATATATGTAGAGTACCAGTTTAATGCCAAGTCCTGAACACAAATTATAAGAAATTGGTTTAAACTGAAGCTGTTGTAACTTCAGTTAGAAGAATTACTATTTGAAATTATGAATTCATATTCTTTTTTTTTTTTTTAGGGCTGCATTTGCAGCATATGTAGGTTCCCAGGCTAGGGGTTGAATCGGAGCCACAGCCACAGGAACACGAGATCCGAGCCGAATCTGCAACCTACACCACGGCTCATGGCAACGCCAGATCCTTAACCTACTGAGCGAGGCCAGGGATCAAACCCACAACCTCATGATTCCTAGTCGGATTCATTTCCACTGCGCCATTACGGGAACTCCTAAAATCATATTCTTTAGAAATATTTTAGAATTATTTCTGTACCTAAATTTCTCTCCAAAAATATATTTTTTATTTTTTCAGATTCAGACATCATAATGGTTTACCTGCACCTATTTTGGAATCTCTTCTGGCATCTGTAATTGAAGTGATTCCATCCTTCTTCAGGTCAATAATTGGCTAAATGGGTTGAATCAAATCTGGAACACATTATTGAAAACACATTTGTTCAGCCTCCCCCCACTCATACTTTAGAGGATGCAAACAGGAGAATTTGCTCGAACGGTTATTTTTCACATCCAAGTTCATGTGATGTTTTGCTCTGAAATAGTTTTCAAAGTTTGGAAGTATTCATGCTAACGTCTTGGGTAATTATCCCTAAGGAGCGGGGGAATGACTGGGGCAGAAGAGGATCAAAATTTGTTACCTTGCATTGATTATATGTAGTTTACATTATTTACAAGTGTTTTTATAATGTGCAAAAAAAGGAAAGGTGTTTTAAATGAACGATTTGGCGCCAAGATTACTATAAACTTATAACTGATTTAGCTATATAAAGCCAATTATCAATATTTTAAAAACTGCTCTCTAAAGACTTTAAAAATATAAGGAATGTCAAAGCTCAAAGTTTTTTTCTTAGAATGGGATTCATAACCTCCAACTAAGTGGAAACAGTGGAGCCACTTAGCCTCGTCAGATGTATTTTGTTTTCCAAAGCAGCTGCAAAACCACCAGCTATATTAGGGATTCAGCTAATAGCCAAGTCACAATTCGAGAACCAGGCTGGGTCTCTCTCATGAAGCCGCAGAATAATGGCAATTTTAGGCCCCAGACTGTAGACATGTCTCAGGATGACATGGAGAGTTGGCAGGTGACACACTCCGAAGGCCCTGTTGCTTCTCATTTCCGTTCCCAGAGGTAAGCCCTCCCCTTGAAAAGATCAGAGATTCAAGAGGACACGTGATCACACTGGCTGTTCGGCAGAGCTCTGAAAGTAGTGTGTTAACTAGGATAAAGGTGCAGGAGAGGTGGCAGAAAGGGCAGAGGAACGCATTGAAAAGCAAAGCAGTCCCGCATGCTTGTGACCTTAGCGTCAAAACACGACTTCCGGTGATGGGGTCGGGGAGAGCCATGGCGTGCATGCAGCAGTTGAGTTTGGGATCTCAGGTCCCAGTCCAGGGGTCGAACCCGGGCCGCAGCCGTGAGCGTGCTGAATCCTAACCAGGAGACCGCCAGGGAACTGCCCCCAGGTGAGTTGATGTCTAGAGTCAGGTGGTCCCTTTAGCAGAAGGTGAGGGTAATCAGCCTTTCAGCAGACCAGCTTGGGAAGAATTTAAACCGCCACTAGGCGGGAGGAAAACAGGTGTCCTGGAACGATTTCAATAGTGCAGTAAAGAAAGGGGAGCCCTGGCCTTTGATTGATTCCCAGATCCAAGATTGATGGGCTAAATTGAAAAGTGTTCACCTCCTAATCACTTTACAAATGCCTGATCCAGCTCCCGTTAGCAGAGACAATGACATGTCACCATTTTTGATGGGGCTGAAAAATTCAGCTTTCATAATATAATGCATACATTCTAAAATAAAAACACATGTTTGTGCCATTAAAAATACGTATTTGTTTTAAATCAGTTACCATTTCCAGCTTAACTGCCTGCCTCTTGAGGGGGTCAGATGTGTTTGGCACGGATTATCTACAATTTAATCTAATTTAAAATAGGATGTTCCCTGGTGGCCCAGCAGGGCCACCGCTGTGTTGCCACCGCTGTGACACAGGTCACACGTGTGGCTCAAGTTCGATCCCTGGCCTGGCAGTTTCCACGTGCTGTGGGCATGGCCAATAAATAAATAAATAAACTAGTGACATCGATGGTGTTTTGTCAGCTCTCAAAGACGAAAAAGGTTTTTCTCTTGACCTTCATGAAGCTATGGGTACAGGGGCCGAGACTGTCGCAATAACCTGTACTTGCTTCCGACGGGCGAGACCCTCTATTTCATCGCGTCCGTGGTCGTGCTGTACAACGTGGAGGAGCAGCTGCAGAGGCATTACGCCGGCCACAATGACGACGTGAAGTGGTGAGTCCTCAAGCCTGATTCCCGTGGCACCTGTAGAAAGAACATCGGCCGAAAGCGCTCAGTAATGAGACAGAACTCAGAGAGGGAAGGGGATCTGAGAAAATCGGATCTTTGCGCAAAGCTCTGCTGTGTGTTCCGGCTTGTCTGCTCGCTACCTGGCTCTCTGAGATACCGTTTTAGTTTCCTGTCCTTAAAACACATCATCTTAACCAACCGTGTATGCTACACAGGTAGCACTAAAAGACATCTGTCTGGAGGTCTTCTCAGCATAGCTCGTGCTGATGACTTCTAATTTGGATCTTTTTTTTTTTTTTTTTTTTTTTGTCTTTTTAGGGCCACACTCGCAGCATATGGAAATTCCCAGGTTAGGGGTCAAATCAGAGCTACAGCTGCCAGCCTGCGCCACAGCCACGGCAATGCAGGATCCAAGCCCCATCTGTGACCTGCACCGCAGCTCACAGCAATGTCTGATTCTTAACCCCCTGAGGGAGGCCAGGGATTGAACTCGAATCCTCATGGATACTAGTTGGGTTCGTTACTGCTGCACCACCATGGGAACTCCGGATCTTTATTTTTTAATAAAAATGTGTTCCCTTATGTTTATGGCTGGGCCTGCTAGTCCCATAAATCATCTTTGATAGCAATTTTATGTATCTTGGAAAGATGGATGGATGGATGGATGGATTTTTATCCTACATCTCCAGCCGGTTATAAACAGCCTGTAAGAAAAAGATGGTGCCTTTACTATTTTTAAAATATTTTTTCAATTGAATTTTCATTTGATATTGGAGTATAGTTGATTTACAGTGTTGTATTCATTTCAAGTATACAGCAAAGTGATTCAGTCTACCTACACATATATTCATTCTTTTTCAGATTCTTTTCCCATATAGGTTATTACAGGATATTGAGCAGAGTTCCCTGTGCTCTACAGCAGGCCCTCATTGAGTATTTAGTTTCTATATAGTTGCATGTGGACGTTAATCCGAAACCCCTACCTTATCCCCGCCTCCCTCTTTCCCGTTTGGTAACTATACGTTTGTTTTCTACGTCTGTGAGTCTGTTCCTGTTTTGCAAATAAGTTCATTTATATCATTTTTTAGGTTCCACATGTAAGTGATATTTGTCTTTCTCTGTGACTTACTTGTATGATAATCTCTAGGTCCATCCATGTGCTGCAAATGGCATTGTTCCGTTCTTTTTTATGGCTGAGTAGTGTTCCAGTGCATATATACACCCCATCATCTTAATCCATTCCTCGGTTGATGAACATTTAGGTTGTTTCATGTCTTAGCTACAGTGAACACTGGGTGCATGCATCTTTTCAAATTATGGTTTTCTCTGGATATATGCCCAGGAGTGGGATTGCTGGATCAAATGGTAGTTGTGTTTTTAGTTTTTGAGGAGCCTTCATACTGTTCTCTGTAGCCGCTGCACCAATTTACATTCCCACCAACACTGTAGGAAGGTTCCCTTTTCTCCACACCCTCTCCAGCACTTATTATTTGTAGATTTTTTGATGATGACCATCCTGACTGGTGTGAGGTGATACTTCATTGTAGTTTTGATTTGCATTTTCCAATAATTAGTGATGTTGAGCATCTTTCCGTGTCATTCTGAGCCATCTGCATGTCTTCTTTGGAGAAGTGTCTGTTTAGATCGTCTGCCCATTTTTTTTTTTTTTTGATTGGGTTGTTTGTTTTTATATTGAGTTCTGTGTGCTGTTTGTCTATTTTGGAGATGAATCCCTTGTTGGTTACTTCATTTGCAAAGACCATCTCCCATTCTGTGGGTTGCCTTTTCTTTTTTTTTTTTTTCTCTAATGGTTTCCTTTGCTGTGCAAAAGCTTTTTTAGAAAAGTTTAATTAGGTTCCATTTGTTTATTTTTTGTGTTTATTTTCATGACTCTAACATGTGAATCCAAAAAGATACTGCTGTGATTGATGTCAGCGTGTCCTGCCTCTGTTTTCCTCTAAGAGTTTTATCATATCTGGCCTGACATTTAGGTCTTTAGTCCCTTTTGAGTTTGTTTTTGTGTGTGGTATTAGAGAATGTTCTAATTTCATTCTTTTACCTGTAGCTGTCCAGTTTTCCTAGCAACACTTATTGAAGAGACTGTCTTTACTCCATTGTATATTCTTGCCTCCTTTGTTGTAGATTAATTGACCATGAGTCCATGGGTTTATTTCTGGGCTTTCTATGTTGTTCCATTGATCCATATTTCTGTTTTTGTGCCAGTACCGTATTGTTTTGATGACTGTAGCTTTGTAGTATAGTCTGAAGTCAGGGAGCCTGATTCCTCCAGCTCTATTTTTCTTTCTCAGGATGGCTTTGACTGATAGCTTTGCTACTTCATATACTCAAAATGACTTCTTGATAAAGATTGTATGCTAATTAAGGGGATCAGAGATTAAATGGGACTTTCCAAGCAGAGGATCCTTTTTCCTTGAGTTTGACAATTTTCTGTCCATAAAGGAATTACGATAAAATGAAATAGGCACTAGTTGCCAAGGTCAGAGAATTTATCATGAGTCTGTAAGAAGTTAGGCACTGTATATTTCTTGCATTTAAATTCTGACCATATTATATCTGACCAAGGGAAAGTTGAAGCTTATCTTTAAAGAGTAGATATTTTACATATGTCTTTTTTTTTTTTTTTAGCCTTGCAGTTCATCCTGATAGGATCACAATAGCCACGGGACAAGTTGCAGGCACATCTAAGGATGGAAAAGTGAGTTATGTTTTCATATTTTTGTACCGAACTAGTAACAAAATAATTTTTTGAAAATATTTTGCTGACGATGGAGTTCCCATCGTGGCGCAGTGGTTAATGAAGCCAACTAGGAACCATGAGGTTGCGGGTTCGATCCCTGGCCTTGCTCAGTGGGTTAAGGATCTGGCATTGCCGTGAGCTGTGGTGTAGTTTGCAGACGTGGCTCAGATCTTGCATTGCTGTGGCTTTGGCGTGGGCTGGTGGCTACAGCTCTGATTCGACCCCTAGCCTGGGAACCTCCATAATGCCGCAGGAGCGGCCCTAGAAAAGGCAAAAAGAAAAAAAAAGAAAATATTTTGCTGACGAGTAAGCCTGCTTAGATATAAAGTGTCTGAGTACTTCTTGATCCTTCCTTTGAATTTATAATTGCAAATTAAAATTCTTACACTGACCTTGAAAGCCTCTTGAGCTCACCTTAATCTCAGCTAAGTTTTCCTTTTTTTTTTTTTAGGACCACACCCAAAGCATATGGAAGTTCCCAGGCTAGGTAGGGGTCAAATTGGAGCTACAGCTGCCAGCCTGTGCCGCATCCACAGCAATGCAAGATCCAAACCAAGTCTGCAACCTACACTGCAGCTCATGGCAATGCCAGATCCTTAACCCACTGAGCAAGGCCAGGGATCGAACCTGCATCTTCATGAATACTAGTCGGGTTCTGAACCCAATGAGCCACAAACAGGAACTCCAGAATTCATTAATTCTTAAGATACTGATTTACGCACATAATAAGCATCAAATGTTAAGTACACATTTATTAAGCAAAGTTAAGGTGTTCCCACTGTGGCCCAACAGGATCGGCGGCATCCCTGCAGCACCAGGACACAGATTTGATCCCTGGCCCAGCACAGTGGGTTAAAAGATCTAGAATTGCCGCACCTGCAGCATAGATCTCAGCTTCAGCTTGGGTGTGATCCCTGGCTTCGGGACCTCCATATGCCATGGGGTAGCCAAAAAGAGAAAAAAAAAGTTAAAATCATAATAAATAACCATTGGACGATGGGGCGTTTTGCCTCTCCCGAGAATCTCAGACACCCTCTGCCATGAGTGCCATGACCAGGACCTCGCCCCACGGGGTTTGTGTCTGTCTGTAATCTACAAGGGCGACGGAGGGTTGTAACACATTTTGTAAGCACTTCAGCAAGACTCTAGTTAGTATTTTAAGGAACCAGAGAAGGAATCGGTAGAATTTGACAAGTTCAAAACCGGCTTCCACACTTCCTGAGCTACCACAACCTGTGGACATTGCCGTGTCTTCTCCAAAACGTCTTGCAGCTTTTCTGACACCTCCTTTTGTACAGTTTATCATGGTAGCATGTATGATCTGAAACTAATTACAGGAAGTCATTCTTCCTTTTTTTTTTTTTAGCTTTTCAGGACCAAACTCACAACATATGGAAGTTCCCAGGCTAAGAGTCGAATCAGAGCTACAGCTGCTGGCCTACACCACAGCCACAGCAAGGCCAGATCTGAGCTGCGTCTGCAACCTACACCCCAGCTCACGGCAAGCAACCCACTGAGCGAGGCCAGGGATCAAACCCAAGTCCTCATGGATACTAGTCGGGTTCATTACCACTGAGCCACAACAGGAACTCTAAGAGAGTTTTTAACTAATCACAAAAATTCTAAATTTTTCTTTGTGTGAAATCACTTTTCTTTGGTGTCCAAGAATGTTAAGCTCTTAATGCCATTTGGTGGTGACCACTGAGAGGAATTTAAATACGTTTACAGCCTCGTAGCAAACAAACGCTAAAAGAATAACCCTTAAACGGGACTCCATTTTTCTTGTCACCTTTCATTTTTAAAATTCAGATGCATTAGATGTATAAATGAGAATATCAATTCCTGTGGTCCAGTTATCAAGCATTGGTTATTCAAAATTTAAAACGTGACAGACCTTAGTGTTCCCTGGTGGGGCAGTAGGTCAAAGATAGGCGTTGTCACTGCAGCAGCTCGGGTCCCTGCTGTGGGGCAGGTTCAGTCCCTGGCCCGGGGATTTCTTCACGCCGTGGCTGCAGCCAAAAATAAATAGATAAAATTATCCTGGATAGACCTCTCCTAAGGTTTCTTTGGTCGCAGGGGCCATGACCTTCTGGAAGACATTGGGACTGTTTTATTTATATTAAAAGGCAGCATATTCCAATGCAGAAGAAAAAAAAACTTCTGTTTTGACCAAATTGAAGCAATCTTGTAGCTTCAGGGTGTAAAGGCGACTGCGCAGACCCGGCCTGACTGGCGACGCTATTGTTTTCTTTCTAAGCAGCAGCTGCCCCCACATGTGCGCATCTGGGACTCCGTGACTCTGAACACGCTGCACGTCATTGGCATCGGGTTTTTTGACCGGGCCGTCACCTGTATCGCATTCTCCAAATCTGTGAGTAGGAAGGAGCCCGCGGGTCCTGGGGTCTTTGTCCCCGGGGGAGGAGAGAGAGAAATCCGCCCGTCATTGCCTGGGGGCCTGTTGATTTGAACTCTGAATCCTTCCTGCTTCCCAGGTGCCCTCCTCCAGAAGTCACAGGCTTCCCCGGGGTGTCACACTCTTCTAATCAGAGGTTTGCCGCCACGCGCCCGTGGCGATGAGACGGGGCCCTGCGGCCACCTTGTCTTCTGCTCCTGGAGGCCGTCTTGCCGGCTCTGGCCTTGAATGTCCCCTCCCTACCCCCCAGGTGGCCCACGCCTGTCTGTGCCATCCACTGCCGGGCTGGCTCGCCGTGTGGCAATAAGCAGGGCCCGGAGGAGCCTCCTGGTCTCCCAGGGTTAATCAGGATGCGCCCGTTGGACAGACCCCCCTTCAAACCACCCCCGCAGCCAGTTTGGGGACGGGCACACGTTCACATCAGCGCCCCCCTGCATTGCACTCTGATGCCTTCTCTCCCGTGATAACCTGATGGTGGCCTGTCCACGTCAGGGCCCAAGGGCCTGGGCCTAGTGGGCGGCGGCGGAAACTGGCTCTGCAGCCCCCGGAGGCGGGTTCTAACAGCATCAGTGGTGAAGAGCCCCTTCCTTGATCCTTCCTTCCTGCTCCTGTCCCGTTGTCACCCTGAGGTCACCTGCTCCCCCGTCTGTCTGCCCCAGTAATCAGCAGGTGTCAGAAGCAGTGGGTAAATGTTTTGTAATGAAAACGCTAGTGGACTCGTTATGAAAAGAAAATGAGTGTCTTTTTTTGAGGGGTGGGGGGTCTTTTTTAGGGCCGCACCCACAGCACTTGGAGGTTCCCAGGCCAGGGGGTTGAATGGGAGCTGCACAGCCACAGCCACGCCAGACCCGAGCCTCATCTGCTGAGGGCAAGGCCAGATCCATAACCCACTGCATGAGGCCAGGGATTGAACCTGTACCCTCGTGGATCCTAATCGGGTTCGTTCCCAACGAGCCGCAGCGGGAACTCGTGCGTGTTCCCTGGTCATCGCACACATCGCCCTGTTTGGTTCTCAGCTGTCGCCTTCCTGTGACCTTTCTCTTCCAGAACGGAGGAAGCAGCCTCTGCGCCGTGGACGACTCCAACGACCACGTGCTGTCTGTGTGGGACTGGCAGAAGGAGGAGAGGCTGGCAGACGCCAAGGTCTCCCTCCACGGATGGCATTGGGTGGCACCGTCCTTTCCCGCGGGGGCCCTTCTCCTGCGGGCTCCCGGCTGGCTTCTCACGTCCCGCCGGGCTGTGGGCTCCTGCCCCCGGCGGGCCCCTCAGGCAGGACCCCTTCACGGAGAAGGCCCTTGGAGCCAGCCCTGTCCCCTCATCCCCGAGTCCTGGCAGCCCAGTGTCAAGAAGGGTTCTGCACCCTCGTTTTACAGCCACGGCCCCATCATTGTTCCATTGTTCCTGTGCCCACTTTCTTCATGTCACACGCACCGCCAGCGATCGTCCCCTGGGCACGTGCGTGCCAAGGAGGCCCTGGAGTGGGGGGTGACAAGTGAGGCGTGCCCGCTGCTGGGGGGAGGCGGAAGGAGAGTCAGCGCAGCCTGGGGCTTGTCTGGAGCTGCGTGGACCCCGGAAGGGTGAGCGAGGGTCACGGCCAGATCCCAGGCCTCGCAGGGGGACTCCTCCCACAGCAGCGGTGCCCATCAGACTTCCCGGTATGGCCACGTGCTTTCCTTCAGCTTTTTCATGCTCTCCTCCTGTGCAAACCATGATGGGATCTATTTTTACAAAGTGACTTCAGCGTGGGCTCCTGCTGGCATTCCTTAACCTCAGCTCACCTTCCTGTCTTAATCGTGGGCTCCTGAGTCACCTGACTTACTTAAGGATCGCCGTTAGATTACCCGACTCACCTCCCTTTCGTGTGTGGGGGGCAGGGGGGATGCAGACCCTGTGTTCTAATAAGGCAGGAATGTGCCTCTTTTTATGCTGCAACTATGCCTTCCCGTATCCTGCTCAGGAATTTAAGCTCTTGCTCTGTCGCAAGGTGGGAAGGAATTAGAGGATGTTATTGTCCAGGTTTTAGCAGGTGTAACTGAACTGTCAAGCGGTGGGAGCGAGCGGGGTCAGATCCATCGGCCCGGGCGGCAAGTCGTAGAAATCAGGATATAACAGGGAGGGGTGGAGAAGTGGAACCCAAGAGCCAGATCCCCCGCTGGACTCCAGGCTGTCGCCAAATCACCGGCAGAGTCCTGGGGATTAGAACTCAGGGGGGAGTCCTGGGGCAGACAGGGCAGCCAGAGTGGGCCAGCAGTGATGGCGCTGCATAAAATCCAGATTCGGGGGCCCTTCCCCTCACTAGATGCGGACGAGGCCAGTGACTCTTAAGTCCCCAGCTGCTCCTTCAGCCAGAGCACACGGTGCGGATGCGCTTTGCCAAATCCTGGAAGGAGGCCCCCACGGCCCCACCCCCAGGGCTCAGTGCAGCGGGGGAGTCAGACAAGGAGGCAGCGAGTAGGCAGCCCACAGCCCCAAGCTTAGTGTTCACAGTGGATGCATTCACTGGATGAGGACACCGAGAGGCCTAGTGCTCACCCTGACAGGTTGTGTACCTGTGGCTCTGATCTTCGGTTTTTTTAAGTGTCTTCATAAATTTGAGACAGCTGATTCTCCTGTTTTGCTCAAAGTGTTCTAACGAAGCTGTGTTTGCCGCGGATTTCCACCCCACGGACACCAATATAATCGTTACCTGCGGAAAATCACACCTCTACTTTTGGACACTAGAAGGAAGCTCCCTGATTAAGAAGCAAGGGTTATTTGAGGTAAGGTTAATTGGCATTTGTCGTTTTATGTTTCGGCAATGGCACTGGTGACCACCAAGCTTTTAAGGCAGCTTTGAGGCACCCTAGTCTTACTTGGCAGATGCAGGGGTGATCAAGACTGTCCCCGGAGAGCCCTGACAGAGCTGGGGAGCCCCTGTGTTTTATGGAGAACCCTGGTGATGCTGAGAAGGAAGGGCCAACACAGGGAGAAGCTCCAGAAAAGAATGCCCGGGGGGAGGGGTGGCCCTACCACTGAGTGTTCATTGCAAAGAGCAAGGACGAAGGTGCTGGAGAGACCGCAGAGCTACGCTGCCGAGGGTGGTGGGCCCTGTGTGCCCTTTAGTAGGGCCACCTGGGGGCTCTTGAGAACGTTGGGGGGACACCTGCTGTTCCGGAGGGCCTTTAGCCACCACTGCCTGGAAGCTGAGTTAGAGGACCTTTATTCTGGTACCAGGGTCTGTCCTTCAGGCCATCCTCCTGGCAACATGCCCCCTTAGCCCCTCCAACCCCCTCTTCCACTCGCCACTGCCTGCAACCTTGTAAGCACCAGAAATCTCTTGATAAGTACCAGAGAGGCTCAGGACATAGGAGTGAAAGGCCCACAGTCTGGCAGCAAAAGCTGACCCTCTCCTGCCGGGGGTGACTGTGATTCCAGTCATGATTAATATAAACAGAAGGATGTCTTGATTAAAAATATATGTGAGGAGTTCCCATCGTGGCTCAGTGGTCAACGAATCCGACTAGGAACCATGAGGTTTCAGGTTCGATCCCTGGCCTTGCTCAGTGGGTTAAGGATCCAGCGTTGCTGTGAGCTGTGGTGTGGGTTGCAGACGCGGCTCGGATCCCGAATTGGTGTGGCTGTGGTGTAGGCCGGTGGCTACAGCTCTGATTTGACCCCTAGCCTGGGAACCTCCATATGCCATGGGAGCGGCCCAAGAAATTGCAAAAAAGAAAAAAGAAAGAAAATATAAAAAAATAAAATTAAATTAAAACATATGTGAATGTTTTTTAAACATTCTGCAGAAGCAGGAAAAGCCGAAGTTTGTCCTCTGTGTGACTTTTTCTGAAAATGGTGACGCCATCACCGGAGATTCAAGTGGCAACATCCTGGTCTGGGGAAAAGGTAACCAGTGCCTGCTCCCGGAGCAGACGGTTTTGGGTGATGTTTTAAGTAAGAAGCCAAACGTGGCCTCCATAGAAATTGTCGGTTAACTTGCAGAGTTACTATTTGATTCCAAGCTAACACTGGTGCATACGAGCAGGAGACTGGAGCAGAGGCGAACAAGACTAGAAGGCTGCTGACTTCCGTCGCTCTGAAAGGCTCTTCATAAGTCAGAAAGAGAAGGACAAATACCCTCTGATATCACTTATATGTGGACTCTAAAATATGACACAAATCTGTGAAACCAAAAGACTCACATAGAGAACAGATGTGTGGTTCCCACAGGTGGGGAGGGGAGGATGGGGCTTGGGGTCAGCAGATATAAGCTATTATATATAGAATGGAAGGCCACTGAGGTCCTACTGTATGGCACGGGGAGTTACATTCAGTATCCTGTGATAAACCATAATAGAAAAGAATTTGTTTTGTCCATGCCTGCAGCAAGCAGAAGTTCCCCAGCCAGGGATCAACCCTGCACCACAGCAGTAACCAGGGCCACAACAGTGACAATGCCAGGTCCTTAACCCATTGAGCCACCAGGAAGCTCTGAAAAGAATATTTTTTAAAAAATATGTATATTGGAGTTCCTCTCATGGCTCAGCAATTAACGAAACCAACTAGCATCCGTGAGGATGCAGGTTCGATTTCTGACCTCACTCAGTGGGTTAAGGACCTGGCATTGCTGTGAGCTGGGGTGTAGGTCACAGACGCAGCTTGGATCTGGCATTGCTGTGGCTCTGGTGTAGGCCGGCAGCTGCACCAGAGCAGTAGGGCACTAGGGCAGTTGACCCCTAGCCTGGGAACCTGCTTATGCTGTGGGTATGGCCCTAAAAAAACAAAAATAAAAATTAAAATTGAAATATGTATATTGGAGTGCCTGTTGTGGCTCATCAGGCTAAGAACCTGTTGTAGTCTCTGTGAGGATGCGGGTTGGATCCCTGACTTCCATCGGTGGGTTAAGGGTCCAGCATTGCCACGAGCTGCAGCGTAGGTCGCAGATGTGGCTCAGATCCAGCGTTGCCGTGGCCGTGGCATAGGCCTGCAACTGCAATTCTACCCCTAGCCCAGGAACTTCCATATGCTACAGGTGTGGACATAAAAAGAAAAAAAAAATTTTTTTAATATTAAATAAAAAAGAATACATATATGTATGTATCACTGAATCACTTTGCTGTACAGCAGAAATTAACACAATATTGTAAATCAACTCAACCTCAGTAGAAAGTGAAATAAAAGGTTCAAGTCCAAGGCAGTCTAATGGGATTAACAGCTTTCTTAGGAGATCTGACAACAGTGGTGACAAAGTCATCCATGACCGTTTAGCTCTACAGTAAACTTTTCGGGTTCACAAAGCGCTTGGCCAAGGTCGACTGAGTACCACTGCATGGGGGCCGCGTGCCAGACGCCGGGCGTGCGGGTGCTCAGGTGGGAGTCCCCGCTGTCAGGGGGCGGACCGTGTGGTGAGGACCTTGACTCGGAAACATTCCCTCTGCCAAGTTCAGTGAGCACGCGTGCGCACTCACCACGTGCCAGGAAGCCAAGGGGAGATGCCCCATCCCGGGCCTCAGGGGTCTCAGAGCTTGGGGTGGTTGGGGGCGAAGGTGGGAAGAGAACCCGTCAAGGCCACTTCAGACGAATTCAGTGGCTTCGGCATGTCCCCTGCTCCTCTGGGTGCCAGGGGCTCGACACACCGCTTCATTTCACCCCGAGAACAACCCAGTGGGATAAGCAGCAGCCCCGTGGCCAGAAACCGAGGCAGAGCAGCTGCAGAGACACACAGCTCCCCTCTCAGCCGCACGTGGTCTGACGCTGTGCTATGCTTCGTGTCAGTGTGTTTTCCCTAATTAATGTTTAAAAGGCATGCTATTGCAGTGCAGTGGCTTCACAGTGTTGGGTTCATTTCTGCCCAGCAGCGGAGTGACTCGGTCACACACACATCTGTCCTCTTTCTCGTATTCTTCTCCCTGATGGTCTGTCACAGGGTGTTGACTGGAGTCGCCCGTGCCCTGCAGAAGGACCTTGTGGTTAATCCGTGCCCACATAGAATAGCCCGCCCCCGCTACTCCCAACCTCCCGGTCCATCCCGTCCCCTGCTTCCCTTAATGATAAGGTCACCCACGTCATGCTTGTCTGGTGCTCTGGCAACGTCTAGAAAGCGGATCCTTAGGCGATTCACACCAGAATGGTGTTCCGACAATGTTACGTTTTAAAACAGAAAGGAAGCGAGTCGGGCAGAGGTGAGCCTTTTGACAGAGTGCTAAGCGTGTTTTCTTGCTGTGTTTAGGTACGAACCGAATAAGCTATGCAGTTCAAGGGGCCCACGAGGGTGGTATTTTTGCACTTTGTATGTTAAGGGACGGCACGCTGGTGTCGGGAGGCGGGAAGGACCGCAAACTCATTTCTTGGAATGGAAACTACCAGAAACTCCATAAAACCGAGGTAAGACAGCCAGTCATGTTACGGACGTTCGTTTTGAACCTTCAGTGGTTAGGCTAAGCCGTTTCCTTGTAGGCTCAAAATCTCTAGCTTACTGTTTTGAAAATTGCTTCGATAAAATGTTACTAAGGGGGGTAATATTTTGTAAAAACCATGGAAGCAGGTTAACTACCAAAATAGAATTAGGCTTATAAAATTTGAGGTTGTAACATTTCACATCTAGGATAATATTATTATTACTATTATTATTATTTGGCTTTTTTAGGGACACATCCGTGGCACATGGAGGTTCCCAGGCCAGGGGTCGAATCGGAGCTGTAGCTGCCAGCCTACACCACAGCCACAGCCACGCCAGATCTGTGACCTACACCCCAGCTCACAACAGCACCAGATCCTTAACCCACTAAGCGAGGCCAGAGATCGAACCTGCAACCTCATGGTTCCTAGTTGGATTTGTTTGTACTGCGCCACAATAGGAACTCCATTGTGTAGCACTTTTTACAAGATTTGACCAGCATTTGATTGAACCCGTGTTAAATTATAACCGTCACAGATACTCCGAAGCCTCTGGTTTTATGGAAGATATTCACCCCTTTGAAGTATCTACAGTTCCTCTTCATCAGCCTGGATTGTTATCAGCTTTTCTCAAATCTGTGCTAAGAAACCACGCTGGCAGTATAGACAGTTTGTATGTGAACAGGCTGCTTCCTGCCACCCCAGAACCTCGGTGCCTGGAGTCACCCCCAGAGTCTCGCTGCGATGTTTCTTCTTTATATAAAGTGCAAGGACTTCTGTTTATTTTATCATAGCAAGTTGTTCTTGGCTGGTGTATTGTACAGTTATTTTTATTAACATTTAGATAATCCCATATGTTTACCAACATGAGCAGCGGGTTTCAAAACTAAAGTTACAGTTACAATACATTTTTAGGAAATCTTACTATGGCATATTTTGTATATATACAGATATAAATATATATTGTATATAAGTACACACACACATACATAATACATATATATTGGCCACAGCTTGCAGCAACTTGATGTGGGATCTCAGTTCCCAGACCAGGGATTGAACCTGGGCCGCAGCGGCTAAAGCGCCTGAGTTCTAACCACTAGACCACCAGGGAACTCCCCTATAAATTCATCACTTTCCAGATTTTACCTGGTCCTGTTTTCAGAAGTCATAAGTAATATTTCTTTTTTTCTTTAGTCTGTTACAAAAAAAATGCTTTATTCTTGGTTTTTTACTTTAACAGCCTTATGTTTGCTGACTCTTTTAAGTTACATAAAATGTTTGGAGTTTAGGGAGTTCCCTGGTGGCTCTGTGAGTTAAGGGTCCAGTGTTGTTATTGCTGTGGGGTCGATGCTGTGGCACAGGTTTGATCGCTGGCCCCAGAACTTCCACATGCCGTGGGTGTGACCAAAAAAAAAAATGTTGGGAGTTTGAACGTAAGATGTGGGGTTTCAGTCCACTCAGGTATTTCTCTCCATGGCTCATGTGTGCATGTGATTATAAGACCTATCATCACAGTCAATAAACAAGTATATTGAATGACGGAGCTCATAATTCAGAGGCATTTTAAATCTTTGCTTTTCCATGCAGATTCCAGAGCAGTTTGGCCCCATCCGGACAGTGGCCGAGGGCAAAGGTGATGTGATCTTGATAGGCACGACCCGAAACTTTGTTCTGCAGGGCACGCTGTCAGGCGACTTCACACCCATCACGCAGGTACCTGCCAGCCCAGCTGAACGAGCCCACAAACACGTGCACTTTGTGTAATATTACAACATAAGGAGTTCCCTGGTGATGCAGTGGGTTAAGGAGCCAACACTGTCACTGCAGTGGCTTGGGTTACTGCTGTGGCATGGGTTCCACCCCTGGCCTGGGAACTTCCACATGCTATGGGCATGCCCCCCCCCCCCAAAAAAAGAATATAAGAAAGCATTACAAAGAAGAAATTCTTTCTGTGTTAGATCCTAACATAACCCTCCAGCTTCGGAGCTGGAGGCACTGTCGTAAGTTGGGCAGGAAGAGGCACAGGTGTGAGCAGTTACAGAGCCTGCAGAAAGCCGTGGCTCACGGTCCTGCAGGGCCCCGGAGTGTCGGACGTAACATTTCAGAGCACTTCCGTGTGTCTTGGTTCTTTGTAGGGTCACACTGATGAGCTCTGGGGACTGGCCATCCATGCCTCAAAACCTCAGTTCCTGACCTGTGGGCACGACAGGCATGCCACCCTCTGGGACGCTGTTGGTCACCGGCCCGTCTGGGACAAAATAATAGAGGTAGACATGCATGTTATAGTCCATCTTCCTTATAAAAATTCCTCTGGAACATGTTGGGTTTTTTTTTCTTTGCATGAGATTAATAGCGATATAAAATTGTCCCAAAGCCAATGTCACTTAATTTATCACCTTCCAACTGCATTGATTTAAACGTTGCCTTGAGCGGTCTCATCCACGTAATTCTGAAGTTTGCTGTTGCATTTTGGAGGCAGCAGGTTAGCCTTCCCAAGCTGGTGGCTGGGTTTCCTGAAGAGTCTCTTCACTGGCTTAAATGCTGAGAAAACCTTGTTATGAGCCTACATTCTGTGTACAGGTCAGAGCTGTAGCCACTGGCCTACGCCAGAGCCACAGCAATGCAGGATCCAAGCTGCGTCTGCGACCTACACCACAGCTCACGGCAACTCCGGATCCTTAACCCACTGAGCGGGGCCGGGGATCGAACCTGCATCCTCATGGATACTAGTTGGGTTCGTTAACTGCTGAGCTACAACAGGAACTCCCAGAGCACCTTTTGAGTGAGAATTTATAAGCTGCTGTAACAGCAGACAGGCTGATTTGTCTCTGCAAAGTTGAGTTTGATGGTGAAGGTGATGGGGGTTAGTTGAGTCGGCACGTCTGTGACCTTTGCCGAAGGAACTCGGATTGTCCATCAGTGCTGGAGCATTCTTGCCCCACAAGCCACACTGCGACGTCTGCGTCTATTGAGCCCTGTACGTGTGTTATCCTTCATCCTTGCAGCAGCCCTGCAGGTGGAAATTTTTGACCCTGATTAGGAAATTGAACTCAAATAGCTCCCCAAGGTCGCTGACTCGGTGCTCAGTCTGACTCCCAAACCTGGGTCTTCCCTGCATCCTACTGAGTCCGTGTTTCTGCCCTCCTGCCCTTCGCTTTTGGAGAAGGTTCTGCCAGAGACTGGGGCTGGCTGGTCACTGGTGGAGCTGAGCGCTGAGATGATGGGGACCGGGTGTGACAGCACCACCGTCACGAGACTGTTAGCCCACTCAGCCCGACACAAGGGCACGGGCACAGAACCTGGTGCCCAAAAGATGGGCAGTTAAGGCCTAGCTCCCTTACTCACTGGCCACTGGCGAAAACACTCACATGTCTTCCTCTCAAAATGTCACGAGCCCCTGGTGGGCTACCCAGTAAACCTTCAAGGGCACGTGATTTCTTGCGCGCATCCGTGGCAGCCCTGAACTTAATCACAGCTTCTGCTTTGGAAAAGCGTGGCAGAAATGTAATCAATACCTGAAGGGCTTCTTTATTTCTTTTTCTTTTTTTTCCCCCCGGTTTATCCAGTGTATCTGAATACCTCCTTCTGCTTCTATTTCCAGTGCTTTCTTGGTCTGTGATTAATCTCTTCTCACTTTATTTGTCCAAAGCACTCCTACCAAGTGATGTTTTAAAACACAGATTCAGACAGACTTGTGGTTGCCAGGGGAGAGTGGGGAGGCAGTGGGATGGGCGGGGAGTTTGGGGTTAGTAGATGCATGCTATTACATTTAGGATGGATAAGCAGGGAGTTCCTGTCCTGGCTCAGCGGAAACGAATCTGACGAGTATCCATAAGAACGCAGGTTCGATCTCTGACCTCACCCAGTGGTTAAGGATCTGGTGTGGCCATGAGCTGTGGTGTAGGTTGCAGATGAGGCTCAGATCTGTCATTGCTGTGGCTGTGGTGTAGGCTGGCGGCTACAGCTCCAATTCAAGCCTGGGAATGTCCATATGCTGCAGGTACAGCCCTAAAAAGACAAAAAACAAAAACGAAAACAAAAGAATGGATAAGCAATAAGGTCCTGCTGTACAGCACAGGGAACTAGATCCAGTCTCCTGGGTAGAGCAGGTTGGAAAAGAATATAAAAAAGAATGTGTGTACATGTTATCACGGAGTCACTTTGCCGTACAGCAGAAATTGGCACAACATTGTAAACCAACTATAATTTAAAAATTAATTCTTTTAGAAAAGGGGGTGGGGAAATACATATTCAGGAGTTCTCTGGTGGCCTCGCAGTTAAAGGATCTGGCAATGTCACTTCTATGGCTCTGGTTAAAGCTGTGGTGCGGGTTCAATCCCTGGCCCAGGAACTTATGCATGCCACAGGCACAGCAAAATAATAATAATAATAATAATAAAACACAGATTCAATCATGGTGCTCTTTTTATCCCTTTCTTTTTACAGCCGCATCTGTGGCACACAGGAAGTTCCCGGGCTAGGGGTTGAGTCAGAGCTGCAGCTGAGGCCCACACCACAGCCACTCCAGACCTTATCCCACTGAGCGAGACCGGGGATCAAACCCGCATCCTCATGGATCCTCGTCAGGTTCTTAACCCACTGAGCCACAGTGGGAACTCCCCATGTCGCTCTTTTTAGTGGAAGAAAAAAGTCGCTACCACCGTGTCTTTCCTGGCGATCACCGTCCTTACCGTGGCAGCGCAGCCCACGTCGCTAGCATCGTTGTACGTCCTGCATCGTGAACCCACGGACTCTACCTGCCCTCCCTCAAACATGCCCCAAACCGTGTTGCCTCTCCCTCCGTGACTGCATTGCTGTCCCCTTGACACCTGAATCTGAAACACTGTTGATGTGCCCTGTCATTCGCCAGTGGTGATTCTTCCTATACGGGGAGGCCCGAGACACAGGCCGCCAGCACCAGCACCAGGAAGCCTCGACCCCGCTTCCCCGTCTGACTGTACCTAACGCTCCCTCTCCAGCTCGTTTGACCGCTTTCATCCATCATGTTCCACCTGGTATCCGAGGTGGTGACAAACACGAACATGTCCCCCTGGAGCCCAAAGCCTTACTCATCTCGAGATCCGTCTAGGGCGGCCATGCTGCCATGCACCCAGTTGGAGGCGCTCACCCACTATCGACCTGATGGCGGTGGGTGCAGTGGTCCTGTTTCCAGGGATCCAGCACCAGCTTACCATTCAGCATGGGGTTCAACTGATGGGGCCTCCAAGACTTGAAGAAGAACGTGTCTGTGTTGATCTGTCATCTGCTTACCGAATACATGAAAGAACATAAGACAGAGAGTGGAAGTTCCCGTCGTGGCTCAGTGGTTAACGAATCGACTAGGAACCATGAGGTTGCAGGTTCGATCCCTGGCCTTGCTCAGTGGGTCAAGGATCCGGCGTTGCTGTGAGCTGTGGTGTAGGTTGCAGACATGGCTCGGATCCCGCGTTGCTGTGGCTCTGGCATAGGCCGGCGGCTACGGCTCCAATTAGACCCCTAGCCTGGGAACCTCCATGTGCCGTGGGTGCAATCCTAGAAAAGACAAAAAAAAAAACATAAAGTGACCACTTATAAGAGGATAAGAATTTAGAATTGTTGTGACATGATCTTCATCAGAATAGAAAAACATTTTCATCTCGGGAGAGGACAGATTTTTTCTAAATGGGGCCACGTAGCCCTGAGGGGTTGGAGCTGTGCTTATGTGTGTTATATGCGATAGGCTGTGTCTGGCCATCAATTTACACTTCCTTTACAATATTTTAGGATCCTGCTCAGTCTTCTGGTTTTCATCCTTCAGGGTCTGTGGTTGCAGTTGGAACACTGACTGGGAGGTAAGTGCCTGGCTCGTGCCTCCAAAGTTCACTGGTAAGAGGCCGTTGTGCGTGTTTCTGCAGTGACGGGTGCGGCGCAGCTCCCGCCGGCCTGTCTCTTGGCTTCGAATGCTTTACCAAGAACTAAGTCAGAACTGGACAGTAAAACCTGAGCCAGTGGTCCTTCCCATTTTGGACCTTGGGAAAGCCCGAGGGAGGCTCTGGACCCCTGGAGGCCCCACCCCCCATTTTCCTATGATTTCAGCTTTGGAACTGGGGCAACAAAGCATTTCAAAGCACTGAGGATTTTGCTTTTTTTTTTTTTTTTGGCTACGCCCTCAGCAGGTGGAAGTTCCCAGGCCAGGGATCAAACCGCATTGACCCTAGCCACGGCAGTGACAACACTAGATGCTTAACCCACTGCCCCACTCAAAGCACTGGGGATTTTAAAATGCTTTTTCTTTCTACCCTTTCAAAATTTTAGAAACTGCCCCAGTCTTGAGCTTCATGTTCGACTCAGCCAACGCTTCCACGCGAAGCGCCTCCAGTGTGCCAGGAGGGAGAGCACCATTGAATGTCAGCTTCACCATTTAGCCGCAGTGTGTCTTTGAGCCAGTTACCTAACCTCTCTGAGCTTGTTTCTTCCTCTGCAAATTGTGACAGTACATCTGCCTCGCCGTACACTGACGGCTCAGGGAGACACTGTAGGAAGCAGCTCCTGGGGTGCCTGGCAGGCAATTTCTCTGGTTATTATCACTGTCATTAAGATGCCATTTTATGTTATTTGCGTAGTGCATACATTTATTCTAGTTTAACGCATATACTGTTTTTTAATTTCCTACTCTCTAAAAAGCATACCACTGGAGTTCCCACATGGCTCAGCGGGTAACCCAGCTGGCGTCAGTGCAGTGGCATGGGTTCGAGCTCTGGCCTGGGAACTTCTGCATGCCATGGGTGCAGCCAAAAAATTAAAAAATTTTAAGAATAAAAAATAACTTTCAGAGTTCCCATCATGGTGCAGCAGAAATGAATCTGACTGGGAACCACGAGGTTGCAGATTTGATCCCTGGCCTGGCTCAGTGGGTTAAGGATCTGGCGTTGCCGTGAGCTGTGGTGTAGGTCACAGATGCATCTGGGATCCCACATGGCTGTGGCTGTGGTGCAGGCTGGCGGCTGTAGCTCTGATTGGATCCCTAGCCTGGGAACCTCCATATGCCACGGGTGTGGCCCTAAAGAGCAAGGTAAATAGGAGTTCCCGTCGTGGCTTAGTGGTTAACGAATCTGACTAGGAACCATGAGGTTTCGGGTTTGATCCCTGGCCTGGCTCAGTGGGTTAAGGATCCGGCGTTGCCGTGAGCTGTGGTGTAGGTTGCAGATGCAGCTGGGATCCCACGTGGCTGTGGCTGTGGCTGTGGCGTAGGCCGGCGGCTATAGTTCCGATTGGATCCCTAGCCTGGGAACCTCCATATGCCACGAGTGTGGCCCTAAAAAGCAAGGTAAATAGGAGTTCCCATCATGGTTCAGTGGTTAACAAATCAGACTAGAAACCATGAGGTTTCGGGTTTGATCCCTGGCCTGGCTCAGTGGGTTAAGGATCCGGCGTTGCCGTGAGCTGTGGTGTAGGTTGCAGATGCAGCTGGGATCCCACGTGGCTGTGGCTGTGGCTGTGGCGTAGGCCGGCGGCTATAGTTCCGATTGGATCCCTAGCCTGGGAACCTCCATATGCCACGAGTGTGGCCCTAAAAAGCAAGGTAAATAGGAGTTCCCATCATGGTTCAGTGGTTAACAAATCAGACTAGAAACCATGAGATTGCGGGTTTGATCCCTGGCCTGGCTCAGTGGGTTAAGGATCCAGTGTTGCCGTGAGCTGTGGTGTAGGTTGCAGATGCGGCTCGGATCTAGCATTGCTGTGGCTCTGGTATAGACTGGCGGCTATAGCTCCAATTAGACCCCTAGCCTGGGAACCTCCATATGCCTTGGGTGTGGCCCTGGAAAAAGACAGAAAGACCAAAAAAAAAAAGGCAAGATAAATAAATGAACAATAACTTGTGGTTCCGGGGGGGGGCGGGGGTAGGGAGTGGGATGGATGGGCAGTTTGGGGTTTGGATGCAAACTCTTGTATTTGGAATGGGCAGTGGGGCCTCTGGTGCAGCACAGGGAACTGGGTGTGACAGAAAGAAACTACAAGGGTTTATTGTACAATGTGGAGACTATAGCCAATATTTTATCATAACTGTAAATAGAGTATAAGCTTTAAAAAAGTGTGAATCACTCTATTGTACGCCTGTGATTTACATAATATTGTACAGCAACTACACTTCAAAAAAAAAGCATCCTTCTCAGATTCTGTCGTG
This sequence comes from Phacochoerus africanus, assembly GCF_016906955.1. NCBI lineage: Eukaryota > Metazoa > Chordata > Mammalia > Artiodactyla > Suidae > Phacochoerus > Phacochoerus africanus. The sequence goes on from NC_062552.1 coordinate 123,498,373, forward strand.
AGGACTGTAGAGCATGTATGAAGAGTAAGCACAGAATCTAAAGTGTGACACAGGAGTTCCCGTCTCGGCGCAGTGGTTAACGAATCCAACTAGGAACCATGAGGTTGTGGGTTCAATCCCTGGCCCTGCTCAGGGGGTTAAGGATCCAGCGTTGCCGTGAGCTGTGGTGTAGGTCACAGACGCAGCTCGGATCCCGCATTGCTGTGGCTCTAGCGTAGGCTGGTGGCTGCAGCTCCGATTCGACCCCTAGCCTGGGAACCTCCATATGCTACAGGCGCAGCCCTAGAAAAGACAAAAAAAAATTTTTTTTAAAGTGTAACACAAATGAACATCTGTACTAAACAAACAGATCTACAGACAGAGGGAACAGACTTGTTGTCGCCAAGGAAGAGGAGGGTGGGGGAAAGATGGACTGGGAGTTTGGGACTAGCAGGTGCAAACTGTTCTACATAGGATGGGTGAACAACCAGGTCCTACTATACAGCCCAGGGAACTAGATTCACTATCCTGTGATAAACTGTAATGGAAAAGAATATGAGAAGGAATATGTATATGCATAATTAAATCACTTTTCTATACTGCAGAAATGAACACAACATTGTAAATCAGCTATGCATCCATAAAATTTAAATAGATCAAGAAAAACTAAAAAGTAAGGACTTGAGGGAAAAAGAGCGAGCATTTATAAGTCAGAGGCGGCATCATCTTAAGAGTTGTAGCCACCAGAATTCTTCTTGAAAATGTTTGCATAGACACACACACACACACACACACACACACACACACACACACACACACACACACTTTTGACCTCTTGTAAAGACAGCTGAAGCTTCCGGGCTTTGTATACACCTTAGAAGAATCAGCAGGCTCTGATGAGTGGCTGCCAGCCAGTTCTCACCATCAGCTCCGTGCTGACCGTGGCGGGACAGGATATGGGGCAGTGCTGGATACTCAGGATCGCATTCGGTGTCCTTGGGCGGGAGAGAGCTGGAATGTGGGGCCTAACCCTTCCTCTCCATTTATGCCTCCCCCATCTCCGGTCCTAGTACCTTGATGGGGCCGCTTAATGGGAGGTTTCAAAGGCGTGGCCCAATCCGCCCACTGTCTCTGCTGCTTATATTCTGACCTCAGTTAAAATTAAACGCACAGTAAAGTCAGGTGCTTGTTCACGTGCAGGGAAGCAAAAGCCCGTCCCACAGAGGGCTGGTGATGAGGGCCCCAGGCCGACAGTGATGCTGGCTCAGGGACAGGCCAATGGATGGATGTCACCAGGGTTTGAAATGGCAGCGGCAGGAAGCCCACGTTCCTCCTCGTCCTGGAAACCCCGTTGTCCCGCTCTCTGCCACCACTCGAGAACATGTGGGCAGGAGAGCTGAGTGTTTCCACCATTGAACAGGGCCTTTATCCCCACTTGACAGTTGAAGAAACTGAGCCCAGAGAGGTTAAGGTCAAAGACCAGCCCTTCCGCCATTCTCTGGGTCATTGGTTTCACCAGGCTGGCTGGACACCAGCGTCTGCAGGAGGTCAGGTGCTGGCCCAGCTCTGCTTGCAAGGACAGGAGAAAGCATCAGCCCCCGAGCTGGTCCCAGCCCCGTCCTCCTGGACCCATCCTGCCTCGCCCAGGCCGGGACCGTGCAGGTGGCTCCTTTCCCACTTCCAGCGTTGAGCATGGTCCATCTTCCCTGCCCAGCACTTTCTCTCCTTTTATGTGTAAGTGACAAAAGTCAGACTAGGGAACCCTGCCACCATGTCAGTATCTGAATCCTTTCCCGTGGTAGCCAGCATCTTGCTCCTTCCCTTAGGAAATGTGCAAATGCAGGAAATTTTCTCCACAACAACAACAAAAAGCTGAGAATAACCATTCTTGTTAAGCAAATACAGAGTATGTATTAAGCACTTAGCTGAGTGTTTTTTATAGCCTTGCTGTGTGTGTGATGGGGGCATTTCATTTGCTCACTAAACTGATGTGTACTTTTCCGCGTGTTTACGACAGGTGGTTTGTGTTTGACACGGAGACGAAAGACTTGGTCACCGTCCACACGGATGGAAATGAACAGCTGTCTGTGATGCGTTACTCACCAGGTTAGAACACGGACCGTTCACCCTAAAACTCCGACAGATCCATGACGTTCTGTGTAGACTCTTTAAAGAAAAACATTCACAAGCCCCCTCAGAGCAAAATTTAAACTCTCTCTGCACATACCTGTGGTGTTTAGTGTGGGGGCGGGGAGTCTCAACCTCCCTCCTTTGGGTCACTGTGCTTGTATTTTGTTGTCTTTTTATTACAGAAAATTTCAAACGTACAAAATGAGACACACGAGCATCATGAGGCGCCATGGCGCCATCACCCAGCTTCAGCAAAATGATCAACTCTTAGTCATTTTCTTTATCTGGAGCCCCACCCACTGTCCCCTCCCATGTGGCTTCTAAATCAGTTCCCAGATGTCTTATCCTTTCATCTGTTAATGTTCCTATATACACAGATAGCGATCTAAAAAAAGATGCGGACTCTTTTTTAATGATTTTATTGAGGTCGAATTTACATGCGATAACTTACCCTTTGTGAACGGATGAGTCGGTGATTCTCAGCAGATTTGCAGAGCTGTGCCGCTATCACCACAATCCAGTTTTCAACCTTTCTAGTCACCCCCAAAGGTTCCCTCCCTGCTCATTCGTAATCCCCACTCTCGCCCCTAGCCCTCGGCAACCACTGAGCCGCTCTTCTGGGTCTATAAATGGCCTTTTCTGGACATTTCCCATCCGTGGAGTCAAGCAACTGAGAGCCCGTCGCACCTGGCTCCTTTGACGTAGGATCCCGTTTTGCGATTATTCAGGTTACTATTCGGGGATCACTAGGTTAGTCTTTAGTAATTGCTAGATACTGTCCCAGGGTGTGACTAGACCACATTTGGTTTAGCCATTCCTCGCTTGGGCGACATTCGATTGCATCTGGGTTTTGGCTGTTATGAATAACGCTGCTTAGAACATTCCGGCTCATTGATCATAGGTCCATTTTGTACTCATAACTCTCTTTTAATCCACAGGCGCTCCCTCCCTCTCTCTCTCTCTCTTTCCCTCTCTCTCTCACACCCCCCCCCCCACACACACACACACCTACACCTCGCTTGCCGTTTATTCATTGGAGAAACTGGCTCCTTCTCCCCAGAGCTTTTTCCACACTCTGGATTTCTCCAAGTGCATCTCCGTGGTCTTCCTTTCCCACATGCCTCTGTCCCCTGTATTCCTCCTAAAGTCCTTTTGATCCTGATCCTATCCCAGCTCTAAGTATCCTGGTCTCTCCTTCCTGCAAGAGACACACGATGCCCGCTTATCTCGCTTTCCACACCATTAGCAGCCGTCCACGTCCAACACGGAGATCTGTGAGGGGACGCATGGGCTTGATTTTCCTGTGTTAGCCTTCTGCACGCATTAGATACGAGACTTCTAGACACTTCCCTTGGTCAGCTTTTTGGTTACCCAAAGTGTGCACTCTTTTGTTACCGAGCGGCATGGTAGTTCATCAGGGAAAGTCAAAGTAGACACTTGGTTCCCTTCACTTTATGTGCCTGCTTCCAAGGTCATGAGTCCTGCTCCCTTTCACAACGATGAGTTGGTGGGGATGGTGGTTTTCCTGCCGTTAGGGATTTAAGTGTATTTGGTATGTTTCAATCTGTGATTGTTAGAGTAGGTGGGACAACTCATCCATCCTTGGTCCCCACATCCTTTTGAGCATGTGGGTGCCAGGAAGGCTCCTTGCCACCAGCTGCATCATTGTTTCTGAGCCTCGTCATCCTATGCTCGTCGCTTAGGAGGTGCTCTTTTTCTGGGACTGCAGGACATTCTGCTCTGTGAACACACTTGGAAAGAATAGCTTTGGTCCTTGGAAATACTTGCCAAGACTGAATTGCCACCAGTCTGTAGGAGCTTTCTGCCTTAGAAGCTGATTGACAGTCAGCCTGCCTCCTGGTGGGGCTGCGTACATGATCTCTAAAGGTGATCTTATGGAAAGAACACCCTTTTAAGATACTTGCACCCCAAAATGGATAACTCCTCACCCCAGACAGACAACTGCACAACCACCTCAGGGGCTTTTCTCCACGTTGAGAAGAATTTTACTCTGCTTTTGATGTTTTAAGGACCGTATTTCATTGTTAACCCTGGGAAGTCTTCTGCATCCTCCTCTGTGCTTTTCATCATTTTCTTGGTTATTTTGAATCTCTACGAAGTGCAGGAAGGCCTCATCCACAGCTACTTTTCTAGAAAGCCCTCGGCTTTCTGTCAGCTCCTGCCAACACAGCAGGGCCCTCTAGGGACTCTATTTCTGCTTCTTGTCAGTTACACTAATGACTGTTCCCTGGAGACCAGAGCATACACTCGTCTGAGCGCTCGCTCTCCCTCTCTCTCTCTCTTTCTCTCCACCAGTCACCCTGCCTCTCAGGTTTTAGAGTCATTGGCCGGAAGCTGTGTGGGGCAAAGGTGATGCTCCCGGGCCAAATCAGGGCCACCTCTTCATTAGCCAGGTGGCCCTTGTCAGATCAGACAGCAAGTTGTTGTGGGGCTCAACTGAGAGAGGAGGAGCAGGTGTGCTCCTGAAGCATGAGGCGTGTCATGGGTAATGTAACGTCATCAGCAGATGTCATGGGGGACGTGACGTCCTCGTCAGTGATGACAGTGGTGGTGGCCCCAGATCCTGGGGCTGTGGCCTGGAGTCCCATAATGGTAGGGACCCTGTTTTGGTCGGCACCTAGCTTGGAGTAGACACAAGAGAGTAAAAAGAGTAGACAGCACAGAATAGATGCTCAGTATCGGTGGATATCAGAGCGTAGAGCAACTACTGCACATCTGCCTAGAGGGAGAGCAGAGGGTGACGGGCTATGGGTTTGCTGGGCACACGTGATTGTTTTCAGGCTCATGGGTTACAGCACTGTGGATCCCTGGCTCATTTTGGGTTTTGTTTTTTGGTTTTGTCTTTTTAGGGCCGCACCTCTGGCATATGGAAATTCCCAGGCTAGGTGTCGAATCAGAGCTACAGCTGCTGGCCTACACCACAGCCACAGCAATGCAGGATCTGAGCCGCGTCTGTGACCTACACCACAGCCCACGGCAACGCCAGATCCTTAACCCACTGAGCAAGGCCAGGGATCAAACCTGCATCCTCATGATCCTTGTCGGATTCATTAACCTCTGAGCCACAAAGGGAATTCCGGGAAGCTTTTTTTTTTTTTTTTTTTTTAATGGCATATGGAAGTTCCTGAGCCAGGGATTGAATCCAAGCTGCAGCTGTGACTTGCACAGCAGCAGCAACAACGCCAGACCTTTTGACCCACTGGGCCAGGCCAGGGATCGAACCTGCACCTCCACCGCAACCTAAGCCGCTGCATGCCACCCACTGCACCATGGCGGGAACTCCTGTATCATAGTATGTTGCTAACATTGAGCTCTTAACTCTGTAAGGAAGAGAGAAAGGAGGTTTATCTCTTTCCTAATATGTACACAATGGGGCAATGTAGTGTTACCACCCATGAGGACAGAACCTGGGGTGAAAGGGACCCTCCCAGAGTCCCTCCCTATCAGTCCCTCCCTGATAGCCTCATTGATTGGAAGTTTTGTCAACATAGTATTAAACTGTCGGTCCCAGAGCTCCCATTGTGGCTCAGTGGGTTAAGAACCCAGCTAGGGTTGGTGAGGATGCAGGTTTGACTGGCCTCGCTCAGTAGGTCAAAGGATCCAGCACTGTCATGAGCGGTGGTGTAGGGCGGCAGCTGCAGCTCCAATTCGACCCTAGCCTGGGAACCTCCATATGCTGTGAGTGCGGCCCTAAAAAAGACCGAAAAAAAGGGGGGGAAGACAGATTGAGGGGGGTCCCGGAGTAAGTTGAGCTCTGGCTCTAAGGACTGAGGACAGTATATCGGACAAGGGATGGACGTATTACTGTGTGGGAGACCTTGAACCTGAAAGGTTAGGCCAGAGGGAGGTCGGTCAGGTGAGGGGGAAGGTTAGGAAAACCCGAAAAGTCAGTGAAAAGTACTGACCAAGGGATTTGATCACAGATCTCACACGTTATTGGATCCCCCCAGTAGCCATGCGCTGTTACAACTTCCCAAAAGAATTTCTTCTCATCTGGAGTTCCCGCGGTGGTGCAGTGGGTGAAGCATCCGGCTGCAGCAGCTCGGGTCACTGATTTTTATTTGGGACCAAATCCCCACTTGTCTTAATCGAGCACCTTTAGGAATCCCGTGGTCTCGGGGAGAGCAGGGGTGAGGCGTGGAGGGTTTGGGAGTGTTGGTGGGGGGGGTTATTCACAGGGAGGAAGAAGCTCCCTGGTTCCAGAAAGATGCGGCCCCGGGGTCCCCTGGCCTCTGCTTCGCCCAGCGACTCAAACTGCTTGGTTCTGACATATTAGGCAGACAGTCTGTTTCACGTATTTGTGAATGAGCTTCAACTGCTACATGAGGACTTTAGATTTGGAATTTTAAAGCAGAAGTACAGTCTCTAATTACAATCAGTTAAGGCCGTGAGACGTGAACTGCAAGGGAGATTATGAGATCCTGCTGTTCATTCATCTTTAAAAACAGATACAGGGCTGGTAGCTACACAGGTATGTTTGTCAGAACTCTTAGGATACGCACATGTAACTGACACCTCAAAGCGGAGCTTTAAGGGGGTGGCCAGCGGAGGAGATTCTGGGAAGATGGTGCCTAGGAAGCAGCAGGCATGTCTCCCCACCTAGACAACAACTGGCAGAATCTGTCTCATAGGACCGTTTTGAAAGCTGGAGCCCGTCGAAGGCTTGCAATTTGAGGAGAAAGACTTGGATGCTAAATGGCAAGTCAATTTCCGCTCTTAGCAGGGCAGCACCCAGTTCCCTGGCAGACACAGCGGCCGCAAAAACACCAGCAACCCAATCAGAGAAATGGGCAAAGGACGTGAATAGACCTTTCTCCAGAGAAGACATACACACGGCCAGTAAGCACACGAAAAGATGCTCAATATCACTAATCACATTAGGGAAATACAAATCAACACGACAGGGAGCTCCCACCTCACACCCATCAGGGTGGCTACTATCAAAACCAAACCAAAACAAAACAGCAAGTGCTGGTGAGGATGTGGAGAAATGAGAACCCCCGTGCACGGTTGGTGGGAATGCAAAATGGCACAGCCAGTGTGGAAAACAGTACAGCCATTCGAAAAAAAGTCAGAAGTAGAATCAGCATATGGTCCAGCAATTCCACTCCGGGACACATTACCCAAAAGAATTGAAAGTAGAGTCTCAAAGAGGTATGTGTACACCTGTGTTCAAAGTATCCTTACTCCCCACAGCTAAACCATGGAAGCAATCCAAGCGTCCATCGCAAATGAACGGATAAGTAAAATATGATATAACACAGCCTTAAAAAGGAAGGGAATTCTAGCATAAGCCAACACACATGAACCTCGACATCAGGTTAAGTAAAATCAGCCAGTCACCAAAAGACAAACATTGTATGATTCCACTTAGGAGGCACTTAGAGAGGTCAAATCATACAGGGGGAGCGGCAGAATGCTAACAAATGGTTCCCTGATGCCAGAGCTCATTCTTTTTTATTCCTTCTTTTAGGGTCCCTGGAGCACATGGAAGTTCCCAGGCCAGGGGTCGTATCAGAGCTGCAGCTGCCAGCCTCCACCACAGCCACAGCCACACCAGATCCGAGCCCCCTCGGCGACCTACTCCACAGTTCACAGCAACACCAGATCCTTCACCCACTGAGCGAGGCCAAGGCTCGAACCTGCATCCTCATGGATCCTAGTTGCCTTCTTAACCCCCTGAGCCACAACAGGAACTCCAAGAGCTCGTTCTTTTAAGTTGACAGATGATAAGGTGGAGCTGATCGAGAGATCATTTGCCTTTGAGCATACAACCTAGCGTGCTTACATCATTTTTCAGATTCTCAGCTGTTCTTTACCCTTAAGCTTTGTCACAGGGGCAGTGGAATTTAGCAGCGCTGTGCTCAGGCTCTGGCCAGGCAGCCTGGGTTTCGAATCCCGGCGTCCATAAACCTGTGTGACCTTGAACAAGACAATGTATCATCGGTGCCTCTGTTTCCTCTCCTGAAAACAAGCAGTTTTTTCGCTTTGACACAATTTTCATGGCTCTTTTTCCTAACCCTTTGATGGCAGCCAGCCTTGTTCCTTATAACTGACGAAATGCTTACTCTCAACAGCTGAAATGTAACCTCCTGTGTTCGCAGATGGGAATTTCTTAGCGATAGGCTCCCACGACAACTGCATCTACATATACGGAGTCAGTGACAGCGGGCGGAAGTACACGCGGGTGGGCAAGTGCTCGGTGAGCGTGTCCCCGTTTCTCGCGGACCTGTGCCCGGTCATCTGTGGTGGGACCGTGTGGGCGGGAGCCTGGCAGGTGCCTGAGACACCCCGTGTTTCTCTCCCAGGGTCATTCCAGCTTCATCACTCACCTGGACTGGTCTGTAAACTCACAGTTCCTTGTGTCGAATTCCGGAGACTATGAAATCCTTTACTGTGAGTGGCTCTGCGGGGCTGGTCTGGGGGCAGGTCACTCTGGAACCTTCACTCTGAGACCAGATGGGGCCTCCTGCGAAAGCCCACTTCCGCATGACTTGGGCACCTGACCGCAGCCCTGGGCCTTGGTTCTTCCTCTGCACGATGGGGGTGTTGGCCTGGACAACCTCTCAAGTCCTTCCGGGGCTGAGACACCTGGGGTTCGGGCCCCCCTGGGCCCCGAGGAGGAAAAGGCCAGGCCCTGCAGGGTGAGACAAGAGAGTGGGATCAGAGGTGTCCCGGCAAGAGGGACCCTTGTGAAAGTGTCACCCGCATCGGGCGGAGACCAGCAACTCTCTCCCACCTGGACAGCAGCCCCCTGGGCCCCTCCTCCTGTCCCAGCCTGGCCAGGTCTGAGCCCAGCAGGGCCAGGCGGTGGCGAGGGTGAGGGGTGCTGAAGGCCGGCACTTGCTGAGCACGGGCTGTCGAGTGTCTGCATGGGCCGGGCGTGGGGGTTCCAGGGCAGAAGGAAGCCCTGGTCTCTGCCCCACCAGAAGGTTCTAGAAAGTATGGCGTGCTTCACCCACCTGCTCTCAAGTGACCCACAACCCGTTTTGGCTTGTGCCGTGTTATAGAGCAGGAAATCTCGACTCAGTACGAGGCCACAGGCATCACGAGCCGGTGGGTAGGGAGGCAGGCGCCCCTTGAAAGGGCGCTGGAGCGGCAGGGTTGCTGGCAGTGGGGGGAGCTGGCCTCCTCCAGTGGGGCGCCTGGCCCAGGGTCCCTCCCCGCTCTCTCCAAGGCCCTGCCTGACATAAGGGAGACACAGGGGACGGTTTTCAGGGACAGGCCATGGGTCTAGAACCTTCTCAGCCATGGTCTCACATCCACTAGTGAGAGCCCAGATGAGGAACAAAGAAATGCCCTGTAAGGCCATAGGTCCTTGGATGACTGGTTTCCATGAGCTTCCATTCCTACCTAGGAGCCGAGGGGTTGGGGAGTGTGCGTGTGTGTGTGCACACCCAGCTGTGCCCAAGCACATGTTGGGAGAGGGCTGGGAGCCTGACAGCAGGAGGCACTCGTGTCCAGGGGCTCCAGGGAGGACAGTGAGCCAGCAGAGGCCTAGGAACCACAGGTGGCCAAAGACAAGAAGCCGGACTGAGGGAAACGACCCAGAGAAGGAAAAAGAGAGGAGGAGGTTCCCCACGGAGCCCTGGGGTTTGGGCACGGTCCCCATGGAGGTGAGAGGTGGACAGGCCCCTCTCCCAAAGCGCTCTGTGGTCGATGGAGCCGCCTCTGAGGGCCCAGCCTCGCTCAGGGAGGCAGCAGGCGGTGGGGGCGGTGGGGGGAGCTTTGGCTGGGATGTCACCAGACCTGCTTTTGCCCCTCCAGGGGTTCCCTCTGCTTGTAAGCAAGTCGTAAGCGTGGAAACGACGCGAGACATCGAGTGGGCCACGTGTACGTGCACCTTGGGCTTCCACGTCTTCGGTAAGTTTTCTGCACCTGTCACTCAGTTCACACATAAGACGTCACCTTTCAGAAGCGCTTTCTCGTCGTGACGAAGTCTCTTGGTCGGCTTCAAACTGCTCCCCCTGGGGAAGGGCCAGGGCCTGCCCCGCTATGGCCAGGCAAGGCGAACCAGAGGGATGGGTTTGAACCCTCTTCTCTTGTACGAAATGCGTCCTGACATAATCCTCTAGGATCTCCTCATGAGGTCGTGCCAAACTTCCTAGATAGAGGGACTCAATAGATGGCACTCAGTTGATCTATGTAGCATTTGTTACAGTTATTGTATCTTTTTGGCCGTGAAACTAGATTAACCTCTTTCAAAGTTTACACTAGGAATATATTCATAAATGCTCTAAAATAGGAATTCCCACTGTGGCGCAATTGGATTGGCAGCGTCTCTACAGCGCCAGGATGCAGATTTGATCCCTGGCTGGGAATTCCAAATGCTGCAGGGTGGTGGCCAAAAAAGAGAGAGAGAGGGGAGAAAAGGCAGTATTTGTAACCTCTTTGTGTATGACCATAAGTCAGTGAGTTAGTCGGAATTTCACAGATCTCCTTAAAGCTGGCATTTTATCATCTTCTGGTGTTGAATGCTAGGACAGCTGGGTTTACGGCAGAACTGTCTGTTGAGAAACTGCTGTACATGCAGCTCTCTCATATCCAGAATTGCTGGGAAGCAAAAGGATTTCCTGGAGCAATGGTCAGGAGACCCCATCCCCCAGACCACACTCCAGGCCCACAGTGAGTGCCACCACATCTGTGGCACATCTGCCACATCTGCCCAGTGCCAGCAGGCATGCAGCAGCCACAAAGGGCTGACACCAAGGAATTCCTGAAAGTCACATACAGTCCCAGAGTTACAAAGTCCTTTGGAGAGACTCTCATATGTAAAGAGTAACCTCCAAAAAAGAAAAGTAAGGAAACTGCAGGCTTAGGACTAGTGAGCTTCCCATCAGATGCTTTGGGAGTAAAGGAAAGGCCTTGTGTCCAAAACCAGTGTTTCTGGCCCACTTTCAGCTATAGCATCAAGCAGGGGCTGGAAAGAGGTGGAAGCCTAGAAGGCCTGTCGCTGTGACTCTCCTTCAGCAGAACAAGCTACACAGTGGGACAGAACCGCCTGCAGGAAGAGATGACCACGGAAACAGGGAGGCCAGGAGCTGAGACAGTGTTCCTTGGGCCTGGTTTCTAAAGCCCAGGCCATTTTTCCTTTCGAGGGAGTTTGATGGCCAGTCCCCCGCTGCAGTGCCTCTGTGTCCTGGTATGTCCAGTGCTCTGACTGGGGTCTTTGTTTTAGGCGTGTGGCCTGAAGGCTCCGACGGAACTGACATCAATGCTGCCTCTCGGGCCCACGAGAAAAAACTCCTGTCCACCGGGGACGACTTCGGCAAAGTGCATCTCTTCTCCTACCCCTGCTCGCAGTTCAGGGTAAGGGCCCGTCTTCTGCTCTAGCCTTGACCCTCCGGGCGCGCCGACGCCTGGCCCGGCCGGTTGGTAATTGGATAGAAAGGCGCTGATGCTGCCAATCACAAAGCAGGCGTGACCGTCTTCCTGCTGTCCCCAGAGCGCTTCCCCGGAGGCCCCCTTCCCCGATGCCCGTGGCGGGACTCCCCGCCCCCTACATGGTTCTGGCTTGTCTGCCTCTGCACTTTGAGGGCCTCGCTCCTCTGCCCCCCACTACCGCTCCCTTTGCTCCAGCCTGGACCACTCCTTCTCCTCCAGGGGACCCCCCCCTCCACCCCCGCATCCTGTCCGCCCTCCTCCCGCCGGCTGGCATTGAACCCCTCCCCGCTCACATCCGTCCCCCTCCAGACCAGATGCTCCGCGTGCAGAGGCTCCGGGTGGTATGGTCCCTTCCGCGTCTATGCAAGAGCGAGGGCCGCGGAGGGCGGAGAAGGAGGGCGAGCCGCCCTGCCCATCCCAGCTGGTTGGCTTTGCCTTCAGCCCCTCCGTGTCCCTCTTCCCAGGCTCCCAGCCACGTGTACAGCGGCCACAGCAGTCACGTCACCAACGTCGATTTCCTCTGTGACGACAGCCACCTCATCTCCACCGGCGGCAAAGACACAAGCATCATGCAGTGGCGGGTCATTTAGCCCCAGCGAGAAGCGGGGGCGCCGACGGGCCGGGAGGCACAGGCTCGCGTCACGCTCGGTCACTGTGATTTCTGCTTTGTTCGAAACGTCCTCACAAACCTCAGGAAAACCACGCCCTTTACCGGTCACCTTAGCGCAGGGATCTGTGCGCGTCCCAGCGGGTCCGCCGTGCCGATCGCTCTTCTGTTGTACAATATAGAACACGCTTAATATAAAGGAAGATGCCCGGGTTTACATTGTGGTGACACTGAGAGGTGACTGGTGCAGCCTCGTTAGCTTCTCTAGGGACTCTTCAAAAACGGTCACAGAATGCCTTTTACCAGCTTGTACATAGGCTTGACTGTTTCACCACGGAGCTTGCGCAGTCGGTTATTTATGCTCACGGGGTGCTGAGGCGTGATCGCTGTTGGTTGATTGGTCCTGAAAGGATACGTGGATGCAGACGAGAGCGGATAACTGATGTGCACAGATGAATCAGGACATGCAAAGGAGATTTTGGTTGGTGACATTCTCTAAGGTTTCGTTCACTTCTCCCTCTGGGAGGCTGGGGGCGGGGGGGCTGGGGGGGGGGGGATCGGTTTCTTCTCCAGAGTGACTGAATGATCGCAGCAGGGTACACAGGCCTTTCAGAGTTCCAGCTCCACCGGCTGCCTAACCAAATGCATTTAGCTTAAGGCCCGCACGAATCTCGTCCCCCCACCCCCACCCACCCCCGCCCCTGTTCCCCACCCCTGGGCCCTGATGAATGGTGGTGGAGATGTCGAGCCACTTAGCTGTGTATATTAACTGGCATGATTTAAGGTATTGTACTTGTATAGGATCTTAGCAGTTCATCCGAAATACGTAAGGCTAGGCTTTACTGCCTTATGCTTACGGACATTGTATATTTGTATTTTAAGACCAAGTAGACCAAGTCAAAAGATCTCTCTGCGACCGGGAGACGTCCGAGAGGTTCCAGGAGTGCTAAGGGCGGCCTCCGTTCCTGTCCTGTGTGCAGACAGCTGGGTTACACGGTGAAGGAAGACTGCCTAAAACCTGAGCAAAACATAGGTGACATACATTGTCAAGAAGGCCTTATCCCTTTCAATTGCGTGACAGATTGAAATGTATTGTTTACATTGGGGAATGTATCTCAGATTTTTAAACAGAAGAGTAATAAACAGACTGAAAGAGGAATATTGAGATTTTTTTTTTTTTTTAACTTGTTCTAGGCAAGTAAATGAATTGAACTGTCTGAACTCTACAGCACTGGTTGTTTAGAGTGGCTAATGAAACCGAAATTTTGGAAGCATTTTTTTATTACATCTCCAGCCTGTTGCAGATGTGCCAGGCACCAGTAAACAATGTGTATGAAAGATAATTCTGTTTGTATGTATCCTTATCAAATATATTCTATAATGAAATAAAATCCGAAAAGTGGATTCAGACCTATCTATATATTCTTATTGACCTATAATCATGAAAGTATATCAATTAAAAGATTTGAAATTAGATGTGATTCACACTATATTCTGTTTCATATCCAGATTGTTTTTTCTCACCTGGGTCGTTTGCAGATAAAACTGTAGTTTGCATATGGTGTGGAAGCATCAGATTAGATAACTATGATGAACTCAGCTTAATTACCATACCCACTTCTTAGTTTACTTGGTTATGTAAATATTGGCAAAAAGCATCCTTTTCAAAGTAATAGAGTTCCCATCGTGGCTCAGTGGAAACGAATCTGACCAGCATCCATGAGGATGCAGGTTCGATCCCTGGCCTCCCTCAGTGGGTTAAGGATCTGGCATTGCCCTGAGCTCTGGTGTAGGTTGCAGACGGGGCTCAGATCCTGCATTGCCAGGGTTGTGGTATAGGCCGGCAGTTGCAGCTCCAGTTCGACCCCTAGCCTAGGAACCTCCATATGCCACAGGTGCGGTCCTAAAAAGAAAAAAAAAAAGAAGTAGTAATTGAAGGAATATCCTGATTGGGGAAGGGAGAGGAACCCGTCATTGACTGAAAATTACAAGATCTGCTCTTATTTCTATATATTTCCACTATTTCCCAAGCTCAATCATGGAAAAATGTATGTAGATAAATCATCATTGCCTGCATTTGTGTTTCTTCTTAGGGCTGCCCCTGCGACATATGTAAGTTCCCGGGCTAGGGGTTGAACTGAAGCTGCAGCTGCCAGGCTACACCACAGCCACAGCAAATGCTGGATTGGAGCCACATCGGCAAGCTACATCACAGTCTGTGGCAACACCAGATCCTTAACCCACTGAGCAAGGCCAGGGATTGAACCTGCATCCTCATGGATACTAGTCAGGTTTTTAACCTGCTGAGCCACAAGGGTAACTCCTGCTTGCCTACATTTTAGGTGAAATTTCCCAGCGTTAGCCTTGCAGGTGCTTATGGACATAGTGAGCCATGACCATGAACCACTGCTCACCCCTCTCAGGCAAACAGGCCTGGAACCCCTGGGTTCTGCCGGATCAAGAGACCCCAGAAGCAGGACCAGTCCTGTTCCTCCCCATGGCCTGTGGCCACATCAGCTCATACCCTGGCTCTGCAGCGTGACAGGTGAGGGGCTGTTACCCTAATCTTGGTAAAGTGAGGATGGCGTGGACCAGGGGTCAGGGGAGAGATGGATGGATTGTCCGAGAGGGGTTTCTGGGATGACATCAGCCGGGCCTGGTGACATATGGGATGTGGTCCAGGTCTCTGCGTGTTCTGTGGGCAGATGTCGGTGCCGTTGGCCAAGATGGGCCACACTGCAAGTTTGAGAAAAGGATCAGGAGCTAGGCCCGGGGCAGGCTGCAGCGAGGAGCCTCTGAGACCTCCAAGTGCGAGTGCGAGTAGGTGACTGGTGAGCAGGCACAGAACAGATAGAGGGGCGCGGGTGCCACTGTGGGTGAGGCCCCCCCCGGGAAGCTGATGGCTGAAGCCAGGGTGCGGCTGAGTCTGCAGGAAGCTGGTCAAGCCAGGCGAGGAGACAGCCTCTGACCCAGCCCTGGGGACGCCAGCAGATGGACCTCAAGAGCAGGTAGACATGTGCTGTCATGGCAGCGAGGAGGGGGGGAAGCCAGCAGAGGGCTGGGTTGGAGCAGAAGACAGAGCCACGCCACGCTGACTTGGTGCTCGCTGGGGGGGGGGGAGTCAGCGGTGAGCTCTGCACAGCGCAGCAAGTGGCTTTCCAGCCCCTGTGTGCAAAGACTTCCTGGCAGGAGGAGCTCCAGGCGTGCTGGGGTGGAGGAAGATCCCAAGGTCACGGTGCAGGTGTGGGAGGGCTGCCAGGGTTGGCTGGAGCTGGCTGGGGGCGGGGTGGGGGAGGCAGTTCAGTGGATCCTGGCTGTACATTTGTGGTTTCCACTGGGGGTGGCCACCCTGGCGGCGGGGTGGGAGGTGCTGTCCGAGGTTCCCTGGAAAACCCACTCGGGCATCTTCCCCACCCCCCCCACCCCCCAGCTTTTTCAAGTGATTACTTCCGCTGCCTAAAGATTACACGTGGCGCTCACAGGTCATTTTTCTGTGATGTGAGAACAAGCCAACCGCATCTACTCTTTGAAGCAGAAGAGCACATAGAAAAAGTAACCTCTGAGACCCTCTGGCTTCCTCAGAAGGGGGTCAACAAGGAGGCGGCGGCTTCTTTGTGAAAACGAGGCGATAAGTGTGTACTTCTTGCGAAGTAAAAACTCATTCTAGGCTACTCTTCTTGCTGGTTCCCAGGTTGTTTTTTTTCTTTTTCAGCCACTGCTGTGGCCCATGGAAGTTCCCAGTTCAGGGATGGAATCCAGGTCAGAGCTGCGACCTACACCACAGCGGCAGCAACATCCTTAAGCCGGGCCGGGGATTGAACCTCCTCCTCCACAGAGACAAGCCAGATCATTAACCCCCTGCACCACACCAGGGACTCCCCCCAATTTTTTTAATACAAAATTTCAAACATACACAGAAGTAAAAAGAGCCTCTCACTCAGCTTCGAAAATTATTGACATTCTGAATATCTTGTTCCCACTGTCCCCCTAGTTTGGGGGGGCTGGGGGGATGGGGGCACTTTAAAAGGATGTCTGAGCCATCGTGCCATTTCACCTAGAAATACTTCAGTCTGCTGCTCTGATGAGGACACTTTGTTTCATGGGACCACTGTGACATCATCACAGCTGGCAGGCCTAACGGTGATTCCTCACTGCTGCCCAATACCCAGTCCAGATGCAGATTCCTGCAGGTGTCAGACCAGCCCCATATCTCATTGCCTGGGGATGCAGTACAGCCACACAAAGGCCGAGACATACAGCCACCACCCGTGCCCCCTTCCCTGAGAGTGCAGGTAGGGGCTCAAGCCGGCATGTGCCCCCAGTTCAGGACACTCTTCAGACTCTGCCACTCACTGCCCCCTTGCGCCCCCACCCCCACTGGGGATGCTCGGCCGCATCCCTGCACACGGCCTCAGGCTTCCCCAGGACACTCCCCTCCTGGGCCACCCAGCTTGGATCCTTCCCACCTTGGCATGCAAGCAGGACCAGACTCAAGGAGGGGTTGAGAAACCTCTGTTCTTTCTGGAAGGAGAAGCCCTGTTAAAGGCGAATCTTCCTGGCAGGTTAATCCCTCCCAGAAGGCCCCAGTGGCTCCATCTTGCCTCCTCCACGCTCTTCCACATGGTTCAGTAAAAATGGGATGCAGGGAGTTCCCATGTGCCCCAGGGGGTCAAGAACCCAACTAGTATCCATGAGGATGCAGATCCGATCCCTGGCCCCGCTCAGTGGGTTAAGGATCCAGGGTTGCTGCAAGCTGGGTGTAGGTCTCAGAGGCAGCTCAGATCTGGTGGCTGTGGTGTAGGCTGGCAGCTGCAGCTCCCTTTCAACCCCTAGCATTGGAACCCCCATATGCCACAGGTGTGGCCCTGGAAAGAAAAAAAACTGGGACGCAAGCTCAGACCTCCCTGGGGCTGGGACGTGGGATGCAGGTTCGAGCACCCTGCACTCCGGAAGCCTAAGGGAGAGCTGAGCTCTTGAACGCAGATTTTGTCTGAGCTCAAAATGTGATGAGTTAAAAACACATTTGGTTATTTTGGCTTATAATCAAAGGTCCTTGCACCCCTAAGATGAAGAATGAAAATGTAATCATCAGAACTTCAAAGGCGATTTAAGCAAACCTTCCCTCCCCTGCCCTCCTGGCTACGGGTGCGCCACCTGGTGGCCAAAACTACAGCGCGCCTTCGCTCTTCCTCCACTTGTCAAATCCTGTCTGACCTTGGGCTGGGGGCGTGGGGAGGGAGAAAGGAAATTCTTGGCAGGTGTTTCAGCTGCCCCTTCTCAGGGCGCTTCCAGAGGTTCTTGGGGGAGTCGCAGCATTGCTGAGAGTCTCACCGTCAATCCCACTGATCTGGAAACGGCATTCTGTCAGGTCGCTGCTCCCCCCCCCCCCCGCCCCTGCAGACCTTCCACAGTCCTCTTTCTATGGAAGTCCCGCTGGCCCTGCAGGTGGCCCTGTGAATGGGATCAAAGAGGACCCCACCTGCAGCGCACATATGGTCCCACCCTCGACACCCACTGTTTTGTTTTTTGGCTTTCGTTTTGGTGGGGTGTTTTTCGGGGGCGGGTTTTTTTTAGGGCTGCACCCACGGCACATGGAAGTTCCCAGGCTAAGGGGCGAATCTGAGCTGCAGCTGCCAGCCTACATCACTGCAACAGCAATGCGGGATCCAAACCACATCTGCGGCCTACACCACAGTTCACGGCAACGCGGGATCCTTAACCCACTGAGCGAGGCCAGGAATCCATCCCGCATCCTCATGGTTACTAGTGGAGTCCCTTACCGCTGAGCCACAATGGGAACTCCACGCTACAGATTTGGCAGCTACTAAGTCCACACATTCCAGGGGCCACACGCCAAGCCTTCAACAGACTGGGATGAGAGGGTAGCAACGGCCACCCCGCCCTCTTGGGAGAACGGGGGTTGGAATCAACAGCTCGACTTTTCCCAAAAGTCATTTTCCTTACAAATATTTTTTTAAGAATCCAATTCCTGACCCTTCTACACCCTTAACGTGGATGTGGGAGGCTGAGAGGTCTCTCAGGGAAACCTCCTTTGCAAACTCTACCAGCGGTCTGGTAGCACCTGGCAACGCGGCACGACTGGGATTCGGCTCCTCCTCCGAGACGTTGCTCGCAGGCACGTACACACACACCCACGCACGCACCCGCGCATGCATGTACACACGCACGCACGCACGCAGGTCCGCACGTGCTCAGCTTTCGTGGATCTCGCGGCTTTTCTCCTTGGCACCATAGCAGCTGCGCTGCCTCGTTCCCACCGTCCGCACCCGCTCTCTGCACGGCCGGCCTGAGCGGTAGGATGGCCGGTCCTCTGAGACCGAGAGACGGAGGTCGGAAACACAGAGGTGCTTGCCCACGCGGCTCGGCAGCCAGTTGGCCGCAGCGCCAAGGGAGAACTCCCAGTTCTTTCGACCTGGGGGCTACCGGGAGGGCGTTGTCGGACCCGTGCTCTGCAGAGCGTCATCCGAGGGGCAGCAGGAGAGGGTTTCCAATGGCTGGAAAAAGCACCACGTGCTCGTACAGTACGTGAAGGATGCGGACTGGAGTGCAGGCTGCCAGGTCCCGGCGTGGGCAGGCTCGGTCGTAAAGAAACCTGTGGACACCGGCTTTTCCCGAACGTGAGCTTTGGGCCCTTTTGCTCTCAAGACGCTGATGGTTGAACAAGAAGGGTCCATGGTGGGAGACGCTGAGGGAGAAGGTCCATCATCCAGGAGCTTCATTTAACAAAGAAGCAAGGAGTTCCCTCGCTGGCTCAGCGGTAAACGAACCCGACCAGGATCCATGAGGATGAGGGTTCGATCCCTGGCCTTGCTCAGTGGGTGAAGGATCTGGCGTTGCTGTGAGCTGGGGTGTAGATCACAGATGCGGCTTGGATCCCGCATGCTGGGGCTGTGGCGTAGGCCTGCAGCTGTAGCTCCTGTTGGACCCCTAGCAGCTCTAAAAAAAAAAAAAAAAAAAAAGCAAGAGTTCAAATGATTTGTCCCTCCCTCCCCCAGCCCCAGTGTCTGCGCGGCAGGGCGTCAAGGCCACATTCTCAACATTCTAAGGGGGTGCATCCGCTCGTCTCTGCCACTCCACCAGTCCCCTGTTCCCGGCGGGTTCGTTTAGACCATGTCCCGTTTTTCCTCTAGAGCTACCAGCCTCACTGATGCGCAATGGGTAACCGGAGACCCTAGGGTGCAGTGGAACAAACCCCTAGACAGGGGAGGACCCTGGCCCCCAGGGAAGGGCAGAACGGGGGCACTGGGGAAGAACTTGCTTAGAACATTTCAGCGTATAATTGTTGAGGGCAATCTCTCCCTCCTTCTGAGTTAGAGAAGTGCCTGACTCCCTGCCATGGGAAAGGGTTGGTGGCATTTCCAAGATTTCCTTGCGCCAAATGGGCTTCTCCAGCCTTGAGGTTACCCCGAGGACCCTTAGAGCCAGGACTGCCACACGTGGGGTCCGACGGCCACAATCCAGCACACTGCCCACCCCACATCATCACCGCCGGGCCGCGTGGTGTTCTGTTCTCACGGGGTTTATTTTGGTTTTACTCTGAGTCACACAGAAGTGGCAGGTGGCAGAGCTAGCAGGTTTAGAAACCACAGCGTCAGCTCATCATCTGGGTTTGACATTAGCCGTGGGAGAAGCCAGACGGCATCTCTGTTTCTTGCCTCGGGGGCACCTGAGGTGGCTCCACCCTCACCTCCAATCACTGTGGGTCTTTGGCATCTGGCTCAGGTGAGAGCACTTGCAGAAACTCAGGTGCTCAGCAAGGCCCTTGCCCTCGTTCTGGTGCGCTCACTCCTGTGCGGCTCCTTCCCCGGCTGCGGCAGCTCCCGGGCTCCAACATTACCCAGAGCAGAGGAGGGAGAGGCCCCAGCAGGCTCAGGACAGCCAGACAGAAAGATCTGGAGCAGCCACACCCTTACCTCCCCCCCACCCCCCGCCGACCCCCGGGTACTCTGGCCGACCCCCCAGGAGGAACGTTCATTTGAACATCTTGTAAAATGGTGGGACTGCAGGGGGGCCCAGAGGTCATCTCTGGGGAGTATTTCCCCAAGGGTGTTCCATGGAACCTCAATTCCACAGGGTATTGATAGACTCTGGGCGTGGGAGTCAGTGAGTTAAATGTGAGCAAGCTTCTAGTGTGGATGTTCTGAGAATTTCGATGCATTGATGTGCATTGTCCAGCGGGGACCATTATGTTCATCCATCATCCGTCCATCCGAGAAGTACCATCTGCTCTCTGAGCCAGGCGCTGTGCGAGGACCAGGGGTATCAAAGGCTACCACAGTCCTTGCTCTCGGAGAAAGACAGCAGGCGACAGGGAGAGGTCAGCAGTGACAGAGACTGCTTACGCCTGGGCACTCAGGATGGTGGCCTTTGAGCAGGGAGTGGAGCGGCAGAGAAAGGACCCAAGGCTAGCAGCCATCTGGGGGGCCTCCTGGCTGCACAGCACCAGGGTCCCCGGGGCGGTCTGACCACACTCACAGCCTTTCCTTCCTGGGACGTGTCTGCAAGGGTGGGGAGATGCTCTTTTGTTACTTTTTTTCATGGTCTTTTCCATGATGGTTTATCACCTGCTGTTGAATATAGTTCCCTGTGCTGTGCAGAAGGACCTTGTTTATGCATCCTGTGTCATAGTGAATCTGATTCTGTTTCATAGATAAGTTCATTTGTGGTTTTTGTTTCTGTTTTTGGTCTTTTTAGGGCCACACCTGCAGCCTATGGAAGTTCCCAGGCTAGGGGTCGAATCAGAGCTGCAGCTGCTGGCCTTTGCCACAGCCACACCAGATCTGAGCCTCGTCTGCAATCTACACTGAAGCTCATGGCAACACAAGATCCTTAAGGCACTGCTCGTGGCCAGGGATGGAACCTGCATCCTCGTGGATACTAGTTGGGTTCGTTACCACTGAGCCACGACAGGAACTCCTGTGTTGTATTTTGGATTCCACATATAAGTGACATCATATGGTATTTGTCTTTCTCTGACTCACTTCAGAGTATGATAATTCTTCAGTCCATTCATGTTGCCGCAAATGGCATTATTTTGTTCTTTTTTATGACTGAGTAATATTCCGTTGAATAGATGTACCACATCTTTATTCATTCATCTGTTGGTGGTTACTGGTTTCTTCCCTGTCCTGGCTTTTGTAAATAGTGCTGCAGTGAACGTTGGGGTGCATGTATCTTTTCGAATTATGGGTTTTTTCTGGATATATGCCCAGGAGTGGGATTGCCAGATTATATGGTAATTCCATTTTTAGTTTTTTGAAGAACCTCCATTCTGTTTTCCATAGTCAGCCCTGTCTTTCTATAGATGTAGAAACGTGAGCCTTGGAGAACGGGATTGCTCAAGGTCACTGTGACCTTGGCAGGGACAGGCCCCAGCCACCCTTGTTTCTTTTTATAAAGTTTACTGTACTTTTTAATGCTAAAACTAATTCATACTCATCATAGCAAATGCAGAAAGAAGCCCTGCCATATCACTACTACCCAGAAATAGCACTGCTATTTCTCCATGCATTTCCTTCCTGGATTTTTTCCTATGGTACATTTTTAGATGTATTTCTGTAGTTACCACATTGCTTTATGCAGATACAATGCTTTATATCGCTTTTTTCATGCGACTTTGTAAGCATTTGCCCCGTCGTCATACCTTCATTATAAATAACTCCTATCGGCTGCACAGCAGGCTGCTGTGCTTAACAGTATCGCTCTTTGTTCTGGCCTCTGACACTGACGATGACAGGTGATGACAATGATAAGAGAATACAGGCCAGGCTCACAGAGGGCCCTTGCGCGCGCAGTGCGCTTTCCGAGGACTCCTTCCGTGGGCACTTAAACAGGCTCACCTGGCTCCCAGTGGGAAGAAAGCCTCCCTGGTCTGTCCCTTAACCCTCGGGGCTCTGCCCTCTCCTCTTCCTGCTCCGCCCCTCCGGGGCTGTCTCCTGGGCTCTCTGGGTCTCAGTCACCTCTTCAGCCCTGAGTCTGTATCTTTTTTTAATTATTATTATTTTTTTTTTTAAGGGCCACAGGTGCGGCATATGGAGGTTCCCAGGCTAGGGGTTGAATCAGAGCTGTAGCTGCCCGCCTACGCTACAGCTCACGGCAGCACAGGTTCTGCGCCTCATCTGCGACTTACACCGCAGGTCACAGAAACACCAGATCCTTGACCCACTGAGCAGGGCCAGGGATCGAACCCGCATCCTCGTGGATACAAGCCGGGTTCGTTTTCGATGAACCACAATGGGAGCTCCCTGAGTGAGTGTCTGACTCAGTTTCCTCAGCCCGTCCCCGGATGTCCATCTGCTCACCCGCTGTGCCTCAGTTTCATGTCCCAAATCAAATGCATTCACTCTTCTCCCCAAACCCTGTACAGCCCCACCCACCCAAGCCGGCAACGGGCATCTCCCCCCACCCCTGGTTTTGACTCACTGCCCATATCAACAGGCTGCGGGTAAGAGTGACAACGCCAGCAGTGCCACCTTGAGGGCACTTACCTAGGCCTCACACCTGCTAGCTCCTTTAATACCCTCACCACCTGAGGAGGTGGCTTCTTTTTACGATGATCCTCCTTTTTTTGGAAGAAACTAAACCTCAGAGAGGTTAGTTAACTTTCCAGGGCTGCACAGCGAGTATGTTGGGACTTGAACCCCTGTGGTCGGTTTTCAGAATTTACACTCCACTGCCCCACTGGGCTGCATCTCCAAGACTCCGGGAGCCACGGCCCATGTCCGCAGCGTCTCCCCCTCTGAGCTGCCTCTGCTCTGGCCCGGCTGCAGCCACGCTGGCCTTGCCCCACGGGACAGTCAGACTGAGCTTTCCAAATACCTCACTCTCAGAGGAGTTCCCCTTGTGGCCCAGCAGGTTAAGAACCAGACATAGTGTCCTAGAGGTTGCAGGTTCGATCCCTGGCCTCACTCAGTGGGTTAAGGACCTGGTGTTGCCATGAACTGTGGTGTAGGTCGCAGATGCAGCTTGGATCCCATGTGGCTGTGGCTGCGGTGTAGGCAGGCAGCTACAGCTCTAATTCCACCCCTAGCCTGGGAGCTTCCACATGCCGCAGGTGCATTCCTCAAAAGAATTAATTAATAGCTTACCCTCCCACTTAAACCCCTTTAGTGGCTCTTGGAGAAAAGCTGCTTCCCGTTGTGCACAGGCCCTGGTCAGGGGCTCTGGGCTTTTCTCTCCATCACCACCCCCGCCCCGCCGCTCGCAACTTTGGTCCCCACACCACAGCACGCTCCTGTCACCGCCCAGCCTTCCCCAGTCCTTACCTGTTCTCTCGGCCCCCTAACTCTGCTCAAAAGCCACTTCGTCCAGGAAGCCTTCCCTGAGTGCCTCGTCTGATTTCCAGCCCCTCTCATGTGTCCTCCACTGCGCTTCCTTCATCGCAATGAACCATAAGCGTGGGTGCACTCAGCCTCCTTGCCTGTAGCCCCTCTGTCCCTCAGCTGCCTGAGGCGTAAACTCTGCCTGTGGTTCCTTCTTTCTCCAGCGCTTGGCACCAGGCCTGGTGTAGACAGGTTATTAGTGAGGGGTAGGGGGATGCACTAACCTGTGAAGGGTTAGCAATGGGGCTGCGGTCAAGGTGAGCCTTTGGGCTTGTATGCAGCTCCTAACCCTTTGCCCTCAGGCGTGAGCATCCTCTCCTGCTTCCCGCGTCTCACTCTTGCCCACCACGCGCCGAGAACCGCTTCGTCCCGAGCCTCCCTTTTAGTTAGATTGACTTCCAGGCGAGCACCCAGAAATCGAATTACCGAATTAGAGGGCAAGGATGTCTTTATGCCCCCTGCTAGCTTTTGCACAAATGAATTCCAAAAGCATGGTAACAATCTGGGAGGCGTTTGCTTTTTTAGTAAATGAATCCTCTTTCCTTTTCTAAGCGTCTCGCTGGCGGAAGCCACACGAAGCTATTTTTACCCAAAGGCTCTAACGCTCTCCTCGCCTTCAGAGGAGAAAGTCGGGCGGGCGGGCGTGTTGGGTGGAGGCTGTGTGCCCGCCTTGCCCGCCCATCAGCGGCTGCAAGCTAGCCTAGTTCTGGGTCATTTGGGGAAACCAAATTTACATTCTGTTCCACATTCAGCAGCGGTTCTGTACAAGAAGGAAAACACACACACACACACACACACACACACACACACACACACACCCTCTCCACTGGGGGACTTAGAAACAACTTTCTCGACCCTCAGAATTTTAAAGTTGTTTCTAAGTCCCCCAAGCCCGTGACCTTTGGCAGAGAACACTGGGAAAAGATCAGAGCTGAGAGCACATCGGGGGTGGAAGGATCATCTGGCTTGTCCGTGGCTGGTTTTAGCAACAGCTCCTGCAGATAAAATCTTACAGGAAGATCCACTTTATATAATAGGGTTGACGAGGCAGCTGCTGTGGCTGAAGCAGTCGGTGGCGGGGAGGGGTGACCAGAAACGCTCTCATCCTGTGTTCATCCCTCCCCGGTCCCCTAAGCAGCCCCCACCTCCCCACCCCCTCATCCCTCCAGCCACCGCCCCCCCCGCCCGCCGCCGCCCCCTCCAAGTAAGGCCCCAGCTCTGCAGGCCAGAATCAGCTTTGTAGGAAACCCAGGCCCAGCGAGGGCAGGGACCTGCCCGAGGCCACTCGGTGTGTGGTGGCGGCTCTGTCTGGGGCTGTCTCTCCCCTTGCCAGGACCGCCCGGGCCTCGCACAGTCCCAGGGTGTGACCATTCTCAGAGGAGGTCCTGGAGGTGACTGGCTTCCCCCAGCGCTTGCCGCCAGCTGCCCCCCGCCCTGTCGATTTGGGTCCAGCTCCTCCTAAGTTCTTCCGTTACCAGCTTTTCTATCTGTTTTTTAGGAAAATCATCCATGTTGTGTAGATTCTTCAATTTATCAAAATCAGACCGCGATAGTGGCCTCTTGTAATGATTTTATTCTCAGGTACCCAGTGCGATTATAAGGCCTTTCTCATCCCTAGTGTACTTTTTATTTTCTCGCCTTTTATTTCTCGCGCTTTGTGAGTTTTCCATTTTATTTCTTGTGGAAGAAGCAGATTTTAATTTCATCTGTCAGTAAGTTTTGTTTTCTAATTTATTCTTTATTTGGTTGTGTTTAAAATTGATTGCCTCTTTATTTATATATAGTCTTTGCTATACAATAAAGACATTGAAGATTTGCTATTGCTATTTCCCGTAGACATAGCTATGCCATCGACTCATTTTCATTAATTTCTTATTAATTTGCGATCGGGTTGTTTGTTTGTTTTTGGTCTACCCCATGGCGGATGGAGTCTCCGGGCCAGGGGATCACATCCGAGCCACAGTTGCAACCTGCACCACAGCTGTGGCAACACCGGATCCTTTAAGCCCTTCCACCCGGCCAGGGAGCGGAGCTGTGTCCTGGGGCTACAGAGACGCCACCAAGCCCGTTGTGCCTCAGCAGGAACTCCTGATTTGTGGTTCAAATATTGATTTCTTTGCTCCATTTTAAAACTTGTCTTTTAATATTTAGTTAATTTTAATTTAATGAGTTAATTTTAATATTTCGTTGTCTTTGACAACTCAAAGTTGAGTCTTTTTATGTTTCCAAGCTACCTTTCTTTGTCATATTTTGTCTGATTATTTAGCGTTTCATTGCACTCTGGTGAAATTTCTGAGCTCCAGAGAACAGGGATGATTCCAGGAAACTTTCAGCTTCCTGGGCGAAAAAAGCAGGCTTCTGCTGTGCCCTCCCACCCCACCCTAAAACGCCCCGTTCTGATCCCAGCGCCCCAGCGCCCCGTGAGGATGTCGGTTGCATGGCGGAGGGGATTGAAGGTTGCAGGTAGAATTACAAAATAGGGAGATAAACATGTATTATCCGGGTGGGCCCCGAATAACTGCAGGGGTCCCTCATTATGGGAAAGGAGGGGAAAGAGAGGCAGACAAAGACCTGACCTTAATCGCTGGCTTTGAAGGTGGCCCCTTCCTAAGGTGACATGAGCCAAGGAATGTGGGTGACTTCCAGAAGCTGGAAAAGGCAAGGAGACAGCTTCTGTCCTGGAGCCTCAAGAAAGAGCGCCGTGATCTTAGCCCAGCGAGACCACGTCAGACGTCTGGCCTCCAGAGCTCTAAGAGGATACAAGTGTGTTGTTTTGAGCCATCAAGTTTCGGTTACTTTGCGGGGCAGTAATAGGAAACTGATACTCCGGTGCAAAAGAGAGAAGCAGACTGGCCCTTCGGCTTCCTAGTCGCATTTGAAACGAGAGGTTTAAAGACCTCTGAGAAAAGAGAGGCACAGGCCTAAAATCCTGTCCTCGGCAAGGATGTCACCCAAGGTGGTGGACGTTGGGGTTGTTTCCACTTTTTGACCCTTACGAATAATTCTGCCGTGAACATTTGTGTGCAAGCTTTTATGTGGATCTGGGTTTTCGTTTTACTTGGGTGCATTCCTAGGAGTTATATTGCTGGGTTATATTATAACTCTTTGGAGCAGTTTGAAGAACGGCCAGTCTGTTTTCCAAGGCGTTTGCACCATTTTACAATTCCACCAGAATTATGAGGATTCCAATTTCTCTGTATCTTCGACGTCACTTGTTTCCCTTTTTAAAAATTAAAGCATGAAGCTCTCTTGAGGGACAGTGGGTTAAGGATCCGGCTTGGGTCGCTGCTCTGGGGCCAGGGACCTTCCACATGTTGTGGGCATGGCCCAACAAACAAACAAAAGGTTGAACAAGGTTTAAGTTTAGAGCCATCCCAGTGGGTGTGACGTGGTATTTCATTGCGGATTTGATGTGCGCTTTCCTGATCGCTTACGAGGCTGAGCATCTTTTCATGGGCTTATTGGCCATTTGAATCTCTTCTTGGGAGAAATATGTGTTCTAATCGTTGGCCCACTTTTTAAGTGGCTTATTTGTATTTTTATTATTGAGTTGCAATTCATTATATATTTGGGATAAAAGGCTATTTTCAGATATGCTTGCAAATGTTGTCTCCCATCTTGTGGGTTGTCTTTTCACCCTGATGGTATTACTTGCAACAAAAATTTTTAACGTTGGTGAAGCCCAGTTTATGTTTTTCTCTGGTTGCTTGTGCTTTCGAAGGTTATGAAGGTTTGAAGGCGATGAAGATTAGGAAGATTTACGTATGTTTTCTTCTATGAGTTGTAGAGGTTTGGCTCTTACGTTTAGGACTCTGATGCGTGTTAGTCATTTCTTTGTCTGGTGTAAAGGGTTTGACTTCATTCCTTTATATGTGGATGTCTAGTTGTGCCAGCACTATTTACTGAAGACTATTCTTTCTTCCACTGAGTTACCTTGGCACCCTTCTTAAAAGTCGGTCAAGGAGTTCCCATGGAGGCTCAGTGGAAACGAATCTGACTAGCATCCCTGAGGACGCAGGTTCAATCCCTGGCCTTGCTCAGTGGGTTAAGGCCTTGCTCACTGTGAGCTGCCCTGCTCGGATTGGATCTGGCGTGGCTGTGGCTGTGGCATGGGCTGGTGGCTACCGCTCTGATTCCTTCCACCTCTAACCTGGGAACCTCCATGGGCCGCTAGTGCGGCCCTTAAAAAAATAAAAATAAATACAAGTTTAAATTTAAAAAAAAGTCAATCGAACTAAATGCAAGAGTTTGTTTCTGAACTCTCAGTTCAGTTCCGCTGATCTATCTGTCTGTGCCAGTACCACACCAGCTCGATCACTAAATTTCAATAAATTTGAAATCAGGAAACACAAGTCCTCCAACTTTATTCTTTTTTAAGATTGTTTTGGCTGTTCTGAGTCCTTTGCATTTCCAAAGGCGTTTTAGGGTTAACTTGCTAATTTCTGGGAAAAGAGCTTCTCATGGGGATTGCACCGACTCTGTAAATCAAGCCGGGGCCTAGCGCCAGGTATCATTGAGTCTTCCAGCCCAGGAATGGATGTCTCTCCATTCATTTAGGCCTTCTTTCATTTCTTTCAATGACATTTTGTAGTTTTCAACGTATGTCTTTCACCTTTTTTTTTTTTTTTTCTTTCTACAGCCACACCTGAGGCCTATGGGAGTTCCCAGGCTAGGGGTCAAATCAGAGCTGAAGCTGAGGTCCACACCACAGCCTCAGCAATGCCGGATCTGAGGCGACTCTGCGACCTACCCCACAGCTTACAGTAATGCCAGATCCTTAACCCACTGAGTGAGGCCAGGGATTGAACCCTCATCCTCACAGACACTGTGTTTGGTGCTGTCTGAGCCACAACGGGAACTCCTTTACGCTTTTGTTAAAGTTATCTCTAAGTATTTTATTCTTTTTTGATGTTACTGTAAATAGGACTGTTTTCTTAATTTCATTTTCAGATTGTTCATAGCAAGTGTATAGAAATGCAGTTGATTTTTTGAACATGGATCTTGTATCCTGCAACTTTAGTCCACTCATTTATTAGTTTTAATAGTTTTTCAGTGGATTACTTAGGATTTTCTAAACACAAGATCATGTCATCTGCAAATTGAGATCATTTTACTTCTTCCTTTCCAATCAAATGTCTTTCTCCTTGCCTAATTACCTCCAGTACTATCTTAAAAAGCAATAGTGAGAGTCAATAACCTTGTCTTGTTTGATCTTAGGGAAAAGCCTCCAGTCTTCTGACAAGCTTTTTTTTTTTTTTTTTTGCTTTTTGCTTTTTAGGGCTGCACCCACAGCATATGGACGTTCCCAGGCTAGGGGTCGAATCAGAGCTACAGATACTGACCACAGCCACAGTAACGCCAGATCCGAGCCACATCTGCGACCTACACTGCAGCTCATGGCATCCCTGGATCCTTAACCCACTGAGCGAGGCCAGGAGTCGAACCCACAACCTCATAGTTCCTAGTCGGATGCGTTTCCACTGCACCACGACGAGAACTCCATCCTTTTTCCATGTCTTTTGGAAATCCTATTAGTCAGAAGTTAGATCTCTTGAATCCATCATTTATGTGTTTTAGTTTATTACTTTTTTAGCCACACTCTCAGCATGTGGAAGTTCCCAGGCCAGAGATGGAACCTGAGCCACAGCAGTGACCCGCGCTGCTGCAATGACAATGCCGGTTCCTTAACCCGCCGAACCACACGGGAACTCCCATTTCTTTCTTTTTCTACTCTGCTTCACGAAGTAATTTTTTCATCTCATCTTCTAGGACCCTGTATTGTGGGGCCCAGCCAGCCTACCTCCTGTTTTTGTAAATCGAGTTTTGTTGGAACGCAGTCACATCCGTTCAGCTAGGGATGTCACACCGGTGTGGCTAGGGATGCCTTCAGGCTGCACTGGGCCAAGAGGAGTAGTTATGACAGCGACTGAATGGCCTGCAAAGAGCCAAAGACATCTAGTCTCTGGCCCTTTGCAGAAAAGTGTGCCAAAACCCGAGTTCTAGATCGGTGTCTTTTCTGTTTTTCACTGCCTCTAATACTTTTTTCAATTTTGGAATAATCTTTCTTATTCCCAAGAATGATTTTGTTGTGGTGGTGGTGGTTGTTCTCAGACTGCTCTTGTGTTAAGCGCCCCCTAACTCTCCTGCTGATTTCTCCAGCCTTCCCTCCATTAGACACGTCACCCTCTGGCTGTTCACCATGTGAGGACATCAGGGGGAGCACAGCCTTCAAACTTCCCAAGCTTCCCCCCCCTAAAATGCCTGCTCATAGATTCAGAGGCCCAAACCCCCCCACCCCCACCCCCCGTCCCTGTTGCAGAAATGGGTTCCCTCAGCCCCAAAGAGGCCTGGCTCTCAGGGTCTCCAAGGCAGGTATGAGACAGCCTCCAGGGAGAAGTAACTGGGAAGTTTCTTCTCCAGGCTGATGGCCAGCAGCTGCCCCACCCTGGGACTTGGGGGCTGGGGCTGGGAACGGCGAGGGAGGTTGGCTTTCTAGGTAGGAGCTGAGTGGGGCATCCTTTCCCAAAGGTCTGGAGTCTCCTGGGAAAGGGCAGAGGCTCCCAAAGGAGCATGCAAGACATGCCTTCTGCTCTCACGCGTTCACAGTCCAGTGGGGAAGCCAGCGAGTGAAAAGAGCCTCCCAAGATGGAATACAAGGATGTGATGAGGTGGACTGGAGAATGGCCTGCAGCCCTGGGGGAGGGGGTGCAGGGGACACGTGGCTGGGGCTGAAGAGAACTCGCCAGGTAGACAGAGACGGTGGGCTGGGCAGAGAAGAGACAGACACTCGTAGGTGCTCGATAAACCATGAACGAACAAATGAATAAGAACAAACAAAAGGAAGGCGGCTGTTGGTAACAGCTGAATTCGTCAAAGGAGGCTCACGGTGAGAATGAGGATTTCCCACAAAGGGCCGCAGGGTCCCAGGTGGTCGCAAGCCCTCCGAGACCTTGCTGTTGTCTTCACTTCGGAGTCGGACGTGAATTCGTCATTTACTGACACTCACTGTTATGAACCAGACACGGTCTCATTGGCGACTCATCAGAAACGACTGTGCTTCTTTTGACTGTTGGTGCTGCGTGAGGTCAGTTTTGGCGACCCCGAGTCAGGGAGAAGATGATCCGTGGGGCTGCTTCCTAACCAGGGACTCCAGGCTAGGGAAACTTCTAGAAGCAGGGAGGCAGTATGAGATAGCGTGGCTAGTCCTGGGGCTTGGGATCTGCAGAAATTTGTGTTCATCAGCCTCTTCATCCGCTCACCTGTGCCACCTCTCAGGGCCCGAGAGTCACCCTCTGGGACAGGAAGTTGGGGGGAAATACTCTTGAAGGGCTTTCTAGCTCGATTACGTGTCTGTGGTTCTGTGACTAGCCTGGGCTCAACAGAGAGCAGGAGCCCCATCTTTCCTGCCTCCCCCAGGAGTGAGAGGTCCAAGAGCGCCTTGCAGCTGACCCCCGGCTAGGCAGCCTGGCCCCGTGTCCCAGACTCAAATACATCAGGTGTTATAAAGTCACTGACTTTGGTGAACAAACTTTTTAAATCCAAGAACTAGTGACTTCCAGATACACATCTTTCAGGGGCCACGTGTCCCCACAAAATGTTAAATTTGCTTTTTATCAGAAGAATGGAAAATAAGAATTCATGTACTTTTAACAAAGCATTCGGAGTTCCCGTGGTGGCTCAGTGGTTAATGAACCTGACTGGCATCCATGACGATTTGGGTTCGATCCCTGGCCCCTCTCAGTGGGTTAAGGATCCCACGTTGCTGTGGCTGTGGTGTAGGCCGGCAGCTGTAGGTCTGATTCGACCCCTCTCCTGGGAACCTCCATATGCTGCAGGTGTGGCCGTAAAAAAACAAAAGACGAAAAAAATTGTTTATTCGGTAAATGGGAAACATGCTAAAGAGATGAAGGTTTCAAATGCCTCCCAGGCCGTGGAACAGGGAAGGAGCTGTGAAAGTGAGGCGCTGGAGAGGCAGAAAGGCTTTTCTTTGGGAGTCGACTCTGTGCTGACCCTCAGCAGTGCCTGCGAGACAGTTAAGAGTCCCCTCTGTTGGGTGAGAAAAGGAGGCTCAGCGAGGTCCGTGCTGCTAGTTAGAAGGTGGGGCTCTGCCTTCCCAGGCATCCTTGGGCTGATTGGACAAAGCAATTCATGGGGAAGCGGGGCTCGGCTCAGGGCACAGGTGGCCCCTACGTAGCCTTCCAGCCTCTCCTGCAGCTCAGGAAGCCCTCAAAGGAACAGACATTGCACGCAAGAACCCTCCCCAGAGGGAGTTTCCAGTGTGGCGAATCTGATTAGCATCCAGGAGGAAGTGGATTTGACCCCTGGCCCCACTTAGTGGGTCGGGGATCTGGCATTGCTGTGAGCAGTGGCGTAGGTCGAAGACAAGGCTCAGATCCTGCGTTGCCGTAGCGTGGTGTAGGCTGGCAACTGTAGCTCGGATTCTACCCCTGGCCTGGGAACTTCCATATGCCTAGGGTGCGGCCCTAAAAAGCAAAAAAAGAAAGAAGAAGGAAGGAAGGAAGAAAGGAAGGAAGGAAGAAGAAAGAAAGAAAGAAAGAAGAAAGAAAGAAAGAAAGAAAGAAAGAAAGAAAGAAAGAAAGAAAGAAAGAAAGAAAGAAAGAAAGAAAGAAAGAAAGAAAGAAATCTCCCTAGGGGCCTGACACAGCTGATTTCATGAATGATAACGGGCCACTTTTCCTTTCTGTGTTTTGCGCCCCCAGCCCTTTGCTGAGAAGCACCTGCAGGTCCTCTCCGGCTTCAATCTTCTCTAACTTCCTTAAAGGAACTTGAAGGGCTTTATTGTTCCAGAAGATCGGAAGTTAGCAGGAAAAGTTGGTGGAGGTATGTGCCC
This sequence comes from Phacochoerus africanus, assembly GCF_016906955.1. Lineage (NCBI taxonomy): Eukaryota > Metazoa > Chordata > Mammalia > Artiodactyla > Suidae > Phacochoerus > Phacochoerus africanus. The sequence continues at coordinate 123,530,687 of NC_062552.1, forward strand.
CTCACCTTTGTGGCTAGTGTTCTGTAGCAAATCTGCCGACAGCATCTCCCAGCAAATCTTCCACTTTCAGGGAATCTGCTCGATCCATAGGTCAGAGTGGGCCACATGCTTTAATAAACCAGGCTGGGAACAAACGGGCCAGTATCCTGGGGGAGTCTCACAGAACTTTGATACGCACTAACCAGGAGTCACGCTGCCTCTGCAGAACACCTGGGGACACCTCCGAGTGGGGCTGGCCCGTTTTAGTAAATTGCTAAGGTCTAACTGGTCTCTTCGGCAGCGAAGAGACCAATCTTGACCCTGGGAAGAGAGGGACAAGGAAGGTTGGGGGGGGGTGGAAATCCTCTGGGGCTGCTAATAGGACTCTAGAGGACCAAGATGCCTTTTTGTGTTGGAAGACTCTGGCTCAGACAAATCCGGGAAGGAAAGTGGAGATGTGACAGCCAATCTCTAAGGAACCCTGACAAGTGGATGGTAAGAGGGGCATCAGTTAGCAACGTGTGAGAATGATGGTCACCTGCAGCAAATAAGAAAGGATGGGCACTGGGACTTTTTCTGTCTTTTTTTTTTTTCTTTTTAGGGCCGAATCTGCAGCACGTGGAAGTTCCCAGGCTAGGGGTTGAATCAGAGCCGCAGCTGCTGGCCTATACCACAGCCACAGCCACACAGGATCTGAGCCACATCTATGACCTACACCACAGCTCTGGGCAACGCCGGATCCCTAATCCGCTGAGTGAGGCCAGGGATCGAACCCATATCCTCACGGATACAAGTTGGATTTGTAACCCACTGAGCCACAACAGGAACTCCGGATTTTTTTTTCTTTTTTTTTTTTTTTGGTCTTTTTGCCTTTTCTAGGGCTGCTTCTGCGGCATATGGAGGTTCCCAGGCTAGGGGTCAAATCAGAGCTGTAGCCAGTGGCCTACACCAGAGCCGAAGCAACGCGGGATGGGGAGCCGCATCTGCAACCTACACCACAGCTCACGGTAATGCCGGATCCTTAACCCACTGAGCAAGGCCAGGGTTCCAACACGCAACCTCATGGTTCCTAGTCGGATTCGTTAACCACTGAGCCACATCGGGAACTCCAGGAACTCCGGATTTAAAGTCAAAATCTTGGCTTGAGATCTAGCTCCATCACTTCCTGTATCTTGTGCAAAACCGCTTAAATCACAGAGCGTCTTCTCAGTCTGCCGATCCTTTGCTGCCCTCCTGTACGCCAGACACAGCTAAATGCTCCCTGTGTTCTTGCTCAGACCTTTTAAAAGGTGGGTACGATTCCATGGTTGCTGTCATAGAAGAGAACCGAAGCATTAGCGGCAACGCTGGGAAGGCGTAACCACCTGTGTCTACTTAGCTATAGGAAGTAAGACTGAGGGTTTAGGGTTTCCAGCCAGCAATGAGGAGGGCTAATCTTTAGGAAGGATGGGGGTTTAACAACCAGAGGAAACCTGACTGACCTAGTGCACCCGTTGTGATTTTTTTCACAGGCTGTGGTTTTGGGGGCGCCCGGTGTCGTTATCGCTCCAAAGCTGTGACCCTCGTTCCCAGCCTCGGCTCTTTGTTAGGAGAGGGGGGTCCGTCGTTGGTGACCTCGATGCCCTTGGTATCCGGCTTGCCCACAGCGTCTGAGCACGCCAAGGAACGGCAATTCCTCCCGCCAGGGACTCTTTTGTGGACCGGCGCCTGGCGCTGGGGGCGGGGGGGGCGGTGGAGCACTCCACGTGCCAGGCTGTAGCCCCGCCCACTTTGGGTCCAGGTCTCCTCAGCCACGCCCCTAACGGCTGCGGTTTCTCCTAAGCCCCGCCCCTCTCATCCTCGCAGGTCCAGGCCAGCACCCCCGGAGCTCCGCCCCGCCCCTCACTGATCGCCCGCCCTCCGAGGCCCAGGCCCTCTAGACCCGCCCCCAAGGCTTCGCCCCGCCCCCCGCAACTCACGGCTCCGCCCTCCCGGAGGCGCGGGCTGTGGGGCCCCGCGCCTTTTGTGTCGGGCTTGGGCCGCCGCGCGCGCTCGCCCCTCCGCCGGCGGGGGACGCATCCTCAGTCTCGGCTCGCGGGCTGACTTCGCTCGCGCGCGCCCTGCCGCCTCCCCGTCGGTGGCCTTGGAGCCGCCCGCGCCGCCGGGGCCCGAGCCCCGAGTCTCGGGCGGGCGCGCGCTCCGCCCGGCCGGCGGAACCCCGGTGGCGCTCGCCCCCTCCCCTGCTCTGCCTTCCCCCGGCGGCGCGCGCATACGGCGGCCGGGCACGCGCCCGCCAAGATGGCAGGGGCAGGGGCCCAGCTGTCAGGCGCCGCCGCCGCCGCCCTTCCCCGCAGCTAGCGGCCCGGACGCCCGCCGCGAGAAGATGAGCCCCCGCTGCCCCCCGCAGCCCAGCGAGACGCGGAGCCGCCGCGCCCGGGGCCGGCTGCCCCGCTAACGCCCCGCGCCCCGCGCCGCGCCCCCGGCCCCGCGCGCCCGCCGCGGCAGCGACAATGAGGTGAGTGGGGCGGGCGTCCGGGCGAGGCGAGGCCGGGCGGGCGGCGTCGCGAGCGCCGGGAGGGCTGCGGGAGAGGCGTGGGGGCGTCGGGGGCCGTGCGAGGGTCCGGGGGTGCCGGGGTGGGGGGGCGGCCTGCTGGAAGCCGCGGGCGGTGCCGGCCTCTGCAGCTCGCGGGAGGCGCTGGGAGGGGGCTGCGAGCTGGGGCGGGGGACGCCGACCCCGCGGGCAGGTGTGGCCGCGCCCGACCCGGAGCCCCCCGCTGCCTCCCTCCCGGGGCCGCTGGCTCTCGACCCTTGGGCCAAGCCTCCCGGGGCCGGCGCTCGGAGCTCATTTGTCAAGTGGTAGTTTCCTACCATCTGGAGCTGCTTAGCCTCTTCTGCTCCCTTTTCCTCGTCCCCGTTTCCTTTCTTCTTGCACACCGGTAAAGGGCAAGCCCCGCAGTGTGCCACTGACTGGTTTATCACCCAGACAGGGGGTCTGGTGGTTACACCTCGTGGGGGGGGGGGCGGACATTGCCAGCACCCAGGCGCTCGGAATTCTCTCGGCAGAGGGAACCCAGTCCTGACTTTCTGGGGATTATCCCTTCCTTGCCTTTTGTCTGTGATTTTACCTTCAAAACATATGTCCCACAAAAACTCTAGCGTCTGTAGTTTCATTTTGCCTGTTTTGTAATCTTTATATGAATACAAATGCAGTATATTATAGTCCTCCATTGTATAAAATCCCACAATTTAGTGTTCCATTATTGGTAGGCATTTGAATTGTTTCACGCTTTTGGCTATGAATAATAACACTGCTGTGAATACTCTTCTGGGTCTCTTCGTGCATTTATTTCTGTTGGGTGTATACCCACCAGTGGCACTTCTAGATCCAAAGATAGCCATATCTGCAACCTTAGGAGAATAATAGCAAGTTTCTAAAGTATTTGTACCAATTGACAGTCCTACCAGCAAGTGCGTAAGCGTTCTTGTGCTCCACATCCTTGTCAACACTTGGCATTGTCAGTCTTACATTTTAGCCAACTTGGTGATTGTTGCAGAGGTATCCTGTTGTTTTGACTTGCAATTCATGACTGATGAGGTTGAGTTACTTTTCATGTTTATTTAGTGTCCTCCTGTATGAAGTGCCTGTTGAAAAGTGTTTTCTTTTGGGGTTGACATGCCTTCCTAATTTGTAGGAGTTCTGTTTCAAAGTCAAGAAGATACTTTCCTGTAACATCTTCTAGAAATCTTACTGTTTTGCCTTGCAAATTCATATCTACAGTCCACTTGGAGTGACTTTTGTGCAATTTGTAAAAAGGGGTCAAATGTCATGTTTACCAGAATCATTTATTTAGCACTGTTGATCAAAACAGTCGTGCTTTTGGGAGTTCCCATCGTGGCGCAGTGGTTAACGAATCCGACTAGGAACCGTGAGGTTGTGGGTTCGATCCCTGGCCTTGCTCAGTGGGTTAAGGATCCGGCGTTGCCGTGAGCTGTGGTGTAGGTTGCAGATGCGGCTCGGATCCTGCGTTGCTGTGGCTCTGGCGAAGGCTGGCAGCTACAGCTCTGATTAGACCCCTAGCCTGGGAACCTCCATATGCCACGGGAGCGGCCCAAGAAATGGCAAAAAGACCAAAAAAAAAGTCGTGCTTTCCCTATAGCTCTGCATTGCCACGTTTGTCATCTCCCAGTCTTCCATTTGGGGTGAGTTATTTCCCTCTGAGGAGTACTCTTTAGAATTCCTGGGGCATGTCTGCGGGCAACAAATTCTTAAGAGTGTTTGTCTGCAAATGTCATTATTTATCCTTCATTGAAAAAAAAATAGATTTGGAGTTCCCTGGTGGCTCAGGTTGATGCTGTGGCAAGGGTTTGATCCCTGGCCTGGGAACTTCCACATGCCATGGGTGTGGCCAAAAAAAAAAAGAAAAAGAAAAACAGATTTATTGAAATATAATTCACATGCTATAAAATTTACCCAAGGTATACAGTATGACAGTTTTTAGTATTTTCAGTTATGAAACCATTCCACTGTCTAATTTTATTTATTTTTAATTTTTTTGTCTTTTTGCCTTCTCTAGGGCCGCTCCTGCAGCATATGGAGATTCCCAGGCCAGGGGGTCTATTGGAGCAAGGCCAGGGATCGAACCCACAACCTCATGGTTCCTAGTCGGATTCGTTAACCACTCTGCCACAGTGGGATCTCCTAGTGTGATTTTTTTTTTTTTTTGGCTGCGTTGACGCATGTGGAAGTTCCTAGGCCAGGGATCAAATCTGAGCTGCACCTGTGACCTACACCATGGCCAGGGCAATACTGGACCCTTAACCCACTGCACCACAGCAGTAACTCCATTTTTTTAACCTTATAATTGAGGTGCTTAGGACTTCTTGAATCTTTGGCTTCATGTCTTTCATTAGCTTGGGACGTCATCAGCCGTTGGTACTTCAAATATTGCTTCTGTTCCATTCTCCTTCACCTTTCCTTCTGGGACTGTATTATAAATGTTGGGAGATTTCACTGTATCTTTTGTGTCTCTTAACCTTCCTTCTGTGTTTTCTATGTCTCTTTGTCCTTCATTCTGGATATCTCCTTACCTACCTTTCCTATCAATCGAGTTGTTGTTGTGTTTGTTTGGGTTTTTTTGTCTTTTTTTTTTTTGCTATTTCTTGGGCAGTCTAATCGGAGCTGTAGCCACAGGCCTACGCCAGAGCCACAGCAACGCGGGATCCGAGCTGTGTCTGCAACCTACACCACAGCTCACGGCAACGCCGGATCATTAACCCACTGAGCAAGGGCAGGGACCGAACCCGCAACCTCATGGTTCCTAGTCGGATTCGTTAACCACTGCGCCACGACGGGAACTCCATGTGTTTGTTTTTTGACTTTTGTCTTTTTAGGGCCGCACCCACAGCATATGGAGGTTCCCAGGCTAGGGGTCTAATGGGAGCTATTGCTGCCAGCCTACACCACAGCCACAGCAACACCAGATCCGAGCCACGTCTGTGACCTACACCACAGCTCATGGCAACACCGGATTCTTAACCCACTGAGCGGGGCCAGGGACTGAACCCGCAACCTCATGGTTCCTAGTCAGATTCATTTCCACTGAGCCACGATGGGAACTCCCCTCAATTGAGTTTTCAACTTCAGTTATCATATATTTTTTGATTCTTTAATCTCCATTTGGTTTTCTTTTTATAGTTTCCAGCTGTCTGCCAAAATTATCAATCTTGTCTTTCATCTTCTTGAATATAGTAAGTATAATTATCTTAAAGTTTGTCCCATACATGGCCATGTTTTGAATCATGGCCAATGTCTGATTCTCTCAGTTTTCATTCATACCGTCTTGTCAGTTTATGCGCCTGGTTGTTTTTTGTTTGTTTGTTTGTTTGTTTTGGTTGTGTGCTTGACATCGTATTTGCAGAATGGTTTATAGAAATAATTCGAGGCTAGGATGGTGTTTTCTCTTTAGAGACAGTTCACACTGGCTTCTGTCAGACGGGTGGGGCACTTGTGTCTGGAGCCACTCCATGCGGCCTCAAGGACTGAGATGTTTCTAAGCCAAGCTGCAGTCCTTGTGAGAGCCAGCCCGTCCCGTTTACCTTTCGCCCTGGTGTTCAGCTCCTCACCAGCACTTTTGCTCCCAACCCAAAGCCCAGCTTCTGATGTTCCCTTCAGACGCAGCCAACATCCCCAGGAGGAGGTAGCCCAGGTACTGAGCTCCCCTCCTCCTCCAAGCACATAGTTACTGTGTTTTTCCCTGCTTTTCTTACGCTAGAGAGGCAAAATTCTGCGTCCTTGAGGGCTCTGATAGGACCATTCAGTTGAAGATGCAGTGAGCTTTTGTAACATACAGCTGCTCCCACATTGAAAGACATCTTTTTACCTAAGCACAGAAACAAAAAACAAAAATCCCAAAACAGTCCTTTTCAGCTGGAGGATTGTTCTGATTTACTTAGTTTGTGTTTGCTGGAAGTAAAAGTCCCTGATTTATGCCTGGTAGGGTCGGTTTGAATCACTATTCAGTTCTAGAGGAGGCTTAAGCTACTAGGTTACGGAAACTGTGGAGGATAATAATACTTATTTTCTTGAGTTATGTCATAACTAGAAATGCTCCTAGAAATAAGGTAATTTTAAGAGTAAATCTTTATTTCCTCTTAATATGTAATTATTGGGAAAAATGGCAGATCTTTACTGTAAAGCAAAGGATTTTGGAAACAGCTTTCCTCTCTTCTTTTCATATTCATTTACCTCCTGTCTTGATTTTCTTTACTTTTCTCTTTTTTTTTTTGGTCTTTTTGTCTTTTCTAGGGCCGCTCCCACGGCATATGGAGGTTCCCAGGCTAGGGGTCCAATAGGAGCTGTAGCCGCCGGCCTAGGCCAGAGCCACAGCAACGCCAGATCTGAGTCGCATCTGCAACCCACACCACAGCTCACGGCAACGCCAGATCCTTCACCCACTGAGCAAGGCCAGGGATCGAACCTGCAACCTCATGGTTCCTAGTCGGATTCGTTAACCACTATGATGGGAACTCCGGTTTTCTTAATTGCTTATTTGGTAAAAAGTACCCTTTACCTGGTCTACTTGAATAGAACATTTCAATTTTTGATCAATAATTGCATAACAGCATTCTCAGATCCCATTTTTTTCAGGTTACATGAAAACGTGTGGATGTAGCAATGAAAGTTTTAAATACTTTCTCCAAAATGAGTCATTCAGTTATTTTTTTTTCTTTACATAGATTTTTTTAAAAACATCGCTGACAGTTTAACATGGTTCCCTGTCGCAGGCTGTTTATAGTAAAACATCTGTATATGTATGTTTGCATGTTCCTCAAGCACTTGGCTTTTGCAAATGGACCTAAATGAGAAGGACGGTGGATTTCTATTCATAGCCTCTGTTGTCAGCTCACTTGATTTTGTTTTTGTTCGTTTTTGTTTTTGTTTGTTTTTGTTTTCTTAGGGCCACACCTGTGGCATATGGAAGTTCCCAGGCTACGGGTGAAATTGGAACTGCAGCTGCCAGCCTACACCCACAGCCACAGCAACACAGGATCTGAGCCAAGCCGTGTCTGTGACCTACACCACAGCTCGGGGCAACACCAGATCCTTAACCCACTGAGCCAGGCCAGGGATTGAACCTGCATCCTCATGAAAGCTAGTCAGATTTGTTTCCACTGAACCTCGACGGGAATTCCCATCAACTCATTTGATTTTGATATTTATATGCTTCATCTGTAAAAAATACTTTCCTTTTTATTTGATCCTGAATTTTTTTTAAGTTCCTTTTTTCTGTCTGGCCCTGGCGTGCAGCAGCTTGATGTGGGATCTCCATTCCCAGACCAGGGATTGAACCCAGGCCACAGCAGTGAGAGCACCAAGTCCTAACCACTAGACTACCAGGGAACCTGCTGAATTTAAATGAGACTAGCACATCGTTTTTCTTACTAAATCATTTCAGGAGAGTGTGTGGATATGACCTATTGGAAAAGGTCTGAGAAGTTCCCACTGTGGCACGGTGGGTTAAGAAGCTGACTGCGGAGGTTTGGGTCACTGCAGAGGCATGGGTTTGATCCCTAGCCCGGTGCAGTGGGCTAAAGGATCTACACTGCTCATATTCAATCCCTGGCCTGGGAATTTCCGTATGCAGTCGGTGTGGCCATTAAAAAAAGGAAGAAAGAGGAGTGCAGTGGAAGCAAATCTGACGAGGAACCATGAGGTTGCAGGTTCCATCCCTGACCTCATTCAGTGGGTTAAGGATCCGACATTGCCATGAGTTGTGGTGTGGGTTGCAGATGAGGCTGGGATCCTGCATTGTTGTGGCTGTGCTGTAGGCTGGCAGCCACAGCTCCAATTCGACCCCTAGCCTGGGAACCTCCATATTCCACAGGTGTGGACCTAAAAAGCAAAAAAAAAAAAAAAAAAAAAAAGGAAGAAAGAAAAGAAAAAGGTCTGAAATGTAGCCTCTCAACTGACCCTTCTAAGGAGTGTTTCAGAAAAAAAGGCCTAAGACTGAAGATGCAGCCTAATAAAAACTGAACATTTGAGGCATGTGTCCGCACATTTTAGCAAAGAAGTTCTGTTGAGTCAAACGACTTGGATAGTTGAGGCTGTATCTGAATTTCTTTGGTTTTCCAGACGACGGCCTGAAGTCTTATTTCCCTTTTTCCTAACCAACCTTGTGTATTCTCCTATCTCCATCCAGACATCATTTTTTGAGGACTTAACTGTTGCCTTTACTATTTCGGTGGTGAGGAGGTGGGAGGAACTGGACCTCCCCTCCCCTAAAGAGGCCCCATCCCTAAAAGATGTACGGAAACTGACTAGATCCCTTTCTGCATCCTTTTCCTCCCCCGGAACAAAAGACCCTCATACCTGACATGCGGAATATTTCCCTGTGCATACTCTAGTCTCTATCTGCTGGGAACGTTGTCTTCCGTGAACGTGTGCCCTGTCTGCCTTGGTCGTTTCAAGATGTGATATGTACAAGTTTAACACTGCGCGTTATTAACTCACTGTCTTGGTGATTTTTTCCCCTCATTTCTTACGTTTAAGGGAGCATTTTTCTAGACGTTCGGGAAGTGTTAAGTTTTCGGTTTTATCTGTGAAATTTCACACAAGTTCATCCTTCCTATTGTCCGGAATATGAGGTGAGGATCAGTCTTACAGGTTTTCCTTCAACATTGCTGGTCGGATACTTGATCCTTTCAGTAGATAACGGCAGACACGCTCCGGCAAGTTTTCCAAGCTGGACGGCAGGACAGACGTGTGAGTCCCCAGATCCTCTCCAGGGGTGCATGGTGGCAGATGACAGCATGTGAGGGAAGATCACCCCCAGTCCTCAGAAGCTGGCCTGCCCCCGCTCCCCCCACCCGCCCTGCAGGTGTGAAGCGTGGCCCGTCTCCCGTCGTGCAGGTCTGGTTGTGTGTCAGGGGACCGCCTCCTCTGGGCCAAGGGCACTTTGTCGGCCTCGTGGTGTACGGGTGCGGCGTGACCACAGGTGCCGTCGAGCTGCCCGGGCACGGGCTCTTCTGGCTGCGGCCGCCTGCACCAGCTTCCATCTTGGAGTCCAGAACATCTCTGAACGGGGCAGGGACCCTTCTCCAGGTGTCTTTGAAAGTCCTCTCAGGGAGACTAGGATGGGGCCACGGGGCTTCTGTGTGTGTATCTTCCTTCCGCGCTCTCCTCTTGTTCTGCCTGCCTGTTTTTAGTCCTGTGCCATTACTGTTTTTACCTTGTGGGTAATGATTTTTCATATAAGCACAGTATCTTTTTATTAAAGTCATGTCACGTTGAATTTTGCTGGTTGGGTAGTTTTGTTGGTATCTCATACGAACATGAGAAATTTAAACTTCTTGTGATTGCACCTAAGTAAGCTGTGTGAAAATAAATCAGCGTTGTTTCACCTAAAGACTTTTTTCCCTTTAAGAGGAATCGGGGTATTGCCCAAGTTTGACCCTCGCGGTGGACTTGGAAGCTTGACGACGCCGGTCGTTACGTGAATGTCCTCAGTGCTGTGGTTGTGTGAAAAGTTAGGGGAGAGGCCTCCCGCTGGCGTCAGGGACGGCTGGGAAGCACAGTGGCCCCTAGGAAGCTCCTCGCTCCAGCCTGGAAGGAGAGGACCACGTCGAAGAAACTTTCGGGGGCAGTTTTCTCTTATTTTTTGGAAAGATCATTCTTTTCTGAATTAAATGTATGCGTTGAAAGTGGAGAATTTGAAAACATAGAAAGGTATAGAGACAGTAAAAAGCAGCATTGATCCTACTGTTTGGGGATAACCCCGTCGAACATGGGGCACAGACAGTCCTTTTGTCTTTTTCGTGTGTAAGTGTACTTTTTCACGGAATTGTTATTGTACTGTGTGTTTGTATTGGACATACATAAACAGCTGAGTAATAGTCCATCGGATGATATACCATCATTTATTTACCAGTGCCTTAAGTTTGGGGCGGTTAGCTCGTTTTTAGGATTTCATCATTGTAAACAATACGATGATAATATCTGTGCACCTAGAGTGCATCTCTGATTATTTCCTTAAGATAAGTTACCAAAGCGGTATTATTAATGGTACCATCTTATCAGAATGTTGACTTTAAGCAAAGGCGAGAGAGAGATAAAGTCAGTGAAAGGAACTTTATTCCTGCTCCTAACTTGGAGGTTCCCCTGGCAGAAGAGCCGAGGACCAGGGCCGGAATCAGAAGGGAATGGTGCAGTTGCATCTGCTCACCAGTGGGGGGAGCCCTGTCCCCGAGTCCTCACTCATTACCAAGGGAGGACTGAAGACTGCCTGTCCTTGTGTTTAAGGCTGTGTGAAAGACAGCTTCTCCTCCTTGGTCTCTGTTTAATGTAGGTATGTGAATGAAGTTTTTTTTATTTTAACACTGAGTTAGGCCACATTTTGTCCCTTGTATTCTAAGCAGCCTTGTATTCTAAGCAGGTCCTTTATAGGCTAAAGGACCTGAGTTCTGCCCCAGAGTCACTCCTTACCAGCTAACTTTGAGCAATTTACTTTTTAAATTTTTTTTAATTTTTTTTTATTTCTAGGGCTACATCTGCAGCGTATGGAGGTTCCCAGGTTAGGGGTCGAATCAGAGCTGTAGCCGCCGGCCTACGCCAGAGCCACAGCAATGCCAGACCTGAGCCGCGTCTACGACCTACACCACAGCTCACGGCAATGCTGGATCCCTAACCCACTGAGCAAGGCCAGGGGTCGAACCCGAATCCTCATGGATCCTAGTCGGGTTCGTTAACTGCTGAGCCACAAAGGGAACTCCCTTGAGCAAATTGCTTAACCTCTATGAACTCCCCATTTTTCTCCCGTTTTTAAGTGAGGGTAATACTACTTCCGTCACAGGGTTTTGCGAGGATCGGATGAGGATACATAAAAAATTCTTAGCTTATGATGTTCAGTAAAGGTTAGCAGTTTGTCTCTCTCACCTCATTTGTTGTGACTCTGAGGAAGATAAACCCCGGGAAATCTGGAACAATTTTGATTCCAGATGCTCTGCCCGTTTGTCAGATCACCGTGTGACTTCTCTACCGTATGTGATGATTTTTCGTTTTTGAAACCATCCTCGCTCTTGACGCTTCACCCTCTGAAAACGGCCAGGGACAGTCTCTATGAGAGATGCCAAGTAGAGCTACTGAAATAAAGACAAAGCTGGAGGCATGTCAGTTTGGGGTAGAGGAGATAACTGTACCAGCAGGTGCAGACTGAGAAATAGTTCCTGCAGCTGGGCACGGTTAGCTGGGAGCTTCTCGGAAGCCGAGGCAGCAGCGAGGGCAGCGGGTGCCGCGTGGCAGGCTTTCGCCGTGTCCTACAAAAAATGCACGTCGTGCCTCACAAGAGCTTAGTCTGGGAGCCTCTTCCCTCCTCCAGTCCTTCCCCCTGGCGATACACTTGCCCCGAGCCCCTCTGTGGAGCTTCCCGCACCGCAGACCCTCTGGGAGCTGCCCTGCACGCTGGGCTCTCCCTGTGGAGCTGTGTGTCCTGCTCCGACCTGGGCTTCGCTGTTCCCTCGCCCAGGATGCTCGCGTGAGAAAAGCTCGGACGGACTGTTCCTGGGTTGACCAGCGTTCACCCGCTTCCTTTTCCTCTTGACCTTGCTCAGGTCTCAGCCTTCACATCTTGCCTGGATGGCACTTCCTAGGGGGCCCGTCCTTGACCCCTTCCCCGGCTGAGGGCCCGTCCTGATCATTGGCCTCCCTCGCAGCAGCCCGCGTCTCCGGACCGACTTCCCTCTTCCCCCGATGCCTCCGAGAGCATTGCGCCTGCTTCCCTCTCTGTTCGAAATTAGACTCCTAGAGCCTGGCGCAGCGCCTGGCACTTGTACCTAAAATGGGTAGTAAATCATGACATGCATTCCACCTTCCAGTAGGACATTCCATTTCCCGCACGGCTGACGCCAGCATCCAAGACGAAGGCTCTTCCGTGACGCGCCCCGTGAGTTCATGAAGCACCGGAGTGGCAGTGCTTTAATCTGGTATCGACATGCCTCTGCCAGGAGACGGGATTTGTGTATTGATGTGTGGATGGGTTTTTTTTTTTTTTTTAATTCAAGAATAGTTGATTTGCAAGGGTGAATTTTTAGCTGTATCCAAATTAGTAAGAATAAGCTATGCAGGAATTAGTACTCCATATATATCGTATAAGTTTGTTGAGATCTTTTGGATGGGAATGCTATTTTAAGTAGCTTATTTTAAGACTTTCTCAGACTCCCATGGGTGTTAAAGCAAACCCAAATGTGTACTTTCTGTTCCAGAGCTCCGCTTTATAATTTTGTAATAAAGTTTCAATATAGGGGGGAAAAGCAAGGATGACTTTTTTTTCCTGTTATTTCTTTGTAGGGACATTGTGCCCTGTAACTCTCAATGTCCCTGATGTTTCTCAAACTAATGTGCCTAAGAGTCACTGTGGGTATGTCCTTCCAGAATGCAGATCCCAGGCCCCATTGTCGGGGATGGAGCAGTGCTTTGCATAAATCTTTCTTTTCTCTTCTTAGTAATAGAACTTATATTTTAACACACCTTTAGATGTGCAGGAAAATTGAGCAGCTCGAGTGGCGCGTTTCCCTGCGCTCTGGCGTATGCACGTTCCCCTGTCAGCAACACCTCACGCGGGTCATCTGTTAGACTTGGTGCACTAACGTGGATACAGTGTTTGTAGCTCAAGTCCCTAGATTATCCCCGTCGCCTCGTTTTTATCCAGTGTCCTCTTCCTGTTCCAGAGTCCCATGCAGATGACCGCATCACACTTAGTTGTCACGTCTCCGTAGGCGCCTCTGCTGTGAGGGTTTTTCAGACTTTACTGTTTGATGATCTTGACGATTTTGAGGAGCGCTTGTGGAGGCCTGCGGTAGGATGCCCCTGGGCTGGAATTTGTCTCGTGTTTTCCTCTTGGTTAGACTGGGCTTAAAATTCCGAGCAGGAGGATCACAGAGGGAAGGGGACCTTCCGTCCCGCGTTGCAGAGGGTCCGGTGCAGCCGCTCTAGCAGCGTTGATGCGGACCACGGCCGCCTGGCTGAAAGAGTGTTTGTCAGGTTTCACGACTGTAAAGTCGTTTTCTTTCTTCTTTCCTTCTTTTTTGTCTTTTTAGGGCCGCACCCACAGCACATGGAAGTTCCCAGACTGGGGAGGAATCGGAGCTAGAGCTGCCGGCCTACACCACAGCCGCAGCCACGCCAGATCCAAGCTGCGTCTGCGACCTACCCCGCAGCTCACGGCAACGCCGGATCCTCCACCCACGGAGCGAGGCCGGGGATCCAACCCACGTCCTCCTAGACACCAGTCACATTTGTTTCCGCTGCACCACAGTGGGCGCTCGGTAAAGTTCTTCTTTTATTCCCCTTTTCATACTGTTTTCTTTTCAAGAAAGTCACTATTTGTAGTTTACCCTTAAGGAGCAGGGAGTTATATTCTTTCTGATGAAAACTTCTTAAATTTTAATAATTACTTGTTTTTATGTGTATTAGAAAAAAATTAGTGCATCGGATTAGTGGTATCTTAACTGGCTGGGTTCCCGAAGGCTCATGTGCGTTTGGAGGGGGCTTTCCCTCTGGGCGTGGGAATGAGGGGAGGGCGGGCTGGGGACAGAGGGAGGGTGGGTACACACGCTCATCGTTGAGCCAGCTAGTCTCTTACTCATACTGGGGGCGGAAGGCAGGAGCATGTATCCATTAGCTCCTGCCTTCATTTGGCAGAGGGTTGCCCGCAGGGCACGAACCCCTCTGTACCTGGTGGCATTCACGTGTGGATACTGAGAGCTCCCCCCATGGCAGACCCCTGGGGCCATCCCAGGTCAAAGCCCTGGCAGTTTGGTGGCCTCAGCAGTGGCTGGAATGAGGAATGGGTAAGGCAGGAGCAGCGGAAATGATGCTCGAGGCGGGGGGGGGGAGGGCTAACAGGTGATTTTGAGCTTATAATTTTTTTTCTTTTTACTCCTTGTTTTTCAGTAACAGCTGGAAAGTCTTCTACATTCCAAGGTTGAATTCCCCCTTTTTTTTTTAGTATGTGTACAGTTTCTTTTTTCTTTTTCAAATATTGAAATCTTTGATCTGTTTGGAATTAAATCTGTAGTTGGAGAGCTGGATCCAGTTGTAGCCTTCTCCACCTGGCGCTTCAGTTAGCCCTGTACCATTCAGTAAAAATTCCATTTTCTCTCAGTGTTTGGAGATTCTGTCTTATGTCATATTTAATTAATTTGACCTATTTCTGGATTTCCTATGATGTTCCATTGGTCTTTGTTTATTCATGTGCCAACACCTTACTGTTGGTTAAAAGAGACTCTATCATATGTGCTAATATTTAGTAGAGCCAATGCTCTCTTACTGCTCTAGTGAATTGATTTTAAAGGAAAAAATTAATAACACTCATGTTTAACAGATATGGCAAAAATCATGAATGACCAAATAGTGCTTTGACCCAAAGGAACAAATCCAGAATGGCTTGATTCAGGTACCTATATACCCCTTGGGGAGAATTCTCACTTGTGGCATATGTGGCTTTTTTTTTTCTCTCTCTTTTGTCTTTTTAGGTCTGTACTTGTGGGATATGGAGGTTCCCAGGCTAGGGGTCGAATTGGAGCTATAGCTGCCGGCACACACCACAGCCACAGCAACTCCAGATCTGAGCCACGCCTGCAACCCACACCACCACTCACAACAATGCTGGATCCTTCACCCACGGGGCGAGGCCAGGGATCATACCTGTGACCTCACGGAAGCTTGTCAGCTTCCTTTCCACTGCGCCACGACAGGAACTTCATGTCTGTGGCTTTTGAACGTGAGTCAGGGAGGCTTGAGAGAGGCTGGCGCGCACTCACAGGCAGCACGCCTTTGCAGAGCAGAGGTGTTAGTGCAGCCGAGGCACCCCTGCCCTCCGTCACCCTCCCTCCAAATCATTAATGAAACGGGTTTATTTTGGAGATTGGTTGGTTTGTTTTTTTTGGCAGCCTGTGGTGGCATATGGAGCTCCTGGGCCAGGCATTGGATCCAAGCTGCAGTTGTGACATACACTGCAGTTGCAGCAACACTGTATCCTTTAACCCACTCTGCTGGGCTGGGGATTGAACCTGCGTCCTGACATCCTGACGCTGCAGAGACACCACCAAACCCGTTATACCACAGCAGGAACTCCTATTTTGGCAGTTTTTGACCTGTAAAAAGTACTCGTTTGTCAAACTTAGAAAGTTGAATTCAGAAACTTAGAAATTCTCCAAGTCCAGTCATTTTTAATCCTCCCTGGGCCTCAGAAACAGTTGAAAAGGCCCCCTTCCCCTCCCTCTTCCCAATACCAGGGCCCTACCCTAAGGTTGATTCCATTCATCTGGAATAAGGTGTTTTGTCGTTGTTGATTTGAAACCTCCAGGTTATTGAAGTGCGCAGCCTGAGTTGAAAACTGCTGACCTAGTCCTGCTGTCAGGGCCAGGTCTGGTGCATTTGAAATGCAGTACATGCTCAGTGAGCCGAGTGATGCCGAGCTCCCTGTTTCGGACGCAGACTCCAGAGGCTGCTTGCTCACAGATACTCATAGGTGCAGAGGCATTAGGGACAGAAGCTCAGATTTCTTGTCTCCGTTTCTGGCCTGGTCTTCTCTCTTCTTCGCCCCTGGTTTCCTCTTTAGCTGTAGACAGAAGCCGCAGGGGCATGTGTCGTCTTGATTCGTGTTCATTTTTATGACCTCGACACTAGTTCCTTCTCTGCGGTCCAGCAAAAACTTGGGAATGAGCCTTAGACTTTGTAGTCAGATAATTGGCCTGTACTGAAATTTCAGCTCTCCGTTCAGTGTCAGCCCCCGGGGACGGGGGTGGGGGCAGGTGGGGAGAAGGCGCCAAAGGCAGAGGGAACTCCCGTTCCTCACGCACCTGTTGTGTGTCAGCCTCTGTGCCTGCGCGTTTGCTGCCCTCTCGTTTTTTGCAGGGAGCGCTGCACCTCCGATTCCAGCTGTAAAGCGCTAGGGTTTCAGGTTCCACTGCACGATGACATCACTTCTGATTAATGCTTGGTGTCATTTAGGGCTTTGTGGGTTCCTGTTGGTCAACAGGGATTCCTCCTCCTTGTTCTCCCACGCTTCGCATCGCCTCCGTCCCTGATTTGATTAGTCCCATGGGAAAAACTCGACGTTCAAAACTGCCCACGTGGAGACTGGCTAGCAAAGACGTGAATGAAATTATGAGCGATTTATGTTGTTAAGTTGCTGTCTGGTTCCGTTCTAAACAAGGGTCACGTTAAGTTGTGTGAGACTGGGGGGGTTCTTCTTCCGGCAGCGCTTTTATAAGGTAGCGTGGACCTCGATCCCGCTAAGAAAAAAAAGAAAAGGTGTAAAGTTGGGACATCGGTTTGGAGGCGTAGGAGAGCCACGTGGCAGAAAGGGTTTGGGGAGGGCGGTCAGGGAAGCCTGCCACTGGGCACCCTTTCTTCCTTGAAGCAGTTGGCTTTGCCAGAACCGTCAACCGAGAAGATGATGGGAGCTTTAGGCAGATTCATGGGACAGAGGAGGTCAAGAAAACAGTTGGTGTGGCATCCTAGTGAACACACCGCAGCTTTGCTTGAGGTCTCTGCTTAGGGACGGGCGAGCTGGAAACCGACGGGCCCTCTCAGGAGCGGGAGTGGTGCCCTGAACCATCTCAGGGCCCGAGTGGATTGAGGTGACCTGGGGTGGCGTGTACCCCTCACCTGCCTGCGTGTCAGAAACAAACGTAATTCCTCCCAGAGGCGCCTCAGGTTATCTATACGGTGTCATATGCGATGACTGGCGCTCAATCTGAAATTATCAGATGTATGCGAAGACAAGACCTAACCGAAAACCGGGGAGACACAGGCAATGGGGATAAACGGAATGAGATCATCAGACTGGGATTTAAAAGAACCGTGGGTCCTACGCTAAGGAAACAAATAGTGTTTTACCTTTTCTTTATTTACCCTCTCCGCTTAGAGCCTGACTCAGGCTGCAGGCGGGAGTGTTTCTCGTGTCTGGGTGGGGGCCGGTGTGACTGCCGTGTCCCCGCGTGTATTTGCATGGTGACGGACACCTTTGCTTAATCCCCTACCGTGTGGCTTTGAGGTTGGACAGGAGAGAGGTTGGAATGACGGTCAGAGGCTTTCTGGTCTTAGAGCTAGAAGAGGCCCTCACAGTCAATATTTTTTTAATTTTACGGCCACACCTGCGGCTTATGGAAGTTCCCAGGCTAGGGGTTGAATTGGAGCTGCAGCTTCAGGCCTGCACCTTAGTTTATGGCAATGCCGGATCTTTAACCCATTGGGCTAGGCCAGGAATAGAACCCACATCCTCACGGAGACCATGTTGGGTTCTTAAGCTTCTGAGCCACAATGGGAACTCCTGGAGGTCAATATTTTGACTTTTTTTTTTTTTTAATCTTTGAGAGAAATGTACAGTAAAGGTGGTGTTAAGTTAATGTAAACATAATTTCAATAAATGTGAATACTTTAAAAATACTTTAGAATTTTAAATTTACTGTAGTAAGTGTACATTTTTTTGGTAAAGTATAGGGAGTTCCGTTGGTGGCTCAGCAGGTTAAGGATCCGGCATCGTCACTGCTGTGGCTCAGGTCGCAGCTGTGACGTGGGGTTTTTTTGTTTGTTTGTTTTGTTTTGTTTGCTTTTTAAGCCCACACCTGCAGCATGTGGAAGTTCATCTGAGCCTCGTCTTCGATCTACACACAGCTCATGGCGACGCCGGATCCTTAACCCACTGAGCAAGGCCAGGAATAGAACCCACACCCTCATGGATACTAGTCGGATTCGTTACCACTGAGCCACAGCGGGAACTCCTGTGGCATGGGTTTGATCCCTCAAATTTCCTCATGCCGAGGGTGTGGCCAAAAAATAAAGTTGTAAAAATATAGACTTCTTCGTATCATAAATAACATGACTACTCCATATTTATCTGTTTTCATGTGTCACATCCACTTAATTTTTTCCGTGGAAGATACATACCGAGTACTTCCTTTAGGACAGTGGTGCCAGGGGTCAGGTTATGGACACAAGCGAGAGTGGGCCCGTGGGTGGAAGTGGGTAGCCAGGAAGGCGTCATGGGGCGCCTGAGATGAAAGGGCCAGAAAAGAGATATAGACAGCTCTGGACAACATAGAATTTTTCTTTCCCTAGCTGACCCACCAGGGAACTCCTGGACAGCACAATTTTTATTTAATTCTGTTTCTTTGCCTTTGCAACGAGCTTGGTCGGGGCTTTTATCTTGTGTTTTGGTCCTTTTGCACTTCTTGGTGCTGGTTTCTTTCATCCAGTTGGCTTTTCAGTTGCTTGAAGACAAAAGTCTTGAGAAAGTCATCCATCGTCTTAGTTAAAAGTTCTCAGTTCTTCATGATTCTCTCTAATTAGTGGCCCTTTCAAGGATCTTCCTTTCTCTGAGCTCAGACCCACTGAAGTCCATTAACAATTTAAAATTTAAGGGAGTTCCTGTCGTGGCACAGCGGAAACAAATCCGACTAGGAACCATGAGGTTGTGGGTTCGATCCCTGGCCTCGCTCAGTGGGCTAAGGATCTGGCATTGCCATGAGCTGTGGTATAGGTCACAGACACAGCTCGGATCTGGCATTGCTATGATTGGCGTAGGCTGGCGGCTACAGCTCCGATTAGACGCCTTGCCTGGGAACCTCCATATGCCAGGGGTGTGGCCCTAAAAAGACCCCCCCCCCCCAAATTTAAATTCTCTAACATTGGCCTAAACACAGAAAAATGTTAGGCCTGGCACACAGGGGAAACCCCGTGTGCCCGTAGACAGGTCGAAATCAGATATACCCATGGTCTCTGCATCCTTGTGCCAGCCAAGATGTCTAACTGGGTAGCTTTAGGGACTGTTTACAAACACATCTTCCCAGGAAGAAGGCAAATGCTCTCCTCGATTTGGGTTATTATGCAGAGTAGAAGTGTAGGCAATAGACTGAATCAGATAAAGAAGGCGGCCCCGATGGGAGAACCACACCCGAGGGAGAACCAGCTGGTCCCTTCAGGAGAGCAGAGAGAATCCGCTCTGAGGAGGTGATGAGGAGGCAGAATCGTCAGTCACACGGATGGGTGACGGCTCCCTGGGTACTGGTGCGCTGCGCTGATCCTGGGCTGTGCGTGGAAGACACGGTTAGCCAGCCACTCATGTAGCTTATTCCCAAGAAGATAGAGCACAGGTTCTTCAAGTTGAGCACCTCTCAAACCAGACTCACACCACTGTGTTCACCAGAAATTTGTTTTTGGCAAAGATTCCAGGACCTTCAATAAGGGGGAAATAGCCTTTTCAGCAAACGCTGGGACAGCCGAATATCCACATGGAAAAACTGAAGTTGAACCCTTACCTCCATGTGCAAGAGGTAACTCAGAATAGACTGTGAGCTTAAGTGTAAAAGCGAAAACTCTGAATCTCTTCTAGGAGAAAGTATGAGCGTAAACCTTCACGGCCTTGGGTTAGGCCGTGAGAACTCAGAGCCAAGAGCAAACACAGATGATCCCAGGGAAAAATGCGTAATTGGATTTCATCTAAAGTAAAAACATGGGTCCGGCAAACCACACTACCAAGACAGTGACAAGACAACTCACAGAATGGGAGAAAGAATTTGCGCATTGTATATCTGATAAGGCACATATCTAAAATACACAAAGAACTGTTACAACTCAATAAAAAAAAAGCCAACCCATTTTAAAAATGAGCCGATGATTTAAACGGACACGTCTCCAAAGAAAATATACACACGGCCAGTAAGCACATGGCAAGATGTCCAGCATCTGAAGACATGAGGAAGTGCAAACCCAAACTGCAGTGAGGCGCCGCCTCACACTCACTCGAATCAAAAGAGCAGATAACTGGTGGTGGTGAGGAAGGAAGCGGGTAATCTCCACTCGCTGGGTAAGTGGTTATGTGGACAAACCTCATACACCTCTCGTCGGAACTCTCCTGCATTGGGAGAAGCAAAGCCGTTCAAAATGTGAACATGGGGTTACCCTGGGCCTCAGCATTTCCACTTCAAGGCATATACCCAAGAGAATTAAGCCTACGTTCGTGCAGAACTTACCCACGAATGTTCCTGGGAGCATGAGTTGTGGTAGCCAAACAGTGAAAGCAACCCAAAAGTCTATGCAGTGATAAATGGATAAATAAAACGTGATTCCTTCATGCAGTGAAATATTATTCAGGAATAAAAAGCAGCGAGGTGCCCGCACTGACGCACCAGGGGTGAACCTGGAAGACATTGTGCTGAGAGAAGCCAGTCCCAAAAGACCACACATTGTATGAAATGTCCAGAAAAGGCAGATCCACGGAGGCAGGAAGTAGGTCAGTAGGTGCAGGGCGTGGGGAGGGTGAGACAGGGAGTGGCTGCTGGTAGGTGCGAGGTGGGGGGTGGGGGGATGATGAGAACTTTCTAAAGTGGGTTGTACTGATGGTCATACCACCTTGTGAATACACTAAAAAAATCGCGGAACTGTATACTTTAAATGGGTGAATCTCATGGAATAGCATCTGTTTAAAAAACAAAACAAAACATGACATGCAGTGCTGTCCTTTCCAGACTTTTCTTCCAGAATCCTCATTCTCCGCGGGCTTCGCAGCACTGTCCAGACTGGAGACCTGGAGGCACTTGCTTCCTCCCGCCAGATCCTGGTGGAGAAGCCGAGAGCGTTGCTCCTGCCTCAATGTCTCTCTGAAGGAGCAGGTCCCCTTCTCTCCAGAGTCACCTTCCTGATGGAAACCAGGTCTTTACCTGCATTCAAACGCGCGAAGTATATTCCCCTGGGTTCTCTGCCTCTTGAACCATCTCCTCTGTACTTTGTTACATTGTTAATATTCAAGTCTGAGGCAATAGTCTCTTCCTAAGTTTCTTCAGGACATTTCCATGCCTTTCCGGAGGGACTTATGACTCCTTAGCATCGCTGTAAAGTCCTGCATAACCTGGCCTCTCTCTGCCTCTTCAGATTCAGTTCCTTTGTTCTCTGCGTCCTGAGGGACCTACCCCCACACGTTCGTTGGGTACGATGATCCTCGTGCTGCCAGTTCCAAGGGACTGGCAGCCACACGGGGCTGGAGGCTGTCACTCTGGACAGCACAGGAACTTCCATCATTGCATCAGAAGCACTCGGTGGATACTTTCTGAATGAGTGAGTGTCGTCATAGCCATTATTGATGGCAGGCGTTCATCCACCCAGCCTCTGCTTTTAGGCTTTCAGTGGTTAGGTGTTCCCTGGGTTATTAGGCAGCGTGTGTGGGTACTAACCCAGCCCCTGGGATCCCTGCCTTCTTCCTGTTATCCTCAGCTGGTATTCGCTTTCCTGAAATCTCTACGCATTGATCCCGAGGTCTTCATCATCCGAAACCGCACAGCACCTTGTTAGGGTGTGGCCGGCGTTTCCCTGACTTGGCCCCAGATTGAACACACCGCTCCCCTGAGCCCTGTCCAGCAGGCTGGAGTTGTGAGTGGTTCTCACACATTGTTCACTCCAGATACGCCGTGGCTGTGGTGCGACGGGCGCAGATTTCAGGGCTTTATCCGCCCTTCTGATGTGTGCTTTTCAGGCTGTGCAGCTGTAAGTGTTGGAAGTTTCAGCATCCCGCGCAAAGTTCAGCAGGCAGTGCAGCGGCTGGCTGAAAGACGATTCTTTGAATGTGTGTTGAATAAGCTTAAGACTTGGGGAGGGGGGGCTGTGTCCACGACACGCAGAAGTCTCTGGGCTGGTCACTGAACCCACACCACAGCAGTAACGGTGCCAGATGCTCAACTTGCTAGGCTACCAGAAACTCCAAGCTTAAGACTCTTAAAGCTTTTTTGAAGGGAACTGTTTTCTGTCACCAAGTTTGTGATCAAATAAATTGTTACTCTCATCTGAAATTGTTTCTTGCTTCACAGCTATTATGGCTTTTTTTTTTTTTTTTTTTGGCAACACCCGCAGCATGCGGATGCTCCCAAACCAGGGATCCAACCTGAGCCACAGCAGTGACAATGCTGGATCCTTATTCTGCTGAGCTGTGAGGGAACTCTGCGTCTCTTTTTTTTTAATCTTAAAAATAGTTGATCATTGTAGAAAACTTAAAGATTATGGATCAGCAGAAATAAGAGGGAAAATAGTTGTCAGCACATCATCTAGTGAGAGTCACTTAACTTTCCGCTGTGTGTCCTTTTCCTGTAGCCACATGTCAGAAAAAGTATATATTGTGTTTGTGCTCCACACACAACTTTGTAATCTTTTTTTTAACCAACACATCATGTTTAATGACATATTTCTATTAAGAAATATTCTAGAGCTTAACTTTTTTCAACATTTTATTATTTTTTATTTTATTTTATTTATTTGTCTTTCCCTGTTTTTAGGGTCGTAGCTGTGATGTATGGAGGTTCCCAGGCCTAGGGGTCCAAGCGGAGCTGTAGCCGCCGGCCTATGCCAGAGCCACAGCACTGCGGGGTCCGAGCCACATCTGCAACCTACACCACAGCTCACGGCAACGCCAGATCCTTAATCCACTGAGCGAGTCCAGGGATGGAACCTGCATCCTCACGGATACCAGTCAGATTCCTTAACAGCTGAGCCACGACGAGAACTCCAACTTTTTTCAACATTTAAAATTTTCACACTTAGAAAAGCCGGTGGCCTCTTCCCCTCAAACAGCAGAAAGTGCAAGAGTTCCCATCTTTATCGTCAGGAGAACAAAACCCAGATCCCAAGCAGGCAGCACTCATGCGCGCTCCCTGGCTCCGCGCCATGCAGTCCGAACAACGGGCTGAACTGGGCCAGGGTGTCCTGGGAGGCAGTGATTCCTGTCGGACCAAGGGAGACTTTATTTTCAGGTAGACAGGGATTAGGCAATTCCGGGGAAGCTCAGGAAGGCCAATAAATTATTACGAATTAGTAAAATCTGTATGTTTCTCAGATGTTAAAGGCTACCCAAATTTAGTTTATTGGAGCCAAGAGGCTGTAAAATAAAAGCTCCCATAATAATCGTAGTAAGTCTTACTGTCTATGTCGTGTCTTCTATGCTGCAGAAAACTTTGGCATAATTATCCCAGCTTCCCAGTGGGTGGGTGAACGTGATACTCATTTTAAAGGTGAAAAAGCAGACGCAGAGAAACAGCTTGTCCAGTGTCACACAATTCATCATGAGGAAACTTGGGACTAGGGGGAAGAACTCATTTTTTTATTGAACTTTTGCTAAATGCAGACTGCTTTCACGTTTACTTTCTCATTTAATCCATGTGATAGTCTCACGAATTGGTACAGTCCCATTTTATAGATGAGGAAACTGAGGGTCAGAGGGGTTAAAAGAAGTCGTTCAAGCTTAACAGCTAGAAGGCGACAGAACGGATATTTAATCCAGCTGTTTGGCTCCAAAACCCAGTACGACTGCTCTCTGTCGCCTCTCAGTTCTTGTGCTCCTTCCTTCATTCAGCAAGTGTTTCTTGTGGGCGCGGTGGTGTCCCAGTGTCCCTGGCCTGCTCTGTTTCCTGCGCATCTCTCATCTGAGACGGTGCCTGTCACAGGAATTCTGTCGGAGGCGAGCACGTGTTCGTGTTGTGCACGTATCTGTCTGCAGGGAGGTGTCCGTAACTGCGCGTTGTTGTTTTTATAAAACCACACCTGTTCACTGTGGAAATTCAGGAAGGTACAGAAATAAGCACCAGTGACCAGGGCGTGTCAGTCACCTAGAGAGAAATAGTCGTTGGCATTTTTGGCGAACACGCTTCCAGAGAACTCCTTGCACACATCGATTCGCAGGTGCAAGCACCAGAATAATGAAGCAGCTCTGTTTGCCGCGCTCTTTCACGGCGGCTCCGCCTGCACCGTGTCCCTGACTCTCACCCAGCGCCCGCGGGATCTCAGTGTCACCCCGTTGTCCTCGGAAGGAAAGTGAGGAAAGTGCCGTTGACAGCAGTGCCCTGACTTGCCCCGAGGGGTGGGCTCTGTGCGTGCGGGACTGAGCTCCGACTGCTGGGCTGTGTTGTGTGCAGTGTAGGGCCGAGCTCGTGTTATTTCGCTTCTCAGATGCTGTGTTTCTTACAGATTGAAGGTTCGTGGCAACCCTGCACCAGACAAGCCTGTTTGCACTGTTTTTCCAACAGTATTTGCTCACTTCATGTCTCTGCCGCGTTTTGGTAATTCTTGGCAATATTTCTCACTTTTTCATTATTATTATTGTATTTGCTATGGTGATCTGTGATCATTGATCTTGGACATTCCTACGACTCGAAGAAGGTCAGGTAATGGTTCGCATTTTTTAGTCATAACGGTTTTTTGTTTTGGGGTTTTTTTTTTTTTTTTGCTGCACTTGAGGCATATGGAAGTTCCCAGGCCAGGGATCAAATCTGAGCCACAACTGCAACCCACGCCAAAGCCACAGCAACACGGACCCCCAGCCTGCTGCAGCGGGGATCGAACCTGAGCCACTGCAGAGACCACACCGGATCCCCAACCTGCTATGCCACAGCGGAAACTCCATTAATAATGTATTTTTTAATTAAGCTAAGTACATTGTTTTTTGAGACGCAGTGCTATTGCACACGTAATAGACTGTCATATAAATACAACATTTCTATACAGTAGAAGCCAAAACATTTGGGCGCTTCACTTTATCGCAATGTTAGCTCTATTGAGGAGGTCTGGAGCGAACCGCAGTTTCTCCATGGTGTGCCCGAGTCCAATGAGGCGTGAGTGAGAATACACCTTGTGCTTTTCTGTAACTTGCTTTATTGTTTGATTTGTGGAGGTGCTGATTATGCAACAGTAAAGCGCAGTTTGTAATAATCCTCTATAATGCTTTTACTCCACAGTAGCAAAGTCTAGGCAGCTAGTGTGGGTCTGTGTTTATACGATTCTTCGTATACACTGTGCTTTATTTGACCAGTCTCCCTTATTGAGGATCCTTAGCTTTATTTATAGTGTTTTTGCCGTTTTAAGTCATGCAGGGGAGTTCTGCTGCGGCTCAGTGGTAATGATCCCAACTAGTATCCATGAGAGTGGGGGTTCAATCCCTGGCCTCGCTCAGCGGGTTGGGGATCCCGCATTGCTGTGAGCTGTGGTGTAGGTCACAGACACAGCTCAGATCCTGCATTGCTGTGACTGTGGTATAGGCTGGCAGCTGCAGCTCTAATTTGACCCCTATCCTGGGAACTTCTCTATGCTGTGGTGTGGCCCTAAAAAGCAAAAAAAAAGAAAAGAAAGGGTCATGCAGGAAGACAGAATCCCCCCCACACACACACGTTGAGAATCACTGGCGTTGCAGTGCTCAGTGGCTCTCCCACCCGCGCATCCATCAGACTCCCGGAAGACCATGTCAGCACACAGCTGCTGGGTTCCTTTCTCGCACAGTCTCTCATTCAGTGAGTCTGGGGAGAGGGCTGAGGATTTTCATCTTTGACAAGCTCCCTGGTGACGCTGACTCTGCTGGGGAAGGACCCCACTTTTGAGAGCCACCGACGGAAAGGAAAGGCACTTAAATTGGACATTTCAGGAGTCTTCCATTCTGATTCCAGCTCTGACAGTAGTTGTGTGACCCTAAGCGGGATGCTAGGTTTTTCTCTTTCTTCGGTCAAAGTGAGATCGGACTGACATTTCTCTTAGGTCACTTACCCACATCAATGAAATCCATGAACTCCTTCAAAATCCACGTTCTTCTCATGTCCTCCGTGGTTCAATCAGTGCCTGTGTCCTTTCACCTTCTCTTCTTTCTTTTCTTCAGATCTTACTGTGGGGTCCAGGGAAGGTGGTATTGTAGGAGCGTTGAATGATGTAAGAATGAGGCTTAGAAAATAATCAAGTGCTCTTTTTGTACATGCTAGCAAGAATACATCTTTTAAAAAAGAACTGTAGGAGGAGTTCCTGTCATGGCTCAGCAGAAACGAACCCGACTAGGAACCGTGAGGTTGCAGGTTCGATCCCTGGCCTTGCTCAGTGGGTGGAGGATCTGGCGTTGCCGTGAGCTGGGGAATAGGTTGCAGATGCGGCTTGGATCTGGCATGGCTGCGGCCCACGGCATATGGAGGTTCCCAGGCTAGGGGCTGAATCTGAGCTATAGTCGCTGGCCTACACCACAGCCACAGTAATATGGGATCCAAGCTGCATCTGTGACCTACACCACAGCTCACAGCAGTGCTGCATCCTTAACCCACTGAGCGAGGCCAGGGATTGAACCTGCGTCCTCATGGATGCTAGTCAGATGTGTTAACCACTGAGTCCCAACGGGAACTCCTCAAACTACAACTTTCTTAGGCATAAATTCATGCAATTTCTTTGTCATCTTCTCTGCTGTCAGAACACATGTTAAATAGAGGTTTTCCCTCTTCCTGCTTGTAGGTTGGGAAGGCCTTGTGTGGTCGGGATTGGTGCCTCAACTCCAGGCCTTAGGGGTTCAGAACGCGGAGGCGGCTGCTGGCTCTGGGGGCAGCATAGGTTCCTTGAGACCCGTGTGGTTTGCTGTTACGTGTGCGTGTCTGTAACCCACCGTCGCTCCCACCCTGCCAGGAGATGCTTGAGGTTCCCACGGTGTTCACCCATTCGGGCTCTGCTGGGGTCCCCGCCCATCCACTCGCTGTAATCCCAGCTTGCTGCCGAGGGAGGAGGTGGGGCCTCTGGGTGGCTGGGTCCTCAGGTGGCGCCCTCATAAGTGGGGTGGGTGCTCTCTTGAGAGACCCCACAGAACCCCTAGTTCTTTCTGCCACATGAGGTCCCAGGGAGAAGGCTGTGACCCGGAAGTGGGTCTGACCACACTGCCGCGCTGATTTCCGGCCTCCAGGACTGCGAGGAAGGAGTGGTTTATACGCCACCCCATCTGTCACATCACAGCCCAAATGGAGCAAGACCGTCGCCATCTCCAAAGGCTCCCCCTGGACCAGTCCCCAGAAATTCCCTTGGCCCAGGAAAGACTCTTAAAAGCCAGAGCCTTTGGGACCCATTCATCCTTCCCGTTATTTAGAACATGGACTGACTCAATCTGTGCGTTTCTTCCCTCTCATTCCCTTGCCTTGCTGGGAAATGCAGATGTGGACAGGGCCCTCTCTGATTCATTAAGCTCCTTCTTTGACTTCATATTATTGTGCTGGCTGGTGTGGGTTGGTTGTTGTGCTGGTTATGTGCTGCTCTGTCGTGGGTTTGGTTTGTGACTTCTGAGCACTGTTATGTGGAAAGAAAGAGGTGACGGGGTGGGAGTGTGGAGTTAGGAAATTATAGTGAATTATGGTAACTGCCTCAGAATAGCCGGGGCCTGGGGGAGCAGCCCCGTGAATCAGCGCCGATGAATCAGATGCTCCCTTTTTGTCTTTAAGAGACCCACACGTGTGAGAGTTGGAGAGGATTCAGCAGGGCACAGAAGGCTGGAGAGTCTGGAAAACAGGGCCCCCGCACTTCAGGACGACGTGACCTTGGAAAACTAAGCAGTAATTTACAAGTGACTTCAACTGTTCAAAGGATTTTTTACCAATTAGGAGGGTGTAGATGAGGCAGAAGCAAAAAATGGACCAGAGAGGAAAGAACTTATCAGCCAGCTCGCTGGAAATGTATAATGAGCTACGTTGAGCTGTTTTAAAAGTATTTTAGGAAAATTTCCTAAAACTCAGAGAAAAGGCAAAATGAATATTGTGCACCTTCCAGTGTGACCCCAGAGCATCTTTCAGCAAGCCACCAAGGGCAGGTGACAGCCTTAGAGACTTACGTTCATAAAGTTAGATTTCAACTTTCAAAAAAATTGATGTCACAAATGGTTTTTGTTGGAGTTCCCATTGTGGCGCAGTGGAAACGAATCTGACTAGGAACCGTGAGGTTGCAGGTTCGGTCCCTGGCGTCACTCAGTGGGTTAATGATCTGGCATTGCCGTGAGCTGTGGTGTAGGTCGCAGACACGGCTTGTATCTGGCGTTGCTGTGGCTGTGGTGTAGGCCGGCAGCAACAGCTCCGATTAGACCACTAGCCTGGGAGCCTCCATATGCCTCAGGTGCGGCCCTAAAAGGACAAAAAAACAAAAAAGGTTTTTGTCTAGTAGGGATCTAAATGATTTCTGTTTAGAAGAAAAAAGATAAGCTCAAAGATTATAGTTTAATTGCTCTGTAGGATATTAACCAGTTTTGTATCTAATTTTGCAAGATTATTAAGCCTTTTTTTTCCATCACTGACTTAATATATGTTTCTTTCATTACCTTTGAACCAGCTTTGCCATCCTGCTGATTCTCTCATTAGGGACTTAATCCTTGATATGGGTTTACTATGTGTTTGTGTAAGAGTTATGTTTTTAGCTTTTTGAAAATTATGCTTTGACAGAAACAAGTAGTACATGTGGAAGAGATAAGCATCTTAGGAGGCTTACCTAGGAGTGAGGTTTGACTGATTTGACCTCCAGGTCCTTTCAGCCCTGAGGTCCCACAATTTGGGGTGTTTATCTAAATTCTCTTAGTCACTTGGGTAGTAAATTGCATTTATGGATGATCTAATTACATGACCTGGATGAATACTATAAATTCCTGCTTTATCAAGATCTCTGGGAGGTCCTGTCATGGCTCAGCGGCTAACAAACCCAACTAGTATCCATGAGGACGCAGGTTCAATCCCTGGCCTTGCTCAGTGGGTTAAGGATCCGGCGTTGCCGTGAGCTGTGGTGTAGGTCACAGATGCAGCTCGGATCTGGTGTTGCTGTGGCTGTGGTGTAGGCCGGCAGCTACAGCTCTGATTTGACCCCTAGCCTGGGAGCCCCCATACGCCAAGGGTCTGGCCCCAAAAAGAAAAAAGGAAAAAAAAAAAAAAAGGTCTCAGATGGCACAAGGTACAGAAGGCTCCTTTCTTTTGTTGTTAATAATAATGCCGTTATTTATTTATATTAGCACTTTACAGAGCTCTGGCACACCTCCTGTTATCCGAGCCTCTCCTTCTTTGTGACGGAGCAGGACAGGAGCTGTCTCCATCTTGCAGGTGATGGAGATAATAAGCTGAGACTCTGGAAAAGCCGAAGGGCCCCCGGCTGCTGAGGGATGGAGCCAGGCCATGGCCCAGCCCTTGGAACTCCAAGCACATCCACAGCTGCCAAGGGAGCCAGCCTTCAGGAGGGTCTCGTTGAGAGCAGTGAGCTGAAGCGGGGGGAAGACTCAAGGCTAACAGGGTCCCTCTAGACCCGGGGCCACAGCCTCTCACACCTTGTGTCTGATTTCCCACTGTTGACTCTCACATGGCAGCTTTGCGAGGCTGGTGCCCTGTTCCTGACTGCTGGGAAGGCCTGAAATGTGCCTGAATCTTCCTTCCGCCGCCCTCCCAGGGACAGAGCGGGTCTGCACACACAGTGGGGGCCCAGGAAATAGTTCTTGATCGAATATAGGAATTGTTTTATGTGCTTTTATATCTGGATGCTCAGTCTATTCCTGGTAAGACTTTCTTGGCAAATTTCTATCCATCTGGGTGACATTGGAGCAGCTGTACTTACTCCTTCAAAAAGATAATCTGTCCTTTTATCTGGTGTTTGCACCAGAAAGAGGACTGCTGATTAACCCAATTGCATGTTTTTGTGAAATCTTCTCTAGGTCTATAAACCGCTGGTTCGGTAATTCAGCAGATATGTACTGACCGATTCTGTGCACCAGGCCCTGGGACAGACAGAATGGGCAGGGCGAGGCAGGGCCTCCTCACGGGGCTCCACTTGCTGTGGCCTTAGCATTTCTGTTGAAATATGTCGACTCTTTGCTTCATTAGTCATTCATGAAGCGGGAGTTCTCGTCGTGGCTCGTCGGGTTATAACCTGGCTAGTATCCATGCGGGTTTGATCCCTGGCCTGGCTCAGTGGGTTAAGGATCTGGCGTTGCCATGAGCTGTGGCGTAGGTCACAGATGCGGCTCATATCTGTGTGGCTGTGGCTGGCAGCTGCAGCTCCAGTTTGACCCCTAGCCCGGGAATTTCCATATGCTGCAGGTGCAGCCCAAGAAGAAAAAGAAAAAGAAAACCAGCGAAAACCAGATCATGTCTGTATTGCCTAATCTCCCCAATAAAGCCCTGCTTTCCCCTCTCTCCCTCTCCCCCTCCTCTTCCTTGTGACCTGGTTCCAGCCACACTGTACAAAAGGGACCCGTGGCAAGCTCGTCTGCTCCCACGTTAGGCCTCTGGGCCAGAGTGCCCTCTGGCCATGCTCATCTTCCCCTGGTTTTTGCACAACTGTCCCTACTTCAGATCTGTCATTCAGATGTCCGCTTAAACATCACTCCCTGAGAGGGGCCTTTCCTATCATCTCAGTTCCGCAGGGCCCCTCACTCTGCTGCTTTGCCTTTTTATTAGCCTCTCTCTGATTCGTGTATCATCTGACGTCCTTCATTAGAACGGGAAACTGGGGCCGGGTGCACTCACTCCGAAATGTGTCGAGTGAACGCGAGGTGGTTTCCAGTAACCTGGTACGGCTACTTAGAGGGCACTCCCTGGATGGGAGAGCTTGGTGTAGACAGGAATGCAGATGGAATTGCCGGTAAACTCCTGCTTTTGAGCAGTGGTAGACTGAAAAATGGGTGGTGATTGTGTTTGCTTAATGGTAGCATGCTTTTTTTGGATAGCTTTTACTTTAAATAGAATTCTCAAAATAGAGATAAGGGATGGCTTTGTTTAAGATTTTTGTTTTAAAGCCAAATGCACTGTAGAAGTTCAGGTGAGTTACGTAAGTCGGGGAAGGAACTAGGTCTGAGTGTAGGGCTCACACATTTCCTATTGATTCTAGAAGGTGGGGGGAGTGTTTGATTGTAAATTTTTGAGAGGTTAATTCAACTGGTATTAACACTCATTCAGTGCACTCAGAACAGTTCTGACCAAAGACCTGCCCTGTGCCTAGGAATGACTGGAAAAAAAAAGGGTCCCTGCCGGTGTGCTCCCCCCAAAGTCAAAACAGGAGAGCTCAGAGCTGGCCGCCCCAGATCGTGATGGGCTTCTCCTGAGCTCTGCAAACACAGCAAGCATCTTTCCTACCTGGATTGAGTGCGTTTCTGATGGAGGTTAGGAGACACCTCCCTCCCAGCCCCTTAGGCCCCGTCCCAGCGACTCTCCTCTGGTGGGAGGCCAAAGGCAGGTGATGGCGGAAGGCGCAAGGCGGTATGTGAGATTTTTAAAAATAGCTGTGGATTATCGTTGGCATTCAGAGCTTTAGAGATTACCGTAGGCTGGTTTGGGTCAGAAGGGGCTCGATGGGATTTTGAAACATGAGGGAACTGGCAACCAGGGGGCGCGGCTAACGCGTGCCAGCCCTTCCTCTCCACTGGGTCCCCGTTTCCAGATCAGGAGACCGAGGCTTAGGTGGCACAAGTTTCCCAGGGCTCCTTGGAGGACGGTCGCAGAACGGAGCCAGCACCTCTGAGAAGGCGGGAGCCGCTCTGAGGGGGGAGGGCGGAGGCGCAGGAGCCCTGCCCGCGGTGAGGAAGGGCTGTGGCTTGTACCTGGAAGGGGCTGGAAAGGGTGCCGGTGAGGCCTCCGAGCACGCTCCCTCCTGTCCCCGCTCGGCCCTGGCGCGGTGGAACCGCCTGCGGCCAGGCGGAGGGGACGGTCGCCGTCCTTCGTCACGCGTCTCGCCTGGAGCTGATTTCCGTTTCTGCTCCCGCCTGTTTGGTCTGGACACGAGCGCGTGTGTAGGTCCGGGCGCGCGTGATGGGAGCTCCTAGCCCCTGGGCACGCGCCGCCTCTTCGTTCTGCTGCACCTGCTTCGCGCCTGTGAGGCTAACCCCACCCCCTAAACGAGGGGGAGACAGAACACTGGCCGTGAGGCCGCAGGCCCATCAGGGCCTTAGACCCGGGTGGCCGGGCTCTGGGGGAGCTGTGACAAGGACCCCGTTCCCAGGGATAGATCCTAAGTTCACTTTCTCGGGAGCTGGAGCACTTCACGTGGAAAGACAGGTCGTCGCGGACTAAGCAGGTGCGTGTTAAGCTGAGGACGCGGGTTTCGAATATCCTCTCGCGAACATCCTCTCGCGAAGCTGCGAGCCGGGCGGGGGCCCAGGGCTCCCGTGTTACCAGCACGGTGTGCCCTCTCGGGGCTCCGCCAGACCCCAGCCAGGCAGGAGGCCTCTGTCCCAGGCTGAGTGTGATGGGGTCACTCCGTGTGGACGGGGCCGCCAGGTGTCCCCGGGCTGAGCCCTGCGCGGGGGAGGGGACGCCCGGCGGGGAGTCCGGGGCTCTTCCATGTGGATCCGTTTTATGTTCGTATCTGTTTCATGTGCCGTGTAAGTGATATTTAAAAAAAACAAAAGGCTAAAAAATCACCGTCTGGCTGTTTCTTCACGTGGCAAAGGGAACATAGGTCCCAGGGCAGGGCCGTTTTCCGTCTGAGCCTTCTTGCGTCATTGCTGGATGGCCTGGCAGGACTCTCGGAAGCACTGTGTGGTCGCAGAAGTGTCATTTGCAGAGGGGTGGAGCGGTCAGCACTGCCCGACCCTGCTGTTAGCAGTTGTCAGGTGGTCATGTGGGAGCGCCTGGCCTTTGAAGCAGACCTTCCCAGGCTGGTCCAAGGCTGCGTCAGCCCGTCCTTCCTGGGGCAGCTGAGGCACTCGCTCAGCCCCTGCGGCCTCTTGCCTGGCCGTGCAATCCGAGGATTGGCCAGGGCCAACTGGATGAAAGAACCCCGAGGGTCACCATGTCCCAGCCCCGTCTCAGGGCCACAGGCTGCCTGACCATCTGGATTAAGTCCTCTTCTGGAGGTGCCTTGAGGCAGTTGCATCTTTGGTGTTGGTTCCCGAAGAGGGCATAGTGGTTAAAAATGTTGGCATTGGAGTTCCTGTTGCGGCTCAGCAGTAATGAACCCAGCTAGTCTCCATGAGGACACGGGTTCAATCCCCAGCCTCGTTCAGTGGGTTAAGGATCTGGCATGGCTGTGGCTGTGGCTTCAGCCAGCAGCTGCAGCTCTGATTCGACCCCTAGCCTGGAAACTTCCGTATATTGCAGGTGTGGCACTGAAAAAGAAAAAAGAAAAAAAAAAAAGGTCGGCATTACACCTACCTTGTTCCAAGTCATCATTCTGCCAACTTAAGAGCAATGTGATCTTGGGCAAGTTCCTTAATCTCTGTTCTCTTGTTAATAAATTGGGGAACCACATAAAGTTGTGTCTAAAGTATTCTTGGTGCAGGGCTTTTCAAGTTCTCACCGTTTCTCGTCACTCCACTCTCTGCTAAACCTTATGAACTGCATTGAAAGGACAGCTCTCTAAGAGGAGATTCTTGAGTGACCGGTGGGAACCAGGCACACGCCGCGGAGGTTTGCCAGCCCGTGGGGCCTCACTGCGTTGGACCTGCCTGGTGGCCGGCGTAGAGCACGTCTGGCCAGTTTCCCCCGAAACTAACGTCTAGGAGGGAAAGCCCCGCTGCCGTTCCCCGAGCTTGCAGGTTCTGACCTTGAGACCAACCAGCAACACCCATCAAGTGGTCATTGGGTGCCTGATGTTTACCAGCCACGTCCGTGAGGGTGGGAAGGACTGGCTGGGTGCTCGTTCTGGCACTTCCTTTCCCTCGAGAGGCTCGTGCCTGGCTGATTACCAGCTGCCCCTCCTCCATCCGTCCATGACTCTAACCAGGGAGCTCAATCACTTAAGACATCACATGATTGTATTTGGTGTGGGTAAATTGTTCTTCCTAAGACCTGGGTAATCGCCACTGCTTTTTATTTTAAGGCTTTAGGGCAGTGATTTTATCCATATAGCCGCATATATTATGTCCTTTGTCCTGAGAATCACAGGACAGCCGTACCTTGCCCCCTTTCCCCCTGGGGGGCAGTATTAAATGAGTAAATGAGCTACCAGTGAGTGGAAAGGACTTCAGTGACAGGGCGGCCTCACCATAAAAAAGAGCCATGCAGCTCAGCACTGCCTGCGAGACGCCACCGTGCAGGGGATGAAGGTGACGGGGAGCATTTCTCTAACTTTGTATCCTGGATGAGGAACTGTCCCAAGCCCGGCCTCGTTGGGTACCCCCTTCCCGTGAAAGAGTCGATGCGTGGGCTGTATCTGTGTTCTTCGGGCTTGCACGTGGGGAGTCCAAGGCTCTGCCGTGATCAGAGTTGGAGGGTGGCAGCTCTGGACGTAAGCTCACGTTATTTAGCGACTCTGATCGCCTATGTTTGCTGATGTGTCGTGATGCTGCCAAGAAGCTGCCATCCCCTGAGGTCTCAGGCAGAGACTGTCAGGAGGGTTGGGAAGGCATTCTGGACCAACCTGGTTGACGATTGTTGTGTGGCTTCAGGGAGCATGGGACCCCCAGAATACCCTCCTCACCAGTCACTCTGCCCGGGCTGACTGTCGTCACCTCGTGCCTGGAGGGGGAGTGGCGTTGTGTGCAAACACGCCCTGGATCACTTGCTCCTGGTCGAGAGCCGAGCGGTGGTTCACCAAATCTCTGCTGACTCACTCCTCCTTGTCAAGCTCTGTGCCAGGCACCGGGATACAGAATAACTCACACAGACCCCCGGGGACCTCGTAGTTGCGGGGGCAGGCAGATGCTGTCATGCCACGCGGGTGACAGCGGAGGGAACAGTGTGGGCCACATGGAAGGGTGCAAGGCGCTTTGGGAGCAAGGAGCTCACCTGGGCCAGTTGGCCTGGGGACCAAAGGAAGGAGGCCTGGCTTACACGGGGGGCAGCTGAACTGGGGGGCTGGCGAAGCGTTTTAACAGGAGAGAGCTGGAGGAGTAAGACTTGGTGTGGTGTGCCGAGGCGTTTTCACTTAAGCCGTGGACACCGAGGAGCCAGTGCAGGGCTGACGTAGGGGGGTGTCAACATCTCCGAAGGGACGGAACGGGGAAGCCGCCAGCTGGGGAGACGCGGAGGGGAGTGCGAGGCGTGGCTGGGGCAGTGGCCGGATTAGTGACTGCTGGTACTTGTGGGGTGAGGGAGGGAAAAAGTCAAGAGGGATGCTCAGGTTTTCATTGAACTCTGTCTCCCTGATTTTATAAAGGCTTGCCACCCAAATGCTGACTCCTTCCCGGCAGGTTTCAGAACACGGCCTCAGCTCACGTGCCCCATCTCGCCAGCTCAGGCTTCCAAACTGGTACACATTTCTCCTTTTTTTGTTTTTCGGCGGCATCTCAATTCTTTTTTCTTAACTCCCATTCTGAAATTATTGTAGCAATTTGGGCACTTCAAGGAATGGAAGCCCAGTGTCTATCAGACGCCCCGTACACGAATAATCAAGTAAATGAGGTTACTCACCCCGGCTGCCCTACAGGGTGGTGTTCGTGGCAGAGTGGCGGGCATGAAATGTGACTCGTGCAATTCCAGAGCGGCTTATGCCTTCCATGTTTGGTAGCGGGAGGATAAAGTACAGGATTCTGAAGAATTTTCGGTGAAAGGTAGCCTGGTATCCGTCTCCCACATGCGGTGACCGCGGTGGCCACCGCGCCTGGCCACGCGGCGCCTGGGCGGATGGCAGTGGAACTGGTCGCGTGCTCATTCCCTTTAGCCCTTGCCCCCCACCCCGACCCGTGAGATGGGTGGGGCGTGGGGTGTCCCCAGGATCCCGCGTGCCCGGGCTCCCCTCCGGCTCAGGCTAATCCTGCGCCCAAGCCTGAGCCGCCTCGCAGGGCAGGCGCTGCATTCATCACCGTGTGGCACGGTCACGTGGTCTCCTGGCTGCCTCCCTGTAGCTGCCGCTCGTCAGCAGCTGGCGGAGCTGGAGGCTGCAGGCCCCTGTCTGCAGAAAGCCTTTGACTTCAGAATATTGGGGGGGGGGGTGCAAACCCCGCCTCTTTTTTCTGCACTTTGCACCATCTCACTGACTAAATGGTTGTCCTCCAAACCAAAAAGGCTAGCCGACAATCCAAGGCAGTTGTCTCCGACTAGGTCATGTTTGCATTTGAGGAATTCAGGTATGTTCTGGGTTCTCTACATCCGTCTGCCAGTGGGTTTTTGTTCTCGCTGGGTTTTTGCTGTGTAATGACAGCTTAGGCTCTCGCTGGTTCTCACACAAAAAGGCTGCTTTTCTGTGGTGGGCTTTGGCAGGGTCCTGGGGGCCGGAGGTGCAGAGGCGGTGCGGGTCGGTGTTGACTGCATGCTCGGATGCAGCGTGGATAATTGGTTTGATCGCGTGTAAAGGTGCCGAGGACCCCACCTTGTGCCTCCCTGGCGCTGTGCTGTTGCTGGTGTGGAGTTAGGAATACGGAATGGGAACTGTGCATCCAGAAGAGTCTCTTGCTATCTTTTGTGTTTCCTCCTTTGTGGAACTCATGGAGCCTACTGCTCTTTTTAAAGAGGCTGATTGTAGCGGTGAAGGTGAAAAATCCTGCAAGCCTGTCTGCTGAGCGGAGATGTGGTCTTGGCTGTGATTTCCCTCATTGTTGCTGGTGATCTCGTGGCTGGGCAGTTTTCTGGGAAGTGCCCTCGTTGTGTTTCGTTCACAGGCTCCTTCTTTGCTCTGGCAAGCTTTTCAGCTGCTGTAATTATCAGCGCTCAAACCAGTCTTTTGTGACTCTTATTCCTTCTCTTTCCTCCATCTCTTCTCCGGGAATCTGCCTGGGGCGTGAATGTGAGAAGGGATGCGCCTACAGAGACGGTTTCT
The DNA here is from genome assembly GCF_016906955.1 of Phacochoerus africanus. Taxonomy (NCBI): domain Eukaryota; kingdom Metazoa; phylum Chordata; class Mammalia; order Artiodactyla; family Suidae; genus Phacochoerus; species Phacochoerus africanus. The sequence goes on from NC_062552.1 coordinate 123,567,621, forward strand.
AAGAAATGGAAATCGAGGAGGTGGGACGTTCCCGCTGCTGGTTCTCTCTCCGCACGTCTCCATCTCTTTGGAGCGTGAGGAGGGGAGTGTGTGTTCTAACCGCTGACAGCGTCTCCTTTCTCGGATGGAACCCCGTGCGTTTTAGGACAGGGCATGACCCCCATGCTGATAGGCAAGGAAGCGGCTGTGGGGGACCCGGCACAGGCCCTTTTCGTTCCCTCTAAATGTTGCCGCAAATACGCATTAAACCGATCATAGAATTACCACCGCTCGTTATTTCCGAGACCTTTTAGTCAGAATCAAGGGAGTCGATGAGAACCTCACCAGTTTCCACAAGGAAAAGCAGGGCTACACAGAGGTGGTCCCACCCTTTCTATAAACTTGGGGTTTGGGATCCAGGAAGTTATCCTTTGTTTAAGAGCCTGCCTCTGCGTTATTTCTAACGGACGGGGTTTGTGAAAAGGACTTCTTCCCATGTGGCAACATGCTCTGGTGACCTGGGGTGACACAGTGACCAGAACTTTACTCTTTTATGATGGCTCCATTTGATAACTAACAAGAATGTATTTAACGCCTGGCGTGTAACAGTAGGTAGATGGGTCCTTAGGGAGTGAGTCGGGAGTCCTGGGTTCTAATCTCAGTTTCAAAATGAGCTTTTCTGATCCTTGGGAGAGTTAGGAAGCGCTTTGTAAAGCCAAGGCCAGGGTATAGGTAGGCGAGGAATCAGGAGCCAGAAGCAGCTTTGCAGGTACGGGCAGGTGGACCAGAGCGGGGCCCGTTCTGGGGCCAGAGGTCAACCGTGGCAGTCAGTGCAGCGGCCCTCCTCCTGGGAGGGCTGGGAGCAGGGGACCGGGTCTCGGGCGAGAGTCCGGGAGCTCAGCTTGCAATCCTGGTTCTGCCCTGAACCACCTTTGTGGACGGGGCCAGTCTCTTGATCTTTCTGGGGTTTTTTGTGGGGTTTTTTTGGCTTTTTAGGGCCTCACCCACTGCATATGGAGGTTCCCAGGCTAGGGGTCTAATGGGAGCTACAGCTGCCGGCCTGCACCACAGCCGTGGCAATGCCAGATCTGAGCTGCGTCTGCGACCTACACCACAGCTCACAGCAACGCCAGATCCTCAACCCACTGAGCAAGGCCAGGGATCAAAGCCACAACCTCTTGGTTCCTAGTCAGATTCGTTTCCACTGCGCCACAACGGGACCTCCTCTTGATCTTTCTTAGCCTCGACTTTCTCAGCTGAAAAAAGGGGATAGTTCTTGCCAAGGAAATCTGCAGTGCTGTCGGAATTAAATGAAATAACATCAACTTACTTTATAAATCATAGCTCTCTTCCTATAGGAACATGAAGGGGTGAGAGGACCCTGGGGGCCCTCAGGTTCTCTTCGGACACACCCCTCCACACCCACGCCCAAGCCCTGAGTGCAGAGGGAGCCAGCAGACACCCCTGCCTGACCCTGCTGGTCCCCGAGTCCCCTGAGAGCTTTGGTCTGTCCCGTCTGGTTTCTTTCCTGAGTGTCTGAAGCTGCCTGCCACACTGTAAGGCCCTCGTTGGCAGTTCACTTTCATGAGGACTTAACAAGCAGGAAGAAGCACGCAGGCTCCCTGGCTGGCTGGGTGCAGGCCTGGTGTGGGGCCGCGGAGCCCGCCGAGTGCCGGGTCCGAGGAGCGTGTCGAAAAGCTGACAGCTGACCTCCTGAGAAATTTGCCAAGTGTCCCCGGGACACCCCAGCTGCTGGGTGCCGGGCAGCCCCGTGGCCTTTCACAAGGAATCTCTGCAGATGACCTCACTCGAGGGCGTGCTGGCGGTTGTAACGAGGTGCTGGGGCCTGGGCCCAGCCAGAGAGTCGCAGGGGTGCGGGAGCTTGAGGCGCTGGGCCAGCCTTTCCCAGCTGGCTGGGGCGCTGGTGCCTGCCTGGACTGCACGACCCAGCTGTCCCGACACCAGCAGGCTGTTGGAGCTCTGGCTCCAGGGCCAGACGCACTTACTGGTGTTTCTGCTTTAAAACAAAACCCAAAACCCTTCGTAAGCAAGAGGTGTGCTGCGCTGAGAGTTGAAGTCAGCATTCACCTGTTTTTGCAGAGACCGTCTCTGAGGGAGGCAGCTCGGGGAGCAGCGCGTGGATTTCTTCCGCCTCTAGACCCAGAGCGGTAACTGCCTTCCCCTCACCAGCCCCGGAATAAGGACCCTTTATTATACACCTTGTTACAACGGCTATTTATTTTTTTAATTACTCAATGAACTTTATTACATTTATAGGTGTACAACGATCATCACAATGCAATTTTATAGCATTTCCATCCCAAACTTTCAGTGTATCTCCCCACCCCCCAACCTGTCTCCTTTGGAAACCATATGTTTTTCAAAGGCTGTGAGTCAGTATCTGTTCTGCAAAGAGGTTCATTGTATCCCTTTATTAGATTCCACATGTAAGTGACAGCATTTGATGTTGGTGTCTCATTGCCTGACTTCACTTAGCAGGATCATTTCTAGGTCCATCCAGGGGCTGCAAATGCCGTGTTTCTTTCTTTTGAATGGCTGCGTAATATTCCACTGTGTATGTGGACCACATCTTCTGGATCCCCTCCTCTGTCGATGGGTATTTAGGTTGTTTCCATGTCTTGGCTGTTGTATATAGTGCTGCAGTGAACATCAGAGTCCATGTGTCTTTGTGAGTCGTGGTTTTCTCTGGATAGATGCCCAGGAGTGGGATTGCTGGATCAAATGGTAGCTCTATTTTTAGTTTTCTGAGGCATCTCCATACTGTTTTCCACAGTGGTTGCACCAGTTTGCATTCCCACCAACAGTGTAAGAGGGTTCCTTTTTCTCCACACCCTCCCTAACACTTATTGTTTGTAGGCTTTTTGATGACGGCCGTTCTGGCTGGTGTAGTACGGTACCTCATAGTGGTTTTGGTTTGCATTTCTCTAATAATGAGTGATGTTGAACATCTTTTCATGTGTTTTTTGACCATCTGTATGTCTTTGGAGAATTGTCTGTTTAGATCTTCTGCTCATTTTTTGATGGGGTTGTTTGTTTGGTATTGAGCTGCAGAAGGTGTTTATAAATTTTGGAGATTAATCCCTTGGCAGTCAATTCATTTGCAAAGATTTTTCTCCCATTCTGTCGGTTGTCTTTTCGTTTTGTTTAGGATTTCCTTTACTTTGCAGAAACTTTTAAGTTTAATTAGGTCCCATTTGTTTATTTTTGTTTTTTACTGTCATTACTCTAGGAGGTGGATCTGAGAAGGATATTGCCATGGTTTATGTCAGAGGGTGTTTGGCCTATGTTTTCCTCTAAGAGTTTTATAGTATCTGGTCTTATATCTAGGTCTTTAATCCATTTGCAGTTTATTTTTGTGTCTGGTGTTAGGAAGTGTTCTCATTTCCTTCTTTCACATGTGGCTGTCCAGTTTTCCCAGCACCACTTATTGAAGGGGCTGTCTTTTCTCCATTGTATATTCTTGCCTCCTTTGTCAGATTAGTTAACTCTAGCTGCGTGGGTTTAATTCTGGACTTTCTATCCTGCTCCACTGAGCTATATTTCTGTCTTTGTGGCAGTACCATACGGTTTTGATGACTGTAGCTTTGTAGTATAGTCTGAACTCAGGGAGCCCGATTCCTCCAGCTCCATTTTTCTTTCTCGAGATGGACTTTGGCTATTCTGGGTCTTTTGTGCCTCCAAACAAACTTTAAAATATTTTGTTGTAGTTCTGTGGAAAATGTTTTTGGTAATTTGATAGGGATTGCATTGAATTGGTAGATTGCCTTGGGTAGTATAGTCATTTTGATAATATTGATTCTTCCAGTCCAAGAGCATGGTGTGTCTTTCCTTCTGTGTCGTCTTTGATTTCTTTCATCAGCATCTTATAATTTTCAGAGAGCAGGTCTTTTGTCTCTTTAAGTAGGTGTTTTTCCTAAGTATCTCATTCTTTTTGATGCGATGGTAAATGGGATTGTTTCCCTAATTTCTCTTTCTGATCTTTCATTGTTAGTATATAGAAATGCAGTCGATTTCTGTGTATTAATTTTGTATCCTGCGACTTTGCCAGATCCATTGATGAGGACTCTTAAGTGTGATGTTTGGCTTCCTGATGCCTCAGGTGGGAATAGAACCCAGTCAGAAGCTGCCATCCCTCAGAATTCCTGGTACTTATTCTGGTTTCTTTCCAGAAGGAAGGTGGTAAACCCACTCCAAGATTTTAAATCTGCAGTTGGAATGTGTCTGTCACATGAAAATGGGAAGTTGCTGCTTTGGGTCTGTTTTGTTTTGTCTTTAAATAAACCCTTATTGTGGAAGGGTTGGATTCAGACTCAGGCTGGCTCTTTATTAATTTGAATTTATGGAATGTTGAAATGAGTTAAAACGAATGGCATCGGGGAAGACCTGAAATTTGCAAACCGGGAGAGCCCACCTGGGTGTCCAGAGCCCCTGCCAGCTTAGCCCCCTCTCACTTCCCAGGCTGCTGCAACCCCTTGAAGAAACAAAATATTTAGGCACAGTGACTTTCACAATGTGGGGGGAAATAAATCTCAGATGAATAGGAGATGGAAACTGGGCTGGGCAGGGAAGAGGGTACAGAAACTAGACCATTGAATACCTACTAGGTGCAGACACTGCTAGTTGCTTTGCCCCTGGGAACTTTAACCCACGTGTAATTTTAGAAATGAAAACAGGTTTAGAGACAGGGGCAACCCCAAAACATATACCTCTGACTCTCACCCTAATGTTTGTTAAGCGAATGAAGGAAATGAGAACAGAGGCTCAGAGAGGTTAGGTGATTTGCCTGAAGTCACCCAGCAGTTAAGGGGATCAGGTCAGTTTCACGTCAGTCCTTCGTTCTCAGGTACTCTGTGCCTAGAGTTCCATCCTGGGAATTGACCTTGTGTCTTCCACCCAGCATGGCCTTTTTGAGTCTCTCCTCTGGATCCAGAGCAGGTTGTAGCTCCAGCACTTGGCTTACCTCCCTGACTGCGAGAGAAATAGGGAAGAGAAAAAAAGCAGAGGCGCACCCCCGAGGGCAGAGTAGACTGTGCCCCCACCCCAGCTCTCACATCCTGTCTCCCTGCAGTACATACCGGCGTGTAATTGTGCAACTGCTGGAGTGGGAGCTCTTTGAGGTCAGGAAGCATATCTTTGTAACCTCTGTCACCACCAGCTAACATGGTGTTGGCACTAGGAGGGGTCAGTACACGTCTAACGGTTAAATGTCCACAGTACTTATGTTGAAGTCATTAGAACGTCTTTAATTGAATGTCGCACTCCCTAATGGTGGGGGCTCAGGTCATGCTGTCTTGGTTCCCCAGGGCCTATTAGAATGCACAGCCATGTGGGACTTTGACGGGCAGTGGGAGAACCTGGTTGGAGAAGGTGGCCAGAGGGTGGAGAGTTGAGGGCCAGGAAGATGGAGCAGGAGAGGGAAGGACAGACGCATTTCACTGACTTGACAGTTTTGCCTGATGTTTGTCTGACTAGCCACAAGCAGAAAGTTATTTTGGGAAACAAATAATTTAGCTGTAGGATAGCCACAGAGATATACTTCAAAATACCAGTCTAGGGAGGTCTCCTGTGGCCGCAGCAGGTTAAGGATCCCATGTTGTTGCTGCTGTGGCGCAGGTTTGATCCCTGGCATGGGAATGTCCACGTGCCTCAGGCACGACTGAAAAAACCAACAAACAAAAAATACCAGTCTATCCTGCATTATTAAATAGGTGTTACGATTGTTAATTTTCGTTCAAAGAGAAGCGGTGTCATGGATCTGGAATCCAGACTCAACTCCAGTTCATACCATGCCAGTTTAAAAAGCTGCTTCCTGGAGTTCCCACTGTGATGCAGTGGCATTGGCAGCATCTCTGGGCGCTAGGACACAGGCTTGACTCCAGCATTGCCGCAGCTGCAGTGTAGATCGAAAGTGTGGCCTGGATCTGGTTCCTGACCCAGGAACTCCATAAGCTGCGGGGCAGCCAAAAAAAAAAAAAAAACAGCTGGGTCCTTAAAGAAGTCACTTTCTCTCTCTAGGCCTTAGTTACCTCACTTATGGGAAAAGAGCTACTTTGAGGATAACATTATAGGAAAGAAGTGTATAAATTGTAAAACTTGGCTATAAATGTTTTATTTTGTATTTTTGGAGTCAATAGTTAACCAGGGAGTTCCTGCCATGGCACAGCGGGATTGGTGGTGTCTCTGTAGCGCCAGGACAGTGGGTTAAAGGATCCCCCTTGCTGCAGCTGTGGCATGGTCACCACTGCGGCGCGGGTCTGGTCCCTGGCCTGGGAACTCCATATGTCTCGGGGCAGCCAAAAATGTAAAAAAAAAGTTAACTGGTTCAGGTGCTGCTTCATAAAACAGTTTGCTTCCATCTCCCATTTCTCTTTGCTGAGCATTTGTGGTCTCATGTGGAAAAACAACACAACTGAGCCAAGAGGGAAGACTTGACTTGAACGCGAGGCGTCACCCAGAGGAAGGAGCCCCCGGGTAGGAAACCAGCTTGGCTCTGGGTAACTCTGGCTCGTTTTTTAGGAGAGTTGCAGAAGAGTCTCCCTCCAAGCTTGTAGGTTCTGGTCTAAAACGGTGCGTGTCTTTTTTTGGAGGTGGGAGGGCCTCTTTGCTGTTAGGATAACCATTCATCCGACAGACGCTTCCTGAACGTCTGAATATGAGCGGCCGTAGAAAATGCAAACACGTGTCATCCTTGGTCCTTCCCTCAGGGAATTACTGTCCTGAAAGGTGGCACCAGCACCCAGAGCATGGGGGGGCGGGGGGGAAGCAGAGACAAAACCAGCCCTGCGGAACCAGGAGAAGGCGCTGTGGGCTGGAAGGAGGCCGTGGTTTTGCTGTCCTGAAAGTTAGGGAGACTTTCAGGAGGAGGTGTCTCTTGGAGCAGCAGCATAGGGTTTGGCAGGTGAAGGTGAGGGAAGGCTGAAGGTGAAGGAAGGCCGGTGGGCAGCAGAGCAGGAGCTGGGGGGTGGGGGCGGGGTGCGCTCAGCTGTATTTTGCCTGATAAAACCTGAAGAAAAAGGATTCCTCTCACTGTTTCCAGGTTGTCTTTTCTCATGGTGGTGACTTCTCTCTGCCCTGAGGTTCACCGCTCCTCAGAGGTAGACAGTTTCCACCTGTAGGGATACGTGGTACTCAGCGGAAGCTAGGTTTTGGATGCTGGGTTGGTGGATGCAGTCTGGCAGTGCAGGCTTGTTCCTTCGCACAAGTTACTGAAGTCCCTTGTGCTGTGGTTTGCCCGTCCGTAAGATGGGGGTGTTGCCTCCCTCCCCGCGTTGCTGTGGTGGTTAAACGAGATGACCTGTATAAAGCATCTGGCAGGGTTCCTGGCCCTTAGTAGATAGCGGATAAGTGAATTCCTTTAATTTTCCCAAATCAGCAAAGCATTTAATTCAGACCCTCACCCTGGATTAGAAGTTGCGCAGGAGCCAGGAAGGAGACCTGACACACTCTGAGGCTGGGGAGCAACTCTCACCTCGCCGTCTCCTTGAGCTTTCGGGCTCAGAATGCCAGCAGTCAGTGCTTGGAAGATAATCCTGTTTGCTGCTGAAGTGTTGATGACACAGTGAACCAACCGTGATATGACTAATCAGCTGAGAGCCTGGATCTTGGCTTGGCTGATGCACAGATTCGCGGGTCTGAGAGATTAATTACGTTCCTTGCCGTTGACACACTGGGACTCTAGTGCTTTCTGACTAATTACGATGGCACAGCCGGAGCCCCCTGCCACAGTGTCAGCGTTTGCCACAGAGCCCTCGTGCGTCATCCACAGCCCACGTTTCCCTGCTCCGGGTCGTGTCTCTCCATCTCCAGAGTCTGACATAAGCAGATGGCTCTGAGCTAAAGGGGGCTGTGCTGGGCAGGTGGGCCGAGGGCGCACTCTTCCCAGGGGTGGGGGCCAGGCTGAATTATGGCTGAGAACTCTGTGGGGGGCCTCGTTCCTTCAAGGAGGAGCGGTGGGAGATGGGACGGGGGCGTCGGGGTGGTTCTCTTGGGCCTCAGAAGCTGCTGCCGGCCTCCGCCTGGGGCTCCCTCGCAGCGGTGCTCTCCTGGGAGGGCCCTTTGAAACCGGGGCATGGGGGCCCAGGTCGCTGCTAAAACCTACTGGGTCCAGGTAGTCGGGGGTGGAGCCCGGGCAGGTGCGTTTTTTCAGGGCTCCACTGATGACCCGCACCCCAGTTGGAGTCTGTGGGGAGCCCAGAGCCTGGGAACGTGCGACCCTGGTTCTGATGATACTTTGTTACCTTAGATGTGTCCTTTAACTTCACGGAGGAGTCTGTCCACCTGGAAAATAGAAATAGCAATCTGTGGACAGAGATGAGATGCAGAGAACGAGGTCAGGGCCAGGCGGGGGCTTGGGAGGGTCGGGAGCCCTGGGTAAGGGAAGGCGCCGAGTTCCGCGGGCGCTGCCGTCGCGGGTGGCATCCGGGCGTGTTGAGTGTGTGGGGCTCGTGCAGATGCAGCACTCAGCCTAGAACTGAGCTCAGGCTGGTCTGTGGTCTGCGCTGGTTTGGTGACTGCACGGCCACTAGTCTCATGGCTGCCAGGAGCTTATCCTGCGCCCGGTTCCCTCCGGGGAGGGCCCCTGTGAGAAGAATTGTTTTCACTCCAGTCAGCCAGTTGGGGAATGATCTCGCTGTGCGTCTTGGGGACCAGCCTGGCCTCCATCTTCATCAGGATGGGGGCCGGGAGAGAGAGAAGCCAGCCTGCCTTTATCTCTGGAGGCCCTGGAGGCGGCCTGGAACCCGGGAGCCCTTCCGCCTCTGAAGACACCCTTAGGCCATGGGGGCCCAGGCTGCTGCCAGAAACACCAGGAAAGAGAACCGGGAGCTCCTGGGTGTTGAGAAGCTGTGTACCAAGTCGGGACCGAGCCTCTTAAGAGAGACGGGAGAGGGTAGAGCTGTGTGAGGGAGGGCACGCTTGTCGTATCAGGACGTCGCACGACGCCGGTTCCGAGGAGGGTTCCTTCTCCGTGAGGAAGTTCTTTTTCCCGGGGAGAGGATGCCTTCACAGTCAGACCAGCCTTGGCGCACCTCCAAAGCCAGCGAGCGGAGACTGGGTTTCCACTGGTCTCCTGCTGGCCGGCGGGCAGCGAGCGAGGGAGCCGAGATTTCTGCGGGGAGGAGGAGGCCTCGTGTTGTGCTACCGTAGCTAACATTGTTTGCTTTCCTGGTCTTGGTGGGGGCACTGGTGACCCTCTGATCTCTGTTTTGAACCCAGGGCAGATCAGCCCACCGTGTCTGGCTGAAGACAGGTACAGCCTCAGGGAAAGGTGGGAGGGGCCGCTGGACACTGGCCTTTGGGGGACAGTCCTTTGCCAGTTGTAATGTAACTCTATCCACCGCCAGTCCAGCTCCTCTTTGTCTCCTGCAGTCGAAGCCCTCTGCGGCCTGACTGTGCGCTCTCTCGCAGCTTGACTCCCAGGGTCTTCCCTCTGCCTCAGAAAAGCATCTGGGCACAGACCTGCGCGCGCCACTTTGCTTCATCTCCGTCAAGTCCTTCCAGACGCAGCGCTGCGCGCTCTTCCTTCGGGAGCCTGTTCTGCTCTCTGCAGCCCAAATAAAAATTTCTCTTTTTCACCGAACATTCCCATGCAGCATTCAAGCTGTATAACACATAATCTGGTATTTAATGTTTCTCCGTTTTATTTTCTCGACTAGATGGAGGGTTACTTGAAGGCAGAAGCAGTGTTTGCTGCATCTTCATTCCATCTGTCACACTTGAGCAGAGCTGGATGTAGCCTGGCTTCTCAGTGCCTTTTTAAAATTTATTTTTATTACTTTTTAAAGACTTCCTGCCATATGCCAGTCACTGTTATAGGCCCTGGAAGGGAAATGGCAGGAAAAAGCCCAGCTGCTGCCTCTTTGGTGTCTGTTCGTTTCTGAGCACGAAGGCATGGTTGGGGCTTGGAGAGGCGCTGACCTGGGGAGCGGGAGCTGCTTGCGCTTGGGCAGGGTTTGCAGGCAGGAGGTCAGCAGGGAGGCCTCGGAGGGCCAGGCGGGAGCTTCTCCAAGCCGCAGGGGCTTTCCGAAGGGTGTGCGCTAGTACAGATGCAACGAAGTTTAAAGAGTCCATTAATTTATTTATCTATCTGTTTATTGCCGCGCCCAGGGCAGGCAGAAGTTCCCGAGCCAGGGACCGAACCTGTGCCACAGCTATAACCAGAGCCACAGCAGTGACAACACCAAATCCTTAACCTGCTGAGCCATGAGGGAACTTCCTTTATATTTATTTTATGTTATGTGATTTGCTTTTTAGGGCCACACCTGTGGCATATGGAGGTACCCAGGCTAGGGGTCAAATCGGAACTACAGCTGCCGGCCTTTGCCACAGCAATGCAGGATCTGAGCCACGGCCACGACCTACACCACAGCTCACGGCAACACCAGATCCTTAACCTACTGAGTGAGGCCAGGGATTGAACCCGCAACCTCATGGTTACTAGTTGGATTCATTTCCACTGCACCACAACAGGAACTCCCTCTAATATTAATTTTAATGAAAAGTTTCTGATTCTTCAAGATTCAAATACAGGGCGTTCCTGCTGTGGCGCAGTGGGTTAAGGATCTGTCTTGTCTCTATGAAGGCGCCAGTTCGCTCCCCAGCCCGGCACAGTGGGTTAAGGATCCAGCGTTGCTGCAGCCGTGGAGTAGGTCCCAGCTCCAGCTCCAATTCGATCCCTGGCTCAGGAACTTCCCTCTGCCAGGGCCAGGGGCGGGGCAGGCAGCCAAAAAGGAAAAAAAAAAGACTCAAATACAAACAGGATAACTGTGTGCAAGTGTCCCAGCTGCATTCCAGGCTCGTTTGTTCTCATCTCTGATTTTCACAACAATCCTGTGAACTAGGCATTGTTACTCCCATTTTATCTAAGGGGCTCCTGAGATTCAGAGAGGGGGGGATCACTTTCTCAGAGTCACGCCTCTGCTTGATTGCTGAAGCTGGAAGTTGGAACTGGGTTTTCCAGCCACAAAGTCAGTGCTTGCTTTTGTCATTCCAATACCAGCTTGGTAAAACGAAGTCTGTGGGGTAGCCTGTTGGTTTGTACAATGTGCTTCACTGAATAAATGAGTAGGTCACATTTACCGAGCTTTGGCTTGTGATGACTGTAGCCTGCTAAGCGCTTTATATGCGTGACCTCGTGGACTGCTGTCCTCGTAAGAATTCTGGGAAATAACTGCCCTTGTTGTCCTGTTTCACAGATGAGCAGACCGAGGTGTCCCAGCCCGTCTGGCCTCACACAGCCGGCACTTGAACCCAGGGCCACCTGACTCTGGGACCTGTGCTTTTGACTGCTGTCTTAGTCGTACGAGGGGCTTCATGGGGGAAGAAACTTCCGCGGCCGGTTGTTTGAAAACATTGCACACCCCAGGCCTCAGCAGAAGGACAGCGCATAGGAGCATGAAGGCTCTGAGAAGTCTCGCAGGAGCCGCTGTGTGTATGTGTGAATTTTGCCCCAGAGTTTCCCACGTATGTTTGGTGAAGAAGTTTTTTTTTTTCTTTTCTGTTTTCTTGACCACACCCACGGCACATAGAAGTTGCAGGGCCGGAGTTCCCGTCGTGGCGCAGTGGTTAACGAATCCGACTAGGAACCATGAGGTTGCGGGTTCGGTCCCTGCCCTTGCTTAGTGGTTCAAGGTTCCGGCGTTGTCGTGAGCTGTGGTATAGGTCGCAGACACGGCTCGGATCCTGCGTTGCTGTGGCTGTGGTGTAGGCTGGCAGCTACAGCTCCGATTCGACCCCTAGCCCGGGAACCTCCATATGCCGCAGGAGCGGCCCAAGACATAGCAAAAAGACAAAAAAAAAAAAAAAAAAAGAAGTTGCAGGGCCAGGGATCGAATCCAGGCCACAGCTGTGACCTATGCCTAATCCCGAGCTGCAGCTGCAGCAATGCCAGGTCCTTAACCTGCTGAACCACAGTGGAAACTCCACAAAGGAACTTTTATTGCCTAGTACTTTTTAGCTTAAACTCTGGAACATGCTGCTGTAGTGGGAGGAGACAAGGGGGGGAAGAAGAGAAAATTCAGGGCAAGACACATAAAGAGAAGAAGATAATAGAGCCAAAGGTTTGAAGTCTCATTTGGGTGTGAGTTCAGGCTCTTCCTCTTACTGGCTGTTTCATTTGGGATAAATCATTTATTCTTTTTGTGTTTGTTGTGTTTTTGTTTTGTTTTGTTTGTCTTTTTAGGACTGCACCTATGGCCTATGGAAGTTCCCAGGCTAGGGGTCTAATCAGAGCTGCAGCTGCCAGCCTACACCACAGCAACGCAGGATCCAAGCTGCATCTGCAACCTACACCACAGCTCATGGCAACGCCGGAACCTTAACCCACTGAGAGAGGCCAGGGGTCGAACCCACATCCTCATGGATCCTAGTAGAGTTTGTTACCGCTGAGCCACGGCAGGAACTCCTCCTTTATTCTTTTTGGATCTCAGTTGCCTTGTCAATAAAATGGGTTGTTGTGAGGAGGAAAGATGTAATTATATATGCAAAAATGCTTCGTAAGCATTAAAAAAATTAATGTGGTTTTTTTTTTGTTTTTTTTTTTCTGGTTGTTCACCAAGTTTATTTCTACCCTGGTACCTACCGTAGCATCAGACAGCTCTTTGAGGGACCAGTAATTGGGTGAATGAAGGAGTGTTGTCCTTTGTGTCTCTTTGTTCAGTAGCTGGCAGGTTACATCTGAAACAGTTTTTTAAATGAGACTTTGTTTCCTTGAATTTTCTTTGTAAATTGTGTTTTTGCTAGCTTTTATGCTTTTTGGAATTTAATAAAGTCACTCAATCGGGAAATCAAGAGGCCTGTTTCATTCACTGCTGTACCCCAGCTTTGACTGCTATGGCAGTTTATTTTGTGTTTTTTTCTGACACATCTCTGGCAGCAAGAAATTTTTGGACAGTTCCAAAATGATAAATTTCAGTCAACAGTGTGCGTGTGTTGGCTCTTTTTTTTCTTTTTTCTTTTTTTTCTTTTTACACTGCTCATAACCTCAGACGTGCCCCATCTGCGGATTTGGTTTGGTTTGTTTTTTAAGGAATTTCTAATGTGTTGCCTTCTTGACGCAATGCTAAGGGATGGTGAGGAGAAGCCTGCTGCAGTTCTGCATCCAGTGCCAGTCTTACGGATGGGCACTGCTCCGGTGTCACAGGACTTCCTTCACCTGCCTTAAATTAGTCACTAGTTTTTTTAGCACGTGGCCACAGAGTCAGAGACGAGCTTGGGATTATTTCAGTAGGTAAGACATTAGGCAGAGTTCAAGGCATTTTTAAAAAGAGAGAGGCAATTAAATTATTTTTAGCACATCCGTTTGCTGGAATAGCCTTGTTGTACCTGGAAAGAGACTGGGTTTTGCACAGCGGCCGTTTGGGAGAGAAGGGGTGAGGTCGAGGGGAACCACAGCCCACTGCCCTGTAGCCTGGCCAGGTCATGCGGTTTGTGGGGCCCTGCGCCCTCGCCCCCTAACTGCGGTGATTGGCTCCGTGGAGCCTCGCTGGGCGAGAGCTGTCAGGAGAGACGCTGGGGCTCTCTGTCAGGATCATGAAAGCCTCAAGTGGTAGCCTGCCTTCCCACCGTGGGGGAAAGATCATCTGGTATCAGAGAGGGAAACAGGGTCCGAGAAGCCCAGAGAAGCGGAATTCTCGTGGCATCGTTGAGCTTGCGCGTCCTGCGTCCCGCCTGCTTCACCCAGGCTTATCCATGAGCCTTCTTTTGCTTTTCTTATTGACGTGTTGATTTGCAGGGGTTCACAGTGTATTTCTATGCTTCAGCAGAGCGGTTCGGTTTTCTATATATATATATGTATTCTTTTTCGTATTCTTTATAAACATATGTAAATATATAATATATACATGTGCAATAAATAGATATATTCTTGTTCCTGTTCTTTTCAGTTATGGTTTGTCACAGACACTGAATGTGGTTCCCTGTGCTCTGCAGTAGGGTCTTGTGGTTTATCTGTCCTATGGATACTAGTTTGCATCTGCTCACCCCAAACTCCCAGTCGTCCCCTCCCCCACCCCCACTCCCTTGGCACCCACAAGTTTCTCGTCTGTGTCTGTGAGTCTGTTACTGTTTTGGAGATAAGTTCACTTGTGTCATATGTGAGATTCCACATAGAAGTGATATCATATGATACTTGTCTTTCTCTGTCTGACTTACTTCACCTAGGATGGTATTCTCTCGGTCCAGCTGTGTTGCTACAAATGATGTTATTTCATTCATGGCTGAGTAGTATTCCATTGTGTATCTGTCTTCTTTATCCATTCGTCTGTTGATGGACAATTTCGACTGTTTCCATGTCTCGGCTATTGTAAACAGTGCTGCAGTGAACATTGGGGTGCGTGTATCTTTTCGATGAAGAGTTTTCTCTGGATATACGCCCGGGAGTGGGATTTCAGGATCATGTTGTAGCTTAGTTTTAGTTTTTTGAGGAACCTCCGTACTGTTTTCCATAGTGAACGTACCAGTTTATACTCTCACGGACAGTGTGGGAGGGTTCCCTTTTCCCACACCCTCCCTGGGTTTGTCCTTATCTTTTTAATGATGGCCATTCTGACCAGGGGGAGGTGATACCGCACTGTGGTTTTGATTTGCATTCCTCCAGTAGTTAGCAATGTCGAGCATCTCTTCATGTGCTTCTTGGGCATCTGTATGTCTTCTTCGGAGAAATGTCTACTTGGGTTTTCTACCTGTTTTTCGCTTGGGTTTTTAGTATGTGGTGTGAGGGTGTGTTCTGACGTCACCGAGTGCACGTGGCTGTTCAGCTTTCCAGCTCCGCTTGCTGTGTTTTTTGAGTTGCACTAGATGTTTGTGTGTTTTGGAAAGTAAACCCTTGTCAGTCACACCCCGCAGATGTTTTCTCCCAAGGCGTAGGTTGTCTTTTCTTTGTTATTTATGGTTTCCTTTCCTGCAGGAAAGCCTGTGAGTTTGATCAGGTCCCATTTGTTTATTTTTGCTTTTATTTCTAGTGCCCCGGGAGACTGACCTAAGAAAACATTGGTACAATTTATGTCAGAGAATGTCTTGCCTGTATTCTCTTCTGAGAGTTTTATGGTGTCGTGTCTTATATTTAAGTCTTTAAGCCGTTTCGAGCTGCAGGCTGAATGGAGGATTACTGGATGGAGAAAGGCTGGCTGGGGAAGTACAGTATGTTACAGGAAGGGGCCGGACCTTGGCACCAGACGGCCTGGACAACCTGAGCTCTGTCCTTTGGTAGCAGCAGGACTCCAGGCAGACCTCCTCACCTCTCCGCCCCTGGCCTCTTTCAGCACCTGTAAGACGAGTGGACCAGTCCACAGTCTGCACGGGACTGACGTGGAGAAGCAGACCTGGAAGCCAGGGCTATGCTAAAAGGCAAGCACAAAAGTGAGGCGCTGCTTTTGCTTTAACAAACCGCTCCTAGCCTGGCATTTGGGACAGTGGCTGTCACTGGGCACTCTGGCTGGGGCCTCCTTACCCTGTGAACACGAAGAATGCAGGCTAATCCCACACACGAGCGTGTTCCGTAAACCTTAAGCTCAGGAGATGCTCAGAGCCCTGGCCCGCTTGCTGCAGGCTGTCTTTTCTCCACGGTGTTGTCTTGACCACAGGCAGGCAGGTATCTCTGCGCCTCTTTCTGCACAATATAAACTAGCGTATGCAGGTTTCTCTGCGCCTCTTTTTGCACAATATAAACTAATAGATGCCATTTTTTCCCATTAGTATCTTCACTTGCAACCTGAAAAATACCAACTAGTACAAAACTGTGCAAGATGAATGCAAAGCAGACTGACAGCCCGGATCGTTTTCACTTCCAGGGGCGGGGATTGTGGAGCACGTGGACCGCACTGTGGTCCCTCTGGGCACTTAGCAGCCACATCCAGCCCATGTCAGGGCCTGGGGCTGCAGACAAGATCCCTGCCCAGTGGCCCAGTTTGGTGGTGGTTTCCCAGAGGACGCAAGAGCTGCAGGATGTACAGATGGAGGGGGCAGGCGTGTCTGCCCTCCACACTCCCTTGCTGGGTTCACAGGTATGTCTCTTCGGAAGCAGTTTGGGCAGGACCTTGATTAACCATTTCCTGGCTTGTGTCCTCAGGGTTGAAAAAGGTTGTGTCGGTGGCGGGCAGTATAGGCTGGGTGTGACTAGCAGGAGCCAGAATGCTTTGTGAAGAGCTGGGGTGTGTGATCTCCTTGAGGCCCCGACAGATGGCGCGGCTGGATCTGGTCACTGCCTATGAGATGATTTCAAGGCAGCGACTCTGAGGAGCGTCTGCTTACGTGCTGGGCGAGCGGACACGCGGAGGCAGCGGGGCTCAGTGCCCTGGATGCCTGTCGTGAGCCAAGAGTTCAGTGGCAAGTGTTGGAGAAAAGGACCTGAGCTCGGATCGTCCATGTCGGAAAGTGAGACACACGAACACGGGGAGATTTCGACAAGGCTCTTTCCTTCTGCTGAAGGGCGCAGGGGCTCCAAAAGCGCGCGCCCAACAAAGGACCCTCCCTGTTTATCCCTAACGCAGGTGGTGGACCTGCCCCCTTGCTGTGGGTCAGGTCAGGGCGCACATTCTTCCCAGTTGGCTCATTTGAAACAAATTGTTCCTGGGAGAAGAGGGAACGGCGAGTGGAAGAGGGGGTCTCAGACGAAGCAGGAGCAACATGGAGTAACCAAGGCTTCCTTTGATAGAGAAGATATAGGGTAATTCTCACACAAGTGTCAAAAAAACCCTTCAGTTCACAGATTTCAGGCCAGGATGATGGGATTTCTTTTTTAATCGAAAATCATGAACTCTGTCATTAGGTAGATCTAGACTGATGAAATCGAAGGGGAATTCGGAGTTCCTGTCATGGCTTACTGGTTAATGAATCTGACTGGCATCTGTGAGGACTCAGGTTCGATCCCTGGCCTCACTCAGTGGGGTTAAGATCCGGTATTGCTGTGAGTTATGGTGTAGGTCACTCACCCGGCTCAGATCCCTGCGTTGCTGTGGCTGTGGTGTGGGCCGGCGGCTACAGCTCCAATTCCCTAGCCTGGGAACCTCCATATGCTGTGGGTGCAGCCCTAAGATGCAAAAAAAAAAAAAAAGGGGGGGGGGAATTCAGTGGAATTTGAAGAGTCCCCCACACCAGAAAACCTGCAGGGGTGGCAGTCGCTTAGAGGATGCGCACCAAGGGACCCAGGGAATGTAATCCCACCCCTCCTGAAAAGGTCGCCTTGTCGTGCAAATAAATGAGCGAGACCGCTCTTCTGGAGGTAACTTTGGGTCGGCTCTGATGGGAAAGTAATTCTTGCAAATGCTGATACTGCGTGGTAATTACTTGCAATGCAAATCTCTGTAGAGCTTTTCCTGACACACCAAGTGAGCTGCAGTGCCTTGGCTGAGAACTTAGGCTAAACCCACGTGCTTGCGTAAGCTGGCATCCAGATAAGGAGCCTTTAGTGTCGTAAAGTGCAGGAGTTCCCTGACAGCTCAGTAGGTTAAGGATCCAGCGTTGTCACTTTTGTGGCGCAGGTTCAGTCCCTGGCCTGGGAACTTGCACGGGCAGCGGGTGAGGCCAGAATAACCAACAAAAAAGAAAAATGCTAAGCTCCACCCTCCTCTGACAAGCTTCCCTGGCAAGTGACATGTTCTGCTTTTCAGGGCTCTTTCCCATTCATTGTTTTGTTTAATCTTCACAAGTAAAGTAGAAATGAAGAAACAGACCAGTTAAAATCTAAAATAATTTGAGAGTCCTTGCTGGCCATGCTTAGATGACCTGCTAACCCTGTCCCTCATTTTCAAGGTGAAAGGTAACTAGTTTGCCTGAGACCTGGGCGGATGTGGCTTGTCTCCCAGCTCTCGTTCCGTGCTGGTCCCACCGCCTGCCCTGTGCACCTGCCAGGCTGCGAGGCCCGTGTCTGTGTGAAAGTCACAGCAGAGGTGTCAGCACAGGCGGGAACTGAATCACTCATCAGCAAAACTGCTTGAAACAGCAGTCTGGAAGTTTGGACAAGGATTTTTTCTTTTTAAGGGTTCAGATTCTTTGAAAATTAATTCATTAACAAAGTAATTCTATTTCCTGTCAACACAGACTAAGAAACTAAGCTGTGCCAGCTGCCTTCCTAGTAACAGTTTTCCTTGGCCACACTTAAAAGCAGTAGCACTGGCTTCAGGAAGAGAGAATTTAAAAATAGAATAGAGGAGTTCCCAGTGGCTCAGCAGGTTAAGGATCCGGTGTTGTCACTGCTGTGGCATGGGTTTGATCCCTGGCCCAGGAATTTCCACATACCATGGGCGCAGCTAAAAAGAAAAAGAAAACAAAAAGAAAAACAGAATAGACTTGGTTTTCAGAGCAGGGAGGGCTCTTAAAGGTGACCTTGCGCTTCTCTCGCCGTGAGGACAGGCAGGGATGCCCAGAGAAGCCAGTGGCTCCCCTGACATGAGACACCTGATCGCAGAGCAGGGAGTGCAGCCCAGGCCTGCAGGCCCCCGAGCACCAAGCTTCAGTTCACCTGGAGGCCTGGGGGCTGCTGGGCCTGCCGAGCCTCCTCTGGGTCACGGGAGAGCCCTGTCCCGACTGCACGGGCTGCAGGGCCGGTGGGACACTGGCCGCCGGGCCCTGCCTCTCTGCCGAGCTCTGGGACCCGGGGCGAGGGGACACTCTGCCCTTCTGGGCCTCAGAGAACAGGCGCGCGCGTCCTCGCCTCTCCCGCCTCACTGGGGAGGCTGCTGTGAGGATGTGGTGTAAACACGCCCGCCCCGTTACGGGCAGCTGCTCTGGGGGGTTGAAGAGGAGCGATCAAGCCGGGAGCCGGCCTCTGCCTCCGCTTTTCCTGCCTCCCCTCTGCCCTTCCTCTCGCTCGGCTGAGTCTGCTGGTGCTGCCCTTCCGTCGGGACTCGGGTTTGTCCCCCAGCCCCAGTCAGGCTCCTGGCTGGCCCGTCGCCCTTCTCGCTGGTCTCCTCGGCTGCCCACGTGGAGACCGTGTAGGATATGACCCGGACACCTGCTGGAGGGCCGGGTCCCCGGAGACCAGCCCTTCCTCGAACTTGCTGTGGCCTTTCCGACGAGCTGCCTCTCCTCCCTCCGCAGGCCTCAGCCTTCCTTCGGCAGCCTGCTCGTTAGGCCCCTGGGCGCTTGGGGCCCTCAGGCGGGGGTGGCCCGCGCACGGCAGGGCGTTCACAGCGTCCTCCGTCTCCCCTCGAGGAGCCGGGGGCCTCCCGGCCTTAAGTGCAGTGAGGGTAGGGCCCGCTTGGCGGATTGTCTCCAGCATCATATAATTAAAAAATTAATTAAAAAGAGAGAGAGGTTTTTTCTAAAACCCAGTGCAGTCTTTTGCTACCTGAATACCCTGTTCATGCTGCGTCCTGGCCTCTGACTGCACAGCTGGGAAGGGCCCCTGCTGTGCTCGCACGTCACCCTGGACGGTCCGGCCTTGTACCTGTACCGCTGTTGATTCTGAGTGCAGAGACACAGTGCAGTTAATTTCACACAGGGTGTGTGTCATTTAATAGGTGCCCAGCACGTGCTCGTGCTGGTTGAATACCTCTCTCCCTAAGGCTCAGGCTGTTCACTTTGCAAAGCTCTTTTCCGGTCCACCCGCTCTTTGATCCTCCCCAGAACTGCCAGCTGGAAAGGACCCGGTTATTTCCTGGCTTTTGTAGGTGAGCGCACAGGGGGAAGGAAGAGGTGGGGCTGCGCCCGCGGCCCTGGTCCTGACAGACGACCTCCCCCTGGGCCGCACCCCTGCTGGGGAGCTCAGGGCGGGCCTGACAGTAGGTGACACGGTCCTCTGCCCGGGCTGCCTCGTGTCCGGGTGTGTCAGGCCAAATCCTTCACTGGCCTGTGTTCTCTCCCTGTGTCTGTGTGGATGGTCAATGGGTGGAATGAGTTACGGGATGAATCAGTGAATTCCTGGAATGCTCCGAGGCCGGGTGGACGCCCGATGACGTTAAGTCGTCTGGACAGCTTTTTCCTCCAGCTATATCCTGCATCTCTGGGAAAGCCAGCTTTCCTTGCAGCCTAATTAGAGCAGTAGGTCACCCAGAAGCAGCTCAGAAGAGACCTGTCTGATTTGATACGATTTTTTTCCCCATCTTGTCATTGAAAAAAAAGTGTCGAAAGTTCAAATGCAGATTCCTTTCCCTGTAAAGGCCACTGAGACCGTGGACCAAGACTGAAAGCGCAAAGGGTCAGAAAAACCAAGGAGACGCTGTGTACACGAAGGAGGCCCTGGGTTATTTAGGCTTCAGCGAACACAGTGTTAGGAATTTCGACAAACCGTGAAAACGGGTCCCGGATTAAGCGTCAGGAGGCTGGGTGTCCAGATTCAGTTTTGCAGCCACAATTTTGAGACCTTGGGCAGATTTTTTTCACATGACCCGAGCCTCCTTGTGAGGCCATTAAAATTAAACCCAAAGACAGAAACACGTCATTTGTCCAAAACAGAGTCCTTGGGCCATGTTTGGCCCGCCAGTCGGAGGCGAACACGTCACTCATTCGTCTCCCACCCAAAGCAGGCAGGTGCCCGTTGCACGTAGGAGTGACCGGAGGACCCGTGTCAAACCAGACTCGTTTTCCCCGCGGCCTCCCCCTCTGCAAGCAGGAAGCGGCTCTTGTGCATCCCCGGGCTCCCCGAACAGCGCCTGGTTGTAGCCCTGGGTCCTGACCGACTCCCGAGGGCCCCGTGAGGGCCGTACACTCCTCCTCTCCGGGGAGCTCCGGCCCAGTCCAGAGCCAGCGTGCACACTCGCCTCTCCTCTCCGCAGACCAGGCAGGTGGCTTTCCTCCGCCGGTCCCTGTGGTTCCTGGTCGCCTCCCCCTCTTAGTCCCCTTCCCAGAAGGTGCCTCCAGGTGGCCGGCGCCTCTCAGGCCGTAATGTCCAGGACCGAACTCAGGAGGCCGTTTGTGGTGCAGCCTGGCTTTCCCACGCCACAGCCTGTGTCACAGAGGTACCCAGTCCCCCTTCCTGACTCAAGCTCCGAGTCCTGATGACGGCACAGGTGTGCGATACCAGCGAGTTTGCCTCATGGGTTTTCAACCTCGGGAGACGTTGGACATGTGGGTGGAAAATCTAGAAATATGCCCAGACAGATCTGTCCACTGATGTTTGACAAAGGTACAAAGGCAGTTTCAATGAAGAAAGCATTGTGGGATTTTTTTTTTTTCAACAAATGGAGTTGGAATAATTAGATATTAATATGCTGAAAAATGAACCTTGACCTTATCCCTGCACATTATACAAAAGTTAACCTCAAAAATGGATGTTCACTCTAGAGCTCCCTGGTGGCTCAGTGGGTTAAGGATCCAGCTTTGCCACTGTTGTGGCACAGGTTTGATCCTTGGCCCAGGAACTCCTGCATGCCCTGGGTGCAGCCAAGAAAAAAAATTCTGGAATAAAACTTGAGACAATCTTCATGCCTTAGGGTTAGGCGCAGGGTTTGAGACACGACAGCAAAAGCACCATCCATGAGAGAAAAAAGAGGCTGGGTCCAATTAAAATAATTTGCCTTCATCAAAATTAAAAACTGTTACTCCTAATTTACCCCTCCACACTGCTACATACTAAATAGATAACTAGCTGGGGCCTGCCGTATAACCGAGGGACATCTACTCAATATTCTGTAATAACCTATACAGGAAAAAAGAATGGATATGTATTGTGTGTATAACTGAGTCACTTTGCTGTACCCCTGAAACTAATTCAACGCTGTAAGTCAGCTCTACGCCAGTAAAATTTAAGAACAGAAGCAAAAAGCAGTTACTGTGTGAAAGACACTGTTGGGAGAATGAGGAGGCAAGAGACAGGCTTCATACCACAGAAGACTTCAGTCTGTACACAGAACTCTCAAAACTTAGCAATAGTAAAACCCAGTTTTTAAAAACGGAAGCCTGGAGTGCCTGTCGTGGTGCAGTGGAAACAAATCCAACTAGGAACCATCAGGTTGCGGGTTCTATTCCTGGCCTCACCCTGTGGGTTAAAGATCTGACGTGGCTGTGGCTGTGGCGTAGGCTGGCAGTTGCAGCTCTGATTGGACCCCTAGCCTGGGAACCTCCACATGCCGCAGGTGCAGCCCTAAAAAGCAAAAAGTAAAAAAATAATTTAAAACATTGAAAAAATAACAAATGGGCAAAAGACTTGAATAGACATTTCACCAAAGAGGATATGGCAAGAAAGCATATGAAAAGATACATAGCATCATTAGTCATTAGAGAAATTAAAATTAGAATTATAGTGAGGGGAGTTCCCGTTGTGGGCACGACTAGTATCCATGAGGACAAGGGTTTGATCCCTGGCCTCACTCAGTGGGTTAGGATCTGGCATTGCCATGAGCTGTGGTGTAGGTCGCAGATGCAGCTCGGATCCTATGGCTGTGGTGTAGGCTGGCAGCTACAGCTCCCGTTCAGCCCCTAGCATTGAACTTCCATATGCCTAGGGTGCGGCTCTAAAAAGACACACACACACACAAAGAATGACAATGAGATATTACAGCATACTTAGTAGAATGACTGCAATAAAGAAAATATTGACAATGCCAAATGCTATTGGGGGTGTAGCTCTCCTAGGTTGCTGGTAGGAATAGAAGTGGTACAGCTACTCTGGAAAACAGTTGGCAGTTTCTTATAAACTTAAACATATAGCCCAGTAATCTCAATGCTAAATGTTTACCTTACAGAAATGAAAACTTACGGTCACATAAAAACCTGTGTGTGTGTGTGTGTGTGTGTGTGTGTGACTGTTTATAGTGGCTCTGTTTATAACGGCCAACAATAAACAACTCAGATGTGCTTCAACTTAATAGATAAACAATTTGTGTATAGCCATGTAATGGGATACTAGTCTGCAAAACGAGAAAAAAGAACCAAAATTATTTCATAAACACAGTAACATGGATGAACCTCGAAGGCATGATGCTGAGTGAAGGAAATGAGCTTAAAAGGTTTTGCGCCGCAGAAGCCCGTCGGTCTGACATGCTCCAGGAGCAAACCACTGAGGTGGAGAACAGGCCAGTGGTTGCTGGGAGCAAGTGGTGGAGGAAGGTGTGACCACTAACAGAGGGCAGAGGGAGTTTTAGGGGGGACGGAGCTTTCTCTTCTGAGTGTAGAGGTTTTTACTCAGATTCCTGCAGGTGTCACACTCATAGAAATGAGACAAACTCACAACCAAGCCAAACCAAAAGTTCTCTAAGAAACGAAAAGTCCCAGTAGTTTGATGAAAAATAGTTTCTTGTTATTATGTTTCTTTGGATTTATTCGATTTGTAGTTAACCAAACCTAGGTAACGTGTCCTTTTATGTTCAAATGCTCCCTAAAACCATTGGATGCCACTGAAAGGAGGCAGAAGGCTCCGAAGCATCAAAATATTTAACATCTAGCTTGAGAAAGGAATTGTTCTGGGGTCAAGTTCATGGGCTTGTCCTGAAGCCTGAGTATAACTCAGGTTCATAAGAATTGCCTTGAAGCCAAAAGAGCACATATGCTGCAACTGCTATATTCTGGGAAGGCCTTTTTCATCAGAAGCACCCTTCGTTCATTCTGTTTCTCTTCACTTTCTAGACAGATAAAATGGGTCCTTTCCCCTGGGTAGTATTTCTTTCTTTTCTTTATTTGTCATTTGGGGGTGGGGGGCGCGCCTGCAGCATTTGGAAGTTCCAGGCTAGGGGTCGAATCTGAGCCGCAGCTGCCAGCCTACACCACAGCCACAGCAACAGCAATGCCAGATCTGAGCTGCATTGCAACGCCAGATCTGCAGCTTACAACACAGCTAGCAGTAATGCTGGATCCTTAACCCACCGAGCAAGGCCAGGGATTGAACCTGCATCATCATGGATACTAGTCGGGTTCGTTACCACTGAGCCACAATGGAAACTCCCAACTAGGGTATTATATCTGTTGTGAGCCAGAATGGTGGAATGATTTTCTTCAACAGTCTCAAAGTCCCCTAATCTATAACCTATTTGAGAGCATTATATTTGCTGCATTTGGGATATTTTTTAATTGAAGTGTAATTGATTAACAGTATTGTGTTAGTTCAGACATGCAGCACAGCAGTTCGGTTATACATACATACATACATACGTGCGTGTGTGTATATTTTTTCAGAATCTTTTTCCTTATAGGTTGTTACAAAATATTGAGTATAGTTCCCTGTGCTACATAGTAGGTCCTTGTTGGTTTTCCATTTTACATATGGTATTGTGTGTATGTTAATCCCAACCTCCTAATTTATCCAATGTATAAGTATGTGTGTATATATATTTAGATTCCACATGTATGTTATATCATATGTTATTTCTTTCTCTGTCTGGCTTTTACTTAGTATGATCATCTCTAGGTGTCCATCCATGTTGCTGCGAATGGCATTGTTTCATTCTTTTTTATGGCTGAGTAATATTCCATTGTATATGTGTACCGCATCTTTTTTATCCATTCCTCCACTGATGGACATTTAGGTTGTTTCCATGTCTTGGCTAATGTAAATAATGCTACATTGGGTGCATATATCTTTTCAAATTAGAGTTTTGACCAGACATGTCCAGTAGGATTGTTGGATCATATAGTAGCTCTGTTTTTAGTTTCTTAAGGGACCTCCATACTGTTCTCCATAGTGGCTGCTCCAATTTACATTCCCACCAGCAGTGTAGGAGGGTTCCTTTTTCTTCACACCCTCTCCAGGGTGTTCACAGAAACCAGGCCTTTTCTCCTCTCCTCCTCGTTTTCCCTTCCCGGTGAGTCTAGGTCATTCTTCCACCTGATTTTGTGTTTTTCATCTCTCGTCTTTCCTGCTGAGGCTATACATTGAGTTCTTTATTGTATCAGTTATATACAAGTATACATATTTGGCCACACCTGCAGCATGTGGAAATCCCCAGGCCAGGGACTGAAATTGCTACCACAGCAGTGACCCAAGCTGCTGCAGTGACAATGCCAGGTTCTTAACCCGCTGTGCCACAAGGGAACTCCTTAGCAATATATTTTTATAAAAAAAAATTGCTTGGTTCTTCTTCCTCACTGCTTATTCTCACCTCATAATTATATCTTCCCTCTCTCTCCAATGACTTTTATTATGCTTGTGAAATTTTCAAATTCTGTTTCCCATGGTATAGGCTGTCTAAAGGAGATACTCACCTCTGTGTGTTTCACTTACCCTCACACCACACCAACACTGCTTCACTTCTTTTTCTTTTTACTTGGTTTTTATTGAAGTATAGTTGATGTACAGTGTATTAGTGTCTGGTGTACAGCAAAGTGATTTAATTATACATATATATGTTCTCTTTTAGATTCTTTTCCAGTATAACATATTGCAAGATACTGACTATTGTTCCCTGTGCTGTCCAGTAGAACCTGGCTGGGTCTCTGTTTCATGCGTGGTAGTGTTTATCCGCTAACCCCAAACTCCTCGTTTATCCCTCCCCCACTTTCCCTTTGGTAACCATAAGTTTGTTTTCTGTGTCTACGAATCTGCTTTTGTTATGTAAATAATTTTATTTGTATCATTTCTTTAGAGTCCACATATCATACCACTCTTCTTTATCCATTCATCTGTGGATGGATATTTAGGTTGCTTCCATGTCTTGGCTGTTGTAAATAGTGCTGCAGTGAACATTGAGGTGCATGTATCTTTTTAAATTATAGTTTTGTTCTGGAGTTCCTGCCGTGGCTGAGTGGAAACGAATCTGACTAGTATCCATGAGGACGCAGGTTCGATCCCTGGCCTTATTCAGCGGGTTCAGGATTGGTGTTGCTGTGAGCTGTGGTGTAGGTCGCAGGTGTGGCTCAGATCTGACATTGCTGTGGCTGTGGTCTAGGCCAGTGACTACAGCTCTGATTCAACCCCTAGCCTGGGACCCTCCATATGCTGTGGTGTGTAGCCCTAAAAAGAAAAAATAAACAAATTATAGCTTTGTTCAGATATATGCCTACAAGTGGGCTTCCTGGATCATATAGTCACTCTATATGTAGTTTTTAAGGAACCTCCGTACTGTTCTCCACAGTGGCTACACCAGCTTACATTCCCAGCAACAGTGGAGGTAGGAGGGTTCCCTTTCCTCCACACCCTCCCCAGCATTTATTATTTGTAGACCAGCACTGCTTGACTTCTGACACCAGATTGTGGGGTTTTCACACATCAAGCGATTCTGCAGGACCAGGTGGGCGTCCCACAGTTTAACTCCGTTCTGACGCTGTTGACCTAGAGATGGCATCAGCTCCCACGGGTTGAGAGCTCTGTCCCACAGGCCGTCCCTCCCTCTCCTTCAGATGCCCAGCGCAGCTCCAGGTGTTAGCTAGGCTATGACCAAGTGCCTGTAAACTGGAGGTTCCCACGCCCCCTTCCTGGGGTTCAGTTAATTTGCTAGAACAGCTTACAGATCTCAGGAAAGCAGTTTCTCACAAAGGATATTCAAGGATACAAGTGAACAGCCAGATGAAAAGATACAAAAGGTGGGAGGAAGGCCCTGGGTGCAGGGGCTTCTCTCCTCATGAGTAGGTTGTGCTCCCACCCCCGGCTCGGGGCTGCGTTCTCTTCACCAACCGAGGAGCTCTCCAGACCCTGCCCTTTGGCGATTTTATGGAGGAAGGGGGTCCCCTCCAGGGCCCAAGACTGGGCTCTTGTCTCACACTTGGGCATGAATTGTCTGAGGAGACACACAGTCTGACAAAGCAGAAGACGTAACTGGGAGAGCAGCAGAGTGGGGGAGCCCAGGAGAGCTGCTCTGCCCGGGGGCTCGCCGTCTCCGGGTTTAGGGGAGCGGGTTAGTTTCCAGGTTGTCTCTGGCCAGTCCGCTTGCTCGGCCCGTGCTTGATCTGGCTCAGGGTCCTTCCCCGTGTGGCCCTCACACCTCTCAGCCAAGACGAGCCCAGCACCAAGGATCCTGGGAGGTTGCTCACCTCCTGCCCACTTCTCCCAGTTCGTCTTCAGGGCAGCACCTTGTCCTGATCGGGGCCTCCTGTTGTGAGACCCTTCCTGCTGGCGGCTGTCGTGGTGCCTGGCCAAGGTGGGCGGTTCCGGTGGTCCCCTAACAGCTTCATTAAATACGCGAGATTGAGTAAATCATTAGCCCCGGGTGCCTGAGTGCAAGCTCAGCCCCTCCTTGGAAATTTGAGGTCAGGCTGGGGTGAAAGTTACAGCCCTCTAACCTCGCAGCTGGTTTCCCTGGCAACAAGCCCTGCTCACAAACGGCTTTCCCAGAGGCATTTCATTCACAGAAACTCAGGGGTGGTTGAAAGAGGCATCTTATCAATAATGGAAGACACCCATTTCACTTTCTTTTTTCTTTTTTTAGGGCCGCACCCACAGCGTATCGAGGTTCCCAGGCTAGGGGTCCAGTCAGAGCTACAGCCGCCGGCCTACACCACAGCCACGCCAGATCCGAGCTGCAGCTGCAACCTACACCACAGCTCACGGCAACGCCAGATCCTTCACCCACTGAGCCAGGCCAGGGATCGAACCCACAACCTCATGGATGCTAGGAGGATTCATTTCTGCTGCGCCACGATGGGAACTCCAAAAGACACCCATTTCACTCTTGTCACAGAAAGAAGCTACTTCAGGAAATGAAGACCAAATATTCCAAGTGTCATAACAAAGGATGCTTCCATTCCTCTTACACTTTGGAAATTCCACGTGTTTGGAGAGCCCGGAGCCAAAAACAGGGACAAAGACTAAACATGTATTTCTTGCTATAGATACATATATATCTCTCACAGGTGTTGGGGACATGGCTCGGATCGTCCGTGTCGAAAAATGAGACACACGAACACGGGGAGATCTCCACAAGGCTCTTTCCTTCTGCCGAAGGGCGCGGGGGCTCCAAAAGCGCGCGCCCAACAAAGGACCCTCCCTGTTTATCCCTAACGCGGGTGGTGGACCTGCCCCCTTGCCGTGGGTCAGGTCAGGGCGCACATTCTTCCCGGTTGGCTCATTTGAAACAAATTGTTCCTGGGAGAAGAGGGAAAGCGGAGGGGGGGTCGCGGAAGGCGTCTCAGCCGAAATCATAGCAAAATGGAGTCCCCAAGATGTCCTTTGATGGAAAAGACAGGTTGCTTTCCACACAGGTGGCTTCTTTCGTCGCCTTTCTCTGCGTTCTTTTGTTTTATGATGCTTACACTTCTCAGAGACTGATACTTCTCCCCTGTGCGTTCATCACTGTTTCCTTGGCACCTTCGATTGCTCTTGCCTCGCTGGTACCGGCTGCTTAGGCTGCAGATCGGAGCTTGGTTGGGATGGAAGTTCAAGTTCCTGGGAGCAGAGCGCCACGGTGTTATCGACAAGGCTCAACCACTCCCTTTCCAGAGGCTGAGATTTGAAAAACAAGGCCATATCCATACCCTCTCTGTACCACCAGTAATTTATGTACTTTCAAAGTTCCAGTCGCTGCAGCAGGGTGGCTTAACAAACATCCTGGGCACTCACTGTGTACCAAGAACTGTGCTGGGCACAAGTGGCGATAAGAGAAGGAAAAAACGTGGTAGCTCTCACCTCCAGGGCAGTGATTATGACGGCTACGTTGATCTTGTCGTAAACTGCTGAAGCAGCAGCAGCAGCAGGACTCATTTTCCCTGGGGACCTGGCCGGGGGGCATTAAACTTCTCCTTGAAGAGGTGATGTTTAAGGTGGGTCCTGACAAACACATTTCTGCTCTTGGCAGAGCATAGGTCCCCTGTCTCGGCACAGAAAGAATCCGCGAGAAGTAAGCCGTGACAGACATGAGGGTATGTCAGTATCGGATGCTCTGAGGCCCTGGGGACTGAGCAGCCACCACCGTTTTAATATCAAAGGGGGAGGGGGAGAGGACCACCCACCTTCTTCCTCATTCTTGAAGAGAGTCAGACTTCATCATCGGCTCCAGCTTCGCGTTGGGCAGGGAGTTTTCTAGACCCTACGTGGTCAAGCCGGGACTGTCCTGGTGTGTGGAGATGGACACGAGGTGGTGACAGACTAAAAATGGTGCATCCTCTTAGGCTGCAGTCTCATGTCCCCTCTCCTGTGTTTTTGTTTTCAGTGCCCCCAGAGGGGCATGTCCTAGAAATCATCAACTTACTGACCTCCCTGGGCGGGATGTGGGTCTCATTGTACCACTGCTCTATTGTTTGGGGCATGCCTCATGCTTCAGTTGCATGGCTTGGTTGCTAAGCAAGCCTGCTTGGTTTAGTTGTTCAGCAAGCTTGCTTTCTTGAGTGATCATTAACTTCTAGGGTCTCCCATACTTTTTTCTCTACTTACAATCCCCTGGTGGGACTCACTATTTCATCACCTGCCTTGTCCCTTTACTCTGTCCCTGTCATGCCTGCAGTTGGTCACGCACCTTGGCTAACAGGTTTTCATAATGTGTCAGTGATGCTATGTAGCCATTTCTCTGTCCTCTTTTTCTCTGTTCCTAAGACACAGGAAGTGCCCTGCCTTCTTTTTAACGCAAATTCTCATGAAAAGCCGGTATTATACAAGCGTAATATATATAGTTTGTATTTCTTAGTCAAAGATTCTTTTATGCCCAAATGTCCTTCCAAGAGAGAGGAGGAGAGAGGTTAATCTATTTACTGAAAAGGAAACTGAAATCTGCAGAAGGAAGGTGACTTCCTCAGGCCACACGGCAACTGGGTCTTCACCAGGTTGCCGAACGAGGGTCTTTAGTACAGACTTCCATCCATCCTGCCTCCTTTCGGGATCTGGTTACATGGGAAACACGTCCTTCAGTTCAAGTCAATATAATCGTTGTCAGTTGCGCGTGACCCAGAGCCAGATGCCTTAGGATTTAACATCCGTGGGGGTCAGAGCCCTTCCCACTCCTTCGTTCGTTCATGCAGGCAGCATCTGCTCTGTACCTGCCGTAGCCTGAGCAGCGAACTAGGTGCTGAGCTCAGTTCACAGCTCACATTGTAAGCCGCAAACAGGACCTTTCTTTCTTTCTTCCTTTCTTTCTTTCTTTCTTCCTTTCTTCCTTTCTTTCTTTCTTTCTTTCTTTCTTTCTTTCTTTCTTTCTTTCTTTCTTTCTTTCTTTCTTTGTCTTTTTTTAGGGCTGCATCCTCAGCATATGGAAGTTTCTTATTCCCTCAAAACAAGAAATGGGGGACACAGGAAGGCCTGTGTGCCCAGGAGCCCCACAGGGCATTGGCTCAGTTACAGAACCCAGGCTAGAAGTTGATCTTAAGGAACTCAGGAGTCAGCTGTTGGCATTTCCAACTATTAAAGTAGCCGGATGTTGCAGGGCAAGGAGATGGGAAGGGGAGCCGTGGAGTCGGGGCAGGGACAGCAGAGTTTTGTGTAGGGGTTCACTTTAGGGCCTCGACTGAAGGCCTGCTGTACACGAGTAGGATGAGATGCTCCACGGAGCCTATGGCACAGACGGCCTTCTGTAGGACTAAGAGCCGAATGACGACGCCAGAGGCCAAGCAGCGCTGGGAGGTGTTGGAGATCCATCCACCCAAACGCAGAGACCTCACAGAGCACCCAGGCATCCTGAGGCCCCAGCACAGCCACCCCTTAGGAGGAAGGACCGCGCCCTTGAGTCGGGGCCACACCCGAGGGCTACATTCACAATGGAAATGGACTTAAAGAATTAATCCAAGACTCATAACCTAAAAGGACCTGCCAATAATTTACCGACCTGCCAGGACAAACTCAATACCTTTAAAGGAAGAAAACCATAACCCAGACTCTGCAGTGGGTCATACCAGTGTCAAACATATAAATTAGCGGGCATGGAGTTCCCGTTGTGGCTCAGTGGGAACCTGTCATAGTGTCCATGAGGACACGGGTTCAATCCCTGGCCTCACCCAGTGGATTAAGGGTACAGTGTTGCTGCAGGCTGTGGTGTAGGTCACAGATATGGTTCAGATCCGGTGTTGCTGTGGCTGTGGTGTAGACCAGTGACTGCAGCTCCAATTCAGCCCCTTCCCTGGGAACTTCCATATGCTGTGGGTACGGCCCTAAAAAGAAAATAAGTAAATAAATACATAAATAAGTGGACATATAAAGAGTCAGAAGATGTGAACTAAAGGGGGAAAAAACTCATCAATAGGCAGGCTACTCTGAAGTTGGAATTAGCAGACAAGTACTTCAAAATTGGTATTTTATATATATACTCAAAGACTTAAAGGAAACAGATAAAACGAGCAAACAGATGGAGAATCTCGACAGAGAAATGGAAATTATTCAGAATTTGCCAAATGGAAATTGTAGTCCTAGAAATAAAAATTTTAAAATCACTGGATGAGATTATAAAAGTGGAACAGAAACAGTATTAGAAAGTGTTAGTGGGGAGTTCCCTTTGTGGCTCAGCGATTAACAAACCCGACTAGGATCCATGAGGTTGTGGGTTTGATCCCTGGCTTCGCTCAGTGGGTTAAGGATCCGGTGTTGCCGTGAGCTATGGTGTAGGCCCGCGGCTGTAGCTTCAGTTCGACCCCTGGCCTGGGAACCTCCACATGCTGCAGATGTGGCCTTAAAAAGAAAAAAAAGAAAGTGTTAGTGGACTTGGAGGCTGATCAATAGAAATCATCTAATCTGAAAATGATATTGAAAGTAATTAACAGCGCCTTGGTGACTTGTGAGATGATACCAAGGGTTCTACGTGTGTATAACGAGCGTCCTGGAGGGAGAGGAAAAAGAGAAAGGAACAGGAGAAAGTGGCTTGAAAAAATAATTTCCAAATTTGATGAAAAACCTTAACTTATATGTCCTAGATTTCCAGTAAAGCCCCAGCAGGGTAAATACAAAGAAAAATCACACCTAATCCCGTCATAGCCAAACTGCTGGAAGCCAAAGAAAAAGAGAAAATGTATTCAAAGTGATCAGGGAGTTACCGGCTGGCTCAGCAGGTGAAGGATCTGGCGTTGTCTCTGCTGTGGCACGACTTTGATCCCTGGCGTAGAAACTTTCCCATGCTGTGGGTATGGCCAAAAATAAGTAAGTAAAATAAAAGTGACCAGAAGAAAAGTGACTCAGAAAGGATGATGACACGAGTGATGGCTGAGTCTCATCCGACACGGTGGACGCCAGAAGAGAGTAGAACAACGTCTTCAAGGTGCTGAAAGGGGACGAAAAATCTCAGAATTCTCTCTTCAGGCAAAAGTGCCTCTGAGGATGTAAGCAAAATAGGTTTCAGAAAAAAGAGTGAGAGGGGAGTTCCCGTTGTAGCTCAGGTGAAGGAGCCAGTGTTGTCTCTGTGAGGATGTGGGCTCGATCCCTGGCCCAGTGCAGTGGGTTAAGGATCTGGTGGTGCCCTGGCTGTGGCATAGACGGCAGCTGCAGCTCCAGTTCACCCACGGGCCTCGGAACTTCCATATGCTGCAGGTGTGACCATAAAAGAAGTAGAAGAAGAGCAAGAGAATTTACCTTCGGCATTCCTGATGCATAAGAAATGCTCATGGCAGTTCCTCGGTCGGAAGAAAAATGATACCGAGCAACTTAGATGTTTAAGAAGGGATGAAGAAAACTCGAAAGGGTAAATAATATGGATGAATATAAAGGACTTTTTTCATAATTAAAAGGTACCCACACACATACACAACATTGCGTCGTGAATATATAATTCATATGACTACTATCCCATTAAAAATGGGGGTAGGGGTTTCTGTTGCAGCTCAGCGGATTCAGAGCCCGACATGGTGCCTGTGAGGATGCGGGTTCAATCCCTGGCCTTGCGTAGTGGGTTGCCGCGAGCTGTGGTGTGGGTTGCATACGCAGCTGCAGCTCAGGCCCAGTGTTGCGGTGGATGTGGTGTAGGCTTGCAACTGCAGCTCCCTTGCGACCCCTAGGCCAAGAACTTCCATATGCCACAGGTGCAGCCCTAAAAAGAAGAAAATATATATATATGTAAGAGCTTCAAAATACGTGAAATAAAAATTGACAGAAATGGACAAATCCACCGTTGTGGTTTGAGATTTTAATGCCTTCGTCTCAACTGTTGATAGAACAATGAGACAAAAATAAACCAACAGCAAACCAGTAAAGACGTAAGAAGATCTCAAACTCACTATTAACCACCTTGACCTAATTGACGTTTTGGACCCTGCACCCAGTTTCAGAACACACCTTCTTTTCACCAAGATAGACCTCCTGCTGGGCCATCCGGCAGGTCTCCCTACATTTAACAGGACTGCAGCCTTACCAGGAAAACAAAAGACTTAGACTAAGTATGTTTCGGAAATAAACAACAGAGGAAGGATAACAATGACTCTTTCGCAATTCAAGTACTTCTAAGTAATCCGTGGGTAAAAGAAGAAACCAGGAGTTCCTGCTGTGGCACAGAGGGTTAAAGGTCCAGCATTGCCTCAGCTGTGGCACAGGTGGCATTGCAGCCCAGATGCATTCCCCAGCCTGGGAACTTCCATATGTCTCGGGCGCGGCCAAAAAAAAAAAGAAGAAGAAGAAACAGAGGAAATAGAAGCAGAGGGAAATAGAAAATATCTTGAATTAAGAGAAAATGAGAACCACAGTGTGTCAAAGTTTGACTGGCACCTAAAGCGGTGCCAAAGGAGGTGTGTCTCTGAAACCCTTTGAAAAGGGATGTTCGGCATTCAGTGCTTCCAGCCCTCTGGTTAGGACCGATCTTTCTCTTGCCCTGTACTCGGTATATTTGCCTCGATAGCAATAGCAACTGTTGGACGCACCCCTCTGCTCACCTATCGGTCCCTTCCTTTCTAAACCTTAAGAGCCCTTTAAGGACAAGTGCTGCTGTTGCTGGCACTGTTTTGTCTCTCGTTTCTAGCACAATGCGTGACACTTTGTGGGGTCTCTGTGAGCTCTGCACGGAAGCTCGCGAGTGGAGCGGATGTGCCCAAGCGCCGGGCGAGGGTCCGCAGACTGAGCATCAGCAGCCCCACCTTAGAGCTGAGAAAGCAGCCGCCCGGCCGGGGTCGGTGGAGCCGGTGACCAAGCCACGTTCCCCTTAGTCCTCAGACATTTTCCTTTCGGCCCTGAGGTGCTGACAGAAACCTCACCGGGGGTGGTGAGACCCGTCTTCCAGCCGAAGTGCAGGATTTATTCCCGAGTCAAACAGGAAGCCTCAGCCGGCTGTCAAAAGCATCGAGTCGTCTGTGGGCTCTGCAGGTTGGGCCAGGGGACCCTCCCACAAAGGCCCTGGGAGGACAGGGCCGACGGCTCTCCTGCCGGTGGGGGCCCCCCCGCCTTTCCCAGGGCCCACTCAGTCTGCAGAAAGTGCTGGAACTTGAGGCCTCAGGCCGCCGCCGAGGCGTGGCCCCACGGGGTGGGGGCGGGGGCCTGCACCACGAGAGCCTCTCGTTTCTCTATTTTCTACCTCGGTTTCAGTTCTTAACTGGCGTTTGTTTCCCCTTTGTCTCTGGTTCATCTTCCTTTTCCTGTTTGGCTCTAAGCAGTGCCTCAGCGTCACGTCGCTGCATCCCCAGGGTCCGTGGCCCTCTGGTCAGCGGGCCCAGTGGGAATCCACGACCCACCGCCTCGCTGCTCCGTGCTGCAGCCGCGCAGCCATGGCCACCGTGTGAGTATGGGGACCGGGGGACAGGGGCGTCAGGAGGAGACCTGGAGCCCTGATGGCAGAGAGCCGAAGGCCCTGGAAACCCTCCCAGACCCGCAGGTTGCACGCATGGGGAGACCAGCTGTCACACCGCAGGTCGTGCGGAGCCCGCACTCATCTGCGGGTCTGGCCGCCACACCGGCCGGGGTCCCTCGATGGCTGTCGTCTTTAGGCACTTTATGTGCATGTGGAAAGCGCCTCCTCAGAAGTCCAGGTGGCGGAGGGGGCTCTGAACCATGTGAGGGGGTTGGCATGTGGCTCAGAGGTGCTCCGATGGGTCCTGGGTTCTCCTCTGGGAATGGCCTGAAGACACTCGAGCGGTTTTCTCTCAATACTGGGCAGGAGGAAAGAAGTGGGGTACGCTTTGTAGTGGAAACTTCATGGGCCGTAACAGCAGGACCCCGAACGTCTGCTTGAGAGACCTGTGGCTGACTTTGGGCCACCGGTCGCTTAGACTGTTGTGGTTTCACGTGCGTGTGGGCACCAGCCTGTTCGCGTCCTGCACATGTAACTTCTAAAAGTGAGATTGCGTTTTAGACATGCCTCTCCCTGCCCTGCAGCTCCATGAAAGGCAGTGGGCCACAGAGCAGGCTTTCATCCCCTGGAATCGGCATTTGCCTGGTCCACTCCTTGCAGCTTTGCATCTTAGCACAGAATTGTCATCCTGCTCCTTAAAGTTACTTCCCAGTTCCCACACTGCAGTTTGACCCATCTGATGCTTCCAGCCTTGTTGGTTGGGTCAGCTCAGGGAGGGGATACTGGTGTCCTGTGGAGGAGGAGGCCTGGCCTCTGACGGGCCATGGTGCTTGCTCAGGGTTCATGGCTGGTTGAGGAGAACTTAGGAGGAGAAGCTTCCAGAACATGGGCCAGGCTCTCTGGGAGTGCCTTGCAATGCCTTGTGACAGTGGATGGTGCGGGGAGTAGGGCTGGTCCCATGCTCCTGGTCAGCGGGGGAGCTCTGGGGAGGGCAGTGCTCCCGCCTCAGAGTGCAGCCTTGGCCGGGTGCTGGAGTCACTGCCTCTAGGCCCAGCGCTCATGGAGCCAGGGCACGTGCTGTGTTTACAGTTGGCTCTGTTCCTGCTCCCTTGCGGCCATGTTTCCCGTCATTTTAGTCATTTTCCTTGAGCCTTAGAGGGTTTGTGGGTGGAGCTGTGGAAAACAAGACTTTCCATTTCAAAGGCCTGTTACCTTCCAAAGTGGGCAGGAACCAGTCATCTTCAGCTGAAAGTTACACCATGAAAAGCACAGTGTATCCTGTCAGCTGCCATTGCAGAAAATACCGTCAGAAGTAAGCGAGGAGGAAGCAGAGCAGGTGTCAAAAATCCTTGAATTGAAAGTGTGGAAATCTTGGAGAGCCCATTGTGGCTCAGTGGTTAGCGACCCCGACTCGCATCCATGAGGACATGGGTTCGATCCCTGGCCTCGCTCAGTGGGTTAAGGATCTGGTGTTGCCGTGATCTGTGGTATAGGTTGTATATGCAGCTCGGATCCTGTGTTGCTGTGGCTCTGGAGTAGGCAGTCGGCTACAGCTCCGATTCGACCCCTGGCCTGGGAACCTCCGTATGCTACGGGTACGGCCCTAAAAAGACAAAAAAGACAAAAAAGAAAAAAGAAAAGGTGTAGAAATCCTAGGCGTTTCCATATTGAAGGCAGCTGAGAGCCCATCCAGTGTGGACTGTGTAGGTTAGTGGTGCCTTAGGCATCGCACCTGCCACTTCAACCAAATTTGCTCTCTTTTTTGTCTTTTTTGAGCAGTCCTCAATATTTCTTTGAGGAAAAAAATTGTATTTTGCTGGTGATAATTTTGAAGTCTGAAAATGATTTTTTTTTTTAGTCCAGCTCTGGGGCACCCAGGTCGGGCCGTCGGGGCAGCGTTTGTCTTGAGCGAGTTGGCCCCGTCCAGCCACTGCAAAGCCCGCCCTGCACAGCCGTTGTAAGGCCCGCAGCGTTTGCTTGGGCACACGCTTGCCCGGCAGAGCTGGAACAGCTGGATTCCTCAGTCGCCGTGGCGCCTGAGCCAGCGGGGTCCCCAAAGGCCTCAGGGTCCCCAAAGGCCTCGGCGCCCTGAGAGCACGTCAGCCCATCCTGGCCAGCCATCCGCCAGGAACTGCGTTCTGAGCACCAGCGCGTACGGTGCACCCTCTCCGTGTGCTTGAAGGAGCGAGTGTTGCGTTTACTGTTCCCATTTCCCCGAGGAAGAAGCCCAGGCAGAGGCGGGAGGGAGACCCAGGCGGGAGCGCGGGTCCCCCAACGCAGACGCCCTTACATGGCGCTGGAAAGGCCTCTGCTCGGAGCCGCAGCGAGCGGGAAGACGGCACTCCTGGAAACAGAGGGCCACGGGTCCTGAGTCCCACGCAGTATAGACCGTGGCGAGTGTAGACAGGAAGATCACCCAGAGTCGAGAAGGGGGGCTGTCAGGAAAGACTTCGGGGGATGTGGGACCTCAGGTGCGCTCCGAAGGACAGGGGTGAGTTTAAGAGGAACCAAGAGGGACGAGACAGGCGTCCTGAAATTGTCCTGGGGCAGGGCGCACCTTCCGCGAGTTAGAACAGAGACACGAAACGACCAGTAGACGAGCCGAGATGGGACCCTGCCGGTGAGTTCAAAGGTCAGGAGGCAGAAGAGACAAGAGTAAGGAGAGGGAGGGAGCTGAGCAGAGAAGCAGCCCGGCCTCCTCACAGCCCGCCCAGAGCCCAGGCGGATGGTGGGTCCTCTTTGCTGTGTGGCAGGAAGCCTTAGGAGGCCATCACACGAGGGAAAAAGGGTCTGATAGGGGTTTAAGAAAATCGCTCTGGCCACTGAATGGATGCCCGTCTAGGGCGACTAGAATGGAGGCAAGGAGACTCCAGGGAGGCTCTTAGGGTCACACAGGGTGAGAGGCAGCCGTGCAGGGGAGAGGAGCAGTCGGTGCAGGGGGCGCGCAGCCGCACTCGGGAGGTGCAATGGAGGTACAGCCTCCAGGACTGCCTGATGGATCCAGGGCAGGTGTGAAGGAGGGAAGCGAATCCAGCCTGACCCAGGCCGACGCGGGCAAAGCTGGCTACTCTTAAGCTGGTGTGCTGGCTGGGGTCACGGGGGGTTTGACTCCGTGCAGAATAGGTTCCCAGGGAGTGCTGGCTGAACGCGACTGAACTGAGTAGGAACAAGCGGATCCCAGCGCAGCAGGAAAAGCAGTGTGCGCGGGCGGTGTGTCAGGCCCTCCTGTCACAGCCCGGCCATGGCAGTCCCCCGTCCCCTCTTGTCCATGCTGCGTGTGCTTCATTGGTTGGTTTTCTCAAGCACTTGTCACCTTCTAACCTATTATATGACTTGTTATCTGGCGTCTGTCTCCACCAGGATGTAAACTCAAAAGCAGGAATTTTTGTCTGTTTTGCTCAATATGTGTCTTCAGTGTCGAAAGTCGTGCCTGGCAATACATATTTTTGTTTGTTTGTTTGTTTTTTGTCGGTCTTTTTTTTCTAGGGCTGCATCTGCGGCACATGGAGGTTCTCAGGCTAGGAGTCGAATCAGAGCTGTAGTCACCGGCCTATGGCCTATGCCAGAGCCACAGCAACGCAGGATCCAAGCCGCATCTGCGACCTACACCACAGCTCACAGCAACGCCAGATCCCTAACCCACTGAGCGAGGCCAGGGATCCAGCCCGCAACCTTATGGTTCCTAGTTGGACTCATTAACCACTGAGCCACGACGGGAACTCCCAACACACGTTTACTAAATTGCTGGATTTAGTCACCTGCTCCTGGTTGTGCTGGTAGAGCTGGCTGGCTACCGAAGCTGCTACCAGGGAGCTTCCTCCTGCTGCGTGTTGGAGAAGAGGCCGGGCAGGGGATCTTCAGCTCGCTCTCAGGTAGTGCTGGAGTCCATACAGTCTAGCTGGCTGCCTGGGCACCGGGCTTAGCACTTGCTCCACACGTGGAGCACAAAGACGTAGGGTCCGCCCGGCCCAGCCCGGCCCCGAGGCCACACCTTTGCCCCTGGGCCGGGTTTGGAAGGCCACCTCTCAGGGCAGCTGTGACCTCGGTTTCCTGTGACGTCTCGTCCCCCCCACCCCGAGAGTCGGAGTTCTGGGAGCTCACGACCGAAACAGCCCTCAGAGCCCCCGTTGGCCGTTTCGCCCCCAGGACGTGTGGCCAGGTCACTCGGAGAGCATCTTGGGACTTCCCTGTCTTCTGTTTGAAGAATCGAGGGCGTCTGCTGTTGAGAGACGGTCCCGTAACGATTTGAGGTTACCCCCGGAGATGTGTCGTGTCCCCTGGTGTTGCTGAGAGCCGGTCTAGACCAGTGACTTCACTTAATACCTGAACCCGTAAGAGATAAATACCATTCCTTTGTGAGCAGCCCGTGCCACGCGTTGTGCTCCTTCCCTGCTCTGCCATGCGGTGTGCTCCGCCCCGGTCCTCCGCGGCGGGGGCTCTCTTTCCCGTCTCTCTGACATCACGGGGGCGGCCAGGTCACTTGTGTTTTCAGAAGCTAAGCTTCCTCTAGCCTCTCGAGGGAACTTGCCCCAGATTGCAGTCAGAATCAAGGCCTCCTCTCTGCTGTTCTCTGCAACCTCCGATTCCCACCGTTAAGCCCTAACAGCCCTCCTGTGTCACCCAGGCTGCCCTTGTCAGTCAGCTGTTCACGCTCCCCTTCCAGGCTGCAGCGCTCCAAGGGCAGGATCTGCGTCCGCCCCCGTGCCCGGAATGGCACACACTTGCTTGTGTGCAAAGCGGGGCCGGACTGCCCAGCTGATGATCAGGGGGTCAGCCAGGCCTCAGCTGGCTCTCCCTCCCAGGCTGTAAGATGATGTGCCTCCCGCCCCAGCCCCTGGGCCAGCCACATCACTACTCCTGTCCCGAGGCTGTGTGGAGACCCCATCCACTTCCACGAGTGATCAGCGTCACAGGCCCTGGGGACACGGGCGTGTGTCGGAACTGGTAAATGTGTCCGCGTGGCCTGTCGATGGCTTCCCGAGCCAAGGCTGCGTCGCTGGCCTCCAAGGAAAGCGTGGGAAGGACTTGAGACAGGTTCAGTCTAAGAATGTCAGACGCTCTCAGCAGTTGGCTGGAGCGTTTGTTCAGATTCCACTCGACTTGACAGAAGTGGAGCCAGCCGTCCAGGCATCGGGGACGGTGGCATCATAGTGGAGAAGAGGCAGGCGTGTGGCCATCTGACCCTCCCAGACAACTCGGAGGGAAGAAAAGAGGTTTGGGTTTCACACTGAGTTTAATCTTCATTTACCCAAAGCCTTTCTGTAATTCTAACACTCACAGAAAGAGGGCTTAACGGTCGCCGTCTGAGATCGTGCGTGTTAAGGGTGCAGAGCTAAGTCACTGTTTTCGTTGCTCTAACACAGCAGTTCTCAGAATGGGATCTTAGGGCTCTGTGAGTCAAAACCATATTTGTATTAATATTGAGACATTGTTTGCCTTTTTCACTCTCATGAGTGCACAGGGGAATTTTCCAGAGGCTCCCTGGCCTGTGTTGACATTGTCACCGTGACAGCTAAGGAAATGTGTGCTCGTTTTTAAAAATTCTGAGTTTTCATTTCAAAGAAGATAAACATAAATAGGCCTCACCTACATGAACAGAAGCTTTTGGCATCCTCCCTAACTTACATGGGTACCAAGGGGTCCTGAGTCCACAACTGAGAACCACCTCTGTGAAACACTCAGTTGCGTGACTGTTCTACACAGCAGGTGGGGCTAGGCTGGGTCAGCACCCAGATCAGGGCGGCAGCCTCCCTGGGAGAGGGGACGGCGCTGGGCTGCAGGGGCTCCTGGAGCTAAGCAGCTTTCTGAGGCCACCTCCCACTTCCTGGACGGAGGGGTGGCGTCGTGGGGACCTGCTTCTCACAGGCGTGAGATGTTTCAGAATAAACACGTGAAGCTCGGAACATAACATTAAGCCTGCTCCGGGCCTGTTGCCATTAAGAGGAAGGTCACCGTGCAGGTGGGTCACTCACTACCCAGGGGGATGGGCCCAGGAGGTCTGGCCGTGGCTCCCTGGTCAAGTTCGTGCGCAGAGAAGGCGGTGAACGTCCTTCCCGGTGTGAACTGTGTGAGGCGTGGGCGCCCGCGGCCCCCCCAGACGGGCGCTTCCTGTTTACTCTGTTCACTCGGAATCGAGTCACCAGGAAGCATCCAGGATGGGACGGCCCACGAGACCACCGGCCTGAACTCCTCACACGCAAAAAAAATCAGCATCAATGAAAAACAGGAGGAAAAAAAAAAAAAAAGGCCTAACACTCTAGCTTAAAAGAGTAAGTAAGCAGCCAACCAGAATAAACATAATGCATGGGTGGTCCCTGGATCCATAAAAAAATCAAAGCATTTGGGGGAGATGTGGGTAACTTTACTATGGGCTCCGTATTAGGTTTATTAGTAAATTACTACCTTTCTGAAATGGAATAACGGTATTTAAGGTATATAATGGAATGTCTTTATTTTAAAGACATGCAAACTAAAAACCTTAGGATTGGTGTATCACGACATCTCCAGCTTTCAGATGGTTCAGGAAAAAAAAAGGCATAAGGAAGAGAAGTCACACGTGGTAACCATGCTTTACCCGGAAGCAGAAAAGCCCTTGTATCGTGTAGCAGAAGGTGGGGTCTGCAG
Source organism: Phacochoerus africanus (assembly GCF_016906955.1). Lineage (NCBI taxonomy): Eukaryota > Metazoa > Chordata > Mammalia > Artiodactyla > Suidae > Phacochoerus > Phacochoerus africanus. Next base: position 123,608,660 of record NC_062552.1, read on the forward strand.
GCTGGCCCCGCATGAGCCACAGGATGCTGGGAGACGTGTCCCCTTTACTTCACCCTCACAGGTGAAGTTACTTCCAGGTAGTTCTCAGCTCTGACAGGCCGTGACTCCGTCTCTGTTGCTCAGTCACTGTGCCCTCATGCACAGCGTGGTGCCCTGGCTCCCCTGGACTGTGGGCCTTGAGGAGCAACGGGTGGTCCAGACTGAGGGCTGGGGACACTGTGCGCCGGCCTGAGCTGCTCCCTCTGTGCTGTGTGCTCTGCACCCGGCCCGGGGCGCAGCAGGCTGTTGCCCCCGAGGCCCGAGACCACCCCATCTCTTCAGTAGGCCATCCAGTTTCTGAGGACTCGGCATGAGGATATACCTGTACACAGTGTGTTCTCAGCAAAGGGGGGCCTCCTTGGTGTGTTCGTTAAGTCAGTGCTGGAAAAGCAGGTCCCCTCCCTCACTCCCACCCCAAAGAGTCCTTGAAGGCCGAGAAACACGGTACCTGGCAGATCAGGCACACCCAGAAGCACCGTTCATGCAAAGACATTCAGACATTCGTTGAGGAGTTCCCGCTGTGGCACGCTGGGTAAAGAATCCAGCTGCGGCGGGTGAGGAAGAGTGCACTCCAGGGGACCCTCCAGGGCTGACCCTCCCGCAGAGCGGGGCGGGCCCTTTCCTGGGGCCCTGGGCCCAGGCCAGTCGGGGGAACAAAATGCACCTTCAGAGGCAGCAGCTGGCCGCGTGGGCCCTCGCTGCGCAGCAGGTCCACCGTCCAGCGGGCCGGGAAGCCCAGAAGTGGCTGGTAACCGCTGCCGCCGCCCCCGCCACCATGGGCAGCTGCGCCCTCGGGGAAGAGGGAGTGAGGCTGTAAATGGACCGCCCCCGCGGGCAGCTGGCCCCGTGCACTTCTGCAGAGTCAGGTATTCAGCACAAAATGGGGTAGTGTCGACCGCCTGCCAGGGGGAAAGCAGGAGTCCCTGTCCCCAAGGAGCCTGCCGTCGCGCAGACGGTGAGAAGCAGGACTGAGCACTGCGGGCAGAGGCAGAGGCGCGGCACTGTGGGAGCTGCTCCCTCTTCCCACGGGTCGACGGGCTGCGCGGTTTGCGGGGTTTCCAGCCGGCCTCTCGCGGTTGGTCCTGCCGCGCTCTGGTCCCTTTTGGGCTTCACGTCCTTTCACCATTACGTTATGAAATTACACTCTGTCCTTCAAATGTTTGTAGTAAATGCCTGGAAAAGCTCCAGAAGGTATTTGTAGATAAGACAGGGCTTCGGCGGGAGTTCTCTGGTGGTCTAAGGGTTAGGATGCGGTGCTTTCACCACTAAAGCCCAGGTTCAATCCCCGGTCTGGGAACTGAGATCTCACATCAAGCCACTGCGCACCACAGCCAAAAAGGAAAAAAGAAAGGGCTCCGTGTTGTGCACAGGAAGGGATGTGCTGTCCCTGCAAGCCAGTGACAGGCTCAGAAACCTCATTTCCGGTCACACAGGGAGCAGTGTGGGTGAGAGGCCAGTAGCTGGTAGGACACGGAACCTACTGTCAGGCATAGACGGGGAGAGGCCGAGTGACCGCAGGGTGCCTTCACTGTGGGCGTGTGAAGGTTTCCTGTGAATTGGTTTTTTTGTTTGTTTGTTTTTGTCATTTATTTTAATTTTTAAATTTTTTTCAGAAGTATGTTCACTGAATTCTTTCTCCTCTTTTTAAATTCTTTTTATTGTTATTTCCCCCAACACATTTTTTTTCCCCACTGTACAGCATGGGGACCCAGTTACACATACATGTATACATAATTTTTTCTCCCACTGTCGTGCTGTGTTGTATCTAGACATAGTTCTCAGTGCCACACAGCAGGATCTCATTGTAAATCCATCCCGTGAGCGAGAGTTTGCATCCGTTAACCCCAAGCTCCCAGTCCCTCCCACTCCCGCCCCCTCCCCCCAGGCAACCACAAGTCTATTCTCCAAGTCCATGAATTTCTTTTCTGCGGAAAGGTTCGTTTGTGCTGTATATTAGATACCAGATATGAGTGATATCATATGGTATTTGTCTTTCTCTTTCTGACTTATTTCACTCAGTATGAGAGTCTCCAGTTCTATCCATGTTGCTGCAAATGGCATTATGTCGTTCTTTTTTATGGCTGAGTAGTTTTTCATTGTGTATATACACCACATCTTCCTAATCCAGTCGTCTTTTGATGGACATTAGGTTGTTTCCATGTCTTGGCTGTTGTGAATAGAGCTGCAATGAACATGCGGGTGCATGTGTCTTTTTCAAGGAAAGTTTTGTCTGGATGTGTGCCCAAGAGTGGGATTGCTGGGTCATATGGCAGTTACATGTATAGATTTCTAAGGTACCTCCATACTGTTCTCCATAGTGGTTATACCCTATGAATTGGTTTCATCCAGAAATGCATCTGTGCTTTCTCATGGCAAGTCTGCAAAGATCTGTGAGTAGGTTTCGCAGCTGTGTGCACAATGTTTGCTTATTTTTACTTTTGCCTTTTGTCTTTTTAAGGCCACACCCACAGCAAATGGATGTTCCCAGGCTAGGAGTCAAATTGGAGCTGCAGCTGCCGGCCTACAGCACAGCCACAGCAAGGCCAGATCCTTAACCCACTGAGCAAGGCCAGGGATCGAACCTGCAGCTTCACGGTTCTTAGTCGGATTAGTTTCCACTGTGCCACAACAGGAACTACAATAATAAATTTTAAAAAGGAAGTATTTGTTTACCAAATTAACTTCCTCAAATAACTGATTGAGATAAATGAAGTGTATGAGGCCTGTGAAAATGCCTGTGGTGTAGAGTTTGCCAGTTTATCCACTTAGAGATGCTGAGAAGACAGTCGAATATATGGAGCTCAGAGGCAATGTCTAGATTACATAACAATCAAAATTTTATTAAAACAACGCAGCCTAAGAAAATACTTTCATGACTGTATGTGGTGATGCATACTAACTAGACTTAGAGTGGTGGTCTTTTTGCAATATATGCAAATATTCAATCATTTCTGTACACCTGCAACTGATGTAATATGTCAGTTATATCTCAAAGTAAGAAATAATAAAGTAAATAAAATGCTGACTCCTGCAAGACAAGACAAAAATCCCAAAGGGATCATAAGACAGATCTTAACTAAACAAGTATTTTCTTGCATTTAGGTTTTGTTAGTGGTATTAGCAGAAACAGACGAGCACTATTCAAATGGGGGGTGGGAATAGGGATTTTTGATTAACCACAAGTTCAGTTTGAACCTAACGTGCTAAAAAAAAAAAAAACAACAGAAAGGGAACCTGCAGCTCTGATTACAATTTAAAACCTCATGATTGATGTTTGAGCACATACCAGCGGCAGGCTCAGGGGTGGGCACCTTACTGTGTCATCTCCCTAGAACGGCCCCGAAAGGTGTTGGGAGGGTGGTCCCCGGGTCAGCCCCAGCCCCCAGTGCTGTGGCTCTGTACGTGCCTGCTCTTCTTGCCTCCCCGCCTCTGCTGGCTGCCGGCCTCCCCCGCCTAGGCGCCCACATCCCCTTCCTGAGGCTGCCTGGGGTTGGGAGCGCTTCAGCTTTAAGCCCACACAGCGTTTTCTCCAGAAAGCTCCCCCCGCCCCTCCGCCCCGCCCCGGCTGAGCAAGGTGTGTAAGTAAGGCTTGTCTTATTTCCTGAGTAGCTGTGAGCTCGCTGAGGGCAAGGCTCTGCAACACTGCGTGTTTTTGACTCACTGGCGCCTGTGCTTCTCAGACGGGGAGCACCGCCCCATAGTAGGACCCAGACACTGGGAGAACATGTGGCAGATGGGGACATGCCAAAGCAGAGTGACCAGGGGCGGGCATGGGGGCTTGTCAAGTGATTGAAGGATGGAAGAGCTGAGATGCTTCTTGGCTTGTCCACGGGACCGTCACAGGTGCCCAGGACACCTCTGCAGCTCCAGAGGGCAGGGAGCGAGTGCCCCGCAGAGCGGGCAGGGCTGGCTTACGGCCTGGGATGGCACCGCAACAAAACGGGCTGCTTCCGAGAGCGATCCGTGTCCCCCCCCCCCACCCCCCCCACCCCCCGCTACCGGCAGCCCCATCCAGAGGTTGCTGTGCACATGGGGCTGCCCTAGGAGGTGCGTTGCATTGAACGGGACGGGGTGCGGGTCAGCTCCAGAGCACTCCTCACAGAGAGCCTTGGTCAGGCACCTGCTCTGGGCCAGGTTCTGGAGACAGGCTCATCCCTGCCCTCAGGGAGCCTGTGCTGTCACAGGATGTGTCACTTTGGGTCTTCCAAGAAGCGGACACCGAGACCCTGCAGACGGTTGCACCCTGCAGATGGTCCATGAAGGTCGAGGGGCGGGAGGGCCTGAGACCACAGCCCACTGCTGACAGAGTCGGCGCCCTTCTGGAGCCAGGGTCTCCCCCAGGGAGGAGCCCCATGTGGCCCTGGCTCTGCCACCTTTAGTCCTGGGCGGGGAGCAGCCCAGAGGATGCAGCCTCAGGGCAGATGGGGTGGGCATCCGGAGAGGCTCTGCTCCCAGGATCTGCTCCTGCAGGAGGTGAAGGCACTTCCCCACAGGGATCGTCAGCCAGTTCCTCTCTGGGTTTACTCCTCCACAGTCATCTCAAGGCTTCCGTGTTCATGGCAGCAAGTGGTAGAGCTGCGACCTCAGCTCAGATGCCTCTGACTTCAGTCTGGGTTCTGTCAACACACTGCACGGTGTCTCAGGGTCTCTCCGGGTCCTGAGAGGGTCTGGGGCCACAGCTACATGCCCAGTGTCACTGCTGCCAACAGGCATCTCAGCAGAACTGAGCCAGCTTAGCCGGTACCCTGCTGTCTGGTCTGTCTACATTGCGATGGAAGCGCAGCTTTTTGGAACCACAGTCTGCCTGGTTCTCCGTACAGTTTACCTCTTTCCTACCAGGCTTTGTGAAGGTGGGGCCCCAAAGACTGGGGAGGGGGCGCTGTCCTGCTCATACTCCCGTAGAAGACAGTGGTTTCAGGCTCCACCCCGCAGAGAAGGCCAAGCATGGTACCGTGTGTGTTTTTCTTTCCCCCCCTCCCCGTGTAACATGGCTCTTCGGGGGAAAACCTTCCTCTTTTGCTCATCACCGATTCCTCCTTAATTATTTGCTCTCATGAATCATGAGAAAAAAGGTGTAGCTCAGTGGCCCAACAGAAGCCATGTGATTCACTCCCAGTACATCTGTCCCCAGACAGAGCCCTCAGCGCAGGCTTGGACAGCTGATGTCACGTGTCCCCCAGACTCCTGTCCCCCCGGGGCCAGCAGCAAGACGGAGAGGGAGCAGGGTGGGCTTCCAGGGTGCTTGGAGGGCTCTGGCGCGTTAGCTCATTGTCTGGACGGCATGGATTGGGGTAAGTGAAGGGCGGGGCGTGAGGCCAGGTTTGTCTGTGCACCGGACCCAGAGTTGTTGTCAAGGTCATGACCACCTGTCCAGGGATCGCCACGTCTCGAAGTCGTGAGGAGCCGGGTCCGGGGAAGCCCAGCCGTCGGGGCCTGCAGGCTCTGACCGCGTGCGCCGCATCGAGGTTCCCTATCACCGAGGGCCAATCATAAAAACCACGAACCTGTCACCCTGTAACCGCGGGGACTGGGGACAGGAAACTTCTTTGAATATTTTGTCCCCCTGCCCTCTTAACTGCGGTGCAGTGAACGCAGTGTGACTTTCCCTGGCTGCCTGCTCTCGCCGTCGTGCTTGCCATCAACGCACACCCACTCACTTCTGTATAAAGTGGCCCGGACTTGCAGGGCGTAAACTTTTTGTTTCTGCTTCTTCAGTCGTGTTTACCTGGCACCTCTGTCGATGCCAGCCCCTGGGGGCCGAGGAAGTTCGCGTTTAAGGTTACTAGGCCGCTGTGTACATAGGAGGCCAGTGGGCTTCGAGAGACTTCTCCGAATGCCATGGCAGGGGTCATGCACTGATTGGGGTGATGGCTGTTTTCTCTCACCGGGTGTTTCTTTTGCTTCTTCCCTGGTTTTAAACATCATATTCTGAACAGGGAAGTTGCTTGGAAATGTCTTCAGTGAAGTAGGTGCAGCCACCTCTTTCCGCGGATCCGGTCACTCTGTTCTTTGGAAGATCATCTGTCGTGTTATTGTCTACACAGCCTGTGTGACGCTGCACTTCCATAAAAGCATAAATTGAGCATCTTTTGGATGTCCTGAAGAATATCATCTGTGTCTTGGATTCTAGAGTCAGACAGAACTGGTTGGAAATCCCACACTTAATCACTGAATACCTGTGTGGATTTGTATACATCTTTCCGAGTCTCTGAGCCACTCTTTTCTCATCCGCTAATGGTGGTAATAAGCAGCCACTTCTAAGTCATGAGGCTTAGGTGCTTAGGGCGCCGTCTATTGAACGCCATGCCTGGAGTGTTGCAGGCAGTTGGCAGGTTATACTTGTAATTCCTTTCTCATTCAAGCACCTCTTCCCCTGAAAGCAAAGCTGTGGTTTCTCCCGTGCTGTCGGAACCTTCGGTACAGAACCGTAGTTAGAAGCTCTGGCAACTAGGTTTCTTTGTGTAACAGTTGGCCTGTGTTCCAGAAAAGGCCAAAGGCAGCATCCGTTGCAGCCCAGGCTGATGCTTATGTCTTCTCTTGCCCTGCAGTGAACAGAGTATCTGCCAAGCCCGGGCTTCCGTGATGGTCTACGATGACACCAGTAAGAAATGGGTTCCCATCAAACCTGGCCAGCAGGGATTCAGCCGGATCAACATCTACCACAACACTGCCAGCAACACCTTCAGAGTTGTCGGGGTCAAGCTGCAGGATCAGCAGGTGGGCACATCCACAGGCCTGTGACACGCACACGCACACACCCTCGCGAAAAGAGGTCAGAGAGGAGTAAGGTCACGATTTAGGGTCCCAAGGTCCAGGTTCAAGGTCCAACTCCATTTCCTCCCACCCCAAGGTACAAGCCCTTGAGGAAACGGTCCTTTCTGAACTTCAGTTTTCACATCTGTCTTCTAGAGACATTCATCCACATCCCGCATACCTCACTGTGTTCCCGTCTTATTAGCACGTAAATAAAATAGGAGTTCCCATCGCAGCGCAGTGGTTAACGAATCCGACTAAAAACCATGAGGTTTCGGGTTCGATCCCTGGCCTCGCTCAGTGGGTTAAGGATCAGGCGTTGCCGTGAGCTGACGGGCAGGTCACAGACACGGCTCAGATCCCGTGTTGCTGTGGCTGTGGTGTAGGCCGGCAGCAACAGCTCCCATTCAACCCCTAGCCTAGGAACCTCCATATGCTGCAGGTGCGGCCCTAGAAAAGACAAAAAAAAAAAAGAATATAAATAAAATAATAGATGTGAAATAGCTTTAAAGAATATACTCTACAGGAGTCCCCCTGGTGGCTCGTCAGGTTAAGGATCAGACATTGTCACTGCTGTGACACAGGTTCAATTCTTGCCCTTAGGAACTACCGCATGCCGCGGACACAGCCAAAAAAAATATACTCTACAAATGTGTCAGTATTATTCTGTGCCTACGTAGAATAAGTAAGTAATTCTACATAATAAGTAGAATAAGTAAGAATACGTAGAATAGGGAGTTCCCATCGTGGCACAGTGGTTAATGAATCCGACTAGGAACCATGAGGTTGCGGGTTCGATCCCTGCCCTTGCTCAGTGGGTTAAGGATCCTGCATTGCCATGAGCTGTGGTGTAGGTCGCAGACACGGCTCGGATCCCCCGTTGCTGTGGCTCTGGCGTAGGCTGGCAGCTTTAGCTCCGATTCGACCCCTAGCCTGAGAACCTCCCATATGCAGTGGGAGCGGCCCAAGAAATGACAAAAAGACAAAAAAAAATACGTAGAATAAGTAAGTAATTCTACATAAGTAATAGAGCTGTGAAGATCTCTGGCCCACCAGCCCCTTAAGTCTTACTTTGGAAGGAACATCAAGATGCTTTGAGGGAGTTCCCAGTGTGGCACAATGGGATCAGCAGCATCTCCGCAGCCCTGGGATGCAGGTGGGTTAGGGATCTGGTGTTGCCGCAGCTGCGGCTCAGATCGGATCCCTGGCCCAGAAACACCATATGTCTCAGGGAAACCAAAAACAAAGAAAAAAAAGAAAGAGGGAAAAAAAAGTGAAAAACAAAACTTTAAAAAGAAAAGGGGAGTTCCCCTCGTGGCTCAGTGGTTAACCGACCCTACCAGTATCCCTGAGGACACGGGTTCTATCCCTGGCCTCACTCAGTAGGTTAAGGATCCAGCGTTGCTGTGAGCTGTGGTGTAGGTTGCAGACGTGGCTCGGATCCCACGTTGTTGGGGCTGTGGGGTAGGCCAGCAGCTACAGCTCCATTTAGACCCCTAGCCTGGGGACCTCCATATGCCGCGGGTGTGGCCCTAAAAAGACCCCCAAAAAAAAAAGATTTGGGATTCTGGGGTCATTTCTCTCCTTAATAGCACATCACGCAAATCAGATGCGTTTGCGGGTGTACCTGGGAGTACCAGGTGCAGATAAGTGCCAGGAGGTCCGCCTGTGTCGGGGTGGTCAGAATGCTCCACGGTGCTGCGGGCTGCAACAGACACCGGGCAGGGGCTTGTGTGGCTTAACCCCGGGACTTCTCTCCCTCCAGCCCCCTTCTTAGGATGTTTTTAGCCATGAAATGAACAGATCTGTAGTTGAGCATCTGTGAAAACCTCTACCTTAAATAGAGTCTCCTGGCCTTTGTCAGTCAGGCCTCGGTGGAGCTGAGCAGCAGGTTCGCTGCTGTCTCTGCGAGAATCGTCGTGTCAGCAACTAGGAAAGAGAACAGAAACCTCAGACCCTATTTTTAGCATGTTGCCTATTGAATGGGCTTCTGCTTTGGCCAAGATAGTCCAATTCCATTTCACATTCTTGTGGCTAAAAGGGACCCTCTCACTTCAGAGCCCCTGATAAAGGTAGTCTGTCCAACCCAGAAGGTACCTCCAGGGACACCCCCGGCCCTCGTTGATGAGCCTTTCTGCTACGGAGATGACTCTCAGAACCTTCTAGAAGCTGCTTCCCTGTTCTTCCAGTTCACTGATTCTGGCTCTGCCTTTCAGAGGCACCCAACACCACACACTGCAGGAGATGTAACACCTTTAGCCCCAAGTACGGTGACAACCAGAAGCCTCTTGTATGTTTCCCCAGCGCCCGTGGATGGGGGCTGGCGGGACAGGTCCACCCTGGTACTCGCCCCTCACCTCAGCCCCATCGCCTAGGGCAGTTCCTGCCTCCTTGCAGATGTTCCTGGAGTGGCTGCTTGCATTGCGACCAGGCTTCCATTCCCGCCATGCCTCTCGTTGCCCTGCAGGGCACCCTGGCAGGGTGCCGTGGGGTTCTGGCAGGGACTCGGGACGAGAACCGGATTTCCCGAAACCAGCACGCTCCTGCTCGCGGCACTGCGGCCCCTCACGGCCTCCTCCGGAGGCCAGCGCGGGGTGGGCGCATTCGGGAGACCTTCTCCCCGTCCAAGGGCGGGCAGCCGTCCTCAGCCGTCCTCCGCGCTCCTCCGGGTTGCCTCTAACCTGGAGCTCTTGTGGGGCCTGACAGAGAGGTTCCCACACCCCCTTCCGCTTGGAGTGGCACGTTCCACTGCCAGGCCCCCAGGACGTGCTTGAGTCTCCCCGGTCGGGGGCCTGTAGGCGGAAGCCATTCTCAGCCAGTGGGGTGTTGCAGGCCAGGCGGGAAGCCTGTCCAGAGGCGCTCGGACGGCCTCAGGGAAAGGTCGGGTTTCACGGGTCTCTTTCCAGTCATTGTGGATTAAAGGTCAGACCCCTTGTGAGAGACAGGGGTTCTCAGTCTACACCCGGAGAGGGCCATCTCACACGCTCGCTGCTCTTTACGGCTCACCGAGCGCCCTCTGTGTCTGATGGTCCAGTCTCCCTGGTAACCCCACGAGGATAATGGCGCTCGCGTCCTCACCCCCATCTTGCTGAGCAGGTGGACATAAAGCCTGGGGACCCCTTGTGGGGAAAGGGCTGGTAAGTGACAGTGTCACCAGCCAAGGTCTAGCGGAACCTCACATCGAAGGTGCGAGCCCTGCTGTGCTCTCAGCCCGCCGCACCTCCCCCTCGTGTCGGGACCCGCTCGGAGGACCACAAACTGGAGTCTTTAAGAGGGAGGGCATCCAGACCCGTGAGAGGTCCGGAAGCAGCATGGGGACACCTGAAGAAGGAGCAAGAGACACTTACTTGGAGGAGGGAAAAACCGAGAGGGGCCTGGCCACAGTTAGCAAGTCTCCCAAGGGCTGCCGTGCGCAGGGAGCTCTCACTTCTTCTGCGAAACCCCTAGAACAGAACTCGGAGGACAAGGTGGGCCCCCTGATGAAGCTGCCGGGCACCACGGTGAAGATGATTTGACCTCCGTGAAAGGAAGCACTTTGTCACAAGCGCTCGGGGGAAGGCAGAACGCTTGCTCTGCGCGCAGGCCGGCCGTTGGCTCACCTGGGAGGACACGGCAGGTTAGGATGAGGTGACTGCGGAGGCCTTTGCCAGCCTCCTGTGGGGTGTAGATCCAGGTGAGTTTGGGAGACTCTTCTCCACTATCAACTTCTCTTTTTCTGGTCTTTTTTGTCTTTTTAGGGCCATACCCATGGCATATGCAGGTTCCCAGGCTAGGGGTCAAGTCGGAGCTGTAGCCACCGGCCTACACCACAGCCACAGCCACGCCAGATCCAAGCCACGTCTGTGACCTACGCCACAGCTCACGGCAACGCCGGATCCCTAACCCACCAAGCGAGGCCAGGGATCGAACCCGCATCCTTGCGAATCCTAGTCGGGTTCGTTAACCACTGAGCTGCAGTGGGAACTCCTCAGCTTCTTTCTTCGTAAAGAGCTCTTGACTGTTCTTGTGCAGAAGCCTCAGAAACAGGCTCGACAGTCTTTGGAGTTGCAGTGCCTCCCTTGAACAGGAAGGAAGCTCCCACTTCTTCCCACACTCCCCAAAATAAAACACGCACAAGCATTATAATTGTGGGCTCTTATGCAAAAAGGGTCTATTCTGGAGTTCTCTCCGTGGCACAGTGGGTTAAGAATCTCATTGCAGTGGCTTAGGTCACTGTCAAGGTGTGGGTTTGATCCCTGGCCTGGCACAATTGGTTATGGATCCGGTGTTGCTACAGCTGTGGCTCAGATTCAATCCCCGACCCGGGAACTTCCATGTACCATGGATGTGACCATTAAAAAATAGGTTTATCCTTCAGCACCTGTCTAGATTAGTCCTACCAAAGCTTGGAGAATTATGTTTAAAATAAAGCTATAAGGACACAAGTTGAGAGTAACAGAGTGAAAAAGTTACATCTTACAGACATTAACCGAAAGAAAATGGTATGACTGCGTTAATATCATACCAAATAGACTTTACGGCAAGAAGTGTTACCAGAGATAAAGGACCTTTGTAATGATAAAAAGGCTTAATTAAATAGGAAGACATAACCATCGTAAATGTGTAGGCCTCTCATATATCTTCAAAATATATAAAGCAGGGGGGAGTTCCCTGGTGGTCCGGTGGAAAGGACTCAGTGCTTTTACCACTGCAGCCCAGGTTGAATCCCTGGTCTGGGAACTGAGATCCCACAGTAAGCCACTGCACTCAGTGGCCAGAAAAAAAAGTGTTTTAACTAGAAGTTCCCTGGTGGCTCAGTGGGTTAAGGATCTGGCATCACTGCTGTGGCACAGGTTTGATCCCCGGCCTGGGAATTTCCACATGCTGGAGGTATGGCCAAAAAATATTAAAAAAAAAAACAAAATATATAAAGCAAAAATAGACAGATCTAAAGGGAAAAATAGAGAAATCTAGAAGTGTAGTTGGAGATGCTAGTCATGCCTACAAGAAACTGACTGAACAAGCAGAGGGAAATAAGCAGGCGTTGGAAGTCTGAAGAGCATCACTGGCCAACTCAACCTAGTTTATGTTCATGGGAACTAGAGCCGGCCTCAGCACTGCCAGGTGAACCCTGAGCATTTACCAACGCAGACTGTCTGCCAGGTCATAAAGTCAGTCCCAACCAATCGAAAGGGATTAGAATCGTACAGTTTTTCTTTGACTACAGAGGAATTAAGCCAGAAATCAGCGGAAGGATAACTAGAAAATAACCAAATGTTTGAAATCAAGCGTTATACTACTAAATAAGTCATGCCCTCCCCCCAAAAAAAATCACAGTGTAAATCAGAAAGTATTTTGAATAGAACAATAATGAAAATGCAGTTCCCATGGTGACTAGTATCCGTGAGGACATGGGTTCGATCCGTGGCCTCACTCAGTGGGTTAAGGATCCGGTGTTGCTGTGGCTGTGGTCTAGGTCGCAGATGAGGCTCGGATCCCGCGTTGCTGTGGCTCTGGCGTAGGCCAGCAGTTGGGGCTCTGATTGGACCCCTAGCCTGGGAACCTCCATGTGCCCCTGGTTCGGCCCTAAAAAGAAAAAAAATATATATATAGCCTAGATAGACCCACACATATCCGATCAGTTCATTTATGACAAAGGCACCACTACACTTAGTGGGCAAAAGATGGTCTTTTCAATAAATGATAGCAGAACAGTCAGATAATAATATAAAAAATTAGCTCAGACTATAGCCCTAGATTAATTCAAAACCTATCTAAATATGAAAAGTAAATCAGGGAGTTCCTCTTGTGGCTCAGCAGAAACAAACCCAACTAGTGTCCATGATGATGCGGGTTTGATCTCTGGCCTTGCTCAGTGGGTTAAGGATCTGGCGTTACTGTGAGCTGTGGTGTAGGTCACAGACTCAACTCGGATCTGTGTTGCCGTGGCTGGGGTGGAGGCCGGCAGCTGTAGCTCCGATTTGACCCCTAGCCTGGGAACCTCCATATGCTGTAGATGCAGCCCTAAAAAGCAAAAAAAAAAAAAAAAAAATTTAATTTTTGAGAAAAGATGAGAGACCAGCAAAGAACCCAGAGAACTTCTAGAACAGCTTAATCACACTCTCTCAGTCTAATGGCCAAAAATCTCCAAAAGTAGAGAATTTCTGAGGATTTCCAGGTTAGAACTAGGACCAAGAAGAGAATGATGGGAAGAAAGATTTCAGTTCATTACATGGGCAGTCAGAAGCAGCTCAGAGTCCCAGGCTATAGCCTTGACCTGTTGTTTTTTTGTTTTTTGGGGGTTTTTTGGCCCCACCTGTGGCATACCGAAGCTCTCTGGCCAGCAGTTAAATCTGAGCCACAGCTACAGCAACACCAGACTCTTTGAGCCATGGTGCCAGGCCGGGGATCCAGCCCGGACCTCTGCAGGGACCCAAGCCACTGCGGTTGGATCTTTCATCCACAGTGGGAACTCCGGGCTTGGCTTCTAAATTCCCTTCTCCCCTTCCTTACTGTGTAACCCTGCACACGTCACTTGCTCTCCCTGGGCCTCGGTTTCCCCAGCTGTGGAAAGGGAGGGTCGAGGTCTGTCCTCGGTCTGGTCTCTGAGTTCCTTGCCCGGGTCTTCTGACCGCACTGTTGCCATACTCTGGATAGGCATCAGCCTCCCGCAGTTCCCACCCTCCGAAGTCCCTGCAAGGACGCAGCCAGCCAGAGAGCTCCGAGTATAGGATTCCACATCTCATTTCTCCAGAACATCCCCTCAGATACCCGGAGGCAGGAGTCGAGATGCACTGAACGGTGTCCCTTTAACCCGCCTCACTACCCCTCCCCCGTGCTCGAGACACCGTGGCTTCTAGACCTTCAGTTTAAACCATGTCCCTCTCACTTGCTCTGGTTTGTTAATGTCCACTGAACGTGCAGCACCAAAGCCAAAAACCACTTGAACACGGAACTTCTGGTGCAGAAAGGAAGAGGCTCCTACCTCCCTGGTCCTGGTCCCCACACCGCTGCTAACGAGTCTTCTCATCTTGAGAGTCGGGTTAACCGCACGTCACTGTGCGTCTCTTCGTGGGTGTGTGCGACGAAACCGCCAGCCCTTTTTCTCGTGATCTAGAGCTAAACTCAGAGAGAGAACCACCCCAGGACCCTGGGTCTAGATGTTGCCAGGATGGGATGTAGTTAGGAAACGGTTAGGAGGAAGTTAGGAAACGGTTAGGAGGAAGTTAGGAAGCGGTTACGTTTCTTGAGTTAGTTTAGCATGTAGTGTGGACAAGCTCCCTCTCTCACTCGCTCATCCTCTGTTCTCACCCTAGGACAACCCAATCCCCCCTCCTTGGAAAAAGCTCTGGATGTTGCCCATATTTGCTGTCCTCCGGCCTTCCTTTATCCAGCAGCTGCAGGCAGTGGGGGCCAGTGGGGGCAATAAGTCAGCCCTGGCCAACAAGTGGCATGGCATGGCCATGTCCTTGTGTACCTCTGAGCCTTTTCCCGAGCCCACCTTCCTTACTGGGGGACAATAGAATGACCGTCTCCAGGTTCAGATCACAAAACCCCGGAGCCTCAAAGCCAGAGGAGGTCTGAGAAAGCGGCTTGCAGCTCTCCCCAGCAGGATCCTTGCCTGGCGTCACTGGCAGCAGCCCATGCAGCCTTATCCAGACCACCTGCATGTCTCCGTCTCAGGACCTTAACATTCCTCAGTGAGCACTTGTCAACATCCTGCTGTGTGCGTGTTAAGTGATTTCATGTGCATAATTTCTCTCATTCCACCCCCTGTCCCCACCTCTGGCAACCATCTGTCTGTTCTCTGTAGCCACAAGCTTTGAGTCCACGTACAAGAGAGATGACACGGTATTTGTCTTTCTCTGTCTTACTTATTTGACTTAACATAATACCCTCGAGACCTATCCATGTTGTCACAAGTGGCTAGATTTAGTTCTTCTTCATGGCTGAATAGTATTCCATTGTGTATATATACCACAGTTTCTTTATCTATTCATACATCAGTTGAACATTTAGGTTATTTCCATATCTTGGCGATTGTAAATAATGCTGCATGGGAATGCTTATATGTTTTTGACTTAGTTTTTTCATTTGCTTCAAGTAAATACCAAAAAGTAGAATTGCAGGTTCATGTGGTAGTTATGATTTTAATTTTTTGAGGAACTTCTGTCCTGTTCCCTATAGTGGCTGCACCAGTTTACTTTCCTTTCCCCCCAGCAGCGTGGGAGGGTCCCCTGTTCTCCACATCCTCGCCAACGCTTTATTTCTTGCCTTTTTGGTCACGGCCATTCTGACCTGCGTGAGGTGGTGTCTCCTTGTGGGTTTGATTTGCAGCTCCGTGGTGATTCGTAACGTGGAGCCCCTCTTCTCGTATCTGTTGTCCATCTGTATGTTTTCTTTGGATAAATACCTATTCAGATCTGCTGCCTATTTTTAAATGGATCGATTGGTGTTTTTGCTATTGAGTAATACAAGTTTTTAAATAGATTTTTAGATATTAGTCCCTTATCAGATAAATGACTTGCAAATCTTTTCTCCCATTTGGTAGGTTGCCTTTTCATTTTGTTGATGGTCCCTCCTTTGCTGTGCAGAAGCTTCATGTTTGATATAGTCCCGCTTGTTTATTGTGGCTTTTGTTACTTTTGTTTGTGGTGTCAGATTCAGACCTGTGTCAGGGAGCGTGTTTACCCCTTTTATATTTCCTTCCAGGAGCTTTATGGCTTCAGATCACATATGTGGAGATTAAACAACATCCTACCAAACAACCAGGGAGTTGAAGGAGAAATCAAAAGCGAAATTTTATATGCTAGAGGCAAACAAAAGTGGAAGTATAACTTAACCAAATATGTGGGGCGCGGCAAAAGCAGTTCTAAGAGAAGTTCCTAACAAAAATGCCTACCTCAGGGAACAAAAAGAATGCCTCAAATAACCTAACTTTACACCCCAAGGAACTGGAAGATGAACTAAAGAAGCCCAACGTCAGTGGAAAGGAGGAAATAACAAAGATGCGCTCAGAAGCAAATGAAACAGACTAACAAGACAATAGAGAAGGCTGGTGAAACGAAGAGCCAATTCTTTGAAATTATAAACAAAGCCGGCAGGCCTTTAGTTGGAGGAAAAAGAGACAGGACTCTCTGTGCTCACGTTGAAATGTCCGTACCACCCAACAGATTCAATTCCAAGGGCATTTTCACAGAAATGGAACAGTAATCCTGATATGTGTATGGAACCACGAAAGACCCTAAATGGCAAAAGCAGTCTTGAGAAAGAACAAAGCTGGAGGCATCACATGCCCTCATTTCAAACTGCGTTACAAAGATACGGAAATTAAAACAGCATGGTAGTGGCATAAAAACAGACACGTAAATCAGCAGGACAGAATGGGAACCTGGTAATAAGCCACACAGATGGGGTTTGTTTATTTACGTCAAAGTTGCCAAGAACATGAGGGAGAATGGGCTCTTCAATAAATGGTGTTGGAGTTCCTGTCATAGCGCAGCAGAAACGAATCCGACCAGGAACCATGAGGTTGCAGGTTTGATCCCTGGCCTCGCTCGGTGGATTAAGGATCCAGCATTGCTGTGAACTGTGGTGTAGGTCCCAGAGACGGCTCAGATCTGGCGTGGCTGTGGCTGTGGTGTAGGCTGGCAGCTGCAGCTCTGATTCGAGCCCTAGCCTGGGAACCTCCATATTTTGTGAGTGCAGCCCTAAAAAGACCAAAAAAAAAAAAAAAGAACCAGTAAAAGGTGTTGAGAAAACTGAATAGCCACGTGCAGAAGAATGAAAATGAGTCCTTTTAACTAATACCCCATTTATCAGTGCCCTCTAAGTACTAGACACTATGCAGAGGCATGAACATGAATTAGAATAGACTCCTGCCCTGAGGATCTCGCATCCGGATGTTTCCAGAAGATGCATGTCACAGGGCGACCTCTGTGGAACCCCCTGGGGCCTGTAGAGCCAGGCCTACCCGCCCCACTTTATAATCAGAGAAACTGAGCTCCCGGGGGGTGCAGCACCACCCAGGGTGATGTGGCTGGGAGGGGGGGCCCGGGAGGGACCCAGGGAACCCGCCTCCCCGCTCAGGCCTCGCGAGTGGAGGCCGTGCCCACACAGCGCCATTACAGTGAAGTAACCGGTTTTCAATCCCTTGCCGTTCTGTCCATCCTCCCGACAGCTGCCGGGTCCGCTTCGCGCCTTCTGACCGCAACCCCGTCTCGCCGACCTCGCGGGGCCCCAGGGGACACCGTATCCCTGCCCCGCAGCAGCTCCCTCCGGCTCACTTACCTTTTATTTATTTACGCGTGGTCCTCGCTCTCTTCCCCTTCAGGTCGTGATCAATTATTCAATCGTGAAAGGGCTGAAGTACAATCAGGCGACGCCAACCTTCCACCAGTGGCGAGACGCCCGCCAGGTCTACGGTCTGAACTTCGCGAGCAAGGAGGAGGCGACCACCTTCTCCAACGCGATGCTCTTCGCGCTCAACGTCATCAACTCCCAGGAAGGAGGTGAGCGGGCTCTGCCGGGGCCCCACGGCCGCGCCCGCGTGCCCGTGCCCATGCCCGCCGGGAGGTGGGCGAGCGCCGAGGTCTCCCGGACGCCCTGGGCCCGGGTGTTTGGTGGTCGGCGTCCCGCTTCCATGGTCCAGACCCGCACTTGGCAGAGGACACGCTCTTAGCAAACATCCCCTGGGTGTTGGAACTGGCTTGGGAGAGTGGACAGGGCGTGAGGAAATGGAGTCCTTCCCCTCGAGGCCCCGGTCCCTTGGAGTGACCGGTTCATCGTCTGCTCTCTGCAACTGAAAGCGCCAGGCCGGGCAGGGTCTAGGGACCACAGAGAGGGAAAGAGGGACCTGCCACTCGGGGACGCCCAAGGAGCCTTCGGCGGGTGGGGGCGTCTGGGCTGGGGTGTTGGAGGTGGGGGCGGGCGTCCCAGGCCCCAGCAAATGCAGAGGCCCCTGGGGTGAGGCCCAGCAGGGAAGGGGTCCCAGCAGGGAGGGGGCCGGACAGGGCTGGAAGGGGGCGGGTTGCACGTCCAAGGGCTCCTGCCTGGAGGAGTCCGGTGGGCATGCTACTGGGCGTAGACGGTTAGGGAGGGGTGGCGAGTGGTGCCAGCAGAAGCGTCACTGCAGGGCGGGAAAAGCAGAGGAGCCAAAGCACACGTGGCTTTTCTCGGAAATTGGTAACGTCGGCGTCCTTACGGGAGGATGGGGGCCTCCCGGGCGGCAGGCGGCGTGATGGCCGGGAGGGTGCTGCACGTTGCTAGAGGGCGCCCCTTGGCAGAGCACGGAGGCAAGACCAGGCTGCAGGGCGAGCCGCCAGCTTGCGTCCTGCTTCTGAACGCCCTCGCCGAGGAGCCCGCAGACCAGGCCCTCGTTTCTCTGTGCTTCATGTTCCTCGTCTATCACGTGGGGGAGAAAAGTCATCTGTGTTTAAATGAGCTGGAAGGTAGGATGTGAGCACGGTGCCTGACATGGGCAGATCACCCGGTCCCAGGGTTTGGGACTGCTGCTCCTCTCGTTGCTGCTCCCACCAGACGTGGGGTGGGAGGAGGGGTGCTTAGGACCTGGAAGGAGGTGGCTGTTCAGAGTCTGCTGTGCCTGATACGTTGGAGCTGCGGGGCCCAGTTTAAACCCGAGGAGAGTTTTTAAGTAAACGAAGAACACGCTTTGAGGATGCTTCCGTAGGTCGTACTCCAGTGCCTGTAGACGCCTTTCCCTCCAGGAAAGGGCCCCCGGGTTTGTGGATTTTCTGCCGAGAACTCGGGATGTGTGGCCAGGGACCATGGCAGTGCTGACTGACGGTAGTTCCTAAAACATGGCAGCAGCAAATAAGTGTGTGTTGAACTGTCTTTCTCCACCCCAGAGCCTTGCGCTTGATGGTGGAGGGAGCTGAGTGAAGGTCTCCCATCTGAGCTGCCCCATTTGGTCCAGGATGTGAGAGTTCGGCTTGGTTTAATCTGCGCACAGACATGTGAGGGGCACACACACCGAGAGGGTTTAATTTAACCAAGAGACTGGCTCAGAGCAGCTGCAGCTACTGGTTGTTGTATGAACTTCACCGTAGAATCATGAGATCCGTTCATCCAGCCCTCGTTCTCAGGCAGGAAGGCTGTGACCTGTTATGAGGAAATACCTTCTCAGTGCCAGGCAGAGACTCGGATTCAGAGCCCGGACCTCCTCCGACCCCCTCGGGTCTGCATGATGCCTCAGCTGGGGTCGGGGAGGGCGGGTGGCCGCAGGACAAGAGGGTCCGATTGGAGACTTTGATCGTCGGTAGCACTTGCCCATCCCAGTGCGAGGCCTTCGGTGAAGGGGAGACCTGGCTCCACGAGACTGATGCTCTTTCTGGGGTGTACCTCCTGCACCACTGAGAAATCTGGAGTGTGAGCTCGGTGAGCTTCCACAGATGTTCACGCAGGGCCCCTGCCAGGTCCTGCCAGAGGCCACATCCTTCTGCCCCTCGCCTAGGATGGCAGAGTCACTTCTGTGACAGCAGAGCACGTGTCCCTGTGTCGGGGCTCCGTGTAAGTGGGTCACAGAGCGTGCAGCTTGGCGCCCGATGCTGTCCCCGACATCACGTCTGAGGGACTCGTCCCGGCACCATGACCGCGGCTGCCGAGCGCCAGTCCTTGGGGTGGCTGCGCCCCCGACCCCGAGGCCCCACCTCCAGCCGCCAGCCGACACAGCCACCTTCGATGTTTTCTACCGAATCCCGTCCGGGGTGGGAGATTCTGCTCGCCTCCCCCGTGGGGGGCAGTTGCTGTGCAGTGGGCCCCTGACCAACGCAGCTTGGACCTGCATGGCCCACTTACACTCAGGTTTTTCCAGTGAACACGTCCGCAGTGCAACCTCGTGTGCAGTCGGTTGAATCTGTGGTCGCAGACCCGGGGCTCTGGAGGGCTGGCTGTGAGGCTCCACCCAGGTTTTCACCTGCGCAGAGCGTCAGCGACCCCCGCGTAGGCGTTCAGGGGTCAGCTGTGGTGAAAAAGCATTTGGAGGCAGTGAGGTGTTTTGTTTTGTTTTTTCTTTTTTAGGGCCACACCTGTAGCATAGGGAAGTTTCCAGGCTAGGGGTTGAATCTGAGCTGCAGCTGCCAGCCTGCACTGCAGCTCATGGCAACGCCAGATCCTTAACCCACTGAGCAAGGCCAGGGATTGAACCTGCATCCTCGTGGATCCTAGTTGCGTTCGTCACCACTGAGCCATGACGGGAACTCTTTCTTTTTGTTTCTGCTGCTTTGGCTGCCCCACGGCATGTGGAGTTCCCCGGCCAGGAATCAGGTCAGAACCGTAGTTGTAACCTAAGCTACAGCTATGGCAACACCAGATCCTTAACCCTCTGTGCCAGGCTGGGGATCAGACCTGTGTCCCAGTGCTCCCAGGATGGCACCAATCCCCTTGCACCACAGCGGGAACGCCCAGCGAGATCTTATCGCTCTGCTCCCCGTGGCCTTGGGATACTAAACCCTACTCCCTAGGGTGGTTACGAAGATTGAAGCTCCTAGCGTGTCGTGCCTGGTATGTGGAGAGAGCTCAGACGTGGTCTCATTGAATTTGCTGATCTCCCGAGAGCTTCAGCATCTGTGCTTGCAAAATGGGTCGTAAGTCCCACCTGTGAAGTTGTGGAGAGGGTTCGGTTGCCCCCGCAGCGCCTGGCACCTTGTCAGTGCCCCCCGCCCCGGCGTGTCCTGTTCTCTGCTGGGCATCGGGGGCTCCTTGGCTCGGGCCTTCCTCAGCCTTTCCCTCCTCCTCCCTCCTCCCGTGTCAGTGACTCCAGGCGGCCTCAGGGTTCTTCCAAACCTGGCAGACACGGGACCCACTCACAGACAAACCTGGAAGCAAATCCAAGCAAACCATGGTGCCCAGGACTTCGTACCCAACAGCTTTCACGCCCGCTTCTCATACCTGCTTCTCCCCACAGCCCTGGAGACAAGTCCCGGGCCGAGAGGGAGCGCTCCCCGCAGCACAGGCCTAGGACTGTCCTGCCCGCGCGGCCGCCCGCTCTCCAGCTCAGGGCGGCGCCTGGACGCCCTTCTTTCTTCGTCCCCTTCCCGCCACCCTGGAGCTCCTGCCCAGCCAGGCCGCCTGCCTTATTCTGGGAAAGAATGGGCGCGATGGAGCGGTTTTGTCGCCTGACCTCTGCGGGGAAGAGATCTGTTTTGCTGACCCCGTTCCTTGGTCCCCATGGGAAGACCTGTCTCCCGACGCCAGGCCTTTGGGTTCTCCATCCTCACTTCAGGCTGGACCCGGGGCACCTAAGAAGGTTAAGTGACGGTCCTGGTGCCCGGAGGCCTCGGTGCCCCCTTCTGCCCCAGGAAGGTGAGCGGAGCTGGCCTGGGCTTCCTGGGGCACACAGGGCTCTGGTCCCGGGGTTGTCTCGGCGGACAGACAGTCAAGTCCTGGGTGCCCGGGGCTGTTCCTGTCAGGCTGACATCAGGAGGTAGTTTGGGGGGCGGAGAGGAGTGGCGGCAGCTCCCCGTGCTGGCAGCGCCTCCCGGGGGCTCTGGTCCCTGCGGGGGTGCGGGGCTGGCGCCAGCGCCCCAGGACAAGGTGTGACGGCCACGCGTCATGCATGTGCTCCAAGTGGGCCTTGTGGCCGAGTTGGATGACGCATAGAGTGGTGGTAGTGATAACCGCAGCATCCAGACTTTCTCCTCAAAGCCTCGGCTTTTGTTCTCACCAGGAGCCTCGCACACATGCTCCCCCCGCCCCGCCCCGCCCCCCGACGGAGCAGCCCGGGCCCAGCGGCCGCACCTTAGCTGGCTAAGGAAGTACTTCTCTGCACTCAGAGTGCTTACACGTCAGCTTCTGTTTCCTGTCGCTCGGCAGGCAGCTCCCTCTGTGCACATTTACTCCGACGGGGCTTGGGATTAAAGGAAGTGCTGTGTCTGCCAGATCTTCGTGGGAACTGAGACTTAAACTTAAGGCTTCTGGCTTGAAACCCAGCGTTTCTCCTGCAGCTCTGCGCTGCCTCAGGAGGAGGGAGGGAGGGACAGCAGGCCGGAGCCCAGCCTGCCCCGCAAGCCCAGGCGGTCTTCCGCTTTGCAGATCCAGGGCAGCGGAGTGAGGGTGGCTCACAGCACGTTGCAGCCACTCGCAGAAGCAGGACAGAGGACACAGGCCTCGGGTCAGTGGGTCTGCGTGGTCCGGGCGCCCGGCCCAAGGCCAGCTGCGGAGATTGCTGCCTGGGCTCACTCTGGCTGCCGCCGTCGGCGGGCACCACCGCCCTCTGGTTGAAGCTGCCAGTCAGGCGGAGGAGGAGAGTTACGGGCTTTGCCACCCAGCCCAGCCCGGCCTCCCTCCCCCGTCCTCCATTGTCTTGGCAAACAGCAGCTCACACTTCATTAAGTGCTTCCTCCCAAGCCTGCTTCTGACTCGCCGAGTGACTTTAAACAGGTCACTTCTCTGTGCCCCTCGGCGTCTCCGTCTCTGTGTTTACTACCTAGAGTCGCGTCCGTAGGTCGGAGAGATCCCCTGGCCGTTCCTTCATCTGGCTCCTCAAGGGAGGGAAGGGGCCTAGGAGTTGGGAGACGTCGCTGCTTCAGGCTCTCGGGTGTCCTGGTGCCTGTTTGTGAAAGTGGTTCCCTGAATGATCCACTCCGGTAACAAGAAGAAATCAGAGGTGTAGACAGGCAGTCCTTCACTCGGGCACATTTACAATAAGTTTAAAGATGGGAAGGATCGGGAGTTCCCGTTGTGGCGCAGCAGTGAACGAACCTGACTGGTATCCATGAGGACGCGGGCTCCATCCCTGGCCTTGCTCAGTGGATTAAGGATCTGGCATTGCTGTGAGCTGTGGTGTGGGTCGCAGACGTGGCTCGGATCCCTAGTTGCTGTGGCTGTGGTGTAGGCTGGCGGCTACAGCTCTGATTGGCCCCCTAGCGTGGGAACCTCCATATGCCACGGGTGCAGCCCTGAGAGAGACCTGGGAACCTCCATATGCCGTGAGAGCGGCCCAAAAATGGCAAAAAGATAAATAAATAAATGAGAGAGAGAGAGAGAGAGAAAAGACAGAGAGATACTTTAGTCAAGGCTTTTTTCCCCCCAAACTTTTCTTTGACTTTTTGGGCTGCTTCCCTGGTTCAGGGGGACTGATGGGGGGCTCTGCGGGGGGCACAGACTCTGGCGAGCACGACCCAAGCACAGACCTTGGCTGGTCGTGCCAGCCCCTGCCCGGGCAGCTGCAGGCAGCCCTCAGCCTGCACATCCCCCCGCCCCGGGCCTCGTCTTTATCCACAGCAGCCCTGGGGCAGCTGCCTTCCCACCAGGCTGTCCCGCTGGGGGAGGACTGATGTAACCTCAGTCCCAGGTTCCCCAGAACTAGCGCCCGGGAGGCGCACGCGGGAGCTCGGGAAACAGCCTTTTGACCTGAATCTCAGCAGCCCTCAGAGGACCCCAAGCTCTGGTCTCCTGGTCCCAGCGCCACACCACACGTGTGGCCTCGATCAGGCACAGGGGCCCTTGGGGGCCTCAGCTTCCTTCCTCATCTGAGACATGCAGCGCCCGTGGTCCTTGAGTGGTGCCAGGTGACCTGCTCAGGTGAGGAAGGGGCGTGGGGGCCGGGAGACCTGGTGCTGGGCCGGCCGCGCTGCACCCCTGCACGCAGCCTGGGCAGGTCACCGCCCTCTTCTGGGCCTTGGTTTCGTCATCTGTAAGGCGGGTGGCACACCTGCATCACAGCCCGAGGCTGCGAGGGGGTGGTGGGTATGGACAAGGACGGGGCCACTCGGCCGCAGCGTCTGGAATCCCCTCGCCGCCGCCACTTCACACGTGGCTTCAGGCGCGTCTCTTCTCCTCACAGGGCAGCGTGGCAGGGAGGTGGCGCTTGGCGCTGGAGGAAGAGGCGGGAGCACTGGCCACAGGGCTGTGTGCGGGCAGCTGTGCGGTCAGGTTCTGTCCCACACATCCCACCAAACACACGGGCTGAGGAACTTAATTCTCTCAGCCAGAGCCTAACTGTGTTCTAGAAAAAAGCACTCCTTTTCCTCTCTTAACAGTTTTAACATGTGCTGATCTTTCCTTTTTTTGTTTGTCGTTTTTGGGCTGCACTTTGTGCACATGGAGGTTCCCAGGCTAGGGGCTGAATTGGAGCTGCAGCTGCAGGCCTACACCACAGCCACAGCAACGCAGGATCCTTAACCTGCTGAGTGAGGCCAGGGATTGAACCCTCATCCTCATGGATACTAGTCAGGTTCATAACCCATGGAGCCAACAGGAACTCCTACATGCTGAATTTTCTAGAAATGCAGCGACCAGTACTTCAAAAGAAAACTGTGCTTTCGTTTGTAAGTGTTCCTAGAGTTGCTTTCTGTTTTGGCAAATCTTACCTCCGGCGGCATCACTCAGGAGACTTTGTGAGCCCCGTTGGCTCGGTGTCTGTCGGTGGCGTTGGCTGCGAGTCTCCCGTAGGTGTGGACAGCGCCCGTCGTGGTCGGCAGAGCCTCGCACGGCGCCGCGTGAAGTGCACAGTACACATCGCGTCTCTCGTTTCCCTCCTTTGTTATTTTTTTCTGACATAGTACGTAGGTTGTGTAATCTGTGATTTCACTTCAGGATAGCACGGGACACTGCAAAATGCGTGTAGTAGAGAAAGGGGCCCTTGGGTTTGGAGGCTGGACTGGAAGTTCTTTATTTTTTTATTTTCTTTCATGTCTCTTGTCTTTTTAGGCCCGCATCTGCGGCACATGGAGGTTCCCAGGCTAGGGGTTGAATTGGAGCTACAGCTGCCGGCCTGCACCACAGCTCGTGGCAATGCCGGGTCCTTAACCCACTGAGCGAGGTCAGGGATCGAACCCACAACCTCAGGGTTCCTAGTTGGATTCACTTCCGCTGTGCCATGATGGGAACTCCTGGGCTAGAAGTTCTTTAACACGCGGGGGTTTCCGACTGGTGTCTCCTTCGATCACATCACTAACAGCGCCGGTGGACGGCCACGTCCGCACCCGCGTCAGGGTTGGGGTTTCGGGGCTGAGAAGACCAAGCTCCGGAGGGAGGGAGGGAGGGCGCACTGGCCCGGCTGGGTTAGAACCACTTCTCTTCTGCAGAGTGGAAGCCGCTCGCGGCCTGCGTCAGGCAGGGAGGATGTGCACTTAGGAGGCCGGATTCGCAGGAAGAACCCCATTCCTCCCGCGTCTCCTCTGCGCCCTTTGCTCCAGCCCTTCGACCCTCTCACACCGGCCACCTGCAGGGGGCGTCTGGCCCCACAGGACAAGGGCTTAGCCTCCCCCGCCCCCCCGCAGATGCCAGTCCCTGTGCTTCTGACCATCGGACTCTAAATCAGAGGGTCCTGTGCCCTCTTCAGGTTCCACTCTGTTGCCGGAGTGGCTCACGGAACTCAGGGGAACGTTCTGCGTAACCGAATCACCAGCAAGTTTATTCAGAAAGGGCAGAACTCAGAACAGCCAGGCAGAAGGGGGCACAGGGCATGGCCTGTGGGCCCAGGCACCGAGCGTCTGTGCCCTCTCTGGGTCCCACTCTCCCCGCTTCTCTCCTCTTCATAAACCTCTTTTCTTTTTCACCTAAAGAAAAAGAAGTACTGAGCTGCCTTCGTGTCCGTCCTGTGGAGGCTGCTGGCACTTTCCACCCCACCTGCCATTCACACATGGCCCCCTAAAAGGGTAACCCAGGGCACCCCTTGCCAGTCTTCCTCTACGCTGGGCCCCTGGCTGCCCCTTCCTGGCATCACAGAGCCCGGGGCCTGGGGTGGGCGGGCAGGCCCTCGTACGTGGCCACCCAGCAGCACCGAGCAGACCCCTTCACGGGACCCCTGCCCGTCATGCCTGCTGGTCCCCACACTTTGCAGCCTCACTCCTCCTTTCTGGCCGCCACCACAGGGCAGTCCCTCCCTTCCCACACCCCTGTGACCCTTTATTTATGCCCCCTCCTGACAGGAAGGCCGCTGCTTGGGGTTCCATCCCTAGCCTGTGAGCCCAGTCAGGCTGGGAGGTCAGAGTGTCCAGTTTGTCTCTGGACCCTCAAAACCCAGCACACCGTCTGACGCATGAGCTCCTGCTGCATCCCCACAGCTGAGGAGCAGAGCAGACCTGGGGGATTGCGCTGGGCGGTTTCCCCGGATAAAGCTGTGCACAGGGCCCCAGCCCAGCCCCGACCCACCTCCCTGGCGCCCCCCAGTCCAGTCCTCACTGTCTCTCCCCGGCAGTGTCCCAGCACTTCTGACACGACCTTTCTACAGGGTCAGGGTCAGCGCCGCAAGCCCCTTGGCAGCTTGGCTCCTGCCCCCCTATGATCTCCTGCTTCCCGCTGGAGCTGCTGGAGCTGCGAGCCCTGCAGCCCCCCTCCCCGCCCCCACCCCCGGGGCGTGCCTGCCGCCGCCCCCGCTGACCTGCTCGGGGCTCCTCCGCCTTGTCGTCCACCTGGCCTGAGCCAGAGACTTGCTCGTGCAGACTGTGAGCCCCTCGAGGGCAGGTGCCTGGGGAAGGCCCCGCGTGTCCAAGGTGCTGGGTGGGTGGCCGAGCTCGCCTGTCCCCCCGTGTGTCTGTGCCTCGAGCCTCTTGCTTCCTGCCATCACACCATCTCTGCAGACGACACGACGACACGAAGACGACGTCCTGAGCTGGCATCACCTGTGAAACGGGGCGCAAGGTGAGGGTGCTATCTGTGATTGAGGGACATGGTGCATAGAATTGTCTCACACAGAAATCGCACCCGTCACCTTGGCCCTCCTAGCGCCGCCCTCAGCGGAGGAGGGGTTGTGCTCCCCCCGCCAGCAGCCTGTTCCTGACTTCCCGCCGTTTGTGGCCCTGGGGTCTGGGTTCAGGCACTGCTTGTGCCAAGGGGGTGCCATCAGGCAGGTGACCTCCTGAGACTCCCTGTCTCATCTCTGCAGCGGGTCTGCCATCCCTCCCTCCCGGGGTTGTTGTGAGGGTGGCATGAGGTGATGTTTGTGCAAGGTTTTGTCACCTACAAATGACTGGAACAATTTGAAGTTACTTCTGTTTTTAATATTAGCAAAGTTAATAAGCATATCAACTCCTGTGAAGAATCCTTGGGAGACATAGGGAGGCCAGGCTGCTGGCTGGGATGGTGAGTTCAAGTTCAGGGGCCGAGGAGAGGCTCTGCCTGACCCTGGGGTCTCCTTTGCACCTTGGCTCTGCCTCCTTGGGGGCCCCTAACTTCGAAACATCCCAGAAGCAGCCGGCCACCCTCATTGTCATCCTTTGAAGAACTACTAGCTTATGGGAGTTCCTGTCATGGCGCAGCAGAAACAAATCCAACTAGGAACCATGAGGTTGCGGGTTCGATCCCTGGCCTTGCTCAGTGGGTTAAGGATCTGGCATTGCCGTGAGCTGTGGTATAGGTCACAAACACGGCTCGGATCTGGCGTTGCTGTGGCTGTGGTGTAGGCCAGCAGCTACAGCTCCGATTAGACCCATAGCTTGGGAACCTCCATATGCCACGGGTGCAGCCCTAAAAAGACAAACAACAACAAAAAAAACCTACTAGTTTAGGAGTTCCCTGGTGGCTCAGCGGGTTGAGGATCCAGCATTGTCACTGTTGTGGCTTGGATTCAGTCCCTGGCCTGGGAACTTCCATAAGAACTGCTGGTTTTGGCGTCCCCACTGTGCAGCAAAAAGAATCCCTGGCCTCGATCAGTGGGTTAAGGATCCGGTGTTGCTGTGAGCTGTGGTGTAGGTCACAGACGTGGCTCAGATCCCACGTTGCTGTGGCTGTGGTGTAGGCCAGTAGCCACAGCTCCAGTTCGACCCCTAGCCTGGGAACTTCCATATGCCAAGAGTTCGTCCCTAAAAACCAGAACCAAAAACAAAAAGAACTGCTGGTTTGTTTGAGGTTCCCAGTACAGAATGTCCAAATGGTCTGTTCCAGATGCTGCCTCAGCAGTGCCCACTGAGTCCTTCTCAGGTTGGGGCGTAGTGAGCAGCCTGTGGTCCGCACAGGTGATTAATAGAAATGACACAGTGTCTGGGGGCAGAGGATGGAGAGCCAGGCCCTGTCGCCCGGAGCAGCTGCGAAACCTTGAGCAAGCCGTTTCCTCACCCAGAGGCTTCGTCCTCATTTTAGAAGTGCATGTATTAACCGCCTACGGAGTCGGCTGTGAGACTCGGCAATCGCGCGGACAGACATGGGTTTCATGAGCTGTGAGCGCTGGAGGGATACAGACTGAACACCCAGTCCCCAGACCCTCCTGGGTCGCCCCCTGCCGAAACGGCCAGAGCCATGAGGGGGCTGCCCGTCGTGCTCCCTGAGGACAGGAATGTGTCTTGAAGCTGCCTCACCTGTCTCCTAGGGTCTCCCCAGCAGCCTCCTGAGACTCAGGGACACGTTAGGAATTGTTATCGCCACTTTAAGGCGAAGAAATGAAGGCTCATGGCAGTAAGTGACTTGCCCAAGGCCAGGCTAATGAGTGACAGAGCCCAAGCCTCCGATTCGAAGTCCACGTCTCTGCCCATTGGACCAGACGGCCTGCCGACGAGACCCCGGTCAGCTGGTATCCCCTGCGCTTTCTGAATCAACCCGGGTCGGTCATGGGTCAGTTTTTACGGGCGTGAACCTGGCTCAGCTTTGTAGCTGCAAACCTCCATCTTCCGAAATAAGTCACAAATTAATTAACATCCATTTCCTTCACACCTGCACCCTTAGTCTCTTTCCTGAAGAGTGGCGATTGCACAGGTCAGCCTTCTGCCAAGTTCAGCTCGTATAGGGTAGGAGCCAGCTCAAGTGTTCTGGTGGGTGACCATCGCACGGACTCAGACCCAAGGGCTAGACTTGGAGACGGCGTGCAGTTTCTGCAGCGGACGGTGTGAGCATTCGAGGCCCGCCCCCTCCTGCTTATCTGCCGGCTGCCTTCATTCATCATTTATTCATTCAACAAACGACTGGGTTTTCACAGCAGACAGCCGCTTGCTTTGCCTGCTTCTGCGCGTAGCCTGAGCTAGTCTGTTCTCCACAGAGATTGACCTGGTCACGTCTGTGTCGGGTGAGGTCGACCCTCACTCGGGGCTCTGCAGGCACGTACGGTCTTACCCAGAGTCAAGTCCCAACCCTGCCCAAGGCCTGCCGGGCCACCCCAGCTGCTTTCCGCCCTCGCTTCCACCCCACGCTTGACCTCGCCCGCTTCCTGTCACACTGGTCTCCTCGTCGCCCACCTGCTCCTGACTCAGAGCCTTTGCACCTGCTGTCCCTTCTGCCAGGGGTGTCCTTCCCTGCAGGGAACTCGTGGCTCCTCCCCTCCTTCCTGTGCTCACGCAGCAGCCAGTCAGAGGGGTCGGACCCACACCTGCCTTCCACTCTCCTTGCTGTGTCTCTCCTGTCACATGTCGCCCGCCTCCCCTCTGAGGCCCAGGAGAGTCGGCTGCGTCCATGGCTGTAGCCCCAGGGCCCCGCACAGTGATGTTTGTGTGGCGGATGAAGGCAGGGGCGTTTTCTGGGCCTTTCCTGTTCCCAGCTGGGTACCAGCACACGGAGGTGGCTAAGATGTGGTTCCCGTGTCAGCAGAGCTTCGTCAGGCAGAGAAGAGAGGCTTGGCCGGACAGTGTGGCACGTGCTGTGTCAGAGGGAAGTCCAGGGCCTCGGGGGCCTAGAGAGGAGGCCTGGTGCGTAGGGACAGGGCTCCAGGGAAGCTTCTGGGGTGGGCGTGCCTGCTCTGGGTCTTGAAGGATGGATAGGAGTTTGCCGGTTTGAGAGGAGAGGGCAGTCGAGAGGAGGCTGCACACGTGCACAGGCACAGAGTGTGCCGGAGCTGCGGGCAGGAACACGTCCCATCCTGATGGCTGTGGGAGCAGGGGGACCTCAGGAATACCAGGGCCAGGTCTTGAAGGCAGCCTTGGGGTGTAACGTTTTATGGCCTAGACTTTCCCCTGGAGCCTTGAGGGGGGTGCCCTCCAGCCTCCCCCTGCCAAACACACCTACAAAGGTGAAGAACAGCCTGGGAGTTCCCATAGTGGCTCAGCAGTAATGAACCCGACTAGTATCCATGAGGACACAGGTTCAATCCCTGGCCTCGCTCAGTGGGTTACAGATCCGGTGTGGCTGTGGTGTAGGACAGCAGCTACAGCTCCAGTTCAACCCCTAGCCTGGGAACTTCCATATGCTGTGGGTTCAGCCCTAAAAAGCAAAAACAAGATAAAAAACAGCCTGATATCTGGCCCTGGAGCCAGGGCTCTTGCCGGGGATTAAAAGGGGTTCCCTGCCAATTCCCAGCTGCCTGGAGCTGCCCGAGCGCTGAGAGCTCAGGGCTCGGGCTCCCTGGCCTTGCGCCACACCCCATGACTTCTGACGGAATAGCGGCGATTTGCCGGGGGCCACTGGTCTCAGGTCCCCACTGTCCGTGGATGGCCCCCTGCCCGTCTCCCAGCCTCGGAGGCACGCAGGGCTGTACAGGGTGGCAGAAGGCTGGCACCAAAAGAGTCTTGGCTTGACCCCGTGTGACCACCGATGTTGGCCCACTCGTGCCTCTGCGACTCTGTTTCCCCATCTGTTGCCTGGGCTGATAATAGCAGCTTGCCCCCTTGTCTTGAGAAGTAGACACGGTGACACGGAAGCAGAAGCGTAGGGCACTTCTCTTATACCCGTGCCCACAGTCCAGCTCTGATAAAAAGGCAGCCTGGGCCGGGCTGGCAGGGCTCAGGAGAGGGGCGTCGCCCAGCCCCTGAGCAGCCCCCTGATGGTGGGCTTGTGGGGCAGAGGTGGGAACCCGCCACGTCACAGGCAGAAGGAGCCCCCCGAGAGAGGCGGGAAAAAGAAGCCTTTCAGGAAGACGCAGGTGACCTACTCAGCAGATGCAGGGCTCGGGCAAGAGGGCCCCAGAGGCCCGGCTCGGAGGGCAGGTCGAAGGGCCTTGTCACCGTATGCCTGTCCCGTGGTGTGCGGCGTCACAGGAGACCCCCGTCTCCCGGATCCTCGTGAGTCCTGGTTGTGCTGCAAAGCTCATGCGGGCCTTCTCCTCCATGTGCCCCTTTCCCTAACCAGAACTGCCTCCTATCCAGTTAAACCGATGCCCCAGAAGGGCGGTCTGTGCCATCCTGTTTCCGCACACACTGCGGGCCCTGCGTGCACCACCAGGGGCTATGGCGTGAGAGCCTCTTCAGTTTAGGCCTGGAGGGCGGAGAGCGGCCCCACCACTGGGACCTCAGGGGCCCGGCATGGCCGGAGATGAGCCAAGTGGAGCCTAACTGGCAGGATCTCGTCTGGAAATAACTTCCCTCCGTTGGAGTAGAGAGTTGAGAGTAAATCCTCGTTGAAGAAACAAACACATTTAATTAACTGGTTTGTAGGCTCCTACTGTAAAAAAGGACCTTACAGGCCAGGGCAGTAAGGTGGAGATGCTAGTTCAGAAGGTCTGGCTCCAGCAGAACCAGGGCTCAGGCCTGACCCCCTGATGGGGTTTTGGTGGCACATGTGCCCCCAATTCCCTGGGCAAACAGTGCCTTTGAAATGTCCTCAGGTGCCCCTTGGAGCGCCCAGCAGCTAGAGGTGGGGCAGGCTGAGCCCTGCAGCCTGCAGGCTGAGCCCTGCCGGTGAGGGGTGGGGTGGGGGCGCAGATTCTGAGGGTCCCGGCCACCACCACGCCTTCCGCAGTCGGAAGTGATGGGGCGGCTGGAGCCCAAACAGAACAGACACCGGCTCTGCTGCGGCCCGTCCTGGATCCCGTTAAGACGTCACCCTCAGCTTCTCCAGCTGCTTGGCCTTCGTATGTACTGCTTTTCAAGGTTGAAGGGGTCCATGGCCAGCGGACAGGCCTGGAGGTGGGTTTCTGACCCCTGGATACTGAGGAGGGAGACTGGTCCCGAAGGCTGCCCCTTTGGGCAGGTTTGCAGCGGGCGCTGCTGTGAGCTGCCCTGAGGAGGAAGCGGATTGGGACAGAGGTGGACCCAAGCTGCAGGGCTGGTTCTGGTTCTGATTCCATCGCTCATTGGACCCCTCTAGGGGTCCCTGGGTCCTGGGTGTGTTGTGAGCACAACTAGGTGCAGGGAAACCCTAAATCACTCAGGTACCTAAGAGGGGCAGCCATGGGCTGTGCCGAGCTGCGCTGCGGGGCTCTGCGCCGACACGAACACCTTGCCACTCCACAGCCTGGACAGCTGAAGAGCTGCAGTAGCCTGCCCAGGGGCAAAGAGCAGCAGAGCCAGGGCTCAGATTTAGCCCCAAGTGGCTTCAGGTCCATGCTGTCTTCTAGAACAGTGCCGGCAGGAGCCATGGCTCCGGAAATGGGGGGCCTGTCCTAGCTCAGCCCCCAGCTGGGAAGATGAAGCCCTGAAGAGGGCAGGTGACTGGCCACCCGAAGCCAGTAGAGCTGATGCGTTAACTGTCCAGGGAAAGACCCGGACAGGCACGGCCAGGTGAGGAAATGGGGGAGGCGAGGCGCCCGCCCTGAGATGCCCCTCCTAGACGGCACGTCTGCGGGACCCGCATCCCTTCAAGTCCAGCATTGTACCTGCAGGCTCTCACATACGTGCATTGTAGTCCAGGGGAGGAAGGAGGGGAGGGGAGCATCCACTGGGGAAGATGGTAGGGGAGGCGGTGCCCCAGGAGGTCGGTGGGAGGGAGAGGGGCGGCTGGAGGGGCGCTGGTGGCTGGGCCAAGCAAGTTGGCAGGTGGGAGGCTGCACGTCCCAAAGGAGGAGTTTCCCGTGGGACCAGTGGGAGCCACTAGTTTCCTGGCCAGGGAACAACACGGATGCTTCATATGAAAGCTGGGCTGAAGGGGACAAGCCCGAGAGCGATTGGGAGTTGCTGGAAAGCCCCCGGTTAAGAGGCCAAGAGCCTGGGGCCCGGGCAGAGCAGATAGGGTTTTCCGGAGAAAGGCATTTCCCAGAGAACAGCGAAGGGCAGGGAGCAGGAGAGCCCGAAGTCCAGCCAGGGAGAGGCCGTTGCCCTTGTGAGAAGATGCTTATTACATGGCGTGGTTTCCGACACAGAGGGTTTGAGGGGCGCCGAGTTTGGGCAGGTCCCACAGGCGTCCTCCTGTGCTTTGCAGGATGCTGGGCTGCAGAGAAGGGCTGCCCTCAGGGAGCTCACACTCCAGCGGAGTAGACAGAATCCAGCTGCTGGCAGTGGGTGCGTTCCTTAGGACACTGAGACAGAGGCCCCAGGGGAGGCTCCACAGGGACAGAGACCCACTAAACGTGGGCTTTGTGGGTCCAGTGAGGTGGGAGAGGGAGGAGCTGCCAGCTGGGGAAGGGCCAACGAGCCTTCCCGGCAGATGAGCAGCCGCTGGGCCCACAGATGCCGAAAGGGGTCCAGGGCGGTGGAGGAGAGTCCCGCCTGCTGGCAGGTGAGGGAGGACCTTGGAGCCGGTTGGGCTCGGAGTGGGAGCGGGAGAGGCAGGCATGGGCCGAGGACAGGAGTCCACGAAGCCGCTGGCAGGGAGCCTGGGAGAGCGGGCGGCCGAGGCGAACGGTGCCGCGAGCTCTGCTTTCAGCCCGTCGCCTGTTTCCTCTGGCTGTGCACCCACCTTGTCCCCTCCCATGGCCTACAGGGGACAAGAGGAGAACCAGGCGTTGTGGAGGGTTTCTCCTGGCAGATGCCTGGTGTCCCCAGGGCCCATGGGCTGACCCCACAATGGGTCTGGACCCTCCTCCAGGAGCTCCCGGGCTTTCTGGAATCGGGTGGACAGGAGGGTTCTTCTGATAGGTTAGCTGGGAAGCCTCATTAAAGATTGAAGCAGCGAAGCCCATTTGACGGCAGGCCGGCATATCGGTTTCCCACTGCCCGAGCCAGGCAGCCGAGGAGCAGAGGTAAGTGGGCAGGAAACGAGCAGCGCGCCCCGGCCTGCGCCCCGGAGGTCACTGCCCGCCCATAATGGTCAGCAGGGAGTGGACCTTCCACTGCTGCTGCTTCTGCCGCTGCGACTGCACCGTGCTCTGCAGAGTGAGCTGTAGGTGACGGGAGCCCCGCCCCCTCCGGCCTCCCCTCTTGCTCCCCGGGGCTGGGGGTGGGGGCAGGGGCTCGGGGTCTCAGGCAGAGTCCCTGTCATTGACGCCGCGGGGAAGGGATGCCGCTGTGCACCGAGGCCTCGCGGCAGTGACGGGCAGGGGCAGCAGCCTGAGGGCTGGGCGGCGGAGGGGGCTCCGGGCCCAGCAGCCCCATGCACCTGGGGCGCACTGGGCCTCGGCAGGTCGCTCACCCTTTCCCAGCCTCAGTTTCCCCGTCTGTAAAATAGATCTGACAGGCCCCGTCCTGGATCGTTGAGCAGATTAGTCATGGAAATGACACAAAGATGCCCTGTCACACAGAGATAGACATGTGACAGGTTTTATTGAACTTCTTCTATTTGAGATTCTTTTCAAATTTTGTTCTATGCCCTCAAAGGAACGCCACAGGAAAGGGAGAAAAAATATTTCGCCAGGACGGTAATTGGCCTGAGGACCACAGCCTGTGCTGGTTGGTGGTCTCCTGGCGGAAAAGCCGAGAGACCTGGGTTCTAGCCCCATTTGCCAAGTCCCTCCCTTTCCCCTGGCCTCAGGACCCCTCTGCGCCAGGAGAAGGGACACTAGGGTGACACACAGGCCTCCTGCTGTCATCGTCAGAGTGAAAGGACCCTTCCTTTCTGGAGTCGGTGCTGAATTGCGGGGGGTGAGCAGGTGATTTTCACCGTGTGGCCTCGGGCAGTTAGCCTGTCTCCGAACTGCAGCCTCTGTGTCTACACGTGCTGACCTTCCAGGTCTCCTGGTCCTTTAGACAAGGGCCTCTTAGACACAGCGTGAACCACTGGTCACCCTGGGGCTGAGCCTACCCTGACAGGCCCGGGGCGGAGAGCCCGTTGCAGGATGGCAGCGATGACGAGTAGCTGGCCCTGGTGATGGGAGTGAAGCAAAGCAAGACGCCGCATGGGTCGGCCGCTGTGGCCTGAATTCATTTGCGAGGGCTGGGGCAGGAGAGGCCCTGGGACGCTTACACGGATGGGGCACCTTTTAGCAGGCAGCAGAACTGCCAAGGGGGTGGCAGGCAGGATTTGTCTGCTGCCAGCGGAGCTCAGAGATGCGTTAAGCAGCCCTGCTGGGCTTCCTAAGCACAGCTGCCTGTTGAAGCGGAGCTGAGCATCGCATGCTGGCACGGGCAGTGCCCTGGGCTGGGAGACACTTGTCCTGGGCACTGGTCCCAGCGCTGCCGCCAATTCCTGTGTGGCCTTGGCAAGGTGGCGCCAAAGACCGTGGCCCAGCCCAGCTCACAGGCTCTGCTCCCACGTGGATGCTTGTGTGGCGCAGGAACTGTGACACAAGAGAGGAAGCCTGCGCCATCTCCAAGTGTCACTCTGAGCCAATCCAAGATGGAGGCGCCTCTGGAGGAAGGAGAAGGAGCTGGCCAGAGAGGTGGGGTGGGGTGGGGGGCTCCCGAAGGGCTTGGGGCTCTGCCCAGCCCGGCACAGGTGGCTGTGGCCTACTGGCCAGAAATTCCATCGGGCCTCACGGAGCAGGTGCTGGATCCTTTGTTTCTGGCACTGCTGGGATCTCAGGTTCCATCTTTCCAGGAGGCCCAGGGGCTGCTTTTCCTGCGGAGACTGCCTGGAAACCGAACCTGTCCCTCCTGTCCCAGCGGAACGGGAGCTGGCATCCCAGGGCCTCATCAATGTTAATGGTAGCAGGAGGACAGTCTTGCTCAGGAGGGGGTCTCTGCAGTGCCTTGCCTTATCTGCCCACCTCAGCGGTGTAATTTCAAGTGCTGGACAGAGGAGCCCCGGCCTGCCGTGCACCAGCCGGGCCCGGAGCGGAACCACAGCTGAGCACTTATCCCCCCTCCAGGGGACTCTTAGTCTTTGGTGTCTTTGCTATAAAGCAGTGCATCCTACTTGGGCATAATCTGAAAGTCCGAAAAGCGGGAAATAATCCCACAATCCAGAGATAGCCACTGTTAACATTTTGTCCTTTTAAATTGCAGAGCTTCAGAATGAGGGATCCTTATTTTATTCTATTAATTTATTTATTGTCTTTTTGCTTTTTAGGGCTGCACCCGCGGCATATGGAGGTTCCCAGGCCGCTGGCCTACACCACAGCCACAGCAATGCCAGATCCGAGCCGTGTCTGTGACCCACACCCCAGCTCACGGCAATGCAGGATCCTTAACCCACCGAGCGATGCCAGGGATCGAACCCGCGTCCTCATGAAGGCTAGTCAGGTTCGCCGACCGCTGAGCCCCAACGGGAACTCCAGAACAAGGGATCCTTGATCCCGTCCTCTCACTCTAGAAAACTGAGGCCCAGAGAGGGCTGAACTAAGGCCAACAAGCCCCAGGGTCTCCTGGCTGCAGGTCCACCCCGAGGGGCATTTGTGCAAACTGGGACAGCCAGGAACAGGGAGGGACTGGAAAATGGGAATGGGCCGTGGGAGGACTGGGGCTGTCTTCCCCGAGTGAGGATTGGCGGGGGGCGGGGGGCAGGACGCGAGCACCGCTCTTCACCGTCCAGACCCCTGTCTGGTCCCGATTGGCCCTGGGCCATGGGCCTTGTACCGCTGAGAACCACCTCACACTGGCACCTCCAGGCTTCCTCCTACGGAGCCTGGGTGCTGAGCCGCATCCCCCAGGCCCTTGGGACCTGCACTGCTCTGAGATCTGTGACCCTGATCTTTCTGCTGGTCAGGAGCATTTGTTTGCACACACTTCCCCCGGCCCCGCGTGGACGGGGCTCCTGGCAGAGACAGGCCTGAAGGTGGCAGGCTGGGTCCTCCCGAGAAGCGAAGGGCGGAGGGCAGTCAGCGTCCTCGACTTCCCACCTCTTTGTGGCTAAGACACATCACACCAGGCTCCTGGGATGAGTGTGTCCCTGTCACAGGACCCAGCACACGGTAACTCGAGTTCCCTCTTCCCATAGCCCATCTCTGTTTGCCGAGGGCCACCCCGGAGGATCCCAGGGCTCAAGAACACGCCACCTGCTCGGTTTTAGCAGTAGGTTGGAGATCCTCTGGTTTGCCTGGGGTCCGGTCTTTCATTTATTCAACACGTATTTGTCACATGTAGACCCTAAGCCAGGACCTGAGTTAAGCTGGGCGTGTGCAGAGCAGAGCGGTTAGGGGCCTGGAGGTGGTCAGGCAGCAGCGGGCCGGCTCTGTTCCTGGCGTGCAAGGACATACACAGAGTGGACGGGGGACGGGCTCAGGCTGGCGGGGTCCCCATGAGGAGGCGCCCCTTGCTAAACCCAGCAGGACCTGGGCCCAGCCTGTTCCCTGCACCCCTTTCAGCTCAGGGGCCGGCGGGGGGGGCACTCCCAGCTTCTTCTCCCGAAAGCCTGACCCTGTGCCCCGGGCTCCCCCTCTCTTCCGCTACCCCCACCCCCTCTGTGAAACAAGGACACTCTTCCCCGAAGACGATGGCGTCTCATGATGGAACCTGTGTTGGAGGCAGGGCTGGGCAAGCCTTTAGCAGTACCAGGGATCTCACCTCCTGGGGCCAGCCTGCCCCCTCACTGGTGAGACGCTGAGGGCGTGGCCTGGCCCAGGGCCTCAGGAAGCCCCAGGAGTGGTGCCCCCACTCAGTGGTGACGTCAGACCTCTCGGGGCCACGTCAGGGCCTCAGGTCACTCAGACTGACTCCCCCTGGGATGCTCAGCCCCAGCTCCTGCCACCCCGCCTCCCGGGTGGGCTCGCGGCTGGAGTCTGGCCAGCCTCACCTTCCCCTCTCGTCTGGCTTCTCCCCTGTGTTCCCCACCTCACGACCCCCGCGGATAAGAGGATCTCCTCCGAGTCACCGCCGTGTTTTTTAGGAGTGGGCGTGTGACGGGACTTAGACCTGAAGCTGGAACGTGGGCTTCAGGCCCTTCCCCAAGAGGCGTGGGGTCCGTGGGACTCAGAGCGGACCACCTGTGTGCCTGTCCCCTGCCTTCTCCGTGTCCATGCGGGAGCTCCCCCAGGCGCGGGTCGCCCTCTGCCTGGCCTGCCACCAGGGTGAGCGGCTGCTGCTGTGGCCTGGACCCATGGCACCCTGCTTCTCCTGGTGATTGCTGGGTGTTCCAGGTTAAATTGTCCTGCCTTCGTCGTGTGTCTGTAGTGCGAATATGGCCCTTTCCTGTGGCTTGGGCAGACCTTGCTTGAAGTGAGTAGAGCAGGGTGGGAGCTCTTAGATGGAGCCCCCAGTGGGGGGACCAGACGCCACCTTTTGCAGGGTCAGCTCCCAGACGTGGCATGCTTGCGACGCCAAGCCCAGCATCACTGAGCCCCATGGCCTTGGGCAAGTCCCCGCACCCCTCAGAGCTACGAGCACCCGTTCTGTGTCGATCCTGGGGCTGGTGGGACCAGCTGAGCAGTGAGGGCAGGTGGCAGGGGCCGCGGAGGGGAAAGGTGGGCAGAGAAGAGGCCAACGCGCCTTCTAACAGCCCCCGTGCGCCTGCCCGGGCGGGGGCTCGGGGCCGAGACTTCTCCGGGCCTCAGGGTTCACCATGTGCTTTTGTCATGCGTGTTTTCTCACAGCGGCTTGGCGAGGTGCGCTGTGGTGTTCGTATTGGCCTTCCTGGGGTGGTTGTGCCCAGGAGAGCGCTGCTGGGAGCGGGAGGGCTTCTCCTCCCTCCCAGCCACCAGCCACCAGCCGGGTCCACCTGCCCGAGTGAGTGCCTCATGGGAACAGGCGGCCCCGCACGGCTACAAGGTGACCCGGGAGTGAGCGCGGTGGCGTGCAGAACCGAGGCTTGTCCCCTACCAGCCGCTTCTGGAACAGATGCCCCACGACAGAGGCTGGGTGGACAGCGCCAGGGGCTCCGGTGGCAGTGGGCTCCCGTGTGGTGGGGAGTAGTTTAGTTAGCCGGGGACTCTGCCTGCTGGCCCCCTCTTGGCGCAGGCCTGGGTCTGGGGGAGCCCTGTGCCTTTTCCCTGGGTTGGTGATCATGAGTCCCCCCAGACCTTCCAACCCCAGTTCAATAAAATACGCCCTGGGCCCTTCTGGCAGCGAGCCAGTCTGCCACCTGCACTCCTGGTGGCACTGAACTGAAGGAAGGAAGTGGCCGTTTGCTGGCAGCTTGCGTCGGGTTCTGCTGCTCGCAAGTGCCCCACTTAACTCTTTCTGGGCCTTTTCCACACCTGTTACAAGGCTTCTTGGGAGCCGTCTGGTAGGGTTGTGAGAATTAAAAGTAAATTAAAGGAGTTCCCCTGTGGCTCGGATAGCTGAGGATGCAGCATCGTCACTGCTGCAGCTTGGGTTGCTGCTGTGGCACAGGTGCAGTCCCTGGCTTCAAAACTTCCTCATGCCACGGGCACGGCCAAAAAGAAAGAAATGAAATTTAGACAATTCCTGGACACCACTGTAAAGCAGGGTTCTCATGGTCTTGCTCTGGTTTCCTGAGAACAAGGGAGGGGGGCCCTAAGGTCTGGGCCTTGCAAAGGAGGAGCGAGAAGAGGTCCCCTCGCTGTGGGTTTTTTTAATTGGGAGTGTGTATTTATTCAGCT
Source organism: Phacochoerus africanus (assembly GCF_016906955.1). Taxonomy (NCBI): domain Eukaryota; kingdom Metazoa; phylum Chordata; class Mammalia; order Artiodactyla; family Suidae; genus Phacochoerus; species Phacochoerus africanus. The sequence continues at coordinate 123,647,778 of NC_062552.1, forward strand.
TTAGAAAGTGTCCATGTCTATACTGAATGTATTTATATGTTATTTATAATCAGAAAAACCAATTTTTAAAAAGAGAAAAGTTGGGAGTTCCCATTGCAGCTCAGCAGAAACGAATCCTACTAGTATCCTTGAGGATACAGGTTCGATCTCTGGCCTCGCTCAGTGGGTCAAAGATCTTATGTTGCCATGAGCTGTGGTATAGGTCGCAGATGCGGCTTGGATCTGGCATTGCTATAGCTGTGGTGTAGTTCAGTGGCTGTGGCTCTGATTCGACCCCTAGCCTGGGAACTTCCATATGCCATGGGTACGGCCTTTAAAAAAAAAAAAAAAAGTTCTCATCGTGACTCAGCAGTTAACAAACCTGACTTGTGTCCATGTGGACGCAAGTTCGATCCTTGGCCTCGCTCAGTGGGTTAAGGATCTGGTGTGGCTGTGGCTGCGGTGTAGGCCAGCAGCTACAACTCTAGTTCAACCCCTAGCCTAGGAACTTCCATGTGCCATGGGTGCAGCCTTAAAAAAAAAAAAAAGACCAAAAAAAGTGCAAAATTATCGTATGTTAAATAGAGCCCAAAAAGCATGTTTAGATACAGGGAAAGAAATCTAATATTTCTTTCACACTTACTGTGTGGCAGGCAGGCCCCCCGATATTGACGTGGTCACCTCTCAAAAGGATGCAGGCATCTCCCCGGTGCCCGGCCCCGAGAACAGCAGCGGGCGTTGAGCACGCAGGGTCCAGCAGGCCGGAGGGGAGTTTTCCCTCGGTGTGGGGCCCTGCTCCCATCAAGCAGCTGGCTCCCTGCCCGCCCTCTGGACCCCCTTCTTCCCCCACTGAAGCCTCCACCCGGCGCCAGGAAGTGGCAGAGTGAGGCTCCCTGAAAACTTGACCAAAGCCCCTCCTGGGGCCCTGGGCCGGGTGCTGCCAGACGTAGAAGCTCACTTGTGTGGCGGCGGGGCTGTCAGGCGTAGAGGATGAGAGCCAGGTTGTCATACCCAGTGGGGGGCAGTGGGTTCGGACTCCGTGTAGGAAAGACCCCTCTGCCGTGGCTGGGGGGGGTGCTCGAACGCCCGCCCTGGAGGCACCGAGGCTCCCTGTGCGGGGAGGGAGGAGGCTGCCCTAGAATCAGCTGTCCCGGGCGGCTTGGAGCTTCTGTTGCTCGCTGGCTCATCCTGCCCCTGCTCAGGGAACAGCTGCAAGTCCTTCAGCTGCTTGAGCACCTGGTGGGAGAGGTCCTCTGCCCAGCGTGGCTCTTGTCATGGGCTGAGCCCTGCAGGCACCTCGTCCCGGGAGGGGCCCACGCCCCTTCCCCACCTGGGCAGCCAGACAGGGGACCAGCTTGCCCCAGTCCCTGCCTGTCGCGGTGACTCTCTACAGTTGCCCAGGGACACCTGAGCTGGCAAAGAGAAGGAGCCATCTGCCCTTTCTCAGATTGGAGAAAAGCCTGGTTTTCTGGTGCGTGTAACCCAGCACCAGCCCCCGTCTGAACACAAGGCACACACAGCAGACCTCGCCTGCTCTGGGCCCTGCCTTCAGGGTCAAGGGCAAGAACGTGGCCCGGAAGGCTCCCCAGCTGCTTTGTCAGTGACGGTCTCGGCCACCTCAGCCCCCACCGCCCCCCTCCCAGTCTGCACCTCCCGACTCCTAGATGCAGGTTGGGGGCGGGGCCCATCGCAGTGAGGCGCCCGGGCTGTGGCAGGACAGGCCAGGGGCCAAAACCCTGTCTCCGACCCTGACCCGCTGTAAGGGCCGTTCCTTTGCTCAAAAGGCAGAGTGACGTGGATCTACTGGTTTCCATAATCCCACGCCTTAGTTGGAAGAGCTGTGTGGGATGTGGGGGCCAGATGTCAGAGGACGGAGGGGACAGTGACAAGAGGCAAGTGGCAGCAGCGAATGGAGTTTGAGGGGGAGGAGGGAGGGTCGATACCAGAAGGGAAGACCTTGAGCTTGTGAAAAACGGGATCCTGGAGTTCCCTGGTGGCATAGCAGGTGAAGGATCCAGCACTGTCATGCTCTGGCTCAGGTTGCTGCTAAGGCACAGGTTCGATCCCTAGCCCTGAACTTCCACATGCCGTGGATGCAGCCAAAAAGAGAGCCCTTTATTGGCTCCGAGGGATGAACCAGAAGAAAGGGAGACGGAACGAGTGAGAGAATGCGATGGGGACCGGGGGTTGCCAGGGGGGTGAACCTGCTGCTGAAATCACTCTGTGGCACCAGGAGGGGGAGACAGGCAGCCCCCAGGTTTGTCTCTCCGAGCCTTTCTTCTCTGTTAACTGCAGTGCTTTTCTGCTTCTCTGCCCCACAGGCCCCTCCAGCCAGCGTCAGGTGCAGAATGGCCCCTCTCCCGATGAGATGGACATCCAGAGAAGGTAACCCCCGCCCAGCAGGGGCCAGCCTGGGAGACGCACCTGCAGCTGGGGCCAGGACGCCCGGAGACACTGGGGGGTGGGGGGGCGGACAGGCCTGACCAGAAGGGGGAGGGAGCACGTTCATCGCCGCTTGGCCAGAGTGACAGTGACAGTGTGGCCTCACAGAGAGAGCCACACAGCCTCTGCAACCCTCGCCCTTAGCCTGGCAGTGTCCTGATGTCCGCTTACTGAACACGAGCCTCCCAGGTGCACTAGGCGGTAGTCATCGTAGGGTTCATTAACAAGGCCAAGGCTACACTGCTGGGGATGGGCAGACTCGACCCGCCACACCTGTCTGACGAGGCCCGTGGCCTTGGCTCCGTCCTGTGCCCTGTCCGAAGGCCTTGTGAGCCCTGGTTCTGCCACCTTCTCATGGGACGCTTTGGGCAGGTGCCACAGCCTCTTGGGAGGATGCTGGTCCTCTGCCCAGTCACCTCGCAGCTGAGGTTAAAGCAGCCAAGGCCATGGGGGCACTCTGAGCTGCAGCTGCTCATGGACAGCTGGGCCAGGGCTGTGCTGTGGTCCTCGTCGGGCGGTCCTGAGGAGGAGGCAGCTCCCGTGGGATTTGAGCCCTAGGGTAACCCCCCCAACACCCCATCCGGCCTCCTCCAAGGAACATCTGAAGCGTTCGGCCTGGGAGGAAGGGCCAGTACTGTTCTCCCGAAGTTACAGCAGAGGCAGTGGTGGCCCGGGAGGGCACAGCCTCCCCAGGTCACATTGGCAGGGAAGGCAAGGCCAGGGCTTGAACCTGGTCTGAGTCGCCTGGGGGCTTGGAGTCCCAGCTCTGGGAGCTGTGCCAGGGGGCGGGGGCGGGGGGCGCGGGGGGCCACAGGCCTGGTGCCGGCCATCCTGACCCGGTTTTCAGAGGAAGATGCGACCCGGGGCCCTGGGCCGGGACCCGGGGGGGCCGGTTCCACCCCTCCCCTGGCTGTGAGGCTCTCAGGGCGTTCCTCTCTCCAGCCTCCCCTGCTCTGAGGAGCAAAAGCATGGCGAAAGGTCTCTGAGGGCCTTGTGGCCCCAGCAGTGTCCTTTGTCAGCTTGGGCAAGTCACTGCCCTCAGCCTCCGTTTGCTGTTTGAAGGTCCCCGTGTGGGTCCTGGCTCTGCCCGGCTCAGGCGAAGCTGGCCGTGTGGCTCCTGGACCTCGCCTGCTCCCAGGGAGCCTCCTCTGAGTCCGCTGGTCTGCCGTCCGTGTACGGGGCTCTCACCCACTTCATTTACCCTCACGTAGCCCTCGGGTCATCCCTACAGGTGACAGCGTGTTTCTCACACGAGCCAGCTCGAGCTCAGAGAATGGAAGTGACTTGCCAGAAGTAGGGCCGGCAGCCTCGTCTGGCCCCAGCTCAGCCCCTGCCGGTCCTGGGCTGCCTCCACCCAGAGAGGGGTGCGTGGGTCCTAACAGACCCTGCAGCTACTCTCAGAACTGGTTGGACGCCAACCACGGAAACGATCCGAGCCCACCACCCAAGTCCAAGGGTAGAGGTCGCTGCCTGCAAGAGGGCAGCAGTTCCGTGTGGTCTGCGGTCAGCTATCCACAGGCCAAGTGACCCCTGGAGGTCAGTCTGGGAACCGCAGGGGTCAAACCACGGAGCAGGCATCCTGCTCCCCTGCCAGTCACCACGGAGGGAGGCCCAGAGGAGAGGGGGCATGGCATCAGACAGTGGGTAGTGACTCCAACCCAGGGCCCTTCCTGTTTTCTCACACACAGTATCACACGTTTGTAGCTGATTTTTAAGTATCTTCAGAGGGTGTCTTCTTGCCAAGGGTTTCTAAGCATGTGGATGCTGGACAGGTCGGAGCTGGGGTAATGTCTCGCCAATTTGGATGGAGAAGCCAGTGCACGTGCTGCTGGGAGCTTTTCAGACATCTGTAGGATCAAAGGGTCTTTGGGGTTATCGTTTTAGGTATCAGGCATAAGCCTTTCAAGAACCTCATGAAACAGGTGTTGTTATGCTTGTTTCACAGAGAAGAGTCTCAGGCTTAGGAACAGAAAATGAACAGCTGTGATCACAAAGCCCTGAGTCCCAGCACAGGAACCAGGAAGCTCTCTACCTCTGAAGGGTCCTGGTCCTGCAGGAATCCCCGACCCCGACATTTCTCCAAGGTGGAAGCAGCTTGTCCCACACAAGAACGGGCTGAGCGGCTGCTGCGTGCCCACGCGGCGCCAGCACCAGCGCCGCCCCACCTCGCTGTGCACAGCCCCGCACTCACCCCTTCCTGCCTCCCTACAGAGGCAGGGCCCGCAGCCAGGCCCCACGCCCCCTTAGCAGGTCCAAGGCTGGCTGTCAGCAGCTGGGGCCTTGTCCCGTCCCCGTCTCTAGACTCCTCGAGCCCCTCCTGCCCCCGCATCTCAGCCCCAGAGGCTGTGGTGCCAGGTCCCCACTGGCCCAGCCTTTAGAGCAACCCGGAGGTTAGCTCCGGGCTCTGCGGAGCTGCCTTCCAAGCAGCCATCTGCACGGAGGCGGGCCTGCCGCTGGCTCGGCAGCGACAAAGGGTGCAGCGGGGCAGCCTTGGCGTCTGCTTCTCTGGTAGCCAACGACGCTTGAAGGTTGTGCCAGGAACCTCGCCGGGTGCCATAAGAACCAGCCGTCCTGAGGTCAAGTCTGCCGAGGCCTTGGGTCCCAACAGCCAGGTGGGCTTGTCCAGCCTCGGGGAGAGCTTGGTCACTCGGTCACACGGTCACCTGAGCCTTCCTGAGGGCTCCCTGCCCGGGCATCTGGACAGCAGGCCTGGAACCTGTCACGCTCCACCTCTGTCAAGTGGGGCTGCAACTCCTGCAGCCAGAACCCGGGTGGGACAAGGCGAGCTCACTGCCGGGCCCGGGCCTGGCGCCAGCGACACCCGGCTGCGGCCGTGTTGTTCTCGCTCCGAGCAGTCAGGCCCACTCTGCTCCGATTGCTTTTCAGACAAGTGATGGAGCAGCAGCAGCAGCGCCAGGAGTCTCTGGAGAGAAGGGCCTCAGGCACAGGTGAGAGCCCCTCGGGCCCGCTCCCCATACCGCGCCCAGCTGGCAGCCCTGTCACTTAGGTGGTGCCCAGGGACACACTGGGAACTTGGTGACACGCTGCAGGTTGTACAGGCCTCGAAGTTTGACAGCCACATCCAGTGGACATGGGGAACAAAGAAACAGAGCAGAGGGTGTGGGGATCCCTCACCCTGGTCCAGCCACCACCCCCCCCTCCACCGTTCCCCGAGTGACCATGTCTCAGGTGGTGGCCTAGGCAGATGCAGCCCCTGCCCAGCGAGCTCACTGTCCAGTCACGGGGATCGACATCGTGGGGCACGTGCGGTGACCAAGTCAGTGTGGGGGTAGAGGCTCAGGGGTCAGGGGTCAGGGGTCGGGGGAGACTGCGGGGGAGGCGTGGCTTCAGTCCTGCACGGGAACTGCTCGGCACAGCAGAGCAGAAGGGAGTTTGGAAAACGGTCACGTTGATTTAAGTCCAGGGCTTTCCAAGTCACACAGGCCTTTCATATCCTCTGTCTCCCCTGCCCCCCACCCCGCCCCCGGCCTCTCAGCCCCCGAGAGTGAGCGGGGAATGCTCTCCTTGCTCTGCCCGCCAGGATGCTGGCTGGCGCCACCTCCTCTCAGCTCGCTACTGCAGGCACACCGGCGCGCCTGCTCCCCCCCTGCTCCCACTCTGCCACCGCTACGCTTTCCTAAAGCAGGCCTGACCCTGTCCTCAGGTCAGCCCTTCCCTGTCCCTCGAGAAAACCCAGTGTGCAGGCCTGGTCCCCGCAGACCTGCTGCCCTGCCCACGGCGCTGCTCCTGCTCCTCCCTCACGCCCACCAGACTGAACTCCTGTGCTCAGGCCTGGCCACCCGTTGTTCCCTCCCTCAGGAAGCCTTCCATGGACCTCCAGCCAGGTTGGAGCCCCTCTCCATAGGCCAGGGTGGCATTTGTCACCCTGCCGGTTACAGGTGTGCAGTCAATCTGTGTGATCAGCTCATGCTTCCTCCAGGCCACGAGCAGAGGCACAGGCAGCGTGGATGGTGGGCAGGGGACAGGAGGCTGCCCACATGCAGCATGGCTCCTGGACACACGCCCCAGTTTGCCCTGCGGCCCACGGCTACCTGCCAACCGCCTGACCCAGAGGCCAAGGGTCAGTCCCCATTGCCTCTCAGGGACTCATGTCTGCCAGTGCCTAGGAGGGTGCTGGGTGCCAAGAGGGAAGAAAATGCCCTTGTGCTCCAGGGAGCTTCCTCTCCCGCCGGAAGGCCACACTTGAGCAAGAGAGTTCGCTGAGCTCAAGGGACGCTAAGCGAGGGTGCGACACTGGGGGTCCAGCCCTGCCCCAGAATGTATGGAGGGACTGGACAGGGGCTTCTTGGAAGAAGCAGCCTTGAGCTGCTCCTCGTCCCTGGGAGGAGCAGGCCACCCTCTGTCCCTGCGCCCAGGCAGGCTCCAGCCGGGGGCTGGGGACTGACCGAGCCCACCGTTGTCTTCCAGGACCCCTCCTGCCACCGGGACACCCCTCCTCCGCAGCCAGCGCCCCCCTCTCCTGTAGCGGGCCTCCACCGCCACCCCCACCCCCCGTCCCACCTCCGCCCACGGGGGCCACACCGCCTCCCCCACCCCCACTGCCAGCTGGAGGCGCGCAGGGCACCAGCCACGACGAGAGCTCCGTGTCGGGCCTGGCCGCCGCCCTGGCTGGGGCCAAGCTGAGAAGAGTCCCGCGGGTAAGCGGCCCCGGCAGGTGGCGGGGGGTGTGGGCGGGGGGGGCAAAGTGCCACGCTCCCCATCCAGACGGCACGTCCCAATCCTCGGTCACAGTCACTCGAGGACGCTGGGCCGCCCTGCATCTGGAGCAGTGAGCGCACGAGGTGCTGCTCCCCCCTCGCAAGTGGGGGCAGGTGACAGCACCTCGCAGTTGAGGAAACTGAGGCACAGTCTAAACGACCCGTCCAAGGCTCGCAGGGCCTCCCTTGCGGGATCTGAACACAGGCCCTGGGTCTCCTGAGTTCAAATCCACAGCCTTCAGCTCCCTCGGGCGGGCCCACCTGTCCTGGAAGGCGGTGCTTCTGGGAGAAAGCTGTGCGTGTGGCCACAGGTCTCAGATCACCCCTGGGGCAGAACTGGCCCTCCTCCCCCTCATGTCACGGTCACCTTGGCGAGAGTGCTGACCACGCACCTGGGGGGTGTCTGTGAACTCTGGGCCTCGGTCCCAGCCGCTCCCTGGACTCTGGTTTTGTCACCAGCAGGGGAGTGGGGGGAGTGGGAGGAGGTGGGACTAGGCCCCCCAGCCTCTCCCAGCCCTGCTGTCATAGGGCTCCCACGTCCCCACTCCCACGTGGCCCTGTCCCCGCCTCGAGCACTGTCCTGCCGGGGACCTCAGACTGAAATGCCGTACCCTCTGCCCTCAGCCAGAAGATGCGCCCGGAGGCTCCAGTCCCAGCGGGACCTCAAAGTCTGACGCCAACCGGGCGAGCAGTGGGGGTGGAGGAGGAGGCCTCATGGAAGAAATGAACAAACTGCTGGCCAAGAGGTGAGGGTTCAGGCCGCCCCAGACTCAGCACCTGTTCCTCACGACAGCGAAAACACGCTGGCCGGTTCCCAGGCCCGTGGCTTGCTGGACGCCAGAGGGCCTCGCTCGTCAGAATGCGCCTTGTCCAGAAAAAGCAGCCAGAGGGGCCTTGCTCCACCAGTGACCCCTCCTGCCTTCTCTCAGGCTCCAGGCTCTTCCCGCTGCCACCCACCCGGGCAGAAGCCCTCTGTGCCTGGTGGTCATAAAACCCACACGGCCCTGCAAGGACAGTGGGAAACAGGCCCCTGGAGCCGGTCACGGCCAGGGCTGGCCCAGGGCCTCCCTGCACACAGCGGGGACGGCACGGAGGGGAGCCTGCCTGGAGGAGATGGAGCGGCAAGGCGGGCCCACAGCGCAGGCCGACATCTGCGAGCCTCAGCAGGGCCTGAGCTTCGAGGCGCCCAGGCAGGGCAGACTCGTGGGCGGTTGGCAGACAGCGACTGGAGGCGTGCAGGGTGACGGTGGCTGCACAGGGATCCCAGGGGAGCCAGAGGGCTTCACAGAGGAGGTGCTGCGGGCTGAGGCAGGAGGAGATAGTGCTGCTCCCAGGAGGTGGGGCGGCTGAGATGCCCCCAGGGCACAGGACAGAGCTGGAAGAAAGAGCCTCGGGCTCCCATGGGGGTTCCATCCCAGAGGGGCCTCGGGCAAAAATAGGAGGGGTTTCTGAAGAGAAAATATTCACACTCCCCTAAGTCCAGTGGCACTGTGTTCACAATAACAGCTTGGCCTCCACGGTCTAGAACAAAAGCGGAGGAGGTTTCTGAGAGCAGGAAACGGCTGGTGTGTCAGGAGCCAGTGAGGCGCCAGATGCAGGTGGCAGAGCAAGACCCACCAGGAACAAATGCCCTGCACGCCTGGCAAGCTCGGTCCTGCTGCTCTTGGAATCCACCTCTGTGCGGGACGCTGGGTGGGGCCGGCAGGGAGCTGCCCTCACAGGCTGTTTCTTGGAACGAAGGTCCTACTGGCGTTCCAGCCCCCTCTGTCCGAGGACCAGAGCTGAGTGCTCCCAGGGACTGGAATGGCCTGCTCTGTTGTATGTTTTTATTTTTATGTTTTATTCCAGTCGATTTACAATGTTCCGTCAGTTTCTGCGGTACCGCAATGTGGCCCTTTCTCAGATCTCCTCTTCCCTGTCGTGTTCTGTCACAAGGGCTTGCGTAGAGTTCCCTGTGCTGGACAGCAGGACCTCACTGCTCATCCACCCTAAATGAAATAGTTTGCATCTACCAACCCCAAACTCCCCGTCCCTCCCACTCCCTCCCCCTCCCCCTTGGCAGTCACAAGTCTGTTCTGTCCGTGAGTCTGTCTGTTTCTGTTCTGTAGGTAGGTTCATTTGTGCCTCTTTTCTTTTTTTTTTTTTAAGGGCCGCACCTGTGGCATGTGGACGTTTCAGACTAGGGGTTGAATCGGAGCTACAGCTGCCAGCCTACCCCACAGCCACAACAACGGGGGATCCGAGCCATTTCTGCAACCTACACCACAGCTCATAGCAACACTGGATCCTTAACACACTGAGCAAGGCCAGGGATCGAACCCGCTTTCTCATGGATGCTAGTCGAGTTGTTTCCACTGCACCAACATGGGAACTCCATTTGTGCCTTGTTTTAGATTCCGCGTATAAGTGATATCATGTGGTGTTTAGCTTTCTCTTTCTGACTCCCCTTACTTAGCATGAGAGTCTCTAACGGAAACGGCATTATCTTGTTCCTTTTTATGGCCGAGTATGCCGTTGTATGTATGTACCACATCTTAATCCATTTATCTTCGGATGGATGGACATTTAGGTTGTTTCCATGTCATGGCTCTTGTGAATAACGCTGCAGTGAACATAAGGGTGCATGTATCTTTTTGAATGAAAGCTTTGTCCGGATGGTTGCCCAGGAGGGGAACTGCTGGATCACATGGTGGTTCTATATTTCGTTGTCTGAGGAACCTCCATACGGTTGTCCACAGTGGTTATACCAATTCTGTGGTCTGTCTTTAAAAGATCGAACACTGGCTCTGGGTGGGAACCGAATGTCCCGGGCAGTGGCAGGCCATGGCGACAGATGGTGCTTGTGCTGAAGGCAGGGCACTGCCAATTGGAAGCAAAGTGCAGAGATAGACCGAGGGGCGAGCTGCTGCGAGAAAAGGGTTGGGCCCGAGTCTGGGCTTCGAGGAGGAGCCGCAGGTGGCTAGACCTGTCCTGGGGTAAGCAGACCGAAGAAGGAGGCCCACGGTCCTTGGCCACAGGCCAGCTTCCCCCTTGATGGGCCACTCACCTCCTGAGGCCAAGACTTTCATGTTCTGGTGGCTTCACAGAGCTGAAGACCCCCAGGGCCATGTCATTGGAGAATAAGAAGGGCCTGACCTGTGTAGACGTGGGCCTTAGCCAGAGGGAGGCAACCCTGAGGCCTCAAAAGGGGAGCGAGTTTTCACCCTGTGAGGAGAGAGCCCATCCCTGCGGGCAGGTGTGCAACAGGACCGGGGGCGTCTCTTGGAATCTCTCCTTTCTGGGCCGTCCAGGCCCTCCGTGGTGCCCAGGTCAGGGAGGGCGTGGCTGCCGCTCCCAGGTAGAGGGATCTTTCAGGTAATAGAAAAAGGCCTCGTGCTCCCTCCCCCAAGCCGGCGGGTCACTTCCCCGAGCCCAGGCCTCTGGGGACATGGACAGGGGACAGAGCAACTCTCGGCCCCTCAGGTGCTGCAGACAGAGACAGGAATGCCCCCAAACCCCCACCTCTCTGCCCAGACCAGTTCTGTGTCCAGGGTCCGAGGACGAGACAGAAGGCTGGACACTCACCCGGGTATCACCACGGGCCAGCTGGATGCTTGGACAAGTTGCCTCCTTCACCCAAAACGGGTCGGGCCGCCCCAGGGATCCTCCGAGCACCGAGCCGTGTCCGCACAGAGGGAGCGGCCGAGCCCGCGAGCAGAGTTTCGGGAGCTGACTGTGTCTTCCCCCCTCGTGCTAGGAGGAGAGCAGCCTCCCAGACAGACAAGCCGGCGGATAAGAAGGAAGACGAAAGCCAAACGGTAAGCACGCCCCGCCGCCAGCGCCCAGCTTCCCCACCGGCGTGCACCCGGTCTGTGCATGTGACGGGATGTCGCCGTTTGGGGGGACTGGCTTGTGGGCGCTCGTGTCCGTCCCCCTGCAGGGCGGCAGGCCCCCCCTCACCGAGCACCTAGCGACGCTGCTCTGCCTTGGTGCTCGCAGCCCCGCAGGGCGTAAGGCTGGAGGCGGAGAAGCAGGATCGGCCCAGGGGTGCCTTTGGGGAAGGGCGTGGGGGCCCAGGGATGGTCTGCTCCAGGACCAGGCGCCGTCCATCCCCAGCTCCCTCTGTTCTTGGAAACTCCGCCTGAGTCCGTGGATTCCAGCAGGGGCTGCGGGTGTGCTGGGCGGGGGAGGCCCGGACCCCAGGCCTCGTCCTCGGCCAGATGGCGGAGCACAGACTCCAAGACTCCACCCCCACTAGGGCAGCTTTTTCTTTTCCTCTGTGTGAAGTTTCCCTCTAAACACGGGCTCCCCCTGAAACAGCTAAGTTTAGACCGCAGGTATAAATGGCAGGTCGCATCTCAGTGGCAGAAGAAATACGGCCACCAGACAGCAGGGTACACGCGCTGCCTTACCTCACTTCAGCAGGCTGCAGCTCCCCCAGTGTGACCCCGGGCCCCCCTGTAGCAGCTTTGCCTTCCTCTGCTCCCCAGGCCCCGGAAGAGGGGGTTTCAAATCCCAGGGACCCAGGAGAAACCCTTCAACCCCAAAGGCAGGGTTCTCTCTCCAGCCCCCACTCTTTCCTTTGGTGAGAGGCTTCGGGTCACTGCCTTGGTCGCACACACAGTCAGGAGGCCCCTGCCCACCAGGCAGCAGCCCAGCCCGGCGCAGGCCGAGGAGCGTTCCAGCGCCACGTGGGTGGCGACACTGGAGGGTGGCTTTTCTGGTTTATGCTCTTCAGTATTTTCCAGATCCTCTTCATCGAACATGTACTAGGTTTATAATTAATGGGAAACAAGCATTATTTAAAGAAGAAAAGCACCCCAAACGTGGAGTCAGATGGCCTGGGTGGGGATCGCGTCTCCACTTGCTGGCCACGGGCCACTTATGTCGCACTCAGAGGCCAGTTACTTGGCATGGAGAACACGACCCCCAGGCACCGGCCCAGCAGCTGCAGGACAGGCAGAGGCCGGAGGGCACGCGGTGCCAGTGTGCCAGGAAGGGTGGGCTCTTCCCGCTTGTGGCTGAGAGGTAACTTCCTTTAGGCAGGGAGGGTTCTTGGTAATTACTTTTCAAAGAATAGGATGACACTGAGAGCAGTTTTCTGATTTTTCAGTTACTCTAATTTTGCCCATAATGACTTCCATCCTTGCCTGTTTTGGGGGGCTGGTCCCCATGCACAGGGCTGATTGACATTATTTCACTTATTCAGCTCTGTCTTTAAACACGAGGCCTCGGGAGACTCACTCCGAGTCCCACAGTCTAGCGCCTTCCTTTGCCCCAGGACTAGCGACCCCCTCCACCCCAGCTCACTCATTCACCCCACAGATGCCTGGGGGAGGCGTCCTGATAGGTGCCAGTCTGCTCGTAGCATGGGGGCCCATGGTGAGCGGTCGTGCTGGCTGTCACAGGCTCCATGGGACAGGGCGGCTACTGGACAGCCTCCCACTCTGAGCACTGAGCCCCGAGTCCTGGCCCTGGAGGTGGCCCGACCCCAAGCCTCAGATGGACCAAATGGGAAGCTAGCTGACAAAGAGTGTGACGTGGGCAGTGACAGAAGGCAGTTCTTGGTTTTGGTTGGAATTATGCTAGTTCAGTCTCATCAGGTGGGCTGGTTCTCCCTGGTCAGAAGCTCCGTGCCGCAGTTGTATGGGTTTGCCTAATAAAAATGAAGGAGTTATCACTTAATAAATGCTGTTTTCTTAATAGCATAAAGTCATTCCAAAATACGCGTGATAAACGCCAGCTTGTGTGACTCCCCAGTTCCTCACCTCCGTTACGAATGGCACTGCAGACACGTCTGCACCAGTGTCACGGAGCCCCACCGTGACCCAGGCGCCGGGGATCCGGGTGGGTAGGACACGCCTCTGTCCTGGAGGGAGGACACAACAAGCCGCCTGTGGACGAGGACAGAACCGAGGGCAGAGTCGGAGGGGCTGCAGGGCCCAGGAGTGGAAGGAGGGCTCCCAGGAGAGGCGGTGTCTGCCCCCAGCTTGGAGAGAGGAGCAGACCGTGCAGGGCAGAGGCACCGACAGCGGCCGTGCCCCGGGGACAGTGGGGCACACGGAGCAGCCGGAGGCTCGGGGTTCCGCCTGGCCCACCAGTCAGGCCTGCCCCCGCCAAGCACCTCGGTGACTTTGGGGCCTTAGCAGAGGGCTAGTGAGGACAGACCTCAGTGTTGGAACTCATCTTTCAGCAGCGTCCATGAACTTGGGGCTGGTGGGTTAAAGATTACCTTTAGGGAGCTCCCTGGTGGCCAGCAGGTTGAAGATCCGGCATTCTCACTGCTTCAGCTCAAGTCACTGCTGTGGCTCAGGTTCGCTCCCTAGCCCAGGAACTTCCACGTGCCACAGATGCAACAGAAAGATAACCTTTAGCACATCCTAAATTCTTAGCACTTCTTCCCCTCCTGTGAAGGGGAAGTGAAGTATGCCTGGGTCTTCCGCAGCCAGGCCTCGAGGGCTCTGTGCCCATGGCCAGCCGTGTCCCCTCTGTGTGAGCCAGAACCTGGCTGCCGGAGCCCTAGTCATGCAGCCAGTCCCCCCCTGCACAGTTAACCCCTCTCTGGTCCTCGCAGCCACCAGAGGCGGCGTGAGGGGGCAGGGGGGTCCATCAGGTGGACCCCACCTGGCTCCTCCCAGGGCTGCGGAAGGGCCCCTGGTATACACGGAGCGGAAGCCCCTCGTGAAGGACAGCGAGCGTTGGCACAGCCCGGAGCTCCGGCCACACCCGCTGTGCCAGGGAGAAGCTGGCCAGGCAGGGCCTTCAGCACACTCGGTAATGGCAAGAAAGCCTGCCTGCAGACGTGTCCCCTGCCTTCCGGGGCTAGCCCAGCTCCTCGCCACCACCTCCAGTCTTCATTATTAATCATAGTTGTTGTTCCACTGATTATAAAATAAGAGACTGGAGTTCCCGTCGTGGCGCAGTGGTTAACGAATCCGACGAGGAACCATGAGGTTGCGGGTTCGGTCCCTGCCCTTGCTCAGTGGGTTAACGATCCACGTTGCCGTGAGCTGGGGTGTAGGTTGCAGACACGACTCGGATCCCGAGGTGCTGTGGCTCTGGCGTAGGCCGGCGGCTACAGCTCCGATTCGACCCGTAGCCTGAGACCCTCCATATGCCGAGGGAGTGGCCCAAAGAAATAGCAAAAAAAGACAAAAAAAATAAATAAATAAAATAAAATAAGAGACGTTTGTTAGAGGACTTGGAAAACAGGTTTTCTAGCTGACCTGGCCCGAAGGTCCCCTGCCCGGCTAAGCCGGCTGACTGCAGAGTCTCTGTCTTCTGTTTCAGGAAGAGCCGAGCCCCTCCCCATCTCCAGGGGCCCGAGCAGCCAGCCAGCCCCCCAACTCCTCAGGTAAGCGGCGCCACCCTGCCTGCAGCAGGCGCAGGGCTTAAAGCCCGAGGGGCTCTTACAGGAAGGCCACTGATCCCACTGCCTCAGTTTATGGAGCAGCAGAGAGGACCAGAGAGGCAGTGCTGGGGGGGGGGGGGGGCTCCTGCCATCTTCCTGGGAAGCCCCTGCCCCCTCAAGTTGGGTGGGCGTCCGCCTCGGCCTCTGCACTGAGCCAGAGCTGGAGCAGGGATGCCCTGCCCGGGAGAGTGCCTGGGGCTCAGGAGATGGGAAGTGTCGCATCCCTGCCCCCAGCGGAAGGCCAGCTGGGGTTGATATTAGGGTGACCACCAGTGAATCGCACTCATGGGAGTCAGCCGCACAGCCACACAGCCTGCTTGCAGACCCCTGGTCTGAGCTCTGGGAGGTGGGCTGTGATCAGTAGAGTGCCTGAGGCGCTGTCAGGGGAGGATGCCACTGAGGTTGGTCTCTCAGTCATTCAGCAAACATTTGTTCAGTGTCTGCTCTGAGCCAGGCCTGGGCTCCTGAGCCCATGGCGGGTGGGGGGCAGACAGACAGGAAAAGGCTGCCGCACCCCAGCCGGTGGAGGGGAGGCCCTTGCCAGGCACTGGCTGTCTCCCTGGGGCACGGCTCCACCCCTGCTCGGGCCGTGCGGCCTGATGCTCTGTTGGCACGTCTGCCTTCCTTGCAAGGCCATGGTCCTCGGCCTCTCCCTGTCAGGCGGCTCCACCACAATTCTTGGTGAATGACTGCAGGGACGCCCCCCACATCCCAGTGGACGGGTTACCTTCCCAGAGTGGGAGGGCGAGATTCTGTGCGGTTGAGTGGTTTGCCCAAGGCCACATGCCAGGAGCTCAGATGTGGTCCCAGCTCTCGGACCCGCCCTGCAGCCTGGGTCTGAGACCTGCCCCGGACCCGTGGTCGGCCTGCAGAGTCTCAGGCTCAGCTCAGGGTGGCTGGTCCCCGCTGCCCGGGACTTTCCTTTCTGCCTCTGCCCATCCTGCAGAGCCAGTGAATTCAGCTCAGTTCAGCACGTCTCTTGACGTAAAATGAAGTGTGTTCATCTCACTTGAAAAGGGGAGACAGAGCAGCTTCCAAGGCTAGGACGGAAAAGAGCCAGCTGCAGTGCGGGGGGCACAAAGGAGTCGGGACGGGGGTGCCTGTGGGGTCTTGGGGGCTTGGGCCCCGAAAGCAGAAGTGGACCTGGACTGCCCTGAGCGCGTCCCGGCGAGGGGCTTCCTGTGCCCTGCCCCGCCCACCTCTGGAGTGGCAGGTCACCAGAGTCACAGTCGAGAGGCCCCCTGACCAGTTGGCTCACACTCCAAGGGACAACCCACCCGTGGTGAGAGGACTTGCAGCCAGGGCGCAAGTCTAGGTCAAGCAGGTCGAGGGAACGGGAGCTCGCGTCTTGAGTGGGGCAGCCTCGGGGTGACAGCAGGGCCGTGCACACCCCGTGAAGGCCGCCAGCCAGGGGACTGGGGCGAGGGGCCAGGCCCTGCGCGCCCGCCCAGCTCTGAGGCTTCGCCCGTGCCCCGACCCGACAGAGGCTGGCCGGAAGCCCTGGGAGCGGAGCAGCTCGGCCGAGAAGCCCGTGTCCTCCTTGCTGTCCAGGTGAGCTGCCCCGGGGAGGCCGCGCCGCGCGTCGCTGGGCCCGGGCGGGCGACGGCGCCGACTCACGTGTCTGTTCCATTCCGTTGCGTAGAACCCCGTCCGTGGCAAAGAGCCCCGAAGCTAAGAGCCCCCTTCAGTCGCAGCCTCACTCTAGGTACCGAACCGCCCGTCTCCGGGGCCTCCTTTGTCCCCCACCCATGACTAACACCCGCGGGCCTGCCCGCGTCCTGGCGTCTAACAGTTTGCTCTGGGAAGGGGCGGTCTGTGCCTCCTTCAGACCCGGGAGAGGGGCCGGAGCCGGAGCCCCGGGGTGGGGCGGCGGAGCGGGGCTCGATCCCAGCCCGGGCCTGGCGGGTCGTGCCTCCAGGTAAGGAGGTCCTGCGGATGCTGTGCGGACAACAGCTGGACGCAGGACGCCCCGGCCCGCTGGGGCCGCCTCCTGCAGTCCGGGTTCGGGGCTGGCCCGGCGCCTGCCTCCTCTGCTCCCTCTGCATCTTCCCCAGAGACATGCTGACCGTATTTCCCAAACCAAAAGCTGGCGGCTGACAGGCTGGGATGCGGGAAACGGAGGTCCCTCACGAGAGAGAGAGTCACGTAGCAACCACGGGCCACATGTGGCTTAAGCCGCAGGCCTGAGAATCCGGCCTAGGAAGCATCTCCGGCGCCTGTCACAGGTGCAAGGGAAGAGCAGGCGGCGCTGGGGCCTCGTCCTGCCCAGGGAAGCCGGCCGACCAAGGGGCCTCCGCCGGCCCAGCAGGAAGGGCGATGCCCGATGTGGGGGAACAGGGAGGTGGGGTGTCCGCGGTCAGCCAGGATGTGCAGAGGGCCGTGTCGGCTGGCTTCGGAGCCAGGCCTGCAGGTCCCTGCCTGCCAGGAGCTCACTTCCCCGCTGACAGGGCCCGTAAATAAACAGAACTGTGAGTTCTGAGAACTGCCCCGGGGGGAGGCGTAGAGGGTGGCATGGTGGGTGGTGCCGAGGACAGAGGTGCTTTAGCGAGGGCTGGCACAGGCCCCTTAGAGGTGCCGTTTGACTTGACCTCGGTGGGGGCACTGCCCTGCGTAGACAGAAGGAATGGGTGGTACTAAAGCCCTGAGCCTGTCACCGGCCTGGCAAGTTAAGAGAATGGGAAGCAGGCCCGCGTGGCGAGCAGGTATAGGACGTGGGTGTCGGAGGCCAGAGCAGGGCCTGCTCAGAGCGGGGGAAGGGGTCCATGGCTAGAAGTTTGGGGGGTTTGGTTTTTAGGGCTGCTCATGGCATACGGAGGTTCCCAGGCTAGGGGTCAAATTGGAGCTGTAGCCACTGGCCTACACCACAGCTACAGCAACACAGGATCCGAGCCACATCTATGACCCACACACACCACGGCTCACGGCAACGCTGAGTCCTTAACCCACTGAGCGAGGCTGGGGACCAAACCCACATCCTCAGGAATCCTCGTCAGGTTCGTTAACTGCTGAGCCACAAAGGGAACTCCAGAAGTTTGGGTTTTATTCTGTGCGCAGGCCCCGTCGGGACCTGAAATGACTTACAGACACATCGGGACCATGCTGGGCCCCTCCCTGAGTTCATCCGGGAGGATGCAGGGCGCTCCGTCTTTCCCATGTGTCACCCAGGGCTGTGCACAGGACCACTAAGTTTGTGTAGCATCCAATGGGCTTTTTTCGGATTGAGATAATTGACACCCCCCGTCGTGTAAGTTCAAGGTGTGCAAACTGGCGATTGGATGTACGTACACGTTTTAAGATGACGACCCAGTGTGCACCTCGTGTGTGTGTGTGTGTGTGTGTGTGTGTGTGTGGCGAGAGCTCACACGATCTACTGTCTTAGCTGCTGCGAAGGATACCGCACGGAACTGTCAACTGCAGTCAGTGCGTTACGTCCCCAGAAGGTCACCTCATCCCTGGAAGAGTGTGCCCTTTGACCTCCACCAATTTCCCCCACCCCCAGCCCCTGGCAGCCACCTGTCTACTCTGTTTCTGTGAGCTTGGCTTTTCTAGATTTTACGCGTATGTGAGATCACACAGCATCTGTCTTCCTCTGTCCGGCTTACTTCACTTAGCATAATGTCCACGTAGTCACACACGGCAGGACTTCCTTCTCGCGCGGCGGAAGACTCCGTTGTGTGAAGGACTGCGACATGTACGTACGTAGGTACAGATGTGACATCTTCCTTGTCCACTCCTCTGTCCGTGGACGCTTAGGTGGCCTCCGTGCCGTGGCTGCGGTGAACGGGGCTGCAGGCATCTCGGGACAGTGACTTCGTCTTCCCCGGATGTGCACCCAGGGGTGGGGTTGCTGGCTCAGGAGCCCTCCTGTCTTCAGCTCTTAGAGGCCCCTCTGCTCGGGTCTCCAGAGCAGCTGCACCAGCCCCTTCGTTTCACGCCTGTTCTTCTTCGCTGTGGGCAGCGCCCGTCCTTGATTCCTCCAGATTTTGCTCTGATCTGCACCGTGAGCCTGGTTCTGTCAGGCTGATGTGTCCACCGGCTGTCACGGCCCCAGTCCCTGTAGCCGGCTCTGGCCACCTCTCTTCTAGGAACCTGCCTTTCCCTCCGCGTGGGGGAGAGACGGGGAGCAGAAGGCGTGCGCTCAGCACCGCAGCCCTGCTCGCAGAGGCCAGGCGGTTGGGTGTGCGTCTGACAAGACTCCCCGGGAGGGTCCGTGGGCCAGAGGCACCACATTTCAGTCCAGCCAACATTAGCTCAGAGGCAGGGCAGCCACAAAGCCGAAACCTGTGCCTCAAAAGGGCAAACCCTTGGGGTTCCCTAGTGGTGTAACAGGTTAAGGGTCTGGCGTCGTCGCTGGGTCAGGTCGCTGCCCTGGCACGGGTTCGATCCCTGGCCTGGGAACTTTTGCATGCCATGGGCATGGCCAAAAAACCCAGCAAAACCACATCCTCAGATGTCTCCTGAAGTAGTTGTACGCCAGAGCCAGACACTGACCTCAGGGACACTGGCTTGTGTCAGAGTGGGGGTCTTTAGGACGAATGTCTCTGTACAGTTTTAGCAATTTTGTGTTTAATGCCGCTATTGTTGGTTTTCCCCAAGTCTCCGTCTAGCCGGGAACATGGACCTCAAACCGAGGACCAGCTGATCAGCATCCTCTTTTGGGGGGGCAGGGGTGGGGAGCAGCCTGTGACACCTAGCACTCCGCTGGCACTGCGAGCCGTCAAGTCAGAAGCCCCCAAGGCCTGACTCTTGGGTTGGGAAATACGGTCAGTCTCCATGAGACCCTCTTGAGGTGGAGACAGGCGTGAGAGGCCTTTCCAGGTAGCTGAAGAGCGGCCAGAGGTGAAAGGAAGCCTTTGAAGGGCAGTGGGAAGAGGTGGCGGGTACCCGCAAGGCCCCGCCGCCCGCCTTACCGCACCCTGCCATCCCCCCGCCCCCCAGGATGAAGCCGGCGGGAAGTGTAAACGACGTGGCCCTGGATGCCTTAGATTTGGACCGGATGAAACAGGTGAGGGTGCCCTTTCTGCGAGGCTGGGAAGGAGCCGGAGGCCAGAGACGTGCCTGAGTCTGCGGGACGGGCAGGTCCCATGGGGCCCACACGTCCAGGAGCCAGCGGGGGGTGGGAGGGTGCGGCACCAGCTTTGGCCCCCAACCCTGTCGTCGCCAGAACAAAGATTCTGGGGTGTAGGAGGCAGCAGGACCGGCCAGGGTGGCCTGTCTCCTGCTTGAGGAGGGAACAGAACACTCGTGGGGGTGAGGGCAAGGGTAGGGCCGTGGCTGGGAGCCAGGGTCAAGGGCACTTTCCACCTCTGCTGCCTGTCCCTTCCCTCTGAGGCTCTGCTCCCCACAGGAGATCCTGGAGGAGGTGGTCCGAGAGCTCCACAAAGTGAAGGAGGAGATCATTGACGGTGAGTGGAGCCCCAGGCCAGGGCCACACCAGGGAGCCCTAAGAAGGGCAGGGCCGCCTGTGCCCTGGGCCGCCAAGCAGAGGGCCAGGTGGCCCAGCCAGAGGGGCCGTCCCGGGCCAGGAGGCCTGTGGGTTTGTCCCTGGGGCGATTCATCCTCACAGTTCTGTGGTCCTGCAAACCCAGGCTCAGATGGCCCCGTTTGTCCGGTGTTAGCGCCCCCTGGTGGTGGGATGCCTCAGCCGGCGCTCTTGTGCGCCCCCGGGGCTTCTGGGGGCCACTGGCCTGTCGGGGGAGAAGCACTCCCAAGCCTAGAGCCGCAGCTTGAATTCTCTCTCTTCAGTATCTGTGGACTTAGATTTTGTTTATTTTGTTGTCTGCCACTTACAGTCACTGGGTTTGGGGTTCTAAGGGCAACTGCTGCCTTCCCAGAGGTTTAGGGGCCCAAGAAGCCGACAGAACGACCAGGCCTGCCCTGGTCCGCCGCCTGCTGGGCCCTGGCCTGGGGAGCAGATGTGTGGCTCCAGAGGGCAGGGCCTCGTCACAGTGAGTCACCTCCCTCCTTCCGGTTCCTGCCAGAGCCTTTGGTCAGCTGTCTCAGATCTGGAGCCAGAGCTCAGGAGAGCTTCGGGCAGGGCCGGCTCCGCCCACAGCCGAGCAGGGGGTGTAGCCTGAGCCCCTCTCCCCTCACCCATCACACCTGGTGGCCGGGCCAGGCCCAGGGCATCAGGGGTGACCTGGCAAGAGGACTCCATGAACTAAAAGGTTGGGTGGTGGCCCCGAGGGCTGCCAGGCCCTGGAGAGAGAGGAGGTGGCTGCAGCCTGCCTGGGCAGACCCCGACCCCTGCCACACCCTGTCCTTGTCCCAGCAGAAAGCACTCGTCCCCCCACAGGCCTGGGATGGGCAGATAAGGACTTGATGAATGAAGAGAAAGAGCGCTGGAGCCAGAAGGGAACTGTTAGCTCCGCTTTATTGCTGGGCGCTCCCGTCTCAGGAGGGCTGCCTGCATGCAGAGGGCGCGGGCTGGCATGGAGCTCGGGGGTGTGGTGGGCCTTGGTCTGTCCGTCGGTCACGGTGGGCACGGCCTCCTGGGAAGCGCGGGAAACCTCCCCTCGTTACTTGGGAAGGGCCCAGCTCTCCGCTCTCTCCTGGCCTCTGGCTCAGGCCCAGTGGGGTCTGTCTGGGCCAAGGTTCACATTTGGGGGTGACCCCTAAGGGGTGGGGATAAGGAGGAAGCTGGGGAGAAGAGCCCGAGGAGCCCCTGCCCCTCATTAGTGCCAAGGCCGTGCGCAGGTGCGCGTCCTCTAACGGGAGGGGGCAGTGCCTCCCTTGATGGAGAAATGGTAGGGGAGGCCCACAGCGGGCTCTGCCATCACCCAGGCGTCTGGCCGGAGCCTCGGGACCTCCGGGAGCCTGGGTGGGGCTCCGAGGAGAAGCGTGGGGCAGAGGCCAGGAAGGACCTGCCTGGAGCCGGGGGGGGGGGGGCAGCCCTGAGCCTCCCTCTCCTGCCCCCTCCCTCAGCCATCAGGCAGGAGCTGAGCGGGATCAGCACCTCCTAGGGCCCGAGGCCCCACCGCCACCGGAGACGCCGGCCCCCCCGGACGCAGAGACAGCGAGGAGCCGGCGCCCCAGGCCTCCGGCCCGCGCACACGCACCGAAGCTGGATGTGCCGCGTTTAAGAGTCTTAATCTGTGGTAAAATATTAAAATGAGGAAAAAAGTTCAAATCTTGGATTTTTTTAGATTTAACCTGACACAGAACACCAGGTCTCCTCGCCTTTTTTGTATTTTATATTTGCCTATTTAAGTGTACATTTCTTTTGGGTTAGAGAAGACCCCGCGTCCCGCGCTTCATTAGATGGTCCGAGTGCTCCCGCAGGTGCCGCGGGCTGCGCCTCCCAGCGTCGTGGTGGCCGGGCTGTCCGGGCACCGCGCGTCCGTGTCCACGTGCTAATAAAGGCTTACTGTCCACACCCGAGGGGCTCGCTCGCTCGCTCTCTCCCGCCGGCCTCTTCGGGGGGCGAGGGGGGGGGGAGGCCCACAGCGGGGGTGCCAGGCGGCGGGTGGGGGGGGGGAGCCTTGGAGCGTGGCTGGGCTGACTCACACCCAGGAAGGAGGGGAGGGCAACTCCCCCAGGGAGATGGGCCCTGAGTGGCACCCGTGCCTACGTCAGAGGGGCCAGGAGAAGGTACTGCTCAGCCCCCCAACTGCATAGCAGGGCCGCAGGGCGACGGAAAGCAGGCTGTGCTGCTGGTGGCACAGCTCAGACCACATGCCTTCCCCATCTGAGCCAGAGAGGAGCCCCAGCCCGTGCAAAAGCTTGGGACTCCTGTGACTGTCCCGCAGCCACCACCCAGCAGTGTGCCAGGCCCTGGCCCAGCCATCTTCCAGGGGCCGCGGAAGGAGGGATGAGGCAGGGCCCCCAGCCCGGCTCGTGACAGCGGGACTGTTTTCTGGCCAGGCTCTGGCCCAAGTCCAACAACCCCAAAGCCACGAATAGGACCGGCCCCCTGCAGAAGCCCACAGAGCCCACAGCTCCGAGAGCTGCTCGCCCACCTCCCGCGGCCCAGGGCTCCCCCCTCTGGCCCTCCGCCTGGGGAGCACAGGGGCCCAGCTGGGCTCCCCGGACCCAGGTCAGCCTGTGTACACAAGGCGGGGCCGCCCGCCCAGGCTCAAAGTACGCCCGCACCTCCCACCCACAACAAGCCCCAGGGCCTCGTCCCTGGGCCGTCTCAGTGGTCAGATCGGTGGGGACAGAGGTGCCTAGCACCACCTGCGGCCACGCCCAGCCCTGAGCAGGGCATCCAGGGCTGCCCTGTGTCCTCCCTCCAGCCCTCCCTCTCCTGGGGCAGCTGAGGCAGTGGTACCTCCCCCACCCGGGGGAGGGGTCCTGAGGGGAGGCCCCCGCCCACACCCCTTCCTCGGACAGGGGGGCCTTGCCCAGGCAGCCCGCCTGCTGCTGCCTGCCTCAGGGCGACCCCCCCCCCCCAACACAGCCCCCTAGGGCCAAGGGGCTGGCGCAAAGCCTGCCTCCCTAGAGTCAGCTGTGCCATCTGCCCCCACCACAGGACAAGCCATGCCCCACTTCACAGAGCCACCAAGGATGCCAGGCTGCTGCCATCAGAGAGCTGGGCAGCAACTGGTCTGTCCAGCTACCTGTCTACTCACCATCCGTCTGGCCTGTGGTACCTGCTCTCTTCAAGCCCCACCTCTGAGCAGTGGGGCGAGGGCTCCGGGTTGGGCTGGGGTGAGTGGGGGAGGGGAGCTGTGGCAGGTGCAGGAAGAGGGTGGAGGGAACAGGGCGAGAGGCAGGAAGGCTAGTAATGAGGGGCTGGGACCCCCAGGGCAGGCGAGGCCTCCTGCCCACACCCTGCAGCAGGCGCTCACAATGGCAGCACCCTGGAGAAAGCCACCCGAGCACTGCTGTGCGCAGCAGCAGCAGCAGCAGCGGCCCCAGGAGTGGGGAGTGATCCCCCAGCGGGAGGCCCAGGCCCTGCGTGCCTGGACCCAAGAACACTCCTTGGAAGCACATCTGTGAGCCTGAAAACAAAGGCTGGGTTTAATTTAGGGCATGGGAACACCAGAGAAATCAGCTCCCTGGAGACCCTGGGACAGAGCGCCAGGGTGGGGCCAGGCCTCGCCCCTGAGGCCTGGCAAGGGCGGCCCGGCCTGAGGTCATTCGTCCATGTGCAGACCAAGCTTCTCCAAGCTGTGGTCTGTGCCCACCGTCGCCAGGCGTGGTCTCGGGGCTCCGGAGGCCAAGAGGACAGGCCAGGGTGCAGGAACCAAATGCAGCCAAACCAGTTCTGGGCACTAGACCGCGAGGGGACAGGGAGAGCCAGCTCTGCGGCAGGTGGGTGTGGCTGGGCGAGGCCGGGCAGCAGCCTGACAGCAGAGGCCCAGCTCCCACCTCTGCTCGGAAGGGTCCGTCCACTCTGGGCGCCGGGCTCACAGGCCATCCTCTGCCACCTTGCACACCCGCTTCACCCTGGCATAGGGCCCCAGGGAGTCCTCAAACACAAAGTCCCAGAGCACCTTCACCCACGAGAGGTGCTGGGGCAGGTGGTCGTAGTACTCGGGCGCGATCTTCCGTACCTGCGGGGAGGACGAGCAGGTCAGAGGCACATGCCCCTGTCCTTTGCCGGGGGACCCATGTCCAGCTCAGCCAGGCAGGAGGCCGCCCGTGCGTCCCAAAGCCAGAAGGGCCACTGGCGGGGTCACCAAGAGGCGCTGAACCCTCTGCCCCAACTGGGAATGAGGAGTTAAAAATGCACCCTCTCCCCTGCCCCCTGCCCCCAGCCCCCAGTCTCTGATACAGGAGCCCCAGAGTGGGCCGGGGTTCCCGCCCCTCAAGTGCCCACGGAGGGCCGAGGCACAGCCTGGCTTGAGTCTTAGACGCCGTCAGGTTCGTGCATCCTAGCTCCGGGTCCAATGCCCGCTGGGACCTGCCAAGCCTTCTGGCCTCGGTTGCCATCGCTCGCCACCCAACCTCGGTGCTTGTCGTTTCTAGCCCCCTCTCCAGCCTGCACCTCAGGAAGTGCTCCCTGCATCCACAGCAGCATGTCCCCACCACCACCACCTCTGCCCTCCGCTCCTTCCATGGAGGACGACCAGGGGCTCCGCCTCCTTTATAGCTGAAGACCGGGCAGGGGCTGGGGGCGGGGGCTGGCCTGCACAGCGGGAGCAAGGAGCCTGTGACTTTGGGAGAAGTCAAGGCTCACAGCTAACAGCGTGTGCTCCTGGGAGTGTCCTGGGTCCAGATTCTGAATCTGCTACTCTCCGAGGCAGGGACACCCCACCGCACCCCTTCTAAGCCTCTGCCTCCTCGCTTGAAATGGACACGATGGATAAGGAGGGCGCCTGCCCCAGGGACCTGGGGTGGGACTCAAGTGAGAGGCTGCCCCGCCCAGGCAGGGCCTCAGCACAGCCAGGATGGACACCCGGGCTGTCGGACTCCAGAGTCACGTGGGCCACAGCATGAAGACCTGCACACCAATCAGTGCACACTCAGGCGCAGGTGAGTGGGTGCCCCTGGGGACAAGCACGCCTAATCGCTGCAAGAACACGGGTGGTCACCTCCACTCAAACCAGCCAGAGCCAGACAGGACTCCGCCTTCTCCTCCGCTTCCTCCCTTTCTCAGAGTCTCCAGAGTTTCCGCTGTGGCTCACCAGGATCAGCAGTGTCTCTGGAGCGCTGGGACACGGGTTCAGTCCCCAGCCTGGCAGAGTAGATTAAGGATCTGGCATTGCCGCCACTGTATCTGGGATCTGACCCCTGGCCCGGAAACTCCACATGCCTCAGGGCGACCAAAGAAAAGAAAGAATTTCTCCAACCCCAGGTTTCCCAAGACAGAGGGGCCAGCCAGAGGCTTCTGCTCTGAGGCAGCTCAGGCCTACCCCTGGGGGTCAGTCACTAGGGCAAGGCCCACCCTGTTCTCTCTGTCCCATGAGGGGGCCCCTGGAGGGTCACAGGGCAGGGACAAGAAATGAGGAGGCTCAGGGTGAGGAAGGGAAGGTACTTCAAGTACAGCATCGCTGCTGCCCCTTTTACAGAGGAGGAAGTTGAGGCACAGAGAAGGCAAGCGGCTTGCTCAAGGGCACACAGCCAGTCAGCAAATATCATTGCTGGGCTCCAACCAAGAAACCAGAGCTGTAAGATGCTTCTCAGAGCGCCTGCCCGCCCCCCGCCCCACCATATTCACCTCCCTCCCCCCCCGAGCCGGTCACCCCCATGCCAGGTGGCCTTTGCCTTCTGCCCCAAGTGAGAAGGTGGCCGTCCCACGAGCCACACAAGGAAAAGAGGCCAGAGGGTGGCCCAGAGCTCTCCGCCCGCCCCCCTCCCCTGCGCCTCCCCCTAAGGCCCACACAGCCCTGCGACAGTGGCCACGTACCAGGGGCAGGTTGCAGCCGGGGATGCTGGGGAAGTCGTGGTGCTCCACGTGGTAGCCCACGTTGAAGGTGATCCAGTTGAGGGGCCCGTAGTAGGAGTAGGTCTCGTGGCCCTTGAGGAACATGTAGTGCTCGGCCACAAAGTGGCCCGAGATGGGGTGCAGGCCCAGGCCCAGCAGGGAGCTGGCCAGCAGGTAGACCACGGGCTTGAGCCCCCAGAGGGCGAAGATGGTGGCATCGGCCGCCAGCTGCACCAGGGCGTTGAACACCTCCATGCGGGTCACGGCCTTGGGGTGCACGACGAGCGGCCGCAGCGAGTAGAAGAAAGGCTGCAGCGCCAGCCAGAGCAGCTTGCGGGCCGGCGTGCAGAAGAGCCAGCCCTCGAGGCGCGTGGGCACGTCCACGTCCAGCCCGTCGCCGCCCAGGTAGCGGTGGTGGTCCACGTGGTACTTCTTGAAGGAGGCGGCGTAGGGCACGCCCATGGGCAGGTTGGCGAAGACGGCGAACCAGCGGTTGTGGGCGGCGCGGCCGGTGCCGAAGGCGGCGTTGTGCGAGATGTCGTGGATGGCCAGCGTCAGCGAGTGGTTCACGCAGCCCCCGAAGGCGTAGGCCCAGAAGAGCAGCCAGCGCCACGCCAGGCCCCGCACCAGCCAGCAGGCCAGCAGCTGCGCCAGCACCAGCCCCGTCACCGCCCACTTGAGACGGGGGTCCGGCCGCATCAGGGCCTTGATGGCCGGGTACTTGGCTGCAGGGGGGACCAGAGAGAAGAAGGTGAGGTGGGCCCTGGCTGCGTGGCGCCCGGACGCCTGCGTGCCCTCCCCGCCCCTCCTTCCTCTCCCAGTTTCCTGCCTTCTTCCCTCCCTCTTGCCGCCGTCCATCCAGCCCCCTGGTAGTGACACCCGGGGATCACCCTGAGACCTGGCGCCGCGCTGCGGGGCCCGGAAGCAGCCTGGCAGGAGCCTGTGCGGAGGCAGGCAGACCCACCTCACCGCTGCCTGGGGACGCTGGGGACAGGTCCCAGAGCCAGGACCTTCGCCATCACCCTAAATAAAGAGCTGGCTTCGGAGTTCCCGTCGTGGCTCCGTGGAAACAAATCTGACTCGTACCCGTGAGGACGTAGGTTCGATCCCTGGCCCCACTCAGTGGGTTAAGGATGCAGCGTTGCTGTGAGCTGTGGTGCAGGTCCCAGGCGCGGCTCAGATCTAGTGTTGCTGGGGCTGTGGTGTAGGCCGGCAGCTGCAGCTCCAGTTCAGCCCCCAGCCTGGGAACCTCCATATGCCGCAGGTGCGGCCCTAAAAAGACAAAAAAAAAAAAGAAAGAAAGAAGGAAAGAAAAAAAAAAAAAGCTGGCGCCAGCTCGGGCCACAGAGACATAATGCCCTAACCCAAGTGGCTGCCGGGAGATGCAGGGTAAACACAGACGGCCATCAGGCCGGGGGCAGGGAGGCTCTGGCTCTGTCTGGAGCATTTGGGATCTTAGGATCTGAAGGAAATACGATAAAAGGTTGAATGCCTTTCTTTGGGACTTGGTGTTTGTTATAGTAGCTTTTGTTTTACAGAAAAGGAAAAAACAGTGGGAGTTGCCCAAGCAGGGGAGGCCCTTCCCAGCAAGGAGTGGCCTGACCCTGCAGAAGAGAGGAGAGCTGGGTGGGGTGGGTACCCTCGGGGTGAGACAGCAATGCCTTCCAGAGACCTTTGCTGTGGGTGCGGGCAGGGCCAGGTATAAAGCAGGTGAGGCTGGTGCTGCGTCCCAGTCAGGGAGGGGCAGGGAGGGGGGACATCACAGGCTCAAGGGGACTGTCGCCCTCCCACCTAAGGTCTTCTCTGTCCCTTGGTTCCCAGGGCAGAGGAGTCAGGCCCTGACACTAGTGGGGGATCGGAGGTGGGGAGGGCGGGGCTTGTCTCAGGGCAGCCTTGGGCCAGCCTGGGAAGAAGGTCAAGGCTGGGCCCTGACTGTGATGGGCTGGGCCAAGGTCTGACCCTGGTCTGCCCTTTCCTCCAAGTGACATAGAACGTCGCTTCCCTTTTGGGGGCAGGATGGAAAGCGTGTGACAGCCCCTCCCGCTTCCCAGTGCAAAGAACTTGCTGTCAGAGCCACCCTGCAGTGGAACAGGCTGCTTCAGAGGTGTGGTGAGTTGCCTGTCCCTGGGGGTATGCAAAGGAATTCTGCCCCAGGCAGAGGGGAGATTTGGGCTCAAAATCCTCTTGCCAGAGCCCCAGTGGTGCCACAAGCCCAAGTCACTGTGTGGCTGTGGTGCATGTCCCACCCTCTCTGGGCCTATGTGCCCCAGAGCGAGACAGCGTGGGCATGATGGTCCTCACAGGGTGTCTGTCCCCACAGAACAGTCCTGGCCCCTGAGGGGGGACAGGCCACCTCTGCTGAAGATGCTGGGGGAGCCAGGGTTCCCGGGTCCTAGAACCGCAGGCCACCTCTGCCCAGAAGCCCAGAGTCCCCCAGGTAGCATTTATGCCCCGACCATCTACGCCCCCTGCACTCCCACCCAGCCTTCGCCTCATTTGGCAGCTATGATGGTTTGGGCTCCAACCAAGTGAGCAGTGGCCCCGCACAGCCCTCCGGACAACCTGCCAGCACCGGGGGGGCGGCCTGAACCCCACACCCCTGCACCCTGCTCCCATTCCAGCCGCCCTCCCCGACTGCAGGGGCCACCTCAGGCCTCCAAGCTCAGCAGAACTGCCAGGCCCTTGGATCCCAGGAGCTCTGTCCCTGAAACCGCCAAGGACACAAGCCAATCAAGCCTACGAGGAAGTGCTCACAGCACAAGTGTCAAAGCAGAACCTGGGGGCGGGGGGCAGGAAGCTCAGGGCTGGTAATCAACCTGGGCCCCACGGCGCCCCGACGGACACAGCGGGCAGGGAGGGAACAGCGTTCAGAGCAGGTTCAGAAGTCCAGCTCTGGACAAGGGCTTGATAACCACAATATATAAAGACGTCCTACAACCCAACAACAAAGAGAACAACCCAAGAGAAAAATCAGCAGAGGACTTGAATGGACGTTTCTCCAAAGACGTGTGCCTGTCCAGGAAGCACCTGAAAAGGTGCTCAGCTCCATCCGTCACCAAGGATGCAGTCGGCGACGCGGTGCGACGCCCCCTCACGCCGCTAGGGCGGCGCTCCTCGGAGCGGAAAATAACAAGGGCCACCGAGGCTGCGGGAAACCCGAACCCGTGCTGGTCTGTTGCCTGTCGGAAGGCAGAACGGTGCAGCGGCTCAGGAAGACAGTTGGGCCGTTCCTCAAAAACCTTAACCACGAAACCACCGTGTGACCCAGCCATTCCACTTCTATTCACACACCCTGAAGAATTCAATCAGGGAGCAAACAGATACCTGCACAGCCAAGGTCACAGAACTATTCACAGCAGCCGGAGGGGGACACGACCCAGGCATCCATCACCTGACAGCTGGATAAACAAAATGTGCCCTCTCCATGCAGGGGAGCGCCACTCAGTCCTGGGAAGGAACGAGACCTGCAGTTATGAACAAGCAGCTCGTGCGGATGCGACGTACAGAACGGCGACTACGGTTCCTAAGTTGTTAGCAATACTTTCTATGTTGCGTATTTCAAGGGAGTTCCCGTCGTGGTGCAGCAGAAACGAATCCGACTAGGAACCATGAGGTGGCGGGTTCGATCCCTGGCCTCGCTCAGTGGGCTAAGGATCTGGCGTTGCCATGAGCTGTGGTGTAGGTCGCAGACACAGCTGGGATCCTGCGTCGCTGTGCCTGTGCTGTAGGCCAGGAGCTGAAGCTCCGATTCGACCCCTAGCCTGGGAACCTCCATGTGCCTCAGGTGCAGCCCTAAAAACAGGGGAAAAGAAAAAGAAGAATCTGAAATGGGAGAAGAATCTAAAAGAGAAAGGATGCACATGTGTGTCAGGGAGTCATTTGGTTTACAGCAGAAATGATCCCAACGCTGTTAATTCAGCTCGACTTTAACAAAACTTAAAGTAAATAAAAACCCCGAGATTGAACATCCCACGCCTCTGTATCACAATGCCAGCTTAATCCCACCCCCCGGAATTGACCCCCAAATCAACCACAGCACCCCCCAAAAAAAGGGAAGGGAGAGAAGTGCTGACGTAACACTGATGGACCATGAAGACCTGATGCCACGTGAAAGCCGCCAGTCACAAGAGGCCACACCTTGTAAGATTCCACGGATGTGAAATACCCAGAAGAGCCAAGTTCGCAGAGCCAGAGAGCAGAGGTCACCAGGGGCTGGGGGCGGGGAGGGCGGAGGGGGGTGGCGACTGGCTGGGAATGGGCGTTTGGGGTCATGAAAACGTTTTGGGAACAGTAGTGACAGGTGCACAACACTGGCAAAATCATTAATACCCCGAATCTCACACTTTAAATATGGCTAAAATGCCAAATTCGATGTTATATATATTTTACCACAATTTTTGTTTGTTTTTGGGGGTCTTTTTTTTTGCTTTTGCTTTTTGGGGCCATACCTGCGGCATATGCACGTTTCCAGGCTAGAGGTCGAATCAGAGCTGTAGCCACCAGCCTACACCACAGCCACAGCAACGCCAGATCCGAGCCCCGTCTGCGACCTACACCACAGCTCACGGCAACGCCGGATCCTTAAGGATCCTTAACCCACTGAGCGAGGCCAGGGATTGAACCCACAACCTCATGGTTCCTAGTCGGATTCATTAACAGCTGAGCCACAATGGGAACTCCTTTTCCTTTTTTTTTTGGCCACCCCTACGGCATATGGAAGTTGCCAGGCCAGGGATCAGATCCGAGCCAGAGCATCAACCTACGAAACAGCTGCAACAATGCTGATCCTTAACCCACTGTGCAGGGCCGGGAATCAAACTGGCGCCTCCACAGAGGCAAGCCGGATGGTTAACCCACTGTGCCACAGCGGGAACTCCCACAATTTTTTTTTTTTTTTGAAGTAAAAAAAAACAAAACACTCAACTCTTGGCAGGTTACCTCCTCCCCAAGGCTCATTTCTGAACCATAAACAGATCACCGGGCAGATGAATAGATAAGCACGGGCAGATGAATAGATAAGCACGGAAAACCTCAGGCTGACCCGGGGCTGGGAGGAAGCACCTCATGATGACGAGGCCACAAAAGTGCGCGGCGGAGGCAAGTCTGAGAGGCAGGCACCCGGGATCGGCTCCCGGCCCCGCCTGCGCTGCCTGACAGAGGCTGCGTGGCATGTGCCTGTGTCGTGGGAGATGACTGGGCCCCAGACGAGTGACAGAGACCCCGGCACCTTAACCAGTACACAGGTGGAGGGAGGCAGGCGGACGAGCAGTCCCCAGATGCCCTGGTCCTGCCACCTGTGAGCTGGTCAGGTGGCCCCAGGTCAGGCTGCGCGGGGCACCCAGGGCACTGGTCTGCTGACCTCACAACAGCAAGGAGAGTCTGGAGCATCCCAGTGGCCCCGTGTCACCCTGGGCTCTGGACGGGGGAAAGCAGGTTAGAGAGGAAGTCCAGGGCGACGTACTGGGTGTCCACCTGCCTCACTGGTTGTGAAGATGGAGGGGACAGGGCACGAGCCAAGAGGCGAGGGTGGCCCCAGAAGCTAGAAAGGCCTGGAAACAGGGCCCCCCCGGGAGCCTCCAGAAGGAGCTCCAGCCCCATGAGCCCCGGGTCAGACCTCTGACGTCCAGGTAGCAAGTATGTCATTTTACTTTTTATATTCTTTTTAGGGCTGCACCTGCAGCATGTGGAGGTTCCCAGGCTAGGGGTTGAATCGGAGCTACAGCTGCCGGCCTACCCCACAGCCACGGAAACACTAGATCTGAGCCATGCCTGTGACCTACACCACAGCTCACAGCAACACTGCATCCTTAACCCACTGAGCAAGGCCAGGAATTGAACCTGCGTCTTCATGGATACTAGTCGGGTTTGTTATCGCTGAGCCACAATAGCAACTCCGTGAGTGTGTTGGTTTAAACCCCCAGGTTTGCGTACTTGCCACCGCAGCCCTAGGAAGCTCACCCGGCAGGAGACACTGGAGCTCCGGCAGCCCTTCCAGCCACACTGACCCAATCCGCCCGCCACCCCAGGGGCCCAGGGCCTGAGGAGCCCAGGGGGAGGCCCGCAGCCACGGTGAGGTGTAGCAGGGCAGGAAGAAACGTTTTCACAACCTCAGCCATCAGACCGCTCTCACCCGCCAGGGAAATCGCACGCCAAGTCCCAAAGCTTTGCGCACCTGCAGGTCAGGTTGGGCCCACAGGCCGCAGGCCTCCTCTGCTTCCCCTGGGAAGGAAGCCGAGCCCGGGGCAAGAGGGCAAGACAGGCCACACCTGCACCAGGTGAGCATAAACTGGCAAGCTCTGGGGCAGGGGGGACCAGGACCCTGGCTCGGGGATCCAGGCCAGGCAACAGGCAAGGGCAGTGACAGCCCAGCAGCTGTGATTTTGAGAGTGGGGCCTCGGATGAGTGCCCCGTCTATCAAACAGGAAAGGTAAGTTATGGGGGGCCCCTGCCCGGCCCGGCCTGGTGCCCCCTCCTACTTTCTTGACAGGTTCCCAAGGACCCAGCTGCCCCAAGCTTAGGCGCAGCCCCGCTAGGCCCTGGGGTGCCTGACCGAGCAGGCCAGGGCCAGTCCTGGCCACACCGCCGCCCCAGCCTGGGTCTCCACACCTGAGAACCGAGGATGATGGCCCAACCCCCCATCTGTGGGGAGGCCGAGATGACAGTTCTGCGCCCCGGGAGCAGCTATCATTATTGTCATTAAATAACAGTTTTCTGATCCCAGAGTCAAAATGTCCCATTTCTGACCTGAGGCCGTGGCTGGTCTTGGAGGCTGATGGGGACCCGGGCTTGCTCTGACCTATGAGAACTGGCCCAATGCTCCCAGGCCAGGACGGTCACTGGGCCCGGCCACCCTGCCGGAAGCCGCAGAAAACGGGCCCCTGTACCAGCTCGCACGCCAGGCAGTTAAGGAGCTGAGTGCACAAGCTCTGCCTGGAGGCCCTTCCCAGACCTCCGCACAGGGCGGAGGAGCCCCAACTAGCCAGCAGGTCCAACAGCCAGGAGCCAGGGCAGCGCGGGACCAAAGGCACCGTCCACTGGGACCCAGGCTGAACGTGCCCAAGGGGCACGACTCTGTGGAGGCTTGGAGACAGCAGCCGGGCGGGGGCGCGCACAGGCTGGGAGACCTGCTCAACACCGGCCTTCAGCAGAGACCCCTGGAAAGCCCGGTCCGAGTGGGGCCACCCTGGACGCGCCTGAACAGCGCCGGGGAGCAGGCTGAGGCTGACGCTGAGGCTGCTGGATAAAAACACAGTCTTGGCTCAAGAGAAACAGCAAACACCTAATGTGGAGGCCCGAGCTTCTCGTTCCTGGGGAGGTGGGACTGGGGCCTCCCCCAGGAGCATGGGGACCTCCAGCCATGCAGGCCTACAGAGCCCTGGGCGCAGGCAGGTTTGGGAAAACTGGAGCCTCGGGCTTGGGGGTGTCCAGCTTCTGGGGGCCAAGGAAGGTCACGGAAGGGAACACTGGATGAGCATCTGCAGGACCCGGCAAGGCCGAGGGGCCTCAGCAGCAGCCAGAGCGGCAGGAGGTGAGAAGCGGAGGGGCGCGTGCAGCCAGGGAGGGAGGAGAGGCTGCGGCCCGATAGGTGGGGGCGGGAGTTACAGGGAAGGCAAGGGGGGCGCTGGCCTGACGAAGGGGGGCCTCTTCCAGGGGCTCGGGGATGAGGTCAGGGACAGGCGAGCCTCTGGGAATGCTCGAGAAGGACAGGGGCCCCATGCTCTGCGGCAGACCCATGATGTGGCCCGGGCCTGACCGGGCTCTGTGCCCCTGTGGGATCTCAGGTGACACTGGCCAGCTCAGGCGTCCAGCACAGACGATAGGAGAGGCTGGGTTAGGACATGCCTCAAGGGCAGTCTGCTCCAGTGGGACAGCCGCCTCTGACCAAACAGACTCATGTAAATGACTGTCCAGCAGGGGCCTGGGTGGAACCCTGGGCAGCTGGCCACGAACAACAGCCGTTGCTAGAAGTCACACTGTCCAGGTAGGACACAGAAAGCAGGGGCTGAGGACCAGCGAGGCCAGGGCTGACCTGACAGGGCAAGGCCCACAGAGCCCAGACTTGACCTCAGCACACATGGGACTTCCAGCCTGTAGGGCACGAGCTGGGCACAGGTGGCTGCGGGCCTCCGCGGGCCAGGCCTGGCGTCTGACACACACCTAACAGTCAGCCTTGTCCACCTTGCCCGGGAGGGGCCCGTCCCCCATCTCAGAGATGAGCAGAGGTCACACCACATGGTGGCTTGCCTCCAGGGTCCGCAGAGGTGCCTTGGCTGCTTCCCGGAGCTGGGCTGCGTCATCGGGGCCAAGCGCCCTGAGAAAATCCTGCGTCCCAGTTCCGGAGGAGAGCCGCCGCCTCAGCCCAGCTCTGTCCCAGGGCTGTGTGCCCTGCGGCAAGCCCCTGTCCCTCTCTGGGCCAGCTTCCTCGCTCTCCATCCCTAAGCTGCTGCTCTGCCAGCCCTGGGCCATGAAGGGGGACCTTCCCTGGGGCACGTGGGGAAGTGAGAGGAGGTGGCAGGCCCTGAGGCCTCAGGAGCTTGGCTGCAGAAGGTAGAAGAGTCCCATGCTTTCCATGTATTTACCCCCGTGGGGGACTTGCTCATAAAGACGGCGGGGGCAGGGGAGGGGGGCGCTGCTGGGAGATCGGGCAGCAGCCTGACCCAATGCCCCCCATCGATCGCACAGAACGGTCTCCCCGTGGATACCTGGTTATTCCCAGAAACTGTCCTGACAAATTCTGGCCGCCAGGCCCTCGCCCTCCAAGGGCAGCAAAGAAGGCACAGAGCCCTGGCACCGGGTGCCCCCCCAGCCTCACCACCAGGCCAGCAGCGAAGTCCCTCTCGCTGGCTTCCAGCAGCAAGGAACCCGTGGAGCTTCTCCCTGCTTCCCCTCTGGATGCTGCATGTGCCCGGGCCTGGCCCTAGGACTGGATATGCCAACCAGCACCCCAGGGAGGCTCCAGGGGAAGTCCCTGTCACAGCCTTTCCCCACCCAAGTGCTCTCTCATCTCGAACATTCCATGGCATCCATCAGCTCCCTGCTGCTCACCTGTTTCCAGCTCCCGCCTGACCCTGTTCCCACCACAGCGTGCAGCGCCTTCCTCAGCGCCCCCCCTCCCCAGCTGGGTAACTCTACCTCTGCTGCTCTAACAAAGGCGCCCAAAGCCTTCTTAATCCCCTCCTTCCTAGCCAGCTTCCCTGCAGCCTGGCCCTGCCACTGCTAAGCCGCCCTCTGCCAGCCCCCTTTGCCCACCTCCTAACCCCAGCTAGTTAGTGTGGGAGGCGCTCTGGGGAGCCGGTTGGACCTGGGAGATGGGGGATATGGCCCCAAGTGCCTTCAGAGTCACCACACTCTGCCCTTCACCTGCCTCCCGCTCAACCTGCTTTGTTCATTGACAAATATTTGCTGAAGGTCTGGGATGAGCCAGGCCCCAGATCACAGAGGCAGGAGGGGACCCAGGCTGAGCCGGGGTGGGCGGCCCAAAGTGTCCCAACCAGGACGTGCCAAGAGAGGCCACACGCGCAGTCCCGGGACACTCAGCCGGAACCTAAAGGATGAGGATGCAGACAGAAGGACTCGGGTGGGGCTGCAGAGGGCCTGCAGGTGTTCAGAGGGATCTTCAGGGTGAGGGGACAATGATGCTAAAACTGGATCGTTGGCTTTACTAAAAACCACTGCACGGTGCCTTTACAGTAAGCGAATTTTATGGCGTATAAACCACACCTCATAAAAGCGGGTACAAATTAAAGAATGTGGAGTGTGGATTAAGAGCAGGCAGGGGGAAGGCACGGCAGGGAAGAAGAGAGGAAGGTATGTGGGAACTGGCCGCTGCGAGAGTCACATCCCAGGGACCAGGACAGGCTCGCTTCGGGTCACGGGTAGAGGACAGGGTGGAGCAGAGGCACAGGCCAGCATCACCAGCTTAGAGCCCTGTCCTGACTCTAACCCTAACTGGCTGGCAACCTTGGGCAAGTGGCCCAAGCTCCCAGGGTCCTGCCACGCATTAAAATGCAAATGTCCATAAAGCCAAAGAAAGGGGAAGAGGAGACAGAGAAGAAAAAGAAAAGGAATGAAAAATACGTTCCGGAGTTCCCGTCGTGACACGGGAAAAAGATCTGCCTAGGAACCATGAGGTTGTGGGTTTGATCCTTGGCCCCGCTCAGTGGGTTAAGGATGTGGCGTTGCCGTGAGCTGTGCTGTAGGTGGCAGATGCGACTCGGACCTGGCATGGCTGTGGCTGTGGTGGAGGCCAGCAGCTGCAGCTCCGATTCGACCCCTAGCCTGGGAACTTCCATAAGAAAAAGCAAAAAAAAAAAATATATATATATATATATATATGTTCCAAGCACATACAAAGGACAGAGGCAGAAAGATTCTTGGGGTGTGTGGCACACGCAGGGTCACTACACATCGTGTGCAGGAGACTCTTCCAGATCCAGGAATAGGAGCCAGAGATGTGAGTCGAAAATTTGCCGAAGATGACAGACAGTGACATCAAGAAGAAACACTCAGCCTGACTAATCAGCTCAAAAGCGCCAACAAGACGGGTCATCTCCCTGCCCTCCAGTTGTCAAGGATTAAACCGCAAGCTCCGTGAGGCAGCTGACAGGCCCCCGGCACCGCTGCGGGGGACCCCTTGCTGTGGTGGCAGCCCTGGACTGGGGATGCTCAAGCTTTGCCAGGTGCCCGCTGCTTCCCTCAGCCTCTCCGTGAGCGTGAGTGCCAGGCGCTGGTGCAGAGGGGCCTGGCCCTGCTCCAGGAGCTCAGAGTTGAGTAACAAGAGTCGGGCGTTTAAAACTGTCACCCCACAAGTCAACGTGGAAGTACAGAGGGAGCAGAGGCCATAGAGCCCAGGTGCACGGTGCCCCACAGGAGAACAGGGACGGAGTAGCAGGGGTTGGGGGAGGTTAGGCTGTGGTGTGGCAACCAGCCCATGCCTGCCACTGGCAAGAACCCACATATGCTCCTTTCTCCCCAACTCCATGGTCACCAGGGCACGTTGGGAGTTTGAAGTTGACCATGATGAAATAGTTACAAAAACTGGCAAGTGCCAATTTGTAAATCAGGACCTTCTGTTGTGCCCAGGGAGTTACTTGGCTGTTTAACGTTTCCCAGCACAGTGTTTCTGAAAAAAGGGACATTTAGGCTGGGACCTGAAGGCTGCATAAGAGTTTGGTAGAGGAAGAGTAGGGGAAAGAATTCAAGCAGAGACAACATTTGCAAGCGCCATAAATTAGGGAATGACCAGATGGGGTTGTAGACCACCAAGTGGCTTGAGAACAGGAAGCGAGGACAGGGGGCAGAGCAAGGGGGAGCTAACAGGGCAGAGATGAGATTCTAGGAAGAGAAGCCCTTGGAGGACGCCAGCAGGGGAGGACAAAAGCAGGTCAGGTGGGGTCCTAGGGACCACCTCTGTCTGCACTGCTCTGCACCCAGGCACCCAGCACCCCTCCCTGCCCACCCAGCTTAGGACCAGAGCACCCCTTTCCAGAAGAGTTGCTTCGCCCTGCCCTTGCCATGCCCCTGCAGTACTGTGGGGCTAGCCCATCACTGCCCACACCGGCCAATCAGAGGACTCACAGCTCTGCGGGAGACTGGCTGGCTCGAGGCGGGGTCGCGCTGCTCGGGGCAGGAGTTGGAGGAGGCACCTCTTTTCTCTCTGGAATCTCAGAGCTGGGTGGACACAGGCTCCAGCCCCCGACTCCCCCGGCGGCCAATGAGGATAAGGCCAAGCACAGCAGGGTGGTGGAGGGTTGAGGAGAGAATGGACCTGCCCACCACCCCTGGCGCCGGCATCTCTGATTGGGTGAGAACACGCCACAAATCTCCCCCCCACCCCAAGCTCCGGCCAGTTCTGTTCTGGATTTCACCACTTGCCACCCCAAGATCCCCAGCGGCGACCGTTCCTAAGCAAATATCGAGTCATACTTCCTTGTTTTCCTTTGATTTTTTTTTTTTTTCCCCGGGCCACACCTGCGGCATATGGAGGTCCCCAGGCTAGGTGTTGAACCTGGGTTCAGCTGCCAGCCTACGCCACAGTCACAGCAACATCTGTGACCTACACCAGAGCTCACCACAGCAACGTCGGATCCTTAACCCACTTCCACTCCTGTGGCCACGCCCGGCTCTGAGCTCTGACAGGACCAGAGTCTTGCTGGCTCTGCTCCCCGCCTCGTGGCACAGGGCGCCTCAGCCCTGGCCTGGGAGACACATCCCAGGATTTGGGGAGGGACTTGGTCCTGCCTGAGAAGCGCTGCAGCCAGCTCTATGCCAGGACTTCCTGGCTTCTGATTCCAAGGTCAGTGTCCCTATTGAGCATCCAGTAGCCACCTAGGAGCTTGGCAGGGTCATGGCAGCCCCCTGGCTGGCATGGAGCACATCTGCACCCAAACACCAATTTGGCCTCTGTGGCCTCTGAGCTGGGAGGCCCTAGGCAAGTCACGTCCCCTCTTGGAGCCCCACTCTGGGGGCTCCTCTGTAAAGAGACGTTGATGGTTACAACCAGGATTTCCCGGGCTGGGAACATGGCATCAGCTGGAGGATAACGGAGCCGGAGAGGAGTCCCTGCCTTGGGGAGGACTGGGCCTGACCACAGGAAGGAACCACTGTCATCCCAGCAAACACTTGCAGAGGCCCGGCGACACAGCACCCACCTCATTTCGTCTGCACACAAGGCCATAGGAAAGCACTACGAGGGACACTTTAACTCAATCACACCTGCATTTCCTCCGCTTCCCACTCACCTGCCCCGGATCACGTGGCTCACGAGCGGGTGTTGGCCTTGCTAGAGATCAGCTGCTCAGCCAAGGTCTAGACCCACGCAACCTGCCCCAGAGAGCTAAGAACCCAAGGGGCTGAAACCAGGGAGGGGGTCCCCAGAGGAGCATCCTCACACAGATGTGGGGCGTGGGTCCCCACGGGAGGGAGACCTGACAAGAACGAGCCAGGGGGGCAGAGCACCGAGGAAGGACATCCAGGGTGGGGAACAGTGTGTCAGGACCTGGGGTTGGGAACGGCACATTCCAAGTTCATTACTCAAAACTGGCCGCGTGGGGAGGAACCCACAGCACCCAGTGGACAGTGGGAAACTGCAAAGCTCCCTGGAGAGTCGGTCCTTGAGGAGCCCTGCTGTCCCACCCGGCCCCAAGTCACCTCTCTCTTCTCCAAGTCTTCCGGGCTGCCCAGCCACCCTGTTGGGGAGGCTTCCTGGGTGGGTTCCAGGGCCGTGGCTTCTCTCTTTAGCCATCCTTCTCCATGTCCTGGAGCACCGAGTCCTACACTGAGCCCCTTCTCACCCAAGACTGCTTTTTTTTTTTTTTTTTTCCTTTTTAGGGCTGCACCCGCAGCTTATGGACATTTCCAGGCTAGGAGTGGAATTGGAGCTTCAGCTGCCGCCCATACCACAGCCATCACAACAGCAATGCCCAATCCAGGCAGCTCCTGTGACCTACACCGCAGCTTGCGGCAACACTGAGTCTTTAACCCACTGCGCAAGGCCAGGGATCGAACCCGCATCCTCATGGGTACTAGTCAGATTCTTAACCCGCTGAGCCACAACCGGGACTCCCCCAAGATCTCCTTTTATCTTCACGCCCACTCGCCAGAAAGGACAACTGTGCCCCTTACGCAGGATGGGCAGGTAAGGCTGCAGCCCAGAGTGTTTGGATGCCTCCAGGCAGCTCTGTGGGCCAGAATGTATCTCCCAGCCTTCTCCGCTGGGACCAAGTGCCCCTTGAGTCCTGCAAAGGGACAGCCAGGGGGAGGGAGGGGAGCACAGCCCTGCCTCCGACCTGCTGTGCTCTGTGGGGGAGAGAGCACTGGGCTGTCGCCATCACCCCTCTGAGCTGCCAGCAGGAAGTTCACAGATGTAAGGGACAATGGCTGCCTCTGGTGAGGCCACAGACAGTGCCGGGTTATTGCTCACCTCACAGGACAGACGTCACAGACCCACCCAGAGGTCTCCAGACCCTGGACCCCCAGCAACTGTGGGGCACACTAACCACTCAATGCATCCAGTGTCGAGAGGCTTAAAAGTCATAGGAGAGACAGTTCCATAGCCTTGGGGTGGAGCAGCAAGACACCAAAGGGAAAATTCTCAAGAGACACGCCAGATCTATTCAAATGCATTAAAAACAAACAAGCTTCCGTGATTGCAAAGTATGAGACAAAGGGTTTAAAGCCTTTATCACAAAAGAACTCTAACAACCTGCAAGCAAAAGACCAACCCGGGAGAGGAAAAAAAAAAGAACACATTAAAATGGCCGATTACACATGAAAGCTAATCATCAAATTTAAAAATTGAACTCGCGATGCAAGAGTACTGTTTGGTGGATCCGCCCAGCAAAAGATGAAAAACCCAGGTGTAGGCGAGGCTGGGGGGGACACTGCGATGGCATCTGGAGTGGAGGAGCGTGTCCACCCTGCTGGAAGCCAGGAAGCACTGGGAAGAGGAAGCTGCTCTGAGGGGTGAGCCCTTTAACCCCAACCGCTGATAAAGGACTATACGCCCTGCGTTTCTGTTCCCCAGAGACTCGCTGGCTGGTTAGAGGGAGCCTGCTGGATGAGGGAATCCTCAGGATGGGTGACCGTGTAGGTAGAAATGACCTCTGGGGACACTAAACGACAGAGAGGAAGGCCGTCGGGTATTAGGCGCTCAAATAAAGAACAGGCTCCTCGGTACAATCTTTGTTTTTAAAAAAAGTAGTCTCGCTCATTGCGCCTTTGCTTCCTCCGAGGCGCTCATTCTGCCCTAAGCTCCGGTAACGAGGGTGGCCCGGGACACAGGAGCTCTGCGCACACAGGTGCCCGAGGTGCCGGCAGAGGGCAGGTGGCCGCAGAGCCGCCTTTGCGCGCAAGGTTCGCCCCTAGTTCGAGCCCTGGTCCTGGCCCTGGTCGTGGCCGGGATGGCGCAGCTGAGACGCGCTCCCCTGACGGGCGATTTAGGCTCCGGTCCTCAGTCCCAGGAGAGAGGCAGAGACGCGAGGGGAGTTTCAGACCAGAGTTGGGGACCCTTCAGGGCAGCTGGGGGCCGGGGTAGTGACGACCCTACCCTCCCTGGAGCAGAGGTAGGGGAGCGCCTGCTGGGCATCCGGGCCGCTCAGGAGCGACCCCTGGGCTCAAGCTGGCCCACGACGCCAGACGGTCCCGGGGCTGTCCCCACCTGGGGCCCGCGCTCACCAAGCATCTCCTTGCGCCGCTGCGTGTGCGGCTGGTCCGTGTAGACCCACTCGAAGTCGCTGCGGCCCGCGCTGTTGCCCATGGTGGGGCCGGGAGCGCGGCTGGGAGCGGTGCACGGCGGCGCCCCACCTGTCCCTGGCCGCGCGCAGCGCCAGGACCAGTTCAGGAGCGCGGGGCGGGCCACGGGGCGGGGCCTCGGGGAGGGGGCGGGGCCCGGGGCGGGGCCCTGGCCGGTCCCCGTGCTCTTGAGCCAGTTACCTTGGTTGAAAAATGGGAGTTAGCGCTTGACCCGCAGAGAGTCCCGGACCCCAAGTTGTATGGGGACGCCCCAGGGCCCTCGCCACCGCTGAGCGCCAGTTTTCTCTGCGGCCCAGAGCCACTCCGACTCCTGCCGCCCCGCCCCTCACGGAGCAGCCGGTGATAGTGCACGCGGGGTGGGGATGGGGATGGGGATGGGGATGGGGGGGGGTGTTGAAGGGTAGAGAGAAAAGGATGCCAAAGTGCCAGGAGACAGATGGGGGCTCAGGAAGGTTTCGCCACAGCGGTTATTTTACCCAGGGGGCAGCTGAGATATTTGCAACTTCGTGGGGGTGAGTCAGCCTCACCTCTGCCTTCAGGGAACTGAAGGGACAGGGACTTCAGGCACGGAAGAGGCCTATTATGACTCACGATGATACGTGCCATGACACAGGTAGGCTCTGGGGCAGCTAGGGTCCACAAGAGGGTTCTTTTGCATTGGACCTTTAAGTATGAATAGGAGTTCAACAGTTAAAGAAGGGGGAGGGCATTGGTGGTAGAGGGAACAGAAGATGCAAAGGCTCAGACTTGGAAGAATCCAGACAAATTTCAGAATGGAGAGTCCAGTGGGGGGGACACAGGGCTCCTCATTTTCACCTCCTCAGGGATCCCTCTCATTCTCTTCTGGCTCCTTTGGAGCTTTTGATGCTGTGTGCCTGGAGCTGCCTGGATAGCAGACTGACCTGGCAGCCAAAGGTACCACGAGGCAGGCAGGTGATAATGAAGAACTTCCCTCCAGCCTCCTGCAGGGCTGTGGGCCAGGCGCGTGTCCTTGCCTTTTTCATCCTGCATCTGAGGCCGGATTCCTCTCCACCACCACCCGTGCACCGCACCTGTTGTTTTCTGGTGTAGGTTTCCTTGTCACTCAGGAATGCCCTGGCCAGCGGAGTTCCCAGCGCCGGGGCAGCGCCCGGGTCAGTGAGGAGCAGAGGGAGTGGGGGGAACGAGGGACAGGAGCCTTCACCGTGGTTCCCAGGAAGGAAGGATGAGGCAGGGCCAGGAGCTGCCTGGATTGGGCATTGCTGTTGTGATGGCTGTGGTATGGGCGGCAGCTGAAGCTCCAATTCCACTCCTAGCCTGGAAATGTCCATAAGCTGCGGGTGCAGCCCTAAAAAGGAAAAAAAAAAAAAAAGCAGTCTTGGGTGAGAAGGGGCTCAGTGTAGGACTCGGTGCTCCAGGACATGGAGAAGGATGGCTAAAGAGAGAAGCCACGGCCTGGAACCCACCCAGGAAGCCTCCCCGACAGGGTGGCTGGGCAGCCCGGAAGACTTGGAGAAGAGAGAGGTGACTTGGGGCCGGGTGGGACAGCAGGGCTCCTCAAGGACCGACTCTCCAGGGAGCTTTTGCTGAGGGCCAGGGCTGTGGTACATCTGGCAGATCTCCCTCAGCCCAGGGCCAGAGGCAGTCCTGGCACGAGCTGGAAAGGAAGGGAACTGCGAATGGGTATCTGCTGGCAGCCAGCTGCCTCCCCTCAACTCAGGTGGGAGGAACTGGCGCACACAGAGGCTGGATTCCCCATCTGATGAGATGTTCAGGGCCTGGGGGTGCCACCTCCCCTTGCACCACCCAGCAGTGTCTCCCGGCCTGGCCTGCACACCTCCAGGAATG
Organism: Phacochoerus africanus; assembly: GCF_016906955.1. Classification (NCBI taxonomy): domain Eukaryota; kingdom Metazoa; phylum Chordata; class Mammalia; order Artiodactyla; family Suidae; genus Phacochoerus; species Phacochoerus africanus. Next base: position 123,690,697 of record NC_062552.1, read on the forward strand.
GAGAATTCAGTGCTCCCCGGGGCAAAGTGCCCTGTCCCCAGTAGAGGGGCCCTCAGAGGTCATCCCACCAGTGGCCACTTTACTGATGGGTAAACTGAGGCTCAGAGGTGAAGGGGGCTCAGAATAAGCAGCCAAGCTGGGACAGGCCCCTGATCTTTCACTTTAGAAACCCAAAGTCACAGAGTGTCACTCCTGTGTTGCAACAGGTGAGATCTGGATCCCAGCTCTGCCCTCAGGGCCACCACCATACCTGCCAGCTCCCTCCACCCAGGACGGGGATGAGAAAACCACTCAGACTGACCCCAGGGCTCAGCCTGGCCAGTTGAAACCAATGGCTTCATTTTACAGACAAGAAACTTGAGGTCAAAGAGGTGACAAGTCAAAAGACAGAACGGAGAAGTTCTCCTGTTGTGGTGCAGCGGAAACGAATCTGACTAGGAACTATGAGGTTGCAGGTTCAATCCCTGGCTTTGCCCAGTGGGGTAAGGACCTGGCATTGCTGTGAGCTGTGGTGTAGGTCGGCAGCTGTAGCTCCGATTCAACCCCTAGCCTGGGAACCTCCATATGCCACGGGTGCAGCCCTAAAAAAGACAAAAGACCAAAAAAAAAAAAAAAGAAAAAAAAAGACAGAATGGAGAGAGACCTGGTCGTGGAACAAAAGTTCAAGATGCATGACTCCTTATCAGCTGCCAGGTCATCAGCTGCCAGGTCATCTCCAGCTCCCTGAGGTCAGCTCAGACCACAGCTACTCAGCTTCAAAATGATGAACCTGCTCAGAGCACGTGCGCCAGCCACGCTTCCGTGTCCCTGGTCCTAGAAATGAAAGACACTGCATGTCTGTTTGTAGTGGGGTGTCCTGAGTGGGTTCTGGGCCAGAAAGGGGGCATTAGGTAAAAACTAAGAGAAGCTGCATCAAGTGTGGGCTTTAGTTGATGATAACGTATTGCTATTGGTTCAACCTTGTAGATTAGATTATAATATTATCACTGTAAGATATTAAAACAAAGGGAATTTGAGTTCCTGCTGTGACCCAACAGGATCAGTGGTGCCTTCAGAGCACTGGGACGCAGGTTCGATCCCTGGCCCGGCACAGTGGGTTAAGGATCCGGCATTGCCCCGGCTGTGGCATAGGCTAAAATTGCAGCTCAGATCTGATCCCTGGCCTGGGAACTCCACGGGCCATGGGGCGGCCAAAAAAGCAAAAAGAAAAAGAAAACAAAGGGGATTGGGTTGGACACTACATGAACTAGCAATACTATCTTCACCGTTTTTCTACAAATCTAAAAATTGATGTTATAAATAAAGTTTGGGGAGTTCCCGTCGTGGCGCAGTGGTTAACGAATCCGACTAGGAACCATGAGGTTGCGGGTTCAGTCCCTGCCCTTGCTCAGTGGGTTAACGATCCGGCGTTGCCGTGAGCTGTGGTGTAGGTTGCAGACGTGGCTCGGATCCCGCGTTGCTGTGGCTCTGGCGTAGGCCGGTGGCTACAGCTCCGATTCAACCCCTAGCCTGGGAACCTCCATATGCCGCGGGAGCGGCCCAAGAAATAGCAACAACAACAACAACAAAGACAAAAAGACAAAAAAATAATAATAATAATAAAATAAAATAAATAAATAAAGTTTGGGGTTTTTTTTGTTTGTTTGTTTTTTTGGTGTTCCTGTGGTGGCACAGCAGGTTAAGAATCGGACTGCAGTGGCTTGGGTCTCCTTCGGAAGTTTGGGTTCAATCCCCAGACCAGTGCAGTGGATTGAAGGATCCAGTGCTGCCATAGCTGCAGCTCAGATTCAGTTCCTGGCCTGAGAAAGTTCAAGTACTACAGATGTGGCCATAAAAGAAAAAGTTATTTTTTAAACGAAGTATAAAAATATACATACAGGAGTTCCCCCTGTGGCGCAGTGTATTAAGAATCTACTGGAGTTCCCGTCATGGCGCAGTGGTTAACGAATCCAACTAGGAACCATGAGGTTGTGGGTTCAATCCCTGCCCTTGCTCAGTGGGTTAACGATCCAGCGTTGTTGCCATGAGTTGTGGTGTAGGTCGCAGACGTGGCTCAGATCCTGCATTGCTGTGGCTCTGGCGTAGGCCGGTGGCTACAGCTCCGATTAGACCCCTAGCCTGGGAACCTCCATATGCCGAGGGAGCGGCCCAAGAAATAGCAAAAAGACAAAAAAAAAAAAAAAAAGAATCTACTGCCGGGAATTCCCATTGGGGCACAGTGGAAATGAATCTGACTAGCGTCCGTGAGGATGCAGGTTCAATCCCTGGCCTTGCTTAGTGCATTAAGGATCTGGCGTTGCTGTGGCTCTGGTGTAAGCCGGCAGCTGTAACTCTGATTAGACCCCTAGCCTGGGAACCTCCATATGCCGTGGGTTTGGCCCTAAGGGCAAAAAGAAAAAAAAAAAAAGAAAGAAAGAAAGAATCCAACTGCAATAGCTCAGGTCACCGAGGCGGCACAGGTGCGATCCCTGGCTTGGGGGTTAAAGGATCCAGTGTTGCCACAGCTGCAGGACAGGTCGTAGCTGCACCTCAGATTCAATCCCTGGATCAGGTACTTCCAGATGCTATGGGTGCAGCCATGTAAAAACCATATATATACACACCTATGTGTGTATATCATTTTTGTTAAACTACTAACAGTATTAGAAATTTCGTGGATGGAAAACCAGAGGAATTGGACAAGGCCAGCCACTCTTCTGTGCCTCCTGCAAATCCTTCCACAGCCCCTTCCCCTGGGCTGGGCACCAGCCCCAAGAGGAGGCCTCACTGACTTCCAGGAGGAACCCTAATGGGAGAGGCTTGGTCAGGGTGCTCTCATGTCTTCAGCTGCCCTTAAAGAGCAGGAAGCACCTGTACCCAGAAACCTGAGCTATAGTATTTGCTGCCCCAGCAGAAAGTCCTCTTCTGCCCCACATTTGCAGAAAACAGGCCAGAATGCATTCCACGCTGCCCCTCCCAGGCCTCCCAAGGCCGGCAGAGTCCAACAGCCCATGACCCAGAGCCAGGCAACATCGGAGGGAAATCACTCCAGAAAGAAAGGCAAACACCCCAAGAATGGAAGGAACTTCACACCTGGGGAAACAGAGCCACCAGAGAAAGCAGAAAACAGAACAGAATTGAAGAATGAAAAGAACATCTCCCAGGAGCCACAAAAGGCTGTTCCAGTCTCCTAAGATAAATAAATACACACACCGGCGATGGGCAGGTATCAAGTGCTTGTTAAAACAACAGCAACCCTCTACCGACATGAAAGCACATAAAAGAAGAGAGACCAGGAGGTCAGGGCTAGAATCCCAGCATCCTGCTGATGAGATTTCCAGGAGGAGAGCCAGGATGGAGGAGAGCCATGTGGCTTCCTCCCCTGCCTTGTTCCCCTCGAAGACGTCATCTCCCACTGAAACCAGGACTTCATTGCCTATAAGCATGAGTCTCCCCACATGAAATCCATTGTCATATCATGTACTTCTTTATTGCCCGCTCCCTCCTTTAGAGTCGCTCCTCCCTCTAGGCTCACTCCCCACCCACCCCACCCCCAAATCCCTTAATGCCTAGAAGAGTTTCCCGTGCAGCGGATGCCCTTAATGACGAGCTGCTAAATGAAAGAAGGGATGAATCACATCAAACAAGCAATAAACAAGGATTCCCCAGAACAGAGGAAAGACAGGTGTCTTCAGACTCCAAAGGCTCAAGGGAGTCAACAGAATAAAAACTTGGCTCAACCACTTTGGCAAGTCCTGCAGCAAAGCCTACTGAAGCTCCACCTCCCTCTGCCTCGTGACGCAGGACTTTTCACACACAATCCAAAGACATGAAAACAGACGGGTACCCAAGACACAGGCAGGGATGTTCATGGCACCTTCACAGGTAGGAGCCCAATCGCAGAGCCCACCCCCACTCCAACCCCGGGAGGATGGACAGACGTCTCATGGCACATCCACCTGCTGGAACCAGGCGTCGCAGTCAAACAGAAGCACTGCAACCTCCACCAGTGCCGTGTGTTACCTGAGCCTTTTTATTTTCTGTCTTTTGGTCGCTTTGACATCTTGGGACATTGCTGACCATAGAGACTGCCCTCCCGGGCTGGCCAGTTAACTGCTAGAGATGGTAAGCGCCTAGCCCGGGAGCGTGCCTTTCACAGGCAAACTAACCATCCTCGAGCCCCTGGGCCCCACCACCTCCTCTATCTGCTGTGTTCTCAGGGCCGTGTTTCCCTCCGTGATCACCCAGGCCGCGTACCTGACAACCCGAAAGAAATCACTCCCCCTGGCCAGTCCTAAGCCCGCTGGCCCTGCCTCATCCTTCCTTCCTGGGAACCACGGTGAAGGCTCCTGTCCCTCGTTCCCCCCACTCCCTCTGCTCCTCACTGACCCGGGCGCTGCCCCGGCGCTGGGAACTCCGCTGGCCAGGGCATTCCTGAGTGACAAGGAAACCTACACCAGAAAACAACAGGTGCGGTGCACGGGTGGTGGTGGGGAGGAATCCGGCCTCAGATGCAGGATGAAAAAGGCAAGGACACGCGCCTGGCTTTTTTTTTTTTTTTTTTTTTGTCTTTTAGCCATTTCTTGGGCCGCTCCCACGGCATATGGAGGTTCCCAGGCTAGGGGTCGAATCGGAGCTGTATCCACCAGCCTACGCCAGAGCCACAGCAACGCGGGATCCGAGCTGTGTCTGCAACCTACACCACAGCTCACAGCAACACTGGATCCTTAACCCACTGAGCAAGGGCAGGGATCGAACCTGCAACCTCATGATTCCTAGTCGGATTCGTTAACCACTGCACCACGACAGGAACTCCGAGATCCTTCACTTTAACTTAGCTTCCCTAAGTTTCCCATATTCACGGGACTCGTTGCCCTAAAATATTCCATAGTCGACAAATCTAATACACTGAATAATACATTAAAATTAAGTGTTTGGCATCTACAAATTGGCTTGATAAAAATGGGACGCTACAAACCTCCAGTTAAAACTGTTACTATGACCCAATGTGTTAAAACCATGCCCTTCAGGGAGCAAAGGTTTATATGATATAAAACCTAATTAATGAAGGGTGATTATTCCATTGCTCTGATAAGCAGCCCAACTCTGCCTATTCTGAAACCGGGGAAAAGAAAGGGTGCCCCCTGGTGGGAGCACAACATGCACCCTGTGGTCCAACCATTAAGGCCTCAGACCCAATATCCAGTATTTCTAAAGTCACCAGCTCTACCCAGTTAACACCAGTGTATATTTGGCACTTATAGACTTGGGGGTATGTGCTATTCAGTGTCTCTTCAGACTGGAGCCTTTCAGCCAGTTTGCCTCCACCTCTAAAAAGGGACACATACACCTTTTCCAGGCCACCTGTGGGGCATTTGTAGCAACACTGTCATCACCCGTTACCTCTGCAGACAAGCCCCTCCCTCCAGCTTCCCAGCAAGACCACAAGATCTGCCCCGCCCCCTTGGTTACACACAACCCCTGTCATCCTCGCATGGACTTGACCCAGCTGTGTCCCCTGGCAGCATGGCTGCCCCTCAAAACGCACCAATACTGATAAAAAACAGACAAGAACAATGAACCGTATGGATTTTTTTTGGCCACGCCTGCAGCATGTGAAAGTTCCCAGGCCAAGGATCGAACCTGTGCCACAGCAGTGACCCAAGCCACAGCAGTGATATTGCTAGATACTAAACCCACTACACTGCCAAGGAAATCCTGGATTTTTTTTTTTTTTTTTAGGTCTGCACCTGCAGCATATGGAAGTCCCCAGGCTAGGAGTCAAATTGGAGGTGCAGCTGCAGGCCTATACCACAGCGATGCCAGATCCAAGCTGCAAATGTGACCTATGAGGCCAGGGAATGAACCTGCATCCTCATGGACACCATGTTGGGTTCTTAACTCAGAGCCACAACAGGAACTCCAAGATCTCTCTCTCTCTCTCTATTTTTTTATTTTTGCTTCTTAGGGCCACACCCACAGCATATAGAGGTTCCCAGGCTAGGGTTCCAATCGGAGCTACAGCTGCCAGCCTATGCCACAGCCATAGCAACACCAGATCCGAGCTGCGTCTGTGACCCACACCACAGCTCATGGCAACACCAGATCCTTAACCCACTGGGCGAGGCCAGGGATCAAACCCGCAACCTCATGGTTCCTAGTCGGATTCATTTCCGCTGTGCCACAACGGGAACTCCCCTATTTACTTTTTATATTTCTGATGCTCTGACATCTTGAGGCCTTGCCAACACTGAAGAGACTGCTCTTCCCAGGGCCAGCCAGTTCCTAGAGATATTAAACAGACTGGGATCTTCACCTGCAAACCAACCAACCCAAGCTCACACACCACAATAGCAAAGGTGCGACAATCGTATTACTAGAGTTCAAGACTTAGTACCATACAATGTATCCCTGGAGAAAGAAGAGACACACAGACTGATGAAACAGAACAGAAAGCCCAGAAGCAGACTTCCCCCTGTGGCACCACTGCAGCACCAGGATGCAAGTTCAATCCCCGGCCCCGCACAGTAGGTCAAAGCATCAGTGTTGCCACAGCTACTTGGATCTGATCCCTGGCCTGGGAACTCCATCTGCTGCAGGACAGGGGGAAAAAAAAAAAAAAAGAAGAGAGAAAGAAAAGAAAAGAAAAAAGGCCAGAAATAGACCCTACACAAATAGAGTCAGCCAATCTTTGACCACAGAGCAAAGGCATCCTATGGAGAAAAGATTGTCTCTTTCAGCAAAAGTTCTAGAACCACTGGGTATCCACATGCAAGAGAACAAATGAACCTAGACACAAACGTTACACAAAAATTAACCTAAATTGACCACTGACCAAAATGCAAAATGATAAATCTTTTTGAAAAAGACACAGGAGAAAAATCTCTCTCTCTCTGGGTTTGGTGATGAGTTTTTAAATACACCACCAATGGCACAATCCATGAAAGAGAGAAAAACTATAGTTTCAACTTGATTGAAATTTTAGGAGTTCCTGTCATGGCTCAGCTGTTAACGACCACAGCTGGTATCCACGGAGACACAGGTTCAATCCCTGGCCTCGGTCAGTGGGTTAAGGATCCGGCGTTGCCATGAGCTGTAGTGTAGGTCACAGATGCAACTTGGATCTAGCATTGCTGTGGCTGTGGTGCAGGCCAGCAGCTATAGCTTCAATTCGACCCCTAGCCTAGGAAACTTCATATGCCACCGGTGCAGCCCTAAAAAGAAGAAAGATAAAAGAAGAAAGAGAAAGGAAGGAAGGAAGAAATTTTAAACCCTTGTCTGGGAAAGACACTGTTAAAAGAATGAAAAGGCAAACCACAGACTGGGAAAAATACTTGCAAAACACACACTGATAATAGACTTGATTCTAAGACATACAACTATTAAAAAGGTCAACAAAGAACACCTGAAATTAATATTGTAAGTCAACTACACTCCAATAAAGTTAAATTCAAAAGTCAATAAGAAACTCATTTAAAAAATATACAGATATACAGAGAGCAAATAAATTGTGAAAAGTTGTTCAACATCTTATGTCATTAGGGGAGTTCCTGTTGTGGCTCAGCAGGTTAAGAACCTGACTGGTATCCACGAGGATGCAGGTCCCATCCCTGGCCCCCCTCAGCGGGTTAAAGATCCGACTTGCCACAAGCTGTGGCATAAGTCACAGAAGCAGCTCAGGCTCCAATTCAACTCCTAGCCTGGGAACTTTCCAATGCCTCAGGTGTGGCCTTTAAAAAAAAAAAAAAGTTATTAGGAGAATGCGATTTAACCAATAATGACGTACCACTGCCTACCCTTTAGAGTGGCTAAAATCCAGAACGCTGATCACATCAAATGCCTCCAAGGACGCGGAGCAACAGGAACTCTGCTACATCCATACATGGAATGTTATTCCGAGATAAAAATAAGCAAGCTAGTAAGTCACAAAAAGACATGGATGAATCTTAAATGCATACTGGTAAGTGAAAGAAGCCAGTCTGAAAACACCGTAGGATTCTAATTAAAGAACATTCTAAAAAGACAAAACTATTGAGAATACAAACAGAACAATAGCAGTGCTGGGGCAGGTAGAGATAGGGGTAGGAGGTAATGCACAAGGGAATTTTTTTCTTTCTTTCTTTCTAGGACTGCGCCCGCAGCATATGGAGATTCCCAGGCTGGGGTCGAATTGGAGCTATAGCTGCCGGCAGCAACACCAGATCCAGGCCTCATCTGCAACCTATACTACAGCTCGTGGCAATGCCCCCTGAGCGAGGCCAGGGATCGAACCCCTGTCCTCACGGATACTAGTCGGGTTCGTTAACCACTGAGCCACGACAGGAACTCCAGAATCTAACTGTCTTAGAAACATATGAAACAGCCTCACTAAAGGGCCTGCTTGGATGCAAGACACACTGGAAATGTGTGCAGATGGCAAGACTAAGAGAAAAGCGCTGTACTCTAGTGGATAAAACTGTTTCCCGGGGGAACATGTGTTAATAAATTCTAGAACCACTCTGCACGCATCCTGGAATTGAACCATTAAGTAAATAAGTGGCAGGTGCTGAGAGCCAGGTTGCTCGCTGTCGGGAGTGGGAGGTTACAGATAAACCAGGGCAAGAGGCTGAGATGCTGCACTTGGTAATGGACTGGGGCTGGGACATCAATACAAATTTGCATGTAGCTTAACACAGACGCAAATGGTTCATGGAGAGCTAGTAACAGATCACCTTGCTTTGTGAGCTGAAAGCCCCTAGAAGTGAGGGCATCGCAGTGGCTACGATCACATGGGATCTTGATTTTCTAACACCCTTTCCCAGGAAAAGAACCAGCGCTCCTTGGAGAAATGGCAGATGGTAGAACTGGGGCAAGACATACACAAGATGAGCCTGGAGCAGCCTGCAGAGCCGGAAAGTAAGAAGTATATGACATACACACACGGTGGCAGGTGTATGACCAAAGGACACAGGAGCCAACTGAAAGAGTTCCCAATGGCCAAAGCGCGAACAATTTGAACTACACAATAAAGGAGCACTGAGTTATTAGAGAAATGCAAGTCAAAACTAGAGTGAGATATCGCTTCACACTGGTCAGAATGGCCACCATTAAAAAGTCTACAAATAACAGACGCTGGAGAGGGTGTGGAGAAAAGGGAACCTTCCTACACTGCTGGGGGGAATGTGAATTGGTGCGGCCCCTATGGGAAACAGTAGGAGGGTTATCAACAAAAAAAAGAGCTATCACCTGATCCAGCAATCCCACTCCTGGGCATATATCGGGAGAAGACCGTATTTTTTTTTTTTTTGTCTTTTTGCCTTTTCTAGGGCTGCTCCCACGGCATATGGAGGCTCCCAGGCTAGGGGTCGAATCGGAGCTGTAGCCACCAGCCTACGCCTGAGCCACAGCAACGCAGGATCTGAGTCGCGTCTGCAACCTACACCACAGTTCAGGACAACGCCGGATCCTTATCCCACTGAGCAAGGCCAGGGATCGAACCCACAACCTCGTGGTTCCTAGTCGGATTCGTTAACCACTGAGCCATGACGGGAACTCAGAGAAGACCATAATTTGAAAAAGTACACACGCTTCTATGTTCAGCACAGCACTATTTACAGATCCAAGACAAGGAAGCAACCTAAATGCCCATCAACAGAGGAATGGATAAAGAAGACGTGAGATTATATATATATATGTATATGTGATGGACTATTACTCAGCCATAAAAAGAATGGAATAATGCTTTTGGGAGCAACATAAATGGACCCAGAGATTATCATACTCGCTAAGGCAGGTGGAGAAAGAAAAATACCATACGACGATACTTACACGTGGAATCCAAACTACGGTACAAATGAACTTAGTTGCAAAACAGAAACAGGCCTGCGGACATAGAAAACGTATTTATGTCACCCTATGGGGAAGAGGGGAGGGAGGGCAAGTTGGGAGTTTGGGGTGAGCAGACTGCAACTACACTACCTAAGCCAGATGAGCACTGAGATCCCGTCGTATAGCACAGGGAGCTACATTCAACATCCCTGGAATAACCCATCATGGAAAAGAATATTAACATACTTATCGAGTGGCTTTGCTGTGTACCTGAAATGAACACACTATAAATCAAGTCTATGTCAATAAGAATAAAGCGGCATTGGATTACAGCCCAACATCTTAAAGAAATGTCCATGAGTCCATTCCGACGTAAATAAATGAGTAAATAAACAAAGACGAGGCAAACCTCCCAAGCAGAAGACATGTGTGTGTGTGTGTGTGTGTGTGTGTGTGTGTGTGTCTTTTTAGGGCCACACCCGTGGCATAGGGAGGTTCCCAGGGTAGAGGGAGAATCAGAGCTGTAGCTGCTGGCCTCCACCACAGCCGCCTGGGATCTGAGCCTTATCTGTGATCTACACCACAGCTCATGGCAACGCCAGGTCCTTAACCCACTGAGCGAGGCCAGGGATCCAACCCACGTCCTCAGAGAAACTAGTAACTGCTGAGCCACGCCGGGAACTCCCAGAAGATTTAATTAATATAGGTGGACACCCCGCCCTCAGGGACAACTCCCCATCCCCCAAGTGTGGGTGGCACAGTGACCTCCTTCCAAAAATGATAGCATGGAAGGGGCGGGGCGGGTGGGGGGAAGAGGGACCCCGGGGAGGAGAATCCAGACAAACACACCCCAGCGGCGTAATCAAAGTCAACACCAGCAGGGAGGCGGCTTGGGGAGAGGGCCGAGAAGAAATGGCACCTCACCCTGTGTTCTCTGTTGTCAGCCCACACCCCGAGTCGAACCGTGAGAAAGACATCGGGCAAATCCCAGCTGAGCCATGTTACACAGAACACCTGGCAGTGCTCTTAAAACTGCCAACGTCGTCAAGGAGCAAGGCTGTCCCAGACAAGAGGAGCCAGAGGAGACGTGACCGCTGAGTCCGACATGGTGGCCTTGATGCGCTCTTGAAACAGAAAAAAGGCATCAGGGGAAAACCGAGCAAGTCTAAATAACAAAGCTTATTTGATTTATTTTTGCTTTTTTGGTTGCACCTGAAGCACATAGAAGGGTCCCAGGCCAGGGATTGAATCCGAGTGGCACCTGTGACTTACAGCACAGCTGCAGCAATGCCAGATCCTTAACTGACAGGGATCAAACCAACACCTCCACAGAGACAAGCCGGTTCATTAACCCACTGCACCAGAGCGGAAACTCCCTAAACTTTATTTTTTAAATTTTTTAGGGCCACACCTGCGGCATACGGGGGTTCCCAAGCTAGGGGTGGAATCGGAGCTGCAGCTGCCGGCCTGCACCACAGCTCATGGCAACGCCGGATCCTTAACCCACTGAGCAAGGCCAGGGATCAAACCCGCAACCTCATGGTTCCTAGTCAGATTCCTTAACCACTGAGCTATAATAGGCAAAACGAATCAATGGTGTTAGTGGTTGGAATATGGTTACTTTGGGGGGGGGAACAGGGAAGCCTGCTGGGGGGGCCACAGTGGGGGTTCTACACCTGGACTGGAACAGTGGTTGTGAGGCAGAATATTAACTCAGGTAGATCAGCACAGGAGCTGGGCTCCCATCAGGCTTTGACATGGATATTGATTAACACTTGCAGCTTAAGGGCTCCAGGGAGCAACACCTCCCCAGGCCTTGTTTTATTATAGGAAATGCGCGCGTTCCCCAGACTTTGTTTACTGCAGGAAATGCGAATCTCTAGCCCACTCCTCAACTGATAAAAAGAAATGAGAAGAGAAGAAAAGGACCGAGAAAGCATCAAACTTACGGGACATTTCCAACCCTGAGACCCCTATTGGACAAGGACGGATACAGGTAATGGAGCAAGGCCAACGGGAGAAGACTGCATCTTTCTGGACCCCACGTTGGTACCCGCCCATCTTTAAGGAATAAAAGCCCCTAAAGGACAATAGAGAAGGGGGGCTCTTCTCCCCCCTCCCAGCAGCCCCAGGAGCTATTTGCTTTCCTTTAGTAAAGACTTTGCCTGCTTGCTGCCCGTGTGTTTACGGAGTTCATTCTTTGACTGCGTGAACAAGAACCCGGATTCCAGGATCGTCTTTCCGGTATCAGTTTACACAGGTGTCTACAGCGAGAAAATTCTTGGAGCTGTTTTCCTCAAGTGGGTGCAGTCATCATGTTACATTTTACTTAAAAAGTGACCCCCAAAGTCAACAGTAACAGCAGCAAAACAGCTGCACATCACCATTTAGAAAAGCCTGGAGAAATTTCTGAAAACCACCAATGAAGAGAAACATCTCAAAAGCTTCCAGGAAGAGACAGAAAAGAAACCACTGGTGAAAGAGCAGGAGTCAGCCTGAGCGCAGGCTTCTCGACCGCACCGGGCAAGGAAGACGGGAGCGGGCTGCCAGGCCCACCGCACTCTGCCACCTCGGTGTACCCCCAGCCCACCCTGTGCCCCCAGAGCAGTTCTGCCCACTCGGCTCCAGCTGATCCCGCAGTCGCCCCCACCCTCTCCCCACATCCCCAAATCTCTTACCTGACGCCTCCTTCATCTCTCCCCAACCCCTCCCAGGCCAAGCCCAAGTGCAGGCTCCTCCCAGAGGCTTGGGGACCTGAGAGCCTGGGCAAGAGGCTCTGTCCTCCATCGTCTCCGCCAGGCACTGGCCACGCCCTGACAGGGAAGAAGCCTTGCGCTCTTTTGCATTAATCACTAAAGGGATGTTGCCTATAAGCGAGCGTAAATTACACATAATGGACCATGTCTGCGAACCCTGCTTTCCGGAAATGAATGTTAAGCTAAAGCACCTTTGTTCTGCTCACAGGGAACACCCTGACCCGGCCCACCTGTGAACTACTGCAGCAGGAAGAACCAAACACATCCTCCGAGCTCCCTTGTGGCACAGCGGAAACAAATCCAACTAGGAGCCATGAGGTTGTGGGTTTGATTCCTGGCCTCCATCAGTGGGTTAAAGATCCAGCACTGCTGTGAGCTGTGGCGTGGGTCACAGATGTGGCTCGGATCCTGCATGGCTGTGGCTGTGGGGTAGGGTGGCAGCTGTAGCTCCAATCAGACTCCTAGCCTGGGAACCTCCATATGCCGTGGGTGTGGCCCTAAAAAGCAAAAAAAAAAAAAAAAAAAAAAAAAGAAACAAACACATCCTGGCCTGAACCAGGACTCCTCCTCTCCCGCCCTCAGTGTAGACACAGCCTGAATTCCAGCTCAGAGAAGACGCTTCTCAGGACACCCGTCGACCATTTTCTCGGTCGTCTGGCTTTCTGAGTAAACTCCCTCTTTCTTCCCCAACAACACGTCTCTCGATTTACCGGCCTGTCACGCCGTAACAACTGCCTCCACGATCAGATCACTGTTTTTCCCGTTCTGCCCCAGGAGCAGCACAGCCTCGAGACGCAGACCCAACTGGGATGGCAGCTCTGCTGCTCACTGCTGGTGGGTGACCTTGGATGAGCCATCTCGCCCCGGGGGCCTGGGTTCCCACCCCTGTAAAGTGGAGACAGTTACTCGAATTCCCAGGGTGGTTGTAAGCAGGAGCCTGTGTGAGCGGCACCCAAGAGCTCGCCTGGCACATAGTAGGCCCTCAGTCAAGGACACTTGTCAGCTGGGAGAACTGGGCTGCTGACAGGATTGGTGGAAGCCTCGGGGGCCCTTGGCCAGCCCCAAAGCATGTGTTATTTAATTCCTGACTCCTTTGATTAAGTCATTTTCAAATATATGGCTTAAGGAGAAAATTAAAGTCAACCGGAGAGAGAGTCCCATTGTGGCTCTGCGGTAACAAAACTGACTAGTGTCTATGAGGACGCGGGTTCAATCCCTGGCCTCGCTCAGTGGGTTAAGGATCTGGCGTTGCCATGAGCTGTGGTGTAAATTGCAGATGCAGCTCAGATCTGGCGTGGCTGTGGCTGTGGCTGTGGCTGTGGCTGTGGCTGTGGCTGTGGTGTAGGCCGGCAGCTGCAGCTCTGATTTGACCCCAGCCTGGAAACCTCCATGTGCTGCAAGTATGGCCCTAAAAAGCAAAAAAACAAACAAACAAACAAAAAAAACCAACTGGAGAAACCCGCCCTGACTCGGCAGTGGGGAGCGTCTTAACCACACACAAATGGACCCAGTTGGGTATGAGTGGTGGATGTTCAGAGCATGGGATGTGGGGTCAGCCCCATGGGCAGGAGCCAACTCCGAGCCAGAAGTCAGACCCTTCTCCAGATGACACCAGCACCTCTCTTGGGCCAACAGGCAGCGGGGCGTCCCCTCTCCCATTTGGCGGTGGAGGCATCAGAGGCTCAGCAGGAGGGGAGGCCAGAGTTCCAGCCCCTGGGACTGGGGCTTCCAATTCAAAGTTCTGGAAGGTTCTAGGTCTCCAGGGCCCAATCCCCAGCCCAGGCCCGGTGTGAGAGTGTGGTAGCCACGCACAGGGGCTGGCACGTGGCAAGCTTCGTCCTCTCCTGTGTCCGTCCACACCTGTCTAGGGGGCCTGTCAAGGTTCACCTGCTCAGGGCCTGCTCTGGACCTGACGGCCTACAGAGCCATGTTCGGAAGCTTGGATCTCGTTCAGGATGCGAGGCCTCTACCTGCCTCCTCTGCCAGCTCTGCTCACTGGAAACACCTGAGCTGGGGACCTGGCACCGGTCCATGGATGGAGGAGACAGGTGGGGGAGATGCTGGCAGGATGGCAGGAAGCTCAGCTTGCCCCCACAACACACACACACTCACACACACCATGGAAATCAGTGTCAACCAGTCAGGCCTCCTGGGGACTCTGCTGGGGCTAGGGTCCCCCTGCATGGGGGTACAGTGACTTTGAAGAGGAGACCTCCCCAGAATTCAACAGAATGGGGGGTAATGGTAATGGTGCAACCGCAGGTCCACAGGCCCCACGTGTTCAGAGACACCCACACGCCCGGGTGTGGGAGAGCCCTGCCCTTAGGGGGTCTCTCTGGGGTTTATTTTCCGCTTAACATGGTTGATTTTCCCGGGCTAATATTCGTGGCCCATGCAAATCGCAAGAGTCCCGAAGTCCTCAGACAAGAAGGTCAAGGGAGGGCCCCCGTCCAGCCACTGGCTTCTGACTTCTCTGCTCCTTGGCTTTGCCCTCACCCCCTGGGCAACTTACGGAATCCCAAGCGGCAGGGGACACCACACCCCGTCACCACCAGCACAACAGCCCTGGCAGTGTGTCATCAGCCCTGGAGAGCACAGACGCGGCCACTTTGCACGTATCAGCTGGCCTCACCCACAGCGCGGAAGATGGGATGGAAACGTGAAATACCTGTTGAAATGCAGGAGGCGGGCCAGAAAAGGCGGCAAGGTTTCTTCTGCAAAACCTGTAAGAATAAAACGTACGCAGATTCATCACCAGAGCTGTGTCTGCCTAAAGACACCTACACCAGAGTATGGTGACGAAGCTCTTTATGTGTCACAAGGGTTCCCACGTGCTGGAATTCCCACTGTGGCACAAGGGGATAGCAGTATCTCTGTGCTGCTGGGATGCAGGTTGGATCCCCAGCCCGGCATAGTGGGTGAAGGATCCGGCGTTTCCCCCGCTGCAGCCCACGTAGCAACTTTGGTTCAGATCTGATCCCTGGCCCAGGAGCTCCATATGCTGTGGGGCGACCAAAAAGGGAGGAAAAAAAAAAGTTCCCATGTGTCTGCGCGCCCCCCTGTGTCTGTGTGTCCGTGTGACTGTGAGTGCATCTGTGTGTGTGGCATCTTGCCCTGTGTGTGTGAGCGTGTGTCCCTGCCTAAGCAAATGCTCTGGAGAAGTCCTTGGAAGGGTGCTCCCAAAGAAGAGGGGGCAGGGATTACTTCTGGGGGGAGAGGCTGTGGGACCAAGCAGCAACACCTGCTCCTTTAGCCCATTGTGCTGGGCCAGGCTCGAACCTGCGTCCGGTGCAAAGACAACCCTTCTGCCACATCAGGAATCCCAGAATCCCTTTCCGCCACAGCAGGAATTCCCAGGGCTGTTATTTTAATGCTTCTGCCCAGTTCGAGTTTTACAAGCCTAGATCCTTTAAAAGAATGCCATCGAGCCATCAGCCCCTGCAGCCCCCCACTACTGTGTGCCCTGAGGGGAATTTGGGATGAGGGAGGGGGGCCTGGATGCTGACACTAGGCAGTTAAGATGCAGATCAAAGAAACGATTTTAAGGAGCTCAGACTCTCCCATCTTCCTTTAGTGCCACAGAAAAGCACTAAAATCATTAACTTGAGATGCCTGGTTTTTGTAATTAGCAGTCATCTTTTCATGTTCAACTACAGGAGGATTTTTTTTTTTTTTTTTTTGCAGCAAAAACTCCTGTGTATCCTGCCCCTTGCTTCCCTCTTTGGAACAGCTCCCCAGACCTGTCTGAGAAGCGTTGAGCTACCTCCCAGGCTACAGTGCTCGGTAGTCACCAAATAAAACATAAGCCTCAACTTTCAGGTTTTGCATTTTTCTTTCAGCTGCCATCTAACTTAATGATTTAAAATTAGCCGCCACTTCTGGGCCAGCATCGCTGGGGCTCGCCCTCCTCTGCCCCCAAGACCTGGCCCACACGCCCCCTGCTGGCTGAGAGGGCCATTAGCATCCCCAGTCCTTGCTGGGTCCCGATGGCCCCTCGCTTTGGCTGGTTTCCTCTCCCCGCCCGGGACGTCCCCGTGAGCCCCACCCACTGGTCCAGAATCCCAGACCACACAGGCAGCCCAGCCCCCGAGGCGGGTGCAACCGCCTGCCCAGCCGAGCACCTGTGCTTGAACCAGCCGTCCCAAACACCCCCCAGCGCCCCCCCCCAACCCCCGCACTCCCTCCCCTCCGTGCAGCCGGTGAGAACCGGAGCGCAGGCAGCTGGAGGGGCCTCATCCCACCCCTCCAGCGAGATAAGAGGGCCCTAGAGGGCAGAATCACAGGGCCCGAGCAAGGTGGGGATTGGGGTGGGGGGGAGTGTTTCTTTTGGGGCAGTGGCCATGGGAAGAAGCGAGCCGGCTGGGACTACAGACGGCTAGGAGGGACCCCTGCAGCTGTGGGGGGAAAGGAGGCAATGACACGCACTCCAAGAGGGGCCATTAGAAGTCTTGGAAAACAAATCCATTCAAGAGTGAATCCTGGAGTTCCCATCGTGGCTCAGCGGAACTGAATCTGACTAGCATCCATGAAGACACAGGTTCGATCCCTGGCCTCCTCACTCAGTGGGTTAAGGATCCTGCATTGCCGTGAGCTGTAGTGTAGGTCAAAGACTCAGCTCAGATCCCACGTTCCTGTAGGCTGGTGGCTACAGCTCTGATTTGACCCCTGGGAACCTCCATGTGCCTCGGGTGCGGCCCTCGAAAGACCAAAATAAAAAGCAAATCCTCCTGGAGTTCCCGTCGTGGTGCAGTGGTTAACGAATCTGACTAGGAACCATGAGGTTGCAGGTTCGATCTCTGCCCTTGCTCAGTGGGTTAACAATCCGGCGGCTCGGATCCCACGTTGCTGTGGCTCTGGTGTAGACTGGCAGCTACAGCTCCGATTCGACCCCTAGCCTGGGAACCTCCATATGCCGCGGAGCGGCCCAAAAAATGGCAAAAAGCCAAAAAAAAAAAAAAAAAAGCAAATCCTCCTTCAACATTTTCTCTTGGGTCCCTGCTCCTGGGGCCAGCTCCTGAGGGGCTGGATCAGGAACAACCCCCACCCACTTCTATAGTGAGCAGAGGGGACTTAAACTGAGACAGTGAAGAAAACAAATGTATCCAGCAAGTCGGTAGGTGATTGAACAAGGAGAGGTAGCCTCTTGTTGGCCCTGCCAGAAAAAACCAAGTTTGCACCCTCCAAGGGTGGGGTGCAGTTACAGCCTGATCCAGGAGGTGAGAGCAGAAAGCATGACTGGGAGTTACTGTTGTGGCACAGCAGAAACAAATCTGACTAGTAACCATGAGGTTGCAGGTTTGATCCCTGGCCTCGCTCAGCAGATTAAGGATCCGACGTTGCCAGGAACTGTGGTGTATGTAGGTCGCAGACGCGGCTTGAATCTGGCATTGCTGCGGCTGTGGCCTAGGCCGGCAGACCCCTAGCCTGGGAACCTCCATATGCCGAAGGTGCATTCCTCAAAAGACAAAATAAATAAATAGCATGACTAATAACTAAGCCACAGGTGTGGCAACGCTGGATCCATAACCCACTGTGCCGGGCTGGGGATTGAACCCACATACCAGCATTCCCAAGACACTGCCAATCCTGTTGTGCCACAGCAGGAGGTCCCAAAAGCCAATCCTTTGGTGAAGCTTTCCCAGACCCCTCCCTGGACTGTGGTTCTCCTTGGTCTGGACAGGTCAGCTTAGCTCTAGGTCCTCAGAGCCTACACAGTAGTTGCCTAATAGGTGCTGGCCGAGTGCATTCCTCAGCCACTCACTAAATGAAGACTCAGCCTGCACGTCCAGCCTCAGTTTCTCATTTGTGGGCAGGATGCTGGGAGGAACTGGCACGGCCTGTCCTTCTGGGAATGAGTTTGGGACCAATGCGAAGCTGCCCCCAGGAGCTCTGGGCTAAGACACCAGCCCAGGGATTTTCTCCTGTGGGCTCTGGAGCAGGATGAGGAAATGTGTCTTCCTTCAAGACCAAGCCCGGGGGCGCCGTGCATGTCCCACATCCTGGGCTTTTACCCCAGGACACAGGGACAAGAGCAGAATCCTAGGCCCAAGGCCAGATAAGAAGCAGGTGCACACACTTGGTGAACCTAGGAGCCACAGAGAGGCAAGGCCGGTGACCCGCAAGGGATGACAGAAGCCACCAGGCTGAAGGGACTTCAGTACCCCGCCAGGGGCACGTATAAACCGTCAAACCTCAGCAGTTTTCAACAGTGAAGTCGACTCAGGTCACATTCTCGTATTAAAAACAAGCTGAATGCGAGTTCCTATCCTGGCTCATGGGTGATAAACCCAACTAGCACCCGTGAGGATGCAGGTTCAATCCCTGGCCTCGCTCAGTGTGTGGAGGATCCAGCATTGCTGAGAGCTGTGGTGTAGGGCACAGACCTGGCTTGGATCTGGCGTGGCTGTGGCTGTGGCAAAGGCCAGCAGCTGCAGCTCCAATGTGACCCCTAGCCTGGGAACTTCCATACGCTGCAGGGTGCAGCCCTAAAAAGCAAAAAAAAAAAAAAAAAAAAAGAATTCAACTGCATCAATTTGGGTTGCTGAGGAGGTGCTGGTTCGATCCCTGGCCTAATGCAGTGGGCTAAGGGATCCGGTGTTGCCATAGCTGCAGCGTAGGTCACAGCTGTAGCTCAGATTCAGTTCCCGGCTTGGGAACTTCCATAAGCTGTGGGTGCGACCATAAAATTAAAAACAAAAAACTGATGAAGGATGGCAGCCTTGCAGGTGTTAGAATCAGCAGCAGCAAAATCTCAGAGGGAAGCAAGTACGAGATGCGGGCAGGATGGGCTGCCCTGGGACGGCTGGTGCACAGGCGCTACAGGAGGCTCAGCAGGTTGGTACCAGGCCATGCTGGGGTCCTGAGAAACTTCTAGAAGACTTTAATACGGTGATATCCGTCAGGATTTGCTTTCCAGCTAGGGTCAGCCATGCCCAGACTCACAAAGGAGGTTGGAGAAAGAAGAGCATCCAGGCGGGGCAGATCTGACATCTGCCCCCACCCGCCACCCACCCCAACCGCCCCAGCATGGACACTTGGGTGCCAGCATCCAGAGTGACACAACCGGAGCCTCTCCACCCTGGTGGCTCCTGCTGAGACACTCACAGTTGCAATCATGGGCAATGACACCAGACGCCTCCTCCCATCAGCCCAAAGGAGGACAGGGACTCTGTCAGCCCCAGGCGGGGATGCAGGGCTCAGAGGGAAGAAAACCAAGATGCCTTCGAATTCCATCTCAGGCGTGGCCACTGCCACCCTCTATGGGCATCGTGGCATGGGGCAGGGTTTTGTTTTTGTTCAAAAAGCTGTTACTAGACTTCCTGTTGTGGCTCAGCAGTAATGAACCCAATGAGGATCCATGAGGATATGGGTTCAATCCCTGGCCTCTCTCAGTAGGTGAAGGATCCAGTGTTGCCATGAGCTGTGGTGAAGATTGAAGACACGGCCTGGATCTAGCATGGCTGTGGCTGTGGTGTAGGCTGGCAGCTGTAGTTCCTATTGGACCCCTAGCCTGGGAACTTCCCTACAACATAGTTGTGGCCCTAAAAAAAAAAACCAAAAAAAGCTGTTACCACATCAGTGGAGGATCTTAAAACCAATGATATCTTAGCATGATATATTATCTATCTATATAACTATTTATCCACACATGCATATGATAAAAATTGGTGTATCTATCCTGATGTTTGTTTTTATTTAAAATGGTATCGTTAGAGTTCCCATTGCGGCTCAGCAGTTAACAAATCTGACTAGCATCCATGACGCTGCAGGTTTGCCATGACGATGCAGGTTCGATCCCTGGCCGTGCTCAGTGGGTTAAGGATCTGGCATTGCCATGAGTTATGGTGTAGGTCACAGACGCAGCTTGGATCCCGAGTTGCTGTGGCTCTGGCGTAGCCTGGCGGCTACAGCTCCAGTTTGACCTGTAGCCTGGGAACCTCTGTATGCCACGGATGTGGCCCTAAAAGACAAAAAAAAAAAAAAAAAAACCTGCATCACATAAAACAGTATCCACATTCGCACAACAGAAGAAACACAAGGCTAGAGAATAAAAAGCCCATCAGTAGTAGGAACTTTTAATTCATCTCTCACAGTTATGTGGACAAAAATTATGTATAATTTGAGAATAATATAATTATTGAGATAGATTTAATTTATATCCAACTCTACCCTAAAAACAGACTACTCCTGGAGTTCCCACTGTGGCGCAGCAGGAATGAATTCAACTAGGAACCATGAGGTTGTGGGTTCGATCCCTGGCCTTGCTTAGTGGGTTAAGGATCTGGCGTTGCTGTGAGCTGTGGAGTAGGTTAAAGATGCAGCTCGTATCTGGCACTGCTGTGGTTGTGGTGTAGGCTGGCAGCTACAGCTCTGATTCGACCCCTAGCCTGGGAACTTCCATATGCCGCAGGTGCGGC
This sequence comes from Phacochoerus africanus, assembly GCF_016906955.1. Lineage (NCBI taxonomy): Eukaryota > Metazoa > Chordata > Mammalia > Artiodactyla > Suidae > Phacochoerus > Phacochoerus africanus. The sequence goes on from NC_062552.1 coordinate 123,711,656, forward strand.
CCTAAAAAGAGAAAAAGAATAGACAGCATTCTCTAATCACAATGTAAATCAAACTAGAAATTAGTAACCAAACTACAAAACCAAAAGATGTTATTCCCAATAAATTTTAAATCCCCGTAAATTGCTTTGGGGTTAGAAAATAAAAAGAAATCAAGTTGAAATATGAGAATGTGTAGGGAGTTCCTGTTGTGGTGCAGTGGAAACAAATCTGACTAGTATCCATGAGGATGCGAGTTTGATCTCAGTGGGTCGGGGATCTGGCTCTGCCATGAGTGATCTCGTAGGTTGCAGATGTGGCTTGGATCCTGAATTTCTGTGGCTGTGGTGTAGGCCAGAAGCTGTAGCTCTGATTCAACCCCTAGCCTGGGAACTTCCATATGCCGCTGGTGTGGCCCTAAAAAGCAAAAGAATAAATAAATAAATAAATTAATTAATTAATTAATAAGAAATTTCAGAATATGTAGAAAACAATCCTAATTGAAACACTGCGTATCAGAACCTAAGGTAAACAGCTAAAGCAGTCCTCAGATGGAAGTATATAGCTTTAAATACTTATATTAATAAGGGTGAATGGAAATTAATAAGTATCAACCCAAGCCAGCAGCAAAAAACACCATCAACAAAACCCCAATAGAAACAGAAGGATAGAAATTAAAGATAAAAGTGTAAAATGAAGAAGAAAAAAACAGTAGAACTAATTCAAATAAAAGTAGAGATGCTTTTTTTTTTGTCTTTTCTATGCCCATGTGGCATACGGAGGTTCCCAGGCTAGGGGTCTAATCCAAGCGGTAGCCTCCGGCCTACGCCAGAGCCACAGCAGCTCCAGGTCTGAGCTGCGTCTGCGACCTACACCACAGCTCACAGCAATGCCAGATCCTTAACCCACTGAGCCAGGCCAGATTTTGAACCCGCAACCTCATGGTTCCTAGTTGGATTTGTTAACCACTGAGCCACAACGGGAACTCTGGGAACTCCTCTTTTTTAAAAATGGAAAAGGAGCTCTAGTTGTGGCTCAGCAGGTTAAGAACCCAACCAGTATCCATGAGAATGCAGGTTTAACCCCTGATCTTGCTCAGTGGGTTAAGGACCTGGCACTGCTTCAAGCTGGGGCATAAGTCGCAAATATGGCTGTCTCGTAGGTTGGCAGCTTGCAACTCTGATTTGTCCCCTAGCCCAGGAACTTCTACATGCTGTAGGTGTGGCCCTAAAAAGTTAAAAAAAAAAAAAAATCGAGGAGTTCCCGTTGTGGCTCAGTGTTTAATGAATCCGACTAGCTACCATGAGGTTGCAGGTTCGATCCCTGGCCTCACTCAGTGGGTTAAGGCATTGCTGTGAGCTGTGGTATAGGTTTCAGATGCGGCTCGGATCCTTCATTGCTGTGGCTCTGGCACAAGCTGGCGGCTACAGCTCCAGTTGGACCCCTAACCTGGGAACCTCCATATGTGGCAGGTGCAGCCCTAGAAAAGACAAAAAGACAATAAGACAATAAAATAAAACAAAATAAAATAAAATACATTGAAAATAGATGCCAGTACTTGATCTAGCCAAGAAAAGGAATAAAATACACTAAAGAAAATGATAATGGGGAGTTCCCGCTGTGGCTGCAGTGAGATCCACAGCGTGTTGGGAGCAATGGGGTGCAGGTTCCATCCCCACCCTGCACAGTGGGTTAAAGGATCCTCCGTTGCTGCAGATGTTGCTTAGGTCGAAGCTACGATTTGGATCTGATCCCTGGCCGGAGAACTCCTACTTTCGGTCAGCCAAAAAAAAAACAAAAACAAAACAAAACAAAAAAGAAACTGCCCACTGGACACCTTTAGCTTACCTTTCAGGGGAGTGGAGAGAGGACAAAACAAGACAAATCAGTTAGGTTCAATTTCATGTCCCTTGGAGTTTTGGCAATGCCGTTGCTCGCATGGAGGGTGAGTGGAGGGTGAGAGCCCTCTGTAGCAGGACCTGATGCTCTCTCGGAGAGTCTGATTACCCTACACTTTGCATTTTGCTTTCCATACCTTTGATGCTAAATTGCGAGCCATTTTCCTGGGTTTAATACTGGATGCAAAGATCCTGATTTGGATGGTTTCCAAGAAACGATTCCTTCAACCCCTCCCCCACCCCCACCCCCGGAGGCCAGTCCCCATCTGGACTTGTACAGGTTGGAGGCTGGAAGAGGCCAGAGGTCACTTCCTGGCAGAGGCCTCCCCATGTGCATCTTCTCCCAGGCAGCTGAGGGTGGGCCAACCTCACTCCTTTACTTCGCCCTGATGGGCCCCCAATGAGCCAGAGGCCCTGGCTGGGGAGGGGGGCCTCTGCCCTCCAGTTGAAACATTCGCAAATAACGATTCTTCCAGGCCCAGAGCAAAGCGCAGAGCCCTATGGAGCGCCAGGGAGTCCCCCTGCCCGGTCTCCAGGGAAGGCTGGGACTGAGAAGGCCGAACTTCACAAAGGGGTAGGGGGAGTGCTGGGGGGAGGAGACGGGCTCCCGCAGACCCCCTCCCACGCTCAGAGGCTTGGAACTCAGGCTCAGCAGAGCCAGGTGGGACTACTGGAGAAACAGTCACTGCCCAGTCGACGCAGGACGCTGGACGACCTCGGCGAACGCACACGACATAGGCAGTCCATAGAAATTGATCGTTTGTGGAAAAAAAAAAAACCTTGGTCATTTGGCCAAATGGACGTCCGGGGAACGGCTAACTGTCAACCTGCCACCCACCCCTATACATGCGTCTCCGCGGGGGGAGCCACGCTTTGCAGCCGCTTCTATCCGCGCCTCGCGGCGCAGCGGGGCGGGGAGGATCACCCTGGCGGAGCTTCCTGCCAGCACGGGGATTGGCCCCCCCGGGTCAGGTGATCCCGCCCTGGGCCAACCAGCGGGGGAGGAAGGCGGGGCTACAAGGCTGTCAGCCCCGCCCCGAAGCACAGGCCAGGGGCAGGGCCTCGCCCCTCGCCGGCCCCCTACGCCGCCGGACTTTGGGCCCAGGCGCCCGAGAGCTGCTGCTTCCGGCTCCCTTCCCCACTCAGTGGCCGGAGCGAAACTCCGAACTGGCTGTTTTGGGATAAAAACGTAAATCCTTTCTAGGCCCGGAGGCCCTACGGCTCCGAGCCCTGCAGCTTCCCAGCCTCTCCCCTGGTCTCGTCCTTCGCGCAGGCACCTCCGCTCCAGCCACTCTGGCCTTCTGCCACCTGCTCTCTGCTGCCCTAGGCTTTTACCCAGCATGTGCCTGGTACCTAGTCTGCCCTTCCCTCCACTTCCCCTCACCCCATTCTCCAGCTACGCAGACCCGTTCCAACTCCCAGATCAAGGCTCCTGGGACTTTGCGTACGCTGCTGCCCTCTTCTCCCAAGTAACCCAGCCCCGCCTCCATCACGTGGTCAAGAAGTCTCTACTTTGTGGACTCCGGTCGGTCGTGCTCAGCCTTGGCCCCAGCACTGCAGATGCTGAGTTCAAACCCAGCCTTCTGCCTGACACATTTGTGCCCTGGGAGAATAGCTCAGCATTGTGCTTGCAAAACAATGCAGTCTACTTAGCACTCTGCTGACTTGCGGGTACTGAGCTGGGGCTTGAATTTCCGCAACCCAGTCCGCAAGGTCAGATAAGTGAAAAGGGCCATTCAGGTTCATAAACGGCTCGTTGATATTAACCTTATAGGCCCAAACTCCAGCAACATCTGATAGTGAAAATAATCCGTCTTCAACATCAGAGTCTGGGCTCTCTGGCCAGATGGCCTTCTGCCCTCCCCTTAGCATCAGGCCCGGTTGGGCTGCAGGGCCCACCTTGGTCTCAGATCTGAACTCGCTTTGCTCTGAATCCTGTGTGACCTTGGCCAAGTTCACCTTTCTGATCATCTGCTTTCTTCTTTTTTTACTTTAACTTTTCTTTTTCTGACTTTTGTTTTTTGAGGGCCGCACCCATGGCATATGGAGGTTCCCAGGCTAGGGGTGGAATCAGAGCTCTTGCTGCCGGCCTACACCACAGCCACAGCAACGCGAGATTGGAGCCGCATCTGCGACCTACACCACAGCTCACAGCAATGCTGGATCCTTAACCTACTGAGCAAGGCCAGGGATGGACCCACAACCTCATGGTTCCTGGTCGGATTTGTTAACCACTGAGCCACGATGGGAACTCCACCTTTTATTTTCAATAAAATTAATAACAGGTACACATTTTTAAAGGACAAATAGAACTACAAGGCTTATAATTAAAAAAACTGGCAATATCTGACACCTGGGTCCCCCCCTCAGCCATTTGTGTTCTCTGCCTGTTTCTTCCAGCTCTCACCTTTATATGTGTCAGTGACAGGCTTATAGTGACAGCGACTGACTTTTCACTTTCAGGTACAATCTAATGAAAGAGGGATTTTTTTTTTTTTTTTTGGTCTTTTTGCTATTTCTTGGGCCACTTCCTCGGCATATGGAGGTTCCCAGGCTAGGGGTTGAATCGGAGCTGTAGCTGCCGGCCTATGCCAGAGCCACAGCAACGCGGGATCTGAGCCGCATCTGCGACCTACACCACAGCTCACGGCAACGCCGGATCATCAACCCACTGAGCAAGGGCAGGGACCGAACCCGCAACCTCATGGTTCCTAGTCAGATTCGTTAACCACTGCGCCACGACAAGAACTCCTGAAAGAGGGATTTAGCTGTTACCCTGACACCCCCACACCCTTTGCCCTGCTCCGTCCTCTCAGTGTGACCACACACCTCTAGTTTCTTGTCTTTTTGTCTTTTCAGGACCGCAACAAGGCATGTGGAAGTTCCCAGGCTAGGGGTCGAATCGGAGCTGTTGCCACTGGCCTACACCACAGCCACAGCAACACCAGATCCAAGCCACGTCTGTGACCTACACCACAGCTCACGGCAACGCCGGATCCTTAACCCACTGGGAGAGGCCAGGGATCGAACCTGCAACCTCATGGCTCCTAGTTGGATTCATTTCCACTGCGCCATGACAGGAACTCCTCACCTCTAGTTCTCTGAGACCTGTAACAGGCCCTGTCTCCTCAGGCCTGATGTGAAGATAAAATGACCTCCTGAGCCCGGCGCACAGCAGGTGTTCAATAAATGCAGCTATTCAGTGATAAATACCTGCTGAATGGTTCAAGTAAGTTTAATTTTTTTTATTGTGAGCAGTTTCAGACATACACAAAAGTAGAGAGAATTTGGAGTTCCTATCTTAGCTCAGAAGTAAGGAACCCGACTAGTATCCATGAGCATGGGGGTTCAATCCCTGGCCTCGCTCAGTGGGTTAAGGGTCATGGCCTTGCCATAAGCTGTGGTGTAAGCCAGCAGCTGCAACTTTGATTGGATCCCTAGCCTGGGAACGGCCATGTGCCACAGGTGTGGTCCTGTTATTTAATATGCTAATAAAGACACTACTACATTGGGAGTTCCCTGGCAGCTCAGTGGGTTAAGGATCCTGTATAATTACTGCTCTGGCACAGGTGTGATCCCTGGCCCCAGGAATTTCCACATGCTGTGGGAACGGCAAAAAAAAGACACTACTGCTTTGTACATGTGCTTAAAATTTTTATTGTTTTTCTATATAATTGGTTTCCTCCAGCTATTCATTTAAAAATACTGCCCTGCCTCAGGGAGTTCCCACTATGGCACAACAAGATCAATAGCATCTCTGCAGCAACAGGATGCAGGTTCAACCCCTGGCCTGGCGCAGAGGGTTAGAGGATCCAGCACTGCCACAGCTACAGCATTGGTTAAAGTTGCGGCTGGGGAGCTCCTGTCGTGGCACAGTGGTTAACGAATCCGACTAGGAACGATGAGGTTGCAGGTTCGGTCCCTGGCCTTGCTCAGTGGGTGAAGGACCCGGCATTGTCATGGCTGTGGTGTAGGTCGCAGACGTGGCTCGGATCCCACGTTGCCATGACTGTGTCGTAGGCCAGTGGCTGCAGCTCCGATTAGACCCCTAGCCTGGGAACCTCCATATGCTGTGTGTGTGGCCCTGGAAATAAAAGACGAAAAAAAAAGTTGTGGCTGGGATCTGATCCCAGGCCTGGGAACTCCAATACGCCTTGGGGCAGCCAAAAACCCCCACAAAACTTGGAGTTCCTGTTGTGATTCCGTGGGTTAAGAAACTAGAGGAGTTCCCGTCGTGGCGCAGTGGTTAATGAATCCGACTAGGAACCATGAGGTTGTGGGTTCGATCCCTGCCCTTGCTCAGTGGGTTAACAATCTGGCGTTGCCGTGAGCTGTGGTGTAGGTTGCAGATGTGGCTCGGATCCCACGTTGCTGTGGCTCTGGCGTAGGCTGGCAGCTACAGCTCCGATTCGACCCCCAGCCTGGGAACCTCCATATGCCACGGGAGCGGCACAAGAAATAGTAAAAAGACAAAAAAAAAAAAGAAGTAAACGCTCTAGAATCCATGAGGACGTGGGTTCAATCCCTGGCTTCACTCTGTGGGTTAAGGATCTGGCATTGCCCGAGCTGTGCCTTGGATCCCCCATTACTGTGGCTGTGGTGTAGGCCATCAGCTGCAGCTCCGATTCGACCCCTAGCCCAGGAACTTCCATATGCCATGGGTGTGGCCCTAAAAAAAACCAAACAAAAAACTGCCTCAGGGATGCGTGGCAAAAAAAGGTCAAAGGTCTCGGGGGGGGGGGGGGGGTCGGGGTTTGGACCCTGAGGGTGGGGCAGGGGTCATCCGGAGAGCCCATAAAGGGCCAGCCACCCTAGGGAGGGCGGAGATGGAAGCAGCCACACCCGCCCCCTAACCTGGTTAATCTAACTAGACCTCGGGAGCCCGAGGCACTTGAGACAATGATCGAAGCTGGCAGTTGACAGCCTGCAGCTGTGTTGCTCTTCTACCTCCTGATGATACAGGTGGGGAAGCCAGGGCAGGAAGGTAGGGCTGAGGTCCCCAGGGCAGCCGGTGGTCCCCTGATGCAGCAGGTCACCCCTACATTCCCACAGCACAGCCCCAGACCCTGTGCATCAGGTACCTCGGGGTCTGGGGCCAAGGCATCCCAGACATGTTTTTCTTTTGGGGTCACCGCCTTTGCATGACACTTGCTGGTGTGGGTTTCCCCTGGCCTGTGACTTTCCCAGCCGCTGCCAAGGACCACAGTGGCGCACCTGGATGCACCAGGGAGGCAGGGGAACACAGGAGGGAGGCAGGCACTGCCAGGACATAGGTGGGATGGTGGCCTAGCCTCAGGCAGCCCAGCACCAGGCAGAGGTCCCAGGGGTGACACCTCCAAGTTTTTGGGGGTTTTGTTTTTGCTTTCTTTCTTTCGCTTTTTTAGGGCTGTACCCATGGAATATGGAGGTTCCCAGGCTAGGGGTCAAATCGGAGCTACAGCCACTGGCCTACGCCATAGCCACAGCCACGAAGGATCCAAGTCGCATCTGCAACCTACTCCACAGCTCACGGCAATGCCAGATCCTTAACCCACTGAGCGAGGCCAGGGATTGAACCCACAACCTCATGGTTCCTAGTCGGACTCCTTTCTGCTTTGCCACGATGGGAGCTCCTGTTTTGGTTTTCTTTTTAGGACCATATGTGGAATTTCCCAGGCTAGGGGTGGAATCGGAGCTGCAGCTGCTGGCCTACACCACAGCCACAGCCACAACATTGAGGGATCCGAGCCGCATCTTTGACCCACACCATAGTTCATGGCAATGCCAGATCCTTAACCTACTGAGCAAGGCCAGGCATCAGACCTGCATCCTATGGAAACTACATCTAGTTTTTTTTTTTTTTGGCTTTTTAGGGCCATGCCTGTGGTATATGGATGTTCCCAGGCTAGGAGTGGAATCGGAGCTACAGCTATCAGCCTACACTACAGCTCAAGACAGTGCCGGATCCCTGACCCACTGAGTGAGGTCAGAGATAGAACCCACATCCTCATGGACTCTACTCAGACTCGAATCCACTGTGCCACATCCCGAACTCCGTTCATTTTTCTTTTTCACTTTTTAGGGTTGCACTTGCACCATATGGAAGTTCCCAGGTTAGGGGTCGAATTAGAGCTATAGCTGCTGGCCTACACCACAGCCGCAGCAACGTGGGATCCGAGCCACACTGCGACCTGCACCACAGCTCATGCAACCCTGGATCTCCCACCCACTGAGTGGAGTCAGGGATCAAACCTACATCCTCATGGATTCTAGTCAGGTTTGTAACCTGCTGAGCCACAATGGGAACTCCCCATTAATACATTTTTAAAGTTGGGAAGAAATGCTCCAATAGTTAACAGTGAGATTTGGGGTGTTTTAATTTTGCTTACTTATGCTCATACCTGGAACATGCAAGCTGTTTTATTTCCTGCTCCCTGGAAAGCTTCAAAATGGTTGGAACCTGTCTGTCTTAGTTACTGATGTATCCTGCACTGAGCACGGTGCCTGGAGCACTGGATGTGTTTGCTGATTGAATAAGTAAACTATCATAAACAATGTCCAACCCCTTGGAACACTTACTGCGTAGAGAATAATTCTCCCCAAGCAATTTTGATAATATGCAGAAATAGAGAGCTACAGGAGGGAGGGCACCCATGCTAGAGGGAAGGGGCAGGCCTCCTGGGAGAGGTGACATCAGTGGCACAAGGAGTCAGGACAGGACAGCCTTTTGTAGTGATGGGTGCCATGAAGGTCCAGCTGTGAGGTGGCCTGGCCTGGCAGGATGGGAAGGAAGGGATGACATTTCTGAAAGAGAAAGGTGATCAGAAGTCAAACATCTCAGAGTTCCCTGATGGCTCAGTGAGTTAAGGATCTGGTGCTGTCACTGATGTGGCCTGAGTTCGATTCCTCGTCTGGGAACTTCTGCACGCCGGGGGGCAGGGGAAAAAAAGTCAAATTTCCCAAAGAGAGCAAAGTGCCAGCCCAGATGGCATCACCTGTGACTCTCAGATGCATTTAAGGAACAAAGAGTTCCACTCTTACACAAACTCAGAACTTAGAAAAGGAGGGAACAGTCCCACTCGTTCTCTGAGGCAATCATAACCTTGACACCAAATCTGGAAAGGGAAATGTGCAAAAGAAGAAGCGCATTTACGAAGCAGGTGCAAAATCCCACATGAGTAACAACAATTCAGCAGTACCTAAAAAGGATAGGAGTTCCCGTGGTGCAGGGGAAACAAATCCAACTCGTATCCACAAGGATGGGGGTTCGAGCCCTGGCCTTGTTCAGTAGGTTGGGGATGCACTGTTGCTGGGAGCTGTGCTGTAGGTCGAAGAGATGGCTCAGATCCCATGTTGCTGTGGCTGTGGTGTAGGCCAGCAGCTGTAGCTCCGATTTGACCCCTAGTCTGCGAACTTCCATATGCCGAGGGTGCAGCCTTAAAAAAAAAAAGCAAAAAAAAAAAGATAATACAACACAGCCCAACTGGGTTAATCCCAAGAGTACAAGGAGATTCGTTCAGTATTGAAAAACTCAGCATTACTCTATTATTATTATATTAATATTATGTTAACCTTTAACAAAAGAGAGAGAAGTCACACCACCCTCCCTGTGGTTACAGATAAAATTCAAGATGCGTTCATGAGAAAACTGTTAGCAAGCCAGGGATGGAAGGGACTTCCGTGCCCTGATGAAGGACAGCTCCAAAACTCTGCCCAACAAGCATCACATAGAGCGGAGACAGCTTTCCCCGTGAGAATGGAAACGTGACAAAGGTGCCCGTTGCCACCCCTTCTGGTGTGGTTCAGTCTGTGCTGGAGGTCCTGGCTAGAGCAGTGAGGCAAGGGGAAAAAGGGTCTAAGTCTTGAAACGAAATTGTCATTATTTAGAGCTGATAGAGGAGTTCCCGTCACAGCTCAGTAGTTAACGAATCCAACTAGGAACCATGAGGTTGAGGGTTCGATCCCTGGCCTTGCTCAGTGGGTTACGGATCCAGTGTTGCTCTGGCATAGGCCGGCAGCTACAGCTCCGATTGGACCTCTAGCCTGGGAACCTCCATATGCCGTGGGTGCGGCCCTAGAAAAGACAAAAAGGCAAAAAATAAAATAAATAAAAAATAAAAATAGAGCTGATAGAAAAGTCGAAGAACCAGGAGATAAGTTACTAGAACACGAGGATTCAGCAAGGTTGCTGGATATGAAAATCAATATAGGAGTTCCTGTTGGGGCTCAGTGGGTTAAGAACCCAACTAGAATCTAAGAGGATGTGGGTTTGATCACTGGCCTCGCTCAGTGGGTTAAGGATCCGGCATTGCCGTGAACTGTGGTGTAGGTCACAGATTCGACTTGAATCTGCTGTGGCTGTGGCTGTGGCATAAGCCAGCAGCTGCAGCTCTGATTCCATTTCTAGCCTGGGAACTTCCATATGCTGCAGGTGCAGCCATAAAAACCAACAAACAAAAATCAATATAAAAAAAATTCTGAAGTTCCTGCTGTGTCACAATGGGATCAGCAATGTCTCTGCAGTGCCAGACACGGGTTTGATCCCTGGCCCAGCACAGTGGGTTAAAGGATCTGGCGTTGCTGTAGCTACAGCATAGGTCACAATTGTGGCTTGGATCTGAGGCTTAGATCTGATCCCTGGCCCAACAACTCCATATTCTGCAGGGCGTGGAGAGAAAAAAAAGAAAGAAGAAAAAAAAAAAGGGAGTTCCCGTCATGGTGCAGCAGAAATGAATCCGACTAGGAACTATGAGGATGTGGGTTCCATCCCTGGCCTCGCTCAGTGGGTTAAGGATCCGGTGTTGCCGAGAGCTGTGGTGCAGGTCATAGATGCGGCTCGGATCCTGTGTTGCTGTGGCTGTGGTGTAGGCCGGCAGTTGTAGCTCCAATTCAACCCTAGCCTGGGAACCTCCATATGCCATGGGTGTGACCCTGAAAAGACAAAGACAAAAAAAGACAAAAAAAAGATTAAAAAAAAAAAGAAAGAAAAAATATGAAAAAAATATCTACCTTAAAAAAATTCTAAGAACTAGAAAATGAAACAAGAACAGCTATTTATACTAACGTCAGTCATAAGCCTCTTAAAACACGTACAAGATCTCTTTGGAGAAAATCATAAAACTCCATTGTGAGATACAGAGGCCTCAGTGAGGGGTGAGATATACCATGTCCATGGATCAGAAGCCTTCACTGTATAAGGAGGTCCACTCTCCCCACACGGTACATAAGTTTAACGCCATCCCAGTCAAAACCCCAATAGGCTGTGAAACCTGCAATGGGCTTGCCTTCAGGAGGAGGGAGGGTTGTGTTTGGAACATCGACAGTTTCTGGGGTGCAGCAGAGTTTTTACGGAGGGGGATCATTTTCAGGAGAAACCGGTCCATTGCTGCTGGCGTTGTAAGTTGTCACATCCCTTTGGGGGCAAAATTTGATAATCATATATCAAGTTCAATGAAAATGCTCCAGTGATTTGATCCTGTAATTGCTCTTCTGAGAATAATCCAAAGGAAAAAAAATTTTAATTTATTCCTTGCCAATGTCATTTTTTATTTTTTGGCCAGGCCTGAGGCATGAGAAAGATCTGAGGATAGCGACTGAACCCGAGCCACAGCAGTGACAACGCTGCATCCATGAGCTGCTGTGCCACAGGGGAGCTCCCAGCCAATGTTGTTTTTACTTACTTATTGCTTGTTTTTTTTCTAGGGCTACAGTGCAGCATATGGAAGTTCCTGGGCTAGGGATCGAATCGGACCTGCAGCTGCCGGCCGACACCACAGCCACAGCCGCGCCAGATCTGAGCCACGTCTGAGACCTACACCACAGCCCATGGCAACACCTGATAATTAACTCACTGAACGAGGCCAGGGATCAAACCCTTGTCCTCATGGATACTAGTTGGGTTCGTTGCTGCTGAGCCACAACAGCAACTCCCCAATGTTATTTTTAATACGGAAAAGTGGAAGGAGAAATCCCCTCAACACCCAGCAATGGGTGTGAATTCTGGCTTTGCCACTTACCAGCTGCTTGACATCAGCTAAGCCCCTCCCCTCTGGGTCTGAGTTTCCCCGAGTGGAATGGAGGGAATGGTGCCCAGCCCTGGGGATGACCGCAAGGTGCCTGGCACCCACCCAACAGCCCCCTGAAGCCTTTCTGGAATAAGTATGAAGGTCATATCCCCTTCCTGTGACTGTGCTTCCGGGGGACGACCTCCCAAGTGTGTTGCAGCCAGCTGGGCTCAGATACTGGCCAAGGAGCACTGGAGACAAGGTCCCCATGGCTGCAAGCCGCCACCATTCTGCTCTGCTCAGCAGGCCCCCTACCAGCTTCCCGCACCTCAGTGCTGCTCTACCAGCCCCTTCAACCTGCAAACCCCCACCTGCAAGCCCCAATCGCAGGGGCCCCAGCCAGGCCCAGTTGCCACAGCTACGCAGAGCAGACAGCACAGCACCTGCTCACACACCTGCTGGGCCTGGGCTGGACCTGGCTTCAGCACAGCTGCCCCCCCACCCCCATCACTCACCGTCAACTACCATTTCCTGCATTTCCTGTGCTTTGGCTGACTTGGCAGGGCACAGGGCAAGAGAGGCCCCCAGCCCCTGGGCTTGTCAGTGCTGGCTGGCTTCCACAAGGACAGTCCCCATGGCCAGCCGAACCCACCAGAGGCCCCACCTAGAAATCCCTGGCCTGGTCCTGATGACTGCCCCTTGGTCCAGTTTCCCCTGGATGCTACTGGCAAGTTACATATAAAAGCCAGGGTAGAAACTAGCAGAAATGGGCCATGCTGTGACTTTGGGGGGATATTTTTCACAGATATGATAAAATAAGTCCATTTCAACCCAGAGGCATGTACCCCAAGGTCACATGGGGATGCAGCAGAAATGGAATCCAGGTCTCTGATCTGGGGCTGTATCTCCCTCCCTCCACCCTTGGTGCCAAGCTAAAGTGCTTTACATACAGACCCTCACTTCATTCTTATTATCACTGAAAGCCAGGCTTGTTTCCCCATGGGGGCACAGAGAGGTTAGGCCACTTGTCCAAGGTCACACAGCTAGTAAGGAGCAAAGACTGAAGCAGAGGCAGCTCTGTTCTTCCTATTGTTTCCAGCTCAGATCACATTCATTCAAGCATTCTTTGGCTACACCCGCGGCATACAGAAGTTCCCAAGCTAGGGATAGAACCCTCACCACAGCAGTGACCTGGAACCTGTCTGGAGGCACAGACAAGTTTCTCGCTGCTACGTGGGGACCACAATAGATACCCACGACGTTCAGCCCCCAAAGCAGCAGCCAATGATGCATGTCGGGGGAGAATATCACACAGAAAATGAAATAAAATCCAGGGGTCCAACTTGATGCAGAGAATGTGGATTCAGAAGGTACAGGAAAAGGACTAAAAGACTGGGGGGATTGGGTTTGTTTTTTAAATGGCTACACCCATGCCATACGGAATTTCCCCAGGCTAGAGGTCAACAGAGCTGCAGCTGCCGGCCTACACCACAGCCACTGCAAGGCCAGATCCGAGCCGAGCCTGTGACCTACACCACAGCTCATGGCAATGCCAGATCCTTAACCCACTGAGCAAGGCCAGGGATGGAACCAGCATCCTCATGGCAATGCCAGATCCTTAACCCACTGAGCAAGGCCAGGGATGGAACCTGCATCCTCATGGATACTGGTCACAGGAGCTCTGAGACTGGTGGGTTTTGATGCTCGATGATACATGGAATTCACAGGAACATCCTCATTTGTGTTTGGATTTGCTATTAATGTTGTATAGCTTTGAGGCAGAATAATTTAACTCAGGTAGTCGATGCAGGAGCCTGGGCTTTGATGCCTTCTTTGATATGGCTATGGATTAACGCTTGCGGCTTAAGGGCTCCAAGGAGTAACATCCCCACAGGCCTTGTTTATTACAGGGAGTGGACCTACGCCCAAGTGGACAGTAATCCCTAACCCCCTGTGATTCAGTTTACGGGAAGAAGAGGGCAAAATACCAAGGAGACTTACAGGACAATTCCACCCCTAAGACCCCCAGTGGACAAGCACTAATATAGGTAATTGAGCAAGGCCAGCGGCAGAAAAACCACATCTTTCTGGACCCCACGTTGGTACCCCCTCATCTTTAAGGGATAAAAACCCCTATAAGACAATAGAGAGTGGGGGCTCTTCTCCCCCCTCCCAGCAGCCCCGGGAGCTACTTGCTTTCCTTTAATAAAGACTTTGCTTGCTTGCTGCCCGTGTGTTCACGGAGTTCACTCTTCGACTGCGTGAACAAGAACCCGGATTCCGGTAACATCTTTCCAGCATCATCTTTCCATAAGTGTACTTTATGAATACAGTGCTATAGAGGATTTCATTTTAAATAGCTTATATAAAGATACTTTTTGTTCAATTGGAAAAGGAACAGAGTTCCTGTCGTGGCTCAGCAGAAACGAATCTGACGAACATCCATGAAGACGCAGGTTCAATCCCTGGCCTCGCTCAGTGAGTTAAGGATCCAGCCTTGCCGTGAGCTGTGGTGTAGTAGGTTGCAGACGTGGTATGGATCCTGAATTGCTGTGACTGTGGTGTAGGCCGGCAGCAGTAGCTCCGATGTGACCCCTAGCCTGGGAACCTCCATGTGCTGAGGATTCGGCCCTAAAAAGATAAAAAAAGAAAAGATGCGGGGTTTCCCACCTGCTTACCAGGGCGGGTTTCCTTCCATAGCCGGAAGCTGATGCGGAGTGAGGCGCCAAAGGAGGCTCTAGGGCCCAGGAGCCGGCCAAGCTGGGGCCGCTCAGCCTTCTCTCTCCTCTTCACACCCTTTGCCCTAGTCAACCCCTGGGCCTTTATCGCCAGCTTTCAGGTCCTTCTGAAGCCCAATAGAGGCGATTTCCCCTGGAAGGGACTGTCCAGTAGTAGCTCTAGGAAGCCCCCTCTGTCTCATCCCCACTTACCTCTCCTGAAAATCCAGGCAGCTTCCTCACCTCCCCTGGATCTTAAGACAGTTGTTTCACTCCAGAAATAGCACCAGCATGTTTTTACAGCTTTTCAGCGGATATAGATTCCAGCCTCAATTAAGGGCTTTGTCCCTGAGGGAGGCCTAGAACCTGCCCTCAGGACAAAGAGTCACACTCATGACAAGGTCCTAGGTGGTGCTTGATGGGTTGGGGTTGTGTGTGGGTCCACAACCTTGTAAAACCAACCAGCAACTAGGTTTAAGGGAGGGGCCTGGCCAGCTTGAACCAGCCCTGGATGTGCCAGTGTAAGTGACAGGCTGAACGGAAGGCAGGAAGTGACATCCTAGCTGTATAGTTAGTTCCACCCTGGCCCTGACATGAGGGTGGGGGGCGGCTTTGCACTGGGAACGGGAAGGACAGAGGCTCCTGCAGTCCAGTTCTCATATTGAGCTCCTCTCCATGCAAAGCCTGGGATGCCAGCTGTTTGCTAACAACTATGGCCAGAAGTGCTGCTGTGAGGCGGGAGCGGCCCAGGCTTTTACTCGGCAAGCCGGGATGAGCTCTCCGTGGGAGGTGCGACCAACACACAGCACCTGCGTTCGAGGACCTGACAAAGGAACGAGGAGAGAGAAGTAGGGGCCCCAAGTGGTACAGGACCACACACTGCGATACTGGGGGGAAGGGGGGAGGGGAGGCGCAAGCGGCGATGGGGAGAGAGGGCTCAGTCGGTCCTGGCGACTGTAACCAATACAGAGCCTAGGTGGCTTACAAACAACAGATATTTCTGGAGTTCCCGTTGTGGCTCAGAGGTTAGCAAACCCGACTGGCATCCATGAGGATGCGGCTCAGATCCCGCGTTACTGTGGCTCCGGTGTAGGCCAGAGGCTACAGCTCCAATTAGACCCCTAGCCTGGGACCCTCCAGGTGCTGCAGGTGAGGCCCTAAAAAGACAAAAAAAAAGACAAAACAACAACAGACACTTCTTTGCCATGTTCTAGAGGCTGGAATCTGAGGTCAAGGTGCCAGCGTGGTCAGCTGCTGGTGAAAGCTCTCTTCCAGGATGTCAACGGCCAAGACTGCACACTGTGTCCTCACGGGGCAGAAGGGGCAGAGCTCTCCAGGGCCTCAGTGATTAGGGCACGAAGCCCATTCACGTGGGCTCCCCGCTCAGATCCTAATCACCTCCCAAATGCCCCACCTCCTCATCACCTTGAGATTGGTTTTCTTTTTTGTTTTTCTTATGGCTGCACCCAAGACATATGGAAATTCTCAGGCCAGGGGTTGAATCCAAGTCCCAGCTGTGGCAAAACCAGATCCTTGTTTTTCTTTTTTTTTTTTTTGGTCTTTTTGCCTTTTCTAGAGCCGCTCCCGTGGCACATGGAGGTTCGCAGGCTAGGGGTCTAATCGGAGCTGTAGCTGCCAGCCTACGCCAGAGCCACAGCAATGTGGGATCCGAGCAGAGTCTGTGACCTACACCACAGCTCACAGCAACGCCGGATCCTTAACCCACTGAGCAAGGCCAGGGATCGAACCTGCAATCTCATGGTTCCTAGTCGGATTCCTTAACCACTGAGCTACAACGGGAACTCCAAAACCAGATCTTTTAACCCACTGCACCAGGCCAGGGATCGAACCTGCACCTCCACAGCGACCCCATCCACTGCACCATGGCGGGAACTCTGAGGTTGGTTTTCGACCCAAGAGTTTTGGTCGGGAAAACAAACATTTAGTCCTTAGCAGACTCTTGGCGGTTGTGATAATTTTAAAGGGACAGGGGATAACACAGAGAATGACTTTACAGACTGACTTGATGGGCCGAACACAATGGGCCAGAGAGCCAGGGATGGCCAACCCATCAACAAGGACCCAGGTCAGGAAGGTGGGGAATCAGGAGGCCCCCACCTCAGGACTGTCCTGGATGTGTGTGCAGCACCGAGGCGACCAGGGACCAGAAAACAGAGGCAGGGACATGGAAGGCCCTGAGATCCCTGAGATCTTGCTCTCCTGAAAACCAAGTCCTGGGACCCCTTGCATGGACAGGGGCTCAATACGTGAGCTGGACTCAAAGTGACCTCCCTCCAGGAGCCCCTCTTTCCAATTCCCCATGGAAAATAGCCCTCGGCCCCCGTGTCAGGTCGGGGAGAACTAGCCAGCTAGCTAGCGTGTCATGTCCTGCTTTAAATTCAGCCTGTCGCTTACACACTGCAGATACCTGCATGCGCCAAAGCTGACACTTTACTTCAGCCTTCAAAAATTGGGCACCTGGGGCTTTTCTTGTGGCTCAGTGGCTTAAAGGATCCAGCGTTGCCTTTGCTGTGGCTCTGGCTATAGCTGTGGTGCAGGTTTGGTTCCTGGCCCGGGAACTTTCACATGCTGCAGGTAAGCCCCCTCCCGCCAAAAAAAAAAGGGGAGGGGGATTGGGCATCTGATCAAAAGAACCCAGTTTTCACCCAGAACCCCAGCTACCAGGGAGTCTGGGCACGTGTTGGCCTCCCTGGTCCCTGCAAGTCCTGGAAGCAGTGCAGCAAAGAAGGCACCCAGTCCGCTTCCTTGCCAGTGCTGAGGCTGGAGGAGAAAAACTTCCCACAGACCCGACCCTGCTGGTCCAGGGCCTGGAAAGGGAGGGACAAGGCCGGTTCTGGGGGTGTGGGGGTGCAGCGGGTGGGCAGTGGGGGATGCATGAGGGTGGGTGAGAGGGCCAGAGTGCAGCAGCCGAAGAGCTCAGAGGCTCTGGAACCCTCTCACGGGCCCGTATTTCACAGGATAGCAGGGAGCTTTTCTGCAGAAAATCATTGATCCAGGGGGGAGAAAAATCAATGAAAGCCCATTGCCTGAAAAAATAACTTGGGCTGGAATTTTTCTAGGGGGGAAAAAAAAAAAACCTCCGCACCGTAACTCATCTGCGGCTCTATTAATAACACAGAGAGGCCGCAGCCGAGAAACAGGACAGGCCTGAGGTGTGCGGGTTAATGCACAGGGAGGGGCCGAGGGCATCAGGCCTGGGCGGGAAGAGGGAAAAGGACTGACGGGGGAAGCCGGGGGAGAAGCCAGGAAGATGCAGAACGGAGACTCAAGAGGAAGGAGCTGGACACCGGGCGACCCAGCGGTGGCCCAACGTGGGCGGGAGGCCCACGGGTGATGAGAGGGGTGACCGAGTGCGCTCGCCCATAAATGAGAGCGCTGAGTAGTTCACTGTACACAGAAAAGCTTCCCACGCCTCTGATGTGACCCCCCCCCCCACCCCCGACTTCCCAGTGACCCAGATGTGGGGTTCGAGCCTCAGGGCCGTTTATTCATGCCCTGGCTCAGATTTCGGGAGATAAGTTTAATATTTTACTCTCCACCTTTGCCTTGCCTAAGGGAACCATTACCAACGCAGGAGTGTGGAGCCTCCCATTCCTTCAAGCTCCCTTTACATAAAGATGATCTATTTCTCTCTCTTTTTTTTTTTTTTTCAGGGCCACAGCCCGGCATATGGAGGTCCCCAGGCTAGGGGTTGAATGGGAGCTACAGCTGCCGGCTTACACCACAGCTCATGGCAACGCCCGATCCTTAACCCACTGAGCAAGGCCAGGGATCAAATCTGCATCCTCATGGATGCTAGTCAGGCTCATTACTGCTGAGCCACAACAGGAACTCCCAAGAACTTACTTTAACTATAAGGGAAGGGAGGAAATTAGGCAGAATGCTTGAAAACGGTTAACCTGGAGTTCCTGTTGTGGCTCAGTGGTAGCGAACCCGACTAGTATCCATGAGGATGCAGGTTCGATCCCTGGTCTTGCTCAGTGGGTTAAGAATCCGGCGTTGCCGGGAGCTGTGGCCTAGGTCACAGATTCGGAAAAAAAAAAAAAGAAAAAGAAAATGGTTAACCACTTCACTATCATGAGGTTTTGAAATGGGGAGAAAGCTCCCAGCCATAACTTTTCCTTCCGATTAGGAGAATATTACAGTTGGCTGAAGTATTCAAAAGATCTGGTATAAAATGAGAAATGGGAGTTCCCGTTGTGGCTCAGTGGAAACGAATCCGATTAGGAACCATGAGGTTGCAGTTTTGACCTCTGGCTCGTTCAGTGGGTTAAGGATCCGGCGCTGCCATGAGCTGTGGTGTAGTTCGCAGATGTGGCTTGAATCTGGTGTGGCTGTGGTGTAGGCCGGCAGCTGTAGCTCCAATTAGACCCCTAGCCTGGGAACCTCCATATGCCTTGGTTGCGGCCCTAGAAAGCAAATTAAAAAAAAAAAAAAAGAGAGAGAAAGCACAAAATCAAAATAGATGACTAGGCTTCCACAGGCTTTTCTGCATTTGCTCCTTTTTTTGAAAAACTTGATTATAAAATACCTGTTCCTTCGTACGCCTGTGCTCACAGCAGCGTTACTCATTCATGTACAGTGTGGAGGAAACCCGGGCGTCCGCCGGGGGTGGTCAGAGCAGCAGATGTGCTGCATCCATACAATGGGCCTTATTCAGCCGTAAAAAGGAAAGAAATTCTGACAAACACTATGAATATTGAGGACATTTTTTTATGTGGAATAAGTCCAAGATAAAAGGACAAATAATGCATGACTGACTTCTACAACTGAGGGACCTAGAGAAGAGGCAAAATCAGAGGCAGGAGTTCCTGCTATGGCGCAATGGGATCAGTGGCGTCTCTGGAGCTGGAATGCAGGTTCGACTCCTGGCCTGGCACAGTGGGTTAAGGATCCAGCATTGCCACAGTTGCAGTGCTTGTCACCACTGTGGCTCGTATCTGAGCCCTGGCCCAGGAACCACATGTCTCGGGGTGGCCAAAAAAGAAAAAAAAAAATTTCAGAGAGGCAGAAAGTGGATGAAGGATGCCCAGGAATGCAGGGAGTGGAAAATGGGGAGTTACTCTCTAACAGGGAGAGACTGTAGTTTGACAAGATGCAGAGCTCTGGGGGTGGACAGTGGTGCCAGCTGTACCATGTGAATGTACCTAAAACCAATGAGCAGCACGCTTAAGGATGTTAAATTTTTAACTTAACTATTTATTCGTGTCTTTTTAGGGCCATACCCGTGGCATATGGAGGTACCCAGGCTAGGGGTCTAATCAGAGCTGTAGCTGCTGGCCTACACCACAGCCACAGCAATTCGGGATCTGAGCCACATCTGTGACCTACACCGCAGCTCACGGCAACACCAGATCCTTAACCCACTGAGCAAGGCCAGGGATCGAACCTGCAACCTCATGATTCCTAGTCGGATTTGTTAACCACTAAGCTACGACAGGAACTCCTTTAACTTAACATGTAAGAATGGTAAATACTATGTCTTTGACCACAATACAAGAAAATAAAAAAAAACTACAAGCTCCTACTGTAGAGCAAAGGGAACTATATTCAATATCCCATGATAAACCATAATGGAAGATACTATAAAAATGTATATATATGAAATATACATATAAAACTGAGTCACTTTGCTATCCAGCACAAATTAAAACACTGTAAATCAACTATATTATACTTCACACACAAATGTAATTTTTTTAAAAATTGAAAAGTAAAAATCCATGTGATAGGAGTTCCTCTGCAGCTCAGCAGGTTAAGGATCCAGCATTGTCACTGCAGCAGTTTGGGCTGCTCCTGTGGCACCGGTTTGATCCCTGGCCCAGGAACTTCCTCATGCCATGGGCTGATCAAAAGAAAGGAAAAAAAAAAAAATCCATGTGATAATTGCAAATACAAACTAAAAAAAGAAAACAACTGCCCCAAATCCTAGTTCCCAGAGGCAAATGACATTGTTTTGACATATTTACTCTCCAGCTTTGTGTTTTTCCTTTTTTTTTTCTTTTTGCCTTTTCTAGGGCTGCTCCCATGGCATATGGAGGTTCCCAGGCTAGGGGTCGAATCGGAGCTGTAGCAGCTGGCCTACGCCAGAGCCACAGCAACGCAGGATCCGAGCCATGTCTGCAACCTACACTACAGCTCACGGCAATGCTGGATTGTTAACCCACTGAGCAAGGGCAGGGATCGAACCCGCAACCTCATGGTTCCTAGTCGGATTTGTTAACCACTGCGCCATGACAGGAACTCCTGTTTTTCCTTTTTAAGGCGATACCTGCAGCATATGGAAATTCCTGGGCCAGGGGTCTCATTGAAGCTGCAGCTGCTGGCCTGCATCACAGCCATGGCAATGCCAGATCCAAGCTGCATCTGTGACCTATGCTGCCACTGGCAATGCTGGATCCTTAACCCACTGAGGGAGGCCAGGGATCAAACCTGAAACCTCACAGATACTATATCGGGTTCTTAACCTGTTGAGCCTCAGTAGGAACTCCTACTTTTCATTTCTTTCTATGCCTTTCCTCCAAAAAAGTTGAGATTATAATATACACAAATTGCTACCGTTTGGAGTTCCCGCTAGGGTGCAGTGGGTCAATGATCTGGCTTGTCTCTGTGTAGGTTCTGGTTTGATCCCCAGCCCATTGCAGTGGGTTAAGAATCCAGTGTTGCTGCAGCTGTGGCACAGGTCGCAGCTCTGGCTCAAATTTGATCCCAGGCCTGGGAACTTCCATATGCCACAGGTGGGGCCGAAAAAGGGAAAAAAAAAAAAAAGTGCTACATTTTTGCTTATCATTTTATCATAGCCTTTTTTCCTATTAAAAACACAAAATAAAAAATCACTACATACAGAATCTATGGTTTTATAATACCCCATGGGTTCCACATGGCTGGACTATAAAATTACCAGAACACTTCAGATACACAGAAGAATAACACCCCTCTGGCCTCTTAGCTGTGCCAACCCCTGCACCCCACTCCCGGTCCCCTCTTGCTCCTGGAGGGAACCACTGAGTCTCACGTGGGACAGGGTGTCAAGAATGGGCCCCTGCAAACCCCTCGAACCCCGGGGTGGCAGTGGGTGTGTGCTGCACAGAGCCCGTCCTGACCGCGATTCTCTTAGCCCTCTCCTCTGTCATAGGACAAGGTCACAGTCCTGGCCCCGCCAGCTCCTGGGCAGGAAGGAAGAAGAGGGGCCGTCTTCTCGAGGCTGTATCTTCCTAAGGAAGGGACTCCTCTCTAATAACACACATTTTCCTTAAAATTTTTTTGGCCAGAACTGGGTCACATTCTCCCCCAACCCCTTCTCAGATCCACCACTGGCTCAAGGAAGTGAGATTTTTTTTTTTTTTCCTATGTACAGCCATACCTGTGGCACATGGAAGTTCCAGGGGTCAAACCAGAGCTGCAGCTGCAGTCTACACCACAGCTTGCATCAATACCACATCCTCAGAGGAGTTCCCATTGTGGTGCAGCGGGAACAAATCTGACTAGGAACCATGAGATTGTGGGTTCGATCCCTGGTCTTGCTCAGTGGGTTAAGGATCTGGCAGTGCTCCTGGTGTACGTTGAGCTGTGGTGTAGGTTGCAGATGTGGCTGGGATCCTGTGTGGCTGTGGTTTAGGCCAGCGGCTACAGCTCTGATTCAACCCCTAGACTGGGAACCTCCATATGCCACAAGTGCAGCCCTAAAAAAAAAAAAAAAAAAAGAAAAAAGAAAAACACACTGGATCCTTAACCCACTGAGAGAGGCCAGGGAGTTCAGGCCAGTGAGGTCAGTGGGTTAAGGATCTGGCGTTGCCGTCGAGCTGTGGTATAGGGTGCAGACGTGGCCCGGATCTGGCGTGGCTGTGGCTGTGGCTGGCAGCTACAGCTCAGATTTGACCCCTAGCCTGGGAACTTCCATATGCCTGGGTGTGGCCCTAAATAGATTAAAAAAAAAAAAAAAAACAATTTTAGGATTCGGTGCTTTCACCACTGCCACCCAGGTTCAATCCCTGGTCTGGGAACTGAGATCCCACATCAAGCTGCTGCGTGCCGCTGCCAAAACCAAAACCCAAAGCTACTTACATGTGCAAGCAAGCACTGAGTGGCTGGTTTACACCTCCAATAAGTTCTAATGAGGCCTGACATGAAGTCGCTGTTGAAGGGACTGGATCCAGTTTTTTATGGAGTAGGCTTTGCATCTAGAATTCAATGGTTTGGAGGGAAAAAAAAAAGGGTGGGGGGAGGAGGAGCAATGTCCCAGGGAAATTGTCCCTTAATGGCTAAAGAGACGCGTGTGAGCACCTCTAAGAAACACTTCTATCTGCCTGTGGCACAAACAGCAGTGTGATCTGCTGACCACTGGGTTAATACACGAATCAATAAGGCATTTACTTCGACAGGAAATGGGCTTTCCACATGGACTCCCTCTTTGTTGTGGGAGCTGCACTGGGAGTTTGCCTGCAGAATCGCTGGCTAAGAGAGGGCTGGAGGAAAGACGGCCTGGGCTTCAGCGGAGCAGGTCAAAGCGAGCCTGTCTTGCCAGGGCACAGTCTACCGAAAGGGTTTCCTTTTTGAACACGCTTTTAGAGAGAAATAGACACTTTCATGTAGTTTGGGCAAGCGGTAACCTGTACTTTTTTTCACATTATAAACTAATGATTTTTCACTTTTTGCATTTCCTAGAATTATGTCTAATTTCCAGACATTTGTTTATTTGCTTGCAACGTGGAAATTCATACCACACAAAAGATCTTACGGGCAAGCAAGCTAAATTCAGAGTTCCCAGAGAGTTTGATTACTTAAGACTCTGCCATGCTGCTTAGCCTGGGAAGCAGCATTTTCCTGTCCTCTCCAACCCCCATCAAAGTAAACAACCATTTCTTTTTCTTTTTCTTCTTTTTACCATCCCACCTATGGAAATTCCTGGGCTAGGGGTTGAACCAGAGCTGCAGCTGCCGGCCTACACCACAGCCACAGTAACGTCAGATCGGAGCCACATCTGCGACCTACACCACAGCTCACGGTAATGCCGGGTCTTTAACCCACTGAGCGAGGCCAGGGATCAAACCCACATCCTTGGAGACAACACTGGGTTCTTAATCCCCTGCGCCACAACAGGAGCTCCAACAACCGTTTATTTAGCACCTGGTTTGTTCCAGGCCTGGAGGACTCCAGAAGCATGAATAGCTACAAAAAAGCTGAAGGAACACCCCTGCCTGCCAGAAGCTTCCAACTCAGGAACTCTCTCTGAGTAATTAAAGTGAGAGACAGCTAACCCAGTAGCAGGTTGGGAACAGTACGTGCTGTGCAGAGACAGGAAACCAGGGAGGGGGTTATTTGGAACTGGAGGGTCTGGGATGCCTTGCGGCAGGATCTGAACTGAACAGAGAGGCTGGGAGACAACACAAAGGCATTCCTTAAAGACAGGAGTGGGAGCAAAGGCAGGGAAAATGAAGGGGCACCGTCCCCAGTAGGGTCTGTGTGTGAGGCTGGTGTGGGAGGGGGTCCGGCTGGAGCAGGGGAGAGAGAAAAACAGCAATGGATGAGGAAGTTTATTCAGCACCCATTACATGCCATGGGCACTGTACACATAATTTCTTTTTCCTTTCTTTTTTTTTTTTCTCTTTTGCTTTTAAGGGCCACACCCTCAGCATATGGAGGTTCCCAGGCCAGGGGTTGTATCAGAGCTGCAGCTGGCAGCCTACACCACAACCACAGCAATGCAGGATCTGAGCCGCGTCTGCAGCCTATACCACAGCACACAGCAACACCAGATCCTTAACTCACCAGGTGAGGCCAAGGATTGAACCCGCGTCTTCATGGATACTAGTTGGGCTCGTTACCACTGAGCCACGATGGGACCTTCCTGTACATGTTATTTCAATCAAACTTCACAACAATCTTGAACAGTAATGTTCCTGTCTTACAGATCAAGAACCTGGCCCAGAGAGGCCAAAACACTCATCTGAGATCACTTAGCCCATAAACAGCAGAACAAATATTCAGATCCGGGTCTGTGGGATCAAAGCGCCAGGTTTTCCGGCTATGCCATGCTCCCTTAAAGCCCTGCCAAGGGCCCGGGACTTTGCTCCACAGGCAGCAGCGGTGGAGGACACGGGGAGGTATTTTTGCTCCGGTAGGGCCCAGCGGCAGCAGGCTGGCCCTGGCTGGCTCACTCGAAGCAGGAGCCAAACTGTCCCCGCCCTCAGCGAAGGTGCAGAAACGCTTTCATTATGAGGACAATGACAGCAGTTTGGGTGGAATGCTATGGAAACCCCCCTCCAAAAAGGGCTTGGGAGAGGTGTCCTCCAGCCGTCTGGGAAGAGAAGTGGAAGCAGGTGGGAAAGGATATTCAGGGCAGAGAGAAACGGTCTGAAAGCAAAGGTGTGAACCAGCATGGCTCATGGACCCGGGGGCGGCAGGTGTAGGAATGCCCTGCCGAGAAGAAGCGGCTCTATCCCGAGGCACCCGGAAGTTTGAACTGGGGGAACAAGGTCCTATTTACATGGTAGAAAAATTCAGGAGAGCCTTGGGAACAGAGAGCTGGAGGCAGGTAGGGCAGCTGGCTGGTAAAGGCTTAGGCCTACGAAAAGGCAGAAAGAGCAGGGCTGGAGAAACGTTGGTTTGAAAAATATTTTAAGAGGACATGGTGGCTACACATGGGGGATTATGGGGCCAGAGGAGTCAAAGACGATCCCAGATTTCCATCTGTGGCAGAAGAAGTGGGCTAGAGGAGTCAGGGGAGCTTGTAAGGTCAACCCCGTGGGACACTGAGAAGGGACAGTGGCCGTGGGGTTAGAGATCAGGGGAGAATCCAGACCAGAGATAGAAGCTAAGAAGGGTCGGCAGGCAGGAGGTTGTTAAGGCCGCAAGGGTGGATCAGGCGATGCCATGGTACCTGGGCTCCACAGATGAAGCAGAGACTAGCACCACAGACCTGGTCTCAGGGCGCTGAGCTGAGAATGGAAGGAGATGGGCAGGTGGCGACAGGGAGAGCCTGGTTTCTAAAGACCAGGAGAGACTTATTCCAAAGAAGAGCCAGGACAGAGAGGAGATAGGGAAGGCGCAGGGACCGAGGGGAGGGAGCACGAGCACAGAGGACCCGGCTCAGCTGAGAACGGCAGCGGGGAGAGGGGCACGCAGGGCAGCTGGCGTCTGAGGAAGTGAGTTTGGATCCCCCCAACCTTCCTGAAGTAGGAGGCATCAGAATGGGACTACTGGAGGGGGTGGGGAGATGGACGCAAGCAGGTTTCTTCTGGACTTTGAGCAAAGTGGTGGTGGGCGCTGAGTCAGGATAAGTCAAAAGAACGGTCAGGTGCCTCACTCAGGTGACGCTGGGGACCTTGAACATGTTGCGGCTGAAATCTACATCCACACGTGGGGGTCCCTCCAGATGCCAGGACCAGAGGAGCAGAGGCAAAAGCGAGTAGATCCAAGGGTGAGGTTTCAGCAGGGATACGCCGCACGCCACGCAGGAAGCTGAGGATGCCGGGGATCAGTCATAGAGGTCTGGTCGGGGAAGGAAAGAGGGGCTAGAGAGCTGCAAGTCTGAGGCTGAAATAAAGGGGTAACAGGGACGAGGGTGTGAGAGGAGGGGAGGAGAGGACCTTGGGAGTTGAAGAATCCAAATGGAGCCCTGCTCCCCAGGATGACAGGACCACGATGTGGCAGCCAAAGAGGTGGGAATGCAGGTACGTGGAGCTGCAGAGGCCAAAGCAGAGAGGCTGCAGGGATGAAGTGCCAGAGAAAGGTTGTGATGTAAACACCACGGCCTCAATGGGCACGAGAAGGGGTTCAGTGAGGCCAGGAGATGGGAGAGGGAGACACCCAGGGGTGAAGGCTTGAACCGCAAATCTCTGGGTAAGACTTGGTCAGTCACCAGGGAAAGATTCAGGCAAACCCATAACCACATTCTTGCCACAGCGACACTGCCTGTTTAAGCAAAACAGCGCAGACACCCCCAATCCGCTCCTGGGGCAGGAACAGGGGGCACGGTTTAGAATATAACAGTCCCTCCTCCACACCCCATCCTTTTTTTTTTTTTAATTTTATTTTTTTGGCCACACTCACAGCAGGCAGAAGTTCCTGAGCCAGGGCTGGAACCCCCTCTCCACAGCAGGGATAACACCAGATCCCTAACCCGCTGAGCCACCAGGGAACTCCCACACCACATGCTTTAAATCTCCAAATTAAAACCGTATGAACACCAAGGAAAGGTCAGGACGTGGAGAGAGGACGCTGATGCTCCTTCTCTTCCCTCTACCACCTCTGGGGTGCTGTTGCCCCAAGTGGCTGCTGTTGACCACCCCCCCAGCCAGGTGATGACACCATCATCAGGTCTTCCTGGGTTTTACCCCTTCCAGCTGAATCCCAATAGACATACTTCCAAAAAGAGTTTCAGTATTGAGAAACTGAATTCTGATTGACATGCAAAACACGAAAGCAATTGTTTATTCTTTTTTTTTCTTTTTTCCTTTTCTAGGGCCGCTTCCCATGGCATATGGAGGTTCCCAGGCTAGGGGTTGAAATGGAGCTGTAGCTGCCGGCCTACATCACAGCCACAGCAACGTCAGATCCAAGCCGCATCTGTGACCTACACCACAGCTCACGGCAACACCAGAATCCTTAACCCACTGAGCGAGGCCAGGGATCGAACCTGCAACCTCATGGTTCCTAGTCGGATTCGTTAACCACTGCGCCACAACGGGAACTCCAGTTGTTTATTCTACTTTTAATAGACAGTGATCCACTGAGGCCAGAGACTCAAAACTTATCACTGGGAGTTCCCATGGTGGCTCGTCGGTAATGAATCTGACTGGCATCCATGAGGACGCAGGTTCGCCCTCTGGCCTTGTTCAGTGGGTTAAGGATCCGGCATTGCAGTGAGCTGTGGTGTAAGTTGCAGATGTGGTTCAGATCCCACATTGCTGTGGCTCAGGTGTAGGCCAGCAGCTACAGTTCTGATTCAACCCCCCGCCTGGGAACTTCCACATGCCAGGTACGGCCCTAAAAAGACAAAAAAAAAAAAAAAAAAGGACAAAAACGTATCACTGATATGGCACATCTCTTTTAAAAAGTCTGGGTAGCAAATGAATTCTCATCTGCTCTAAGAAACTGCGTGAGCGCTGGGTCCAGCCTATGAGGACGAGCCCTGAAACCCTCAGAGAAGCTGAGACGTGAGCAGCAGAGGCTGGTTCACCTGGAATGAGGGGGCAGAAGGAAATACGACCAATCCCAAGAAGCGTCAACACGTCCCACATCTTACTGATCTTTACAGCGGAACCCTACGAGCCTGGCCTGGTTAAGCCTGTTTTAGAGCCGAGGAAATGAAGAGTCAGAGGTTACAAGAGTTAGCAGATGGGGGAAGGGAGTAGGCTGGATGGGGAGTGTGGGGTCCATGGATGCAAATTATCACCTTAGGAATGGATAAGACAATAAGGTCCTACTGTATAGCACAGGGAACTACATCCAATCTCCTGGGACAGACCATGGTGGAGAAGAATACATACATTAAAAAAAAAGACCATACATAAATATGTATAACTGAGTCATTTTGCTGCGCAGCAGAAATTGGCACAACATTGTAAATCAACTATACTTTAATTGATAAGGATAGAATAACAGCCGTAGTAGAAAAAATTATAACACTTTGCAGATGTCACCTGATGACAAAGGCACGTGCAGGACCTGACCTGTGTGGTTGACTCTAGTCTGCTTTTTTTTTGGCTGCACCCACAGCATGTGGAAATTCCTGCGTCAAGGACTGAACCCGCGTCTCCCCAGCAACTCGAGCCGCTGCAGTTGGATCCTTAACCCACTGCACCATAGTGGGAACTCCACGATTTCCCCTATTAATCCCCAAGTTCGAGAACTTTGAACAAGCAATGGCTCATAAAAACAAAAAAGTAGGCTGATGATGTCAGTAGCCAAGTACTGAGAAAACCTCAGCCACCTCAGGAGCAGTTTCAGTGGATTAAGTGGTTTCTCTGTTGACTTTCCAAGGGGAAATAGCCCTTTTATACTGAGTGCTGAGGGCTTATCCCAAATATCAGCAAATTCATCACCTACTTTATTTTACCTACTTCCTTTTCACATAGATTAAAAAAAAGGCAGGTCTGCAGCCAAGCACTGGCTTGGGCACTCTGGGGTTTGCTCGACTCTCAAGTCCCAGGTGGATGTCTCTTCCTCAGCAGGGCCTTTACCCCACAGCATGGGCTAGGTCGTCCTGCACCCAAGTCTCCGCTTCTTACTAGGACTTCCAAGTGGAATTTGTTTGATTTTGCTTTTTTCAGGGCCACACCCACAGCACATGGAAGCTCCCAGGCTAGGGACCCAATTGGAGCTTCAGCTGTTGGCCTACACCACAGCCACAGCCACACCAGATCCGAGCTGCATCGGTGACCGTCACGGATACTAGTCAGGTTCGTAACCCACTGAGCCACAGTGGGACCTCCCCAAGTGGAATTTAGACCAGCATCTGTGAGCTCACTGGTCATGGCCTGTCTCCTTTGGCCTCATGGGGCAGGTGCTTGGCCAACGGGGGAATGAACAGCTGGGCTCACCTACGTCATTCCTCTTTGATACACAGAGAAAATCGGTATCAGAGGCCGCGTGTCTAGCCCACTCAGAGCTCCTTCCATTCCAGCACTAACCTCTCACACACAGAAGCACGAGTAGGTCAGCTTCCTGTATCTCTGCACGCCGTGAAATAAGTGTGCCCATCGAACTTACCATGGATTGAAGCAGAACTTTCTAATCATTCTGTTCAAGTGTGCAAGCTGCCTTCCCTTGCATGGGCGGGAGGCAGGAGCAACTGCAGTACGGATGAGTTCATTTAGCTGCTACGTTGGCAGGGCACACAACTAGCCACATAGAGGAAAATGAGGTGAATTTATTACTAGAGACTTCAACTTTCTTTAGATTTATGAGCAATAACCAGATTCATTTACTGCACTAAACCACTTTGCCTCAGGAAAAGAGTTTGACTAAGACCTTATAAACGTGAAGGACAAAAAATGTTGCATAAATGGTGATAGCTTTATGTGCAGTGAGGGCTTTTCACCATAATTTAAGCTCCAAATCTAACATATGCATTGGTTTTGGGGGTAAATTGCCCAGGTTTCAAAGATTTCACAATCAAAAAGAACTATAGCTTAGGTTATTAGGAAAACGTGTTTTTCATTTAACTTGTATTGACCCAAACCAGGGGTTACTAATTTAGATGCATAAACACAAACTGTCATCCTTTTATTGGGAACTCGGCATGGATCTGAAGTCAAACAAGCTCCCCACTCCCAAACTTACAGAGGCTGTGCCACCTAACAAAAAGCAAAAAACGCCACCTCTTGCACGGTGACTGTGAACAACTCCTGTCTCAGCTCAGCTGCAAAAATGAGACTGGGTTGGTTCTGCTCAGGCCTAACATTCTCCACGTTGTAACTGATACATAGACCAAATGCCTGCTAGACATAAACATTAAAAAAGAACTGGACATTAGAACTAACCAAAAAGCAATTTCACGAAAGGCAGCCAAACTAATTCGTGGTAAGGGAAATTATTTAGCATGAGTTCACGGCCTGATTCAATGCCAATCTGTTAGCAATGGAAAAATGGTAGAGTCAGATTTATCAGGTAGCCTCCCTATAATCAATAAATTGAAAAGATACTCGGAAAGATGCAAAGTGTCTTTTAATTCACATCCGCTACCCTCTCTCCACAGGTGTGCCTTCCTAAACAGCAGCATCTTGACGCTGTTGGAAATTTAATGGAGGTTTCAGGAAGGGAACCATCAGGAACGAAGGAGCTGAGGAGACATTTAAAGAGCTGTGGGTAACAGTCCACCCCTTTGTCCTGTGAGGTCCTGCCCAGGACACATCCCCTGCAGGATATTCAGCACACCTCCCCAGCCACCATTAGTGAGCTCACTTCTCAGAGAGTCTAGAAACTTCACCCAACTCTAATGATTCTTCCAATCTTCTACTTTCTTCTATAGGTGTTGACATTCCTTTTCTGGTGGATTGGAAAGTTTGTACAAAGTTGGAGCTTTTGAGACACTTGAAATGGTCAAGCACTATTACACAGAACCTCTCTGTCAGAGCCTCCATTTTTTGATGAACCAAAAAGCAACCATCCCATGCACCGAGCTGCAGACAGAACCAGCCACAGTCTCTGCCCTCAGAGTTGGAAGCGTAAAAGCTCGCAGACCTAGGTGTAAAATACCAAGTTTAATCACGTCGCATTAGTCATTTGTCTTGTTGCCAAATCAAAGGGACTCTAGAAGTTTAGAGGGAAGGCTCGCTGGTTCAATTTGCTATAACCAAACAGAACAGAATAAAAGGCTCTGGAACTGCTCTTTAACCTGCACTTTTTTTTCTTGGTCTTTTTGCCATTTCTTGGGCCGCTTCCGCAGCATACGGAGGTTCCCAGGCTAGGGCTCGAATCGGAGCTGCAGCCACCGGCCTACGCCAGAGCCACAGCAACGCGGGATCCAAGCCGCGTCTGCGACCTACACCACAGCTCAGGGCAACGCCGGATCCTTCACCCACTGAGCGAGGGCAGGGATTGAACCTGCAACCTCATGGTTCCTATTCAGATTCGTTAACCACTGTGCCACGACGGGAACTCCTAACCTGTCCTTTTACTTTATTTTCATCTCTAGCCGCCCTGAGGCACATGGAGTTCCAGGGCCAGGGGTCAGATCCGAGCTGCAGCAACGCTGTGGGATCCTTTAACCCACTGTGCTGGGCAGGGATGGAACCTAAGTCCTGGTGCTACAGAGACATCCCCAATCCCCGGTTGTGCCACCGTAAGAACTCCATTTATTTGTTTACTTATTTATTTATTGGCTGTGCCCAGGGCATGTGTAAGTTCCCATACTGGAGATCGAACCCACACCTCAGCAACGACCTGGGCTGCTGCAGTGACAACGCCGGATCCTTAACCCACTGCCCCACAAGATAAAACTCCCAATGTGTCCTTTTAAATGGGGTTGCACCATTAGCAGCAAATGCGAGCAGGCCAGAGGCAAGACAGCACAGTGTCTTTGCATGTTGGTCCATAAGCTACTCCCGAGCAAAAGAGGAGGAGTTGAGACTACCTGCCACCACAGAAAACTCAGGCCTACCTAACAGATCACCTGCTCTGGGGCAATTTTTAAAAGCTCTTCTCATAGTAGGTGCTTGAGCTAACCCTGAGGAGCAGCTTGGCACCTTCTCCCAGGACCTTTCCTGACAGGTGAACCTTTTTAGCGATCTCCAAATGACTGTCAAGTCCACAGATCACGATTCAGAAGCCAGTTCACCCAACTGGGTACCTCCCCCCTTTCTCTTGTACCTATGGGGAAGTATCAACCACATACAGAGACATCCTCCCATCAATTACTAGAGAGTGGGGAAAGTGAAATTAATTAAGCCCCCTAAAAATTCTCCCACAACTGGTTTTCATTTGCTAAATATTTACGCAGAATTTATAAGCTATGAAGCCAGAAACGATTTAGTTCAACAGGCTTGATTTCAGCAAACTGTGTGGGTGCAGCAATCTAAGATTACTCAGGATTTAAAACTCAGATTCAAAGAGACAATGATCCAGTTTTTCACTCCATATACTAAGATTCTCAAATATCAAGTTCAATGCCATTTAAAAATGAAACTACATGAAATTGACAAAACCACTCTTTAATCAAAACATATAAACCGTGCTCTAAATTCTCAAAAAGACACCCGCTTGTTACAAGTTGAATCTATTCTGACATAGGACAGTTCAGAATAATCATGGTATTCACTTGCAAGAACACTACTGCAAAAAACAAGTGTAAACGTTGAAAATACACACGTTCAAAAAATTCACACAGCCGTTCAATTGGCCCAACGAGCAACAAAGACACATCTTCGCAGCTTTTCGTGATTTTCTTCCCTAAAAACCAGTTATTTCTAATGCTTCAAACACAAAGTCAGGACGACCAAATAAAGACAAAACCACCTTCATCAAGGTTTAATTTGCCGCTAATTAGTGCCAAGAAAAACATACGCTCTGCTGCAGGTATAAAGGAGAACAGGGAGGGAAAACTGGGGTTTTGAACAAGAGAACAAATGCAAAGCCTGGTGGGCAAAGGAGGAGCATCTACGCAAGTGAGAAACAGGTGAAGACGGTGGTCGAGAGAAACAATGGTTGGCTGGAGAGCGAAGGGGAGGCTCAGAGGGAAATTTTAGAAAGCCGCAGAGAGCCAAGCTCCAGGACCAGCGGCCGGGATCCGGCAGTTCTAAGATCTACGGGGAAGCAGGCACCCAACGGCTCGGTCTCAGGTTTCCGCGGGTCACAAAAGGATAACGGACATCCTCCCAACGGTGGACCTGGGGGCTCCGCGCGCCGCTTCCGCTCGACCGCCCCGCCCCGCCCCGCGTGCAGCCCACCTGCGCTCGGCCCCGGACCCAGCGGGGCCCGGGGACCGGTGCTCGCAGCGAGATGCTGGCCTGTGGCCACCGGCGAACACCTTCCTCTGCTGCTCGCTCGCCCGCCTTTGTTCGCCTGGCCCTCCTCCGCCACTCGGTCGCCATCGCCTGCCCGAAGCCAGGCAGGAACCAAGAGCAAAAGCTGCCCGACGCGAAAAAGGAGGCACAGGCGTTTCTCTTCAAAGCAGACTTTATTGGGGCGCCGGGGCAGCCCCGCGCGCGCCACCCGCTCCCCTCCGCGACCCCCGGGCCGCCCACCCCCCAGGACCCCGGGCTCGGCCGACCCCGCCCAGCCCCGCCCCTCAGGCCCCTTCCCACGCGGCGCCGGGTGCCGCGCGGACCGCTCACCGGCTCCCGAAGCGGCGGCTGCAGCGTCGACACCCCGCTCTAGAGTGCGGCCCGGGTCCGGGGCGGCGGGTTTTGCTGCTGTTGCACCGCGAAGGGCGGGAGCCGCACGACTCGCGGCGGCGGTGGCGGCGGCGGCGGCGGCGCGCTGACGTCACGCGCAGCGGCCAGCCAGCGCGCGCGGGGGCCGTCCCGTCGGCCCCAATCCGGGAGGAGCCAGGGTTGAGTGGGCGGGGCGGCAGCGGCGAACGGGCAGACCGATTGGCAGAAGAGGAGGAGCGAGAGGGCGAGCAAGCGAGTTAGGAGCGAGGTGGGGCGGGCCGAGGCCGCACGGAAGTCTCGCGAGGCCAAGCCTGAGCGGAGTGTGGCGGCGGCGGCGGCGGCGAGATCTGGGCTCAGGGTGAGGAGTTGGTATTTGTGTGGAAGGAGGCGGAGGCGCAGGAGGAAGGGGGAAGCGGAGCGCCGGCCCGGAGGGCGGGAGGAGGCGCGGCCAGAGCGGGCGGCCGAGGCGCGGCGCGGCGGGGCGCCGGGGCGAGCAGCGGCCGAGTGAGCGCGGGGCGCACCGAGGCGAGGAGGCGGGGAAGCCCGCCGCCACCGCCGCCGCGCCCGCCCCTTCCCCCCGCCGCCCGCCCCCTCTCCCCCCGCCCGCCCGCCCGCCGCCTTCCTCCCTCTGCCTTCCTTCCCCACGGCCGGCCGCCTCCTCGCCCGCCTGCCCGCAGCCCCGGAGCTGAGGCCGCCGCGGCCGTGGCGGCCGAGCCCTCAGTCATGGCCTCGGGCGACACCCTCTACATCGCCACGGACGGCTCGGAGATGCCGGCCGAGATCGTGGAGCTGCACGAGATCGAGGTGGAGACCATCCCGGTGGAGACCATCGAGACCACGGTGGTGGGCGAGGAGGAGGAGGACGACGACGACGACGAGGACGGTGGCGGCGGAGACCACGGCGGCGGGGGCGGCCACGGGCACGCGGGCCATCACCACCATCACCACCACCACCACCACCCGCCCATGATCGCGCTGCAGCCGCTGGTCACCGACGACCCGACCCAGGTGCACCACCACCAGGAGGTGATCCTGGTGCAGACGCGCGAGGAGGTGGTGGGCGGCGACGACTCGGACGGGCTGCGCGCCGAGGACGGCTTCGAAGACCAGATCCTCATCCCGGTGCCCGCGCCGGCCGGCGGCGACGACGACTACATCGAGCAGACGCTGGTCACCGTGGCTGCGGCCGGCAAGAGCGGCGGCGGCGGCTCGTCGTCGTCGGGCGGCGGCCGCGTCAAGAAGGGCGGCGGCAAGAAGAGCGGCAAGAAGGGCTACCTCGGCGGCGGGGCCGGGGCGGCGGGCGGCGCGGACGCGGGCAACAAGAAGTGGGAGCAGAAGCAGGTGCAGATCAAGACCCTGGAGGGCGAGTTCTCGGTCACCATGTGGTCCTCAGGTGAGCGCCGGCGCGCGCCGGCCCCCGGGATGTTTTTGTTTTGAAGGGAAGCCATGTTTTATGTGTGTGATGGGCGCCGCCATCTTCTTCGCAGGGCAAGTATGGCGGCCCCAAAAGATGGCGGGCCGCGGCGGGGGCGGCGGGCGGCGGGCGGCGGGCCGAAGATGGCGGCGGAGGCGCGGCGCCGCCCGCTAGGCCGCAATGGCGTAGTTTCCCCGGGCGGGGCGGCCGCGCGGCGCGGGGCGGGGCGCGCGGGGCGGGGCGCGCTCGGGCCAACGGACGCCCCGCCGGCCCGTTGTCCGCGGCCCCCGCCCGCGTGTGCGTCCGCGAGGCGGCCGCCCTCGAGGCCCCGGGGCGCGGGCAGGGCGTTGGCGGGGCTGCGCGGCGTGGACCTCGCGCCGGGCGGGCCGCGCCTTTCCGTGGCCTGCCGCTGGGGGGCGTCCCTGGGGCCGCGCCGCCCCCCGCCCCTTCCCGGGAGCCTCAACTGCTCCCGGGAGGCGCCTTCCGAAGGGGGCGGAGGCGCCGGGCCTGCGCCGGCCGCGCTCGCCTCGGCGGGGCGGGACCTGGGCGGCGCGCAGCGCTCGCGTCGGGCTCGGCGCCCGCAGGGCCTGTCACCGCGCGGCGGCCGAGGTCCCTGCTCCTGCTGCCGCCGCGGCGCCGGGTCGGGAGGGTCGGCGGGGATCGTAGCTGAGTGCGAGCCCCTAGGCTCGCGGAAGTTTGGTTTTCTTCAGTCCTGGGCGCTTTGCGCACGGGCCGGGTAGCTGCACAGCTAGGCACGCTTGCCACTACGTTGGGAAACTCGAGCGCTTCGCTGACGTTTCCTCTTGTGTTTGACCTGGTGGAAAGCTCCTTGTTTTCCCCGTGAAAAGAGGGTCCTCCAAAGCGTCTTTCTCCAATTTTAGTACTGCTTTGAATGAAGGCCAGAAAAAAACAGAGCAAAAGAGATTTATCTGCACATGTAAATCTCTTTGTTTTTCCTTTGTAACTGTGGAAGGGCTTTTTGTTTGTTTTTGCTGTAATTTTGTTACTTGATGCAAAGATTATCTGGTTAAACTGCTGGAATAGTAAATAAGACTGAGAATAATCCTGTCGTAACTAGTTAACCTAGGACCTGTGGTGATTGGATTTAAGCTGTAGAATGGCATACCCCATGGTTACTCCAACGCTGTTCAGTGAATTCTCAGAATTGGATGGAGCTTGGAAATGTGCGCTTTGAGAATTAAAGGATTTCTGAAATTCACAGGAACGAATGAAATAAGCCAAAAGGCTGGTCTGGTGGTATCTCCTGAAAGCCCAAGTTTAGATAACTAAGGCAGAAGGGATCTGTGACTCACGACTGAGCAAAGGAATGGAGTTTCTGTCAAAATGGAATAGCAGTTGCTGACAGGCTCTATTTTGGGTTTCGGAAGACCTTGCAGAGCTCAGTAACTTTAGCAGGAGCTGTATGTTTAAATGAAATGTATGTTTCAGCACTTAAAAGGTTCTGTGTACATTCTGGTGTGCGGAATGATTGCACACTATTCACGTTGGAACTAAAAGTCGTATTTTTCTGTTATTAATAGGAATGGAATAATGGAGGGGGTGTTGGTTATTGATGAGTTTGCTGAATTCAAAGATATCATTTGAAATTGGATGTTTAGGTAAAGATACATTTATTACATAAAGCTTAAGTTTACTCTTTTTCATGATATGGTTGTGTTATCTCCACTGTAGTTCAGAACAGTGGGATATTTTATATATTCTGCACTTGATTTTACCAAATTGCTACCCCACTTTTCCATACCAAGAAGACTTTGTGATGAAGGCTTTACTTGAATGTATCAAAATTAGGTTAAAAGTCATTATTTCCTCTGTGCAAGTGGTTGCTCATAGGCTTGTGCAGTTTGGGGGTATTTTAAGGTCCATTTCTTTTTTCTTATTTGGTTGCCCCTTGGCATATCGAGTTCCCAAGCCAGGGATCAGCTCTGAGCCGCAGTTGGCGGCAATATCAGATCCTTAACCCACTGCGCTGGCCTGGGGATCAAACTTGCGTCCCAGCACTGCAGAGACACCGTCGATGCCATTGCACCACAGTGGGAACTCACTGTCCCTTTCTTTAAAGAGTTAGTTGTCTGGCATGTTGCAGTACTCTGCACAAAGGTGGTTGTAAATATTTGATGGCAATAACGCAGTAAGGATGTTTTCTCAGACATGTTTTGTGGTAAACTATTCCCTTTCCTTATTCTTGTGGTTTGGACTGTTACCAAAGAGAAGCTAAATGGTTCGTGATTAACTGTCCATGTCCCAAGTTCAAATTCTACATATAGTTTCATCTTCAGAACCGAAGTAAGGAGATAATTGATAACAGGCCAAAAAAAACCAAAGCAAGTTATTTGTTAAGCTAAGTTTCTATTTGTAGGAGTTCCCCCTACGGTGCAGTGGGTTCAGAACCTGTCTGCAGCAGCTGGGGTCGCTGCTGGTGCAGGTTTGATCCCTGGCTGGGCACAGTGAGTTAAAACCATCAGCCGTTGCCACAGCTGTGGCTCAGATTCCACCCTTGGCCCTGGAACTTCCCATATGCTGTGGTGGCGCCATTAAGTAAATAAATAAGTAGAATTATAAAAGGTGAAGGAATGTCTCTGTGTGTGTGTTGACTGGTAGGCCATGTGCACAGGGCTTTCACACACTTGATCACATTTGATCCTAGACTTACGAGTTTAAAACCATCTCAGCCTAAGCTCGAACTTAGTTAATCAGAAGTCTTTATAAGAATAGTGGTTGGGGAGTTCCCGTGGTGGTGCATCTCAAACGAATCCAACTAAGAACCATGAGGTTGAGGGTTTGATCCCTAACCTTGCTCAGTGGGTTAAGGATCCAGCGTTGCCGTGAACTGTGTTGTAGGTCGCAGACTTGGCTCGGATCTGGCGTTGCTGTGGCTCTGGCGTAGGCCGATAGCTATAGCTCCGGTTAGATCCCTAGCCTGAAACTTCCATATGCCCCAGGTGCCGCCCTAAAAAGACCGAAAAGGAGGGGGGGGGGTCAGAGTTGTCTTGTGGAAGAGTGGGTTTAGGATCTAGTGATTTGCTGCAGCAGCTTGGGTCGCTGCTGTGGCCCAGGTTCAATCCCTCTCCCCGGGGAATTGTGGCACCGATAAATAAATAGTAAATAAATAAATAAGTAAATAAAGGTAACTGTACTCTTGTTACCTCTAGTTACTTGTTACTAACTTTTGGCTAAAAAAATATATAGTGGGAAAGCACATCGTGGGCTTTTTGGGTTTCTTTTGCTTGCATGCCATCATCGTTTAATTTCCCACAGAGTGACAGCGGTCTGTATAATCGGCATCATTTGAATGGAATAGCAGAAACAGGAATCTAGTAGTTCTGTAGCGGAGCAGTTTTAGATCTAAAGGGGTCTCTAGCGATCTCCTTTTTTCAAATTGATATAATTCATGAGCACATGGTTCAGTGGTTTCTGTTACTCTCACCGGATTGTGCAACAGATACCGCTGTCTGGTTCCAGGACACCTATCACCCTAGAAAGAAACCCCATAACCAGCAGCAGTCACTTCCTAGCCCCCAGCCCCCAAAGCCCGGCAACCACTGATCCACTTTCTTTTTGGCTGGATTTGCATATTCTGGACATTTTGTTGGGGTGGAATCATACATACCTTTTGCATCTGGCTTATTCTGTTTTCAAGATTCTTCAGAGTTTAAGAATATACTTCGTTCATTTTTACAGCCTGGTAGTCTTCCGTTGTATAGATAAAGCAGCAGGAGCTGCTTATTGCTGATGAGAAAATTCAGGCCTAGTTAAGGTTGAACATTTTTTAATGTTTAATCACAGTTCAACTGCGTTTTGAATAGTCTTCATCCATTGCTTCAAGGCCCCTGTGTTTTTTGGTTTATTCCTAGCATATAATTAAGGAACACTGCGTTGTTGCCGGCTTTAGGGCATAGTGTTATGTATTTTTTTTCCTAGATGTTCATCACTGTAGTTTAGGACTGACATCCCCGATTCATAGAACTTGTTGTAAGGTAAACCACTTAACTAAATCACTGGGTCTGGTAGGAAAGCAAATAATAAAAATTGAGTATTTAAAACATTTAGTTTTGGGGTTCCTGTCCTGGCTCAGTGGTTAACAAATCCGACTAGGAACCATGAGGTTGCGGGTTCGATCCCTGGCCTCGCTCAGTGGGTTAAGGATCCAGTGTTGCCGTGAGCTGTGGTGTAGGTCGCAGATGCAGCTCCGATCCCGAGTTGCTGTGGCTCTGGCGTAGGCTGGAGGCTACAGCTCCGATTAGACCCCTAGCCTGGGACCCTCCATATGCCACGAGTGCGGCCCTAGAGAAGACAAAAAATGTTTAGTTTTGAGAGAAAGCCAAGAAGGCTTTAAAATCTTGAAGTTTCAGGTGGTGAGAATTTGTGACCTTCCCTCAAGGCTGTGTTGGTATTTTAATTATCTTCTGTTAGACTGAATATAGAAGTGCTTTGTGTACATTGAATGAAACATCTACCAGACCAGAAAACCACTGATATTAGAATCAGCAAATTGAAAGAAAATGGAGAAGTATTAATTTTTTTTGTTTATATATTCAGAAAGCTCAGGTTTGCCAAAACTGACTAGTCCTGACCATTCACTATTTTTTTTTTTTATCATGCCATTTATCACAAGGAGAGAGGCCATAAATGTAAATTCCTATGGAGCCAAGCCAAAGAAACCCTCCAAAGTAATCATGTCAACCCCATGACCTACATAGAGCAGCCTCAGTCATAGACCCGAGTCCTGACCTGGTAGCTCTGGAAGCCTGGCTTACTGATAAGCCTCTGTGTTCTCAGAGACGCCTCTCCAGGTTATTAACCACCCCCGCCCCAGCCCCAGCCAGCAGCTGTCGCCCCCTAGTAGGAAAAGGCAAAATCCTCATCGGAGAAGGCCAGGGCTCCTGATCTCCCTACTGCAACTAGCACTTTAGTCTTTTGTAAGAGAATAAATAATAGTTTTAAAAAGTATGCCAGGAGTTCCCGTCGTGGCGCAGTGGTTAACGAATCCGACTAGGAACCATGAGGTTGCGGGTTCGGTCCCTGCCCTTGCTCAGTGGGTTAACGATCCGGCGTTGCCGTGAGCTGTGGTGTAGGTTGCAGACGCGGCTCGGATCCCGCGTTGCTGTGGCTCTGGCGTAGGCTGGAGGCTACAGCTCCGATTGGACCCCTAGCCTGGGAACCTCCATATGCCGTGGGAGCGGCCCAAGAAATAGCAACAACAACAACAACAAAGACAAAAAAAAAAAAAAGTATGCCAGACTTCTGGGTGGATATTTACAAAAAGGCTATTTATTTTGAAGTCTGCTTTAGTTGGGCCTGTTTGTGTTTTCGTTGGTGGTTTTTGTTGTTGTTTTGTTAAGGTTTGTTTTAAGGCTGGGAAATTTAGGGCCCATAACAGGTTATTAGCAAAAACAATTATTTATGAAGAACATTGCTTTTCCTTTATCATCTTTTTTTTTTTTTTGGCTTTTCAGGGCTGCACTTGCAGCAAATGAAAGTTCCCAGGCTAGGGGTTGAATCAGAGCTATAGCTGCTGGCCTAAACCACAGCCACAGCAGCAACGCCAGACCCTTTAACCCACTGAGTGAGGCCAGGGATCGAACCTGCATCCTCATGGATGCCAGTCGGATTCTTTTCCGCTGAGCCATCACAAGAACTCCCCAAAACATGTTAAAGATCACATTTCATTGCTGTTGGCCAACTATTAGGAAATTGTGGTGAGGTCTAGCGAGTTAGCTGACTCTGTTGTAAAAGTGTGGACTTTAATTTCTGTTTGGAAGAGGAGCCATTTCCTAGTCCTCGAGGTGTCTTGTGTTAGTAGGTCCCATTCTGTTTAGCTGTCTGATTAATTATCCATAACAGCAAGCCCAGTGGTTTCTGGGAATCTCACTGTAGAAGCATCACATTTCCTCTTTAGAGGGCACCGACCAAAGATCTGACCTTGGTATATCTTCACTTCTGACCTTGGGATCTTTGGAAAGTGACTTGTTAGAGTAGGGGAATCCCTAAAAGCATTTTTCATTTCCTTTAGAACAGAAAATTCTATTCCCTTCTGAATTCCTGTGTAACAAGAGGAAGCAATGTATGCCATCATTTCTTAAAGCGAAACTACCCAGTTTTAACATGACCTGGCAAATGAGGTAATGAATGGGTAGTTCTCTTGTTAACTATTCAGTTACTTTAGCCTTACAGTGTGATTTCAGGTGCGATTAAACATTGAACCATTGCAGATGGTTGTGATAGGCTCATTTTGTGTGTGTACATTATACCCCTGCACATATAAGGACTGAGGGCCAGGGACTGAGGCACTGATGTGCTAGAAGCTGTTCTTGGGGCCCTGTCTCCTCTCCTCTAGGAGAGCCACCAACTTTAGCTGGGACTTCTAGTATCTCACAGTATCACCCAAAATATCTTTTTTTTTTTTTTTGCAGTTCTCAACTCAGCCTTCTTCTTTCCCCTTTTTGTCTTTTAGCTTCTACGCACCCCCCAGAAAATCGAGGGAGAGAAGCTACTGCCACGACTCCCAATTGACATTTGGATGGGGTTTGGAGGGTTTGGGGGGGAAGTTGGCCCTGCCTGTGGCATGTGGAAGTTCCCTGGGCCAGGGATGGAACCTGTGCCACAGCTGTGACCAGAGTCACAGCAGTGACAATGCTGAGTGCTTAACCCACTGAGCCATCAGGGAATGCTGGCAGTTGGCTTTTTTTTTTTTTTGTCTTTTTGCCATTTTCTTGGGCTGCTCCCTCGGCATATGGAGGTTCCCAGGCTAGGGGTCGAATCAGAGCTGTAGCCTCCGGCCTACACCAGAGCCACAGCAATGCTGGATCCAAGCCGAGTCTGCAGCCTACACCACAGCTCACGGCAACGCCAGATCGTTAACCCACTGAGCAAGGGCAGGGACCGAACCCGCAACCTCATGGTTCCTAGTCGGGTTCATTAACCACTGTGCCACGACGGGAACTCCGGTTTTTAATTTTTTTATTTTGTTGATACACTAACTTGTACCTTGTAGTAGTACATATGGTCCTTATACTGAATACATTTTAATAGAATCTTAACAAGGACTAAACATGGACCTCTGGATTTCACTTCTGGGGCTCTAGTCACACACAGACTATTCCTTCTTGAATTGTCTAAGACTGAAATCATATGACTTCACTCCTTTGCCCCCAAACCCCTCAAATACAACAGTGTGAATATACCTAATGTCACTGAACTGTAGACTTGAAAATGGTTTGAGTGGTAAATTTTATGTTTTATTAAAATTTTTACCCACTCACATCCCCAGGCATGCCGTTGCATTCAGTTAAATCTGGACTCCTTACCATAACCTGCCAGGCCACCCGTGACTTGGCCCCTGCTTTCTTCTCTGACTCCCACCTTCCTCCCTCTGCTCCCATTAGGCTCCAGCCTTCCTGGTCTTCTTTCAGTTCCTTGAACTTGTTCCTTTGCACTTGTTCTTAGCCTCCAGTGTCCTGACCCCAGATGGGCACATTCAGTTTCAGCTCTAAGAGGGCCTGTTCATCCTTTCAACCTAGTGTGCGCGCTCAGGCACATACACACTGTCACTTTATCTCATGACCCTCTTTTATTTTCTTCATAGCACTGTGCAAAATTATCTTCACTTGCGACTTATCGCCTTTCTCTAGAATGTAAGTCCTGGGCTGTAACGCTGCAGCCTTAGGATGGTTCAGGGCACACAGAGGATGTTCAGTAAGTCACTGAGTGACTGAGTCCATGGAAGTTGTGCTGAAAGGCAGAATCACGGCCTGGAGACCAAAATTCCATTCTCATCTATTGCTCCTTCTGCAGGACCAGTAAGGGTGGGGTGATGGTAGAGAAACAATCCTTTCTAGAGAAGGCATGGACTTTAGTCAATTCTAGATTCAAATCCTGGGTCTGTGCTTCTTGAGAAGCTTTCTTAGGACTGAATTCTAAAGTAAGCTTTTCTGGGTTCCCTTGTGGCACAATGGATTAAGGATCCAGCATTGTCACTGCAGCAGCTTGGGTCACTGCTGTGGCCCAGATTCAGTCCCTGGCCCAGGAACTTTTGCGTGCCGTGGGTGTGGCCAAAAAATATGTGAAGGTGGCTGGTGAGTGACAGCAGTGCACAAATAGTGTCAGATTTCCTGGGGTGTCTTGGAGCAGCCAGAGACAACGTAACCTAATTGAAGATGATTCTTTACTATAGTTTTTAAAAGTTCAACATTCTTTTTTTTTTAGTCGATTGCTTTTTATTTTTGTTTTATTTTACTTTATTTTGGTTTTTTTTTTAGAGTCGAATGAGCTGCATATAGAGGTTCCCAGGCTAGGGGTCTAATGCGAGCTACAGCTGCCAGCCTATGCCACAGCCACAGCAATGCGGGATCTGAGCTGCTTCAGGGCAGTGCTGGATCCTTAACCCACTGAGTGAGGCCAGGGACCGAACCCACATCCTCATGGATACTACTTGGATTTGTTTCCACTGTGCCACAATGGGAACTTCCAAAGCTCAGCATTGTTTTTTAACTTTTTTTTTTTTTTTTTTTTTTTGCCTTGCCTATGGCATGCAGCAGTTCTCAGCTCAAGGATCAAACTCACAGCTATAACCAGAGCCAGAGCAGTGTCAGTGCTGGATCCTTGACCTGCTGAGCCACCGGGGAATGCCAGATATCCCTTAAAAACCCTTAAGCATAGGACCCACTCTTCTCCTTAAGCACAGGAGGGAGGGCAAGGTGAAATGTGTTTTTGCGTGCCTGTTTGCTAGACACAGTGGTTGCCATGTATTACCTTGTTTCAGCCTTGGAAGATAAGTGATCTGCCTTTTTTTGTTTGTTTGTTTGTTTATTTGTTTGTTCTTGTCTTTTCGCCTTTTCTAGGGCTGCTCTCGCAGCATATGGAGGTTCTCAGGCTAGGGGTCTAGTCAGAGCTGTAGCCACCAGCCTACGCCAGAGCCACTGCAACTCGGGATCCGAGCCGCGTCTGCAACCTACACCACAGCTCACAGCAACGCCGGGTCCTTAACCCACTGATCAAGGGCAGGGATCGAACCCGCAACCTCATGGTTCCTAGTCGGATTCGTTAACCACTGCGCCACGACGGGAACTCCAAGTGGTCTGCCTTTTAATAAATGAGGAAACCAAACAAGATATGGTTATAGGAATGAGAGGCCAACTCAACTTTTTTTAAGGGCCACATCTGTGGCACATGGAGGTTCCCAGGCTAGGCACTGAAATCAGGGCTGCAGCTGCCGGCCTACACCACAGTCAGAGCAATGCCAGATCCGAACCTCGTCTGCGACCTACACTACAGCTCACAGTCAGATCCTCAATCCATTGAGCATGGCCGGTGATCGAACCTGCATCCTCGTGGGTACTAGTTGGATTCATTTCCGCTGAGCCATAACGGGAACTCTGAGAGGCCTCTTGAAGGAAAGGGATGGTGGTGTGGCCTTTGGCAAGCCCAGATGGGGGGTGAG
Organism: Phacochoerus africanus; assembly: GCF_016906955.1. Taxonomy (NCBI): domain Eukaryota; kingdom Metazoa; phylum Chordata; class Mammalia; order Artiodactyla; family Suidae; genus Phacochoerus; species Phacochoerus africanus. Next base: position 123,755,938 of record NC_062552.1, read on the forward strand.
AGAGAGGTGGGCAAGAAGGGAAGGAAAGCTGTGGTTATCGCATACCTTTTATCAGACATGGAATAACTGCAGGAACACCAGTTTGGCTGGAGCATGGAGGGCGTGAGAAACTCCACTTTTTAACCCTGCCTCTGGACCTGTAGTATGTGCTCAACCTTTCCATTAAGTTCCTTATTAGCTTTTTTTTGACTGTGAACATTTCGAGTCTCTTTGTTTTGCCTCTCACACTGGAATGAGCGTTGCTGTAGCTTTGGTAACAGAAACAAAAGAGCGAAGAGAGGGTAAGATAGGGATTTATCTATGTGCCTTCCCCTCCAGCTTTTTTTTTTTTTTTTTTTTTGGTTGTGCCTGAAGTATGCAGCAGTTCCATAGCCAGGGTTCAAACTTGAGCCACAGCAGTAACAATGCTGGATCCTTTGCTCTCTGTGTCACTAGGAAACTCCCTTTTAACCTTTTGAATAGTCACTTGTGTAGAAAAAACAACGCTTTAAAAACGTGAATGAGTAGGAGTTCCTCTCGTGGCTCAGTGGTTAACGAACCTGACTAGTATCCATGAGGATGCGGGTTCGATCCCTGTCCTTGCTCAGTGGGTTAAGGATCTGGCCTTGCCGTGAGCTGTGGTGTAGGATCCCATGTTGCTGTGTCTGTTGTAGGCTGGCAGCTGCAGCTCCGATTTGACTTCTAGCCTGGGAACCTCCCTATGTTGTGGGTGTGGCCCTAAAAAGACAAAATGACCAAAAAAAAAAAAAAAAAAAGAATAGATTGTTCTGCCGAAATAACTCAAAGTGTGCTAGTCCATTTGTGGATGATACTGGCTAGATTTTGTCTTTCCATGTCTTCCATCTAAGGCCATTTAATTTGCTCTGGTTGTTGTAGGTCATTTGTCTTTAGCCAGAGAATTAGTACTGGAATCATCTAATCCCCAGTTCTGACTAGAGGTTCTCAATAGGACATTTTGCCCTACCCTACTTTGATTCATTGACTTGTTGTGTCAGCTTTTTCCAATCAGGAATTCTGATTTGGTTTTAATTTGCTTTGCCCAGTCAGTCACATCTATAAATTTGAGTTGCATTGGTTATAGAAAGTGATTTTGATGAAACTTCTAATGAGGGCTAACCCTGTCCCCTTGAAGCAATGAGCTAAGTCCTGCCCTCAAGGAAAACTCCAGAGAAGACTGAAATATACACAACAATTTTTAAAGCAGCTTTAGATACTTTGCTTCATGAACATGCTTTACTAAAATTCCCACTCCCAACGAGTGTCCATGAGGTTGTGGGGTTTTTTGTTTTGGTTTTTTTTTTGTCTTTTTGCTATTTCTTGGGCCGCTTCCGTGGCATATGGAGGTTCCCAGGCTAGGAGTCTAAGCGGAACTACAGCTGCCAGCCTACACCAGAGCCACAGCAATGCGGGATCCAAGCCGCGTCTGCAACCTACACCACAGCTCACGGCAACGCCGGATCGTTAACCCACTGAGCAAGGGCAGGGACCGAACCCGCAACCTCATGGTTCCTAGTCGGGTTCGTTAACCACTGCACCAAGACGGGAACTCCAAGGTTGTGGGTTTGACCCCTGGCCTTGCTCAGTGGGTTGAGCTCCGGTGTTGCCACGAGCTGTGGTGTAGTTTGCAGGCACAGCTCTGATCTGAGGTTGCTGTGGCTGTGGTGTAGGCCGGCAGTTGCAGCTCCTATTCGACCCCCAGCCTGGGAACTTTCATATGCCACACGTGCGCCCCTAAAAAAGATTTTTTAAAAAATGCTTTCCTTGGATGTGTATGTGATCATCAGAGCTGATCAGTTAACACCGTCCCCCTACAGCGAATCTATTTCGGTAGTAACTGTGAAACGGAAGCGATAAAATAATGGCCACTGAAGACAGGGAAAAAAGCTTCTATATTTGAATGCATATTAGAACAGTAAACATTTTTATATAAAATGTAGGAAAAGAAAAAATGAGTGAATACTTCTCACTTTTTTGGTTTTTTTTTTTTTTTTTTTTTTTTTTGGTCTTTATAGGGCTGCACCCATGGCATATGGAAGTTCCCAGGCTAGGGGTCTAATCAGAGCTATAGCTGCCGACCTACACCACAGCTCACAGCAACGCTGGATCCTTAACCCACTCAGCAATGCCAGGGATCGAACCTGCAACCCTCATGATTCCTAGTGGGATTCATTTCCATTGCGCCACTGGGACTCCCACAAGTATTTTTTGAATAAAGGGGGAAGCTTAAGTACCTATGGTCTGTAAGTGTCATACTAGCTTCTCTTTTAGAGCGTCATAAATTCTGGTTATATTTGGCAAAAACTTCTGAAGATTTTCTTTGCAAAAATCAGATAAAATGGCCAAATTATTTGGTCTATAGCTTTAATAAGTGTCCAGTTCTTGGTGAAAATGATACATTGTGTTTGATTTCTTCTGGCATCAGATCCTAGCATGTTTTGTCATTTCTCTAGCTATCTTCTTTGAAGTGGGTTTTTTTCCCTGTATAGTTGATTTTCTTAAATTTTGTTGTTGAACGGTTAACAACATGAGTTATACTTTCTGCACGTTGGTCCTCAAGGAGTTGTCCACATTAACTGCCATGAAACAAAATATTTATTAAGGAATAACTAAGAAACATGTAAAATAACAAAGATTTAAGTATACATTATGAAAGTGAACATTAACCACAGCAATTATTTCACTTAAGACCAGCAAAAGGTTGTTGCTGTTTTGGCAAGAATATTGTATCAGTGACATTGCTTCAAAGTGCAGGTGTATAGTGATAAAAGCAGACTCAATTTTTGGTCAGTTGATTATGGTTTTAAAATCATTTACAGCTCTCATGCACTTGTTGTCTCTGCTCAGGATAGACTCTTTCACTGTGTGCCACTTCTGCTTTAAGGTCGCTGAGTGTAATTCTCCTCAGACAGGGCAAGTTTTCTCTCTGTCTGAACATAACTCTCTAGTTTCCTTTGCAAAGTCTTCATTCTCTCTATTAAAGTTACCCAGGTTTTGGTTCTGAGTCTTCTCTCTGTATTTATTTTATTTTTTTTATTATTTATTTATTTTGCCTTTTCTAGGGCCGCTTCCCAAGGCATATGGAGGTTCCCAGGCTAGGGGTCTAATCGGAGCCGTAGCCACCAGCCTACACCAGAGCCACAGCAACGCAGGATCCGGGCCGAGTCTGCGACTTACACCACAGCTCAGGGCAACGCTGGATCCTTAACCCACTGAGCAAGGCCAGGGATCGAACCCACAACCTCATGGTTCCTAGTCGGACATGTTAACTACTGCGCCACGACGGGAACTCCTCTCTGTATTTTTTTTTAAGTAGATAATATATATTTCTGTGGCTTTAAATGCAATCTGTGTGCCAATGATTCCCATATATTTCTCTCCAACCTGATTTCTTTTCATCCCTGGGGCGTGGCCATCCAGGGACCTCCTTGAGGTCTAGCCACGAGGTGTTGCACGGAGAACTAGGGGAACCAGCCAAGGCGGGGTTCCAGACCCTCTGACACGTTGTCTCTTCCCTCATCTTCCACCCCAGCTAATGATACTGCCATCCTCCAAGAAACACAGATAACTATACCCGCCACCGTGTGGCTCATTACCCTGCCATGTTTATTCCTTCGGTAAAATAAAACATGGGTCTAACCTGTGTTCGTGGCCTACTGGTGGTGTTGTCCTTCTTGGTAGTAAGTCCCATCGTTGAGTGACCTCCCTGTCAGAAATCAGTCCTTGTTTCAAAGGAAGGTGGCGCTGGGGTTTACTCCCGTTTTCTCTGAATGAAGTCCCACCACACAGAGCAAGGTCAGCAAGCCTTTTCGGTAAAAGCATGGGAAATGATAGTTTAAGTTTTGTAGGTCCTAATGTAACTAAGCAACTCTGTGTGTCATTGTGGCAGGAAAGCAGCCAGAGTCAGTATATAAACAAAACAAACATGACTGTGTTCAGTAAAACTGCACTTATAAAAGAGATGGCACCATTGATAGCAGCATTGTTCACAGTAGCCAAAAGGTGGAAACATCAGTAGGTGAATGGATGAGCCAAATGTGGTATATCCATGGAGGAATATTATTCAGCCGTGAAAAGGAACGAACTTTTGATATGTGTTACAACGTGGGCCTTGAAAACATGCTTATTAAGTAAGCCAAGGACAGATGGACAAAACACTATATGGTTCCACTTTAAAAAGATACCTAGAATAAGCACATTCATTGAAACAGAAGGTGGAATAGAGGTTACCAGGGAGTATGTGAAGAGAGGGGTCATTGCTTAATGAGGATCAGGTTTCTGTTGGGGGTGGCATTTTTGGGTACAAGTAGCGGGGACAGTTACACAACATTGTGACTGTACTTAATCTACTGAATTGCACAATTACAGATGGATAAAGTGAAAAATATTGTGTTAATGGCTTTTTTACCAACATTTTACAGAATAAAAAGGAAACTATAAAAATGGTGGGGTCGGCAAAGGCTGAGTTTGGCCCACTGACTTGGGGGTTTAAAACTCTTGTCAGCATCTACTTAGCCTTTTGGTTTGCATGTTTTATATTCTAATCCTTAATTATCTGACTGTTCTCTGAGTAGTGCTTTATGTTCTTAAATGTTTAAGAACTGATCCTCAAGAAGTATTTCCTTCTTTGACCTCAGCTGTCACCCCAAAATTCATCGGTTGAAGCCCTAATCCTTCATTCGATGGTGTTTGGAGATGGGGCCTTTGGAAAGTAATTAGGTTATGAGGGTGAAGCGCTCATGGATGGGATTAGTGTAGTGCTCTTATAAGAAGAGAGAGAGGAGTTCCTGTTGTGGCTCAGTGGAAAACAAACCTGACTAGTATCCATGAGGTCACAGGTTTGATCCCCGGCCTCGCTCAATGGGTTAAGGCTCCAGCCTTGCCGTGAGCTGTGGTATAAATCACAGAGGCGACTCGGCCTGTGCGGCTGTGGTGTAGGCTGGCGGCTACAGCTCTGATTCAGCCCCTAGCCTGGGAACCTCCTCCGTATGCCGTGGGTATGGCCCTAAAAAGACAAAAAAAAGGGAGGAGCCAGAAATTGTGTAATGTACTGAGAAATGGTGCAAAAGTGGGGATACGGGAAGGAGGGACTGAATGGGCTGGCACTTTGATCTCCAGAACCGTGAGAAATAAATTTCTGTTTAAGGTGCCCTGTCTATAGTATTTTTGTTACAGCAGCCTGAACTGACAGAGATAACTTCCCTCGACAAGATATAAGTCCCATGGCAGGGAGAGACCTTGTTTTGTTTCTGCTGCCTAGAGCAGCACCTGGGCTCTGATTCTTTTTGTCTTTTTAGGGCCACACCTGCGGCATATGGAAATTCCCAGGCTAGGGATTGGATCAGAGTTGCAGTTCCCGGCCTACACCACAGCCACAGCAACGTGGGATCCTAATCCACTGAGCAAGGCCAGGGATCAAACCCAAATCCTCGTGAATACTAGTCGGGTCTTAACCTGCTGAGCCACAATGGGAACTCCTAGCCTGTGATCCCTTTATACCAAGAGTTCAGCCTTCTTCCTGCCACAGCACACTGGAGGCTTATCAGTAGCCTGTTCAGAGCAGCAGTGATTCTCAACCTTACTATCATTCTCTCTCTCTTTTTTTTTTTTTTTTTGGCTGCGCCTATGGCATGTTGAAGTTCCTAGGCCAGGGATCAAACCCATGCCACAACAGTGACCTGAGCCACTGCAGTGACAACGCCGGGTCCTTAACCAGCTATGCCACAAGAGAACCCCAACCTTGCTATCATTCTTGTGCATTCTTCATTGTGAGAAGAAAAAGTTCCTTTTGCTTTTTTTTTTTTTTTTATGGCCACACCTGCAGTATATGCAAGTTCCTGGGCTAGGGGGTCAAATCAGAGCCATAGCTGCCAGCCACAGCAATGCCAGCTCCAAGCTGCATCTGCAACCTACACTCTAGCTTGGGGCAATCCTGGACCTTTAACTCACCGAGCAAGGCCAGGGTTCGAACCCGCATCCTCATGGATACTAGTTGGGCCCTTAACTTGATGAGCCACAATGGATACTCCAGAAAAAATAGTTTCGGTGAAGAAAAATAGCCTCCCTACCCACCCATTTGTTTCGGTACCGGTGGAAGGTTGGTGTAGTAGTAGTTGTGCTGAGATTGGAGAGAGTGGAGGGGGGAGGGGTTATCACAGCCCTGAGAAAAGTAATGACAGGATCTAGTTAACAGTACCTAGCAGCTCGGGAGCTGGTGATCAGTAACCACATTTCCTGTCCTTTTTTGTTTAGTACATTCAGCTACTTTGTCTTAGGCTTATTCGAAAGTAAATAGATAACCTGGGATATATTATCGAGATCTTTTTAGTTCCAAACAAGAGGTAGCTGAGCTTCACAGTTAAGCGTTAGGTTTCACGAGTCCCCAGCTGTCACTGACTGGTTAACCGTGAGCAAGTTAGTGCACCTCAGCTTTCTCTTCCTCGGCATTTTCTGTAAAATGCACTTGCCAGTTTGCCCACTTCATAGGGTAAATGCCTGCAGTAGCTAAAATAGTGCCTCCATAGAAACGTTCAATAAAATGTCAGTTGTTATTAGTATATTCTGGTTCCTTGTATTGACCTGTGACGTCTCCTGGAGGGAAAAGTGCAAAGGAGAGGCGTTGAGAGTGTAAGACCTGTATTCTGTGCTTGTCCCTGCGGAGAGCGATGGAACCTGAGGGTGACCACTTGCCTCAAACGTACCTGCACTCTGTTTATCTTGTCCGCACTCTCCGGTTATCCGAGAGCACGTGCGGAACAGCGCTGCTTAGTGTTCTTCTGATGGGGACATCTCGTGTGCGGTTTGGTTTTGTTTTTTGGTCTTTTTTTTTTTTTTTTTTAAACACTGGTGGAAAGGTAATGCAAGGGAAAAGTTGAACAAGCCAGTTTTCACCTTGAAAGTTGTTGTTCTTATCTTGCTGCTGTTTGTGAAACAATTTGTTGAAGCAGCAGAAAATTTCAGTTAGGAGTTCCCACGGTGGGTCAAGAATCCTGCATTGCTGCAGCTGTGGTGTAGGTTGCAGCTGAGATTTACTCCCCGCCAGGGGACTTCCATATGCCTCATGTGCAGCCATTTAAAAAAAAAAAAAAACAAAGGAAAAAGAAATTTTCAGTTAGCATGAGAATTTGGGAGCATTCTATTTCCTGCTTTGGTCATCAGAGTAATAGGACACTGGTTTTGGCCTCTGGGCGCTTCCCTCTAGTGTGAGAGACAGGCCATCAGAGCAGTGATTTATTTATTTATTTATTTGTTGTTGTTGTTGTTGTTGTTGTTGTTGCTGCTATTTCTTGGGCCGCTTCCGCGCATATGGAGGTTCCCAGGCTAGGGGTCTAATCGGAGCTGCAGCCACCGGCCCACGCCAGACCCACAGCAACGCGGGATCCGAGCCGCGTCTGCAACCTACACCACAGCTCACGGCAACGCCGGATCGTTAACCCACTGAGCAAGGGCAGGGACCGAAGCCGCAACCTCATGGTTCCTAGTCGGATTCGTTAACCACTGCGCCATGACGGGAACTCCAGAGCAGTGATTTAGAGTCTGTGGGTGTTATTGTCCAGCAGTAATCTAGGAGTTGGGAGTTCCCCATGGTGCAGCGGGGTTAAGGACCCGGCCTTGTCATTGCAGCAGCTTGGGTTTTTGTTGTGTGGGTTTGATCCTTGGCCCAGGAACTTCCATGTGCCGCAGTGTGGCAGAAACAACAGAAATAATCTAAGGATGCAAGGAAAAGGTGAGAATCTGGGACTGAAGGATAGATTCACCCAACCCTTAGAGAATTTGAGCTAGACCCCAGCAGGGTAGGCTGGGTTTGGAGAGAGAGAAAAGGAGAAACTCCCTATTCTTACGGATTATTTCCTGCCAAGCTGTTGTGAATGCCCTCATGAAGAACAGCCTGGTTGGACTATGGAGTGCATCTGGAAAGGAGAAATAGAAGATGAGAGATACTGAAATGAGACTGAGCAGCATAGGACCCAAAATGCCAGGTTGAAGAAATTCATACCTCTGTCAGTGGGTTTGTGCCACAAGTGAGAATATATCAGCTATGTTTTCTGTATCCATTTTTCCTGTAGCATCACTAGAGCAGAGAACAGAATTGTGAAGATCAATTAAGAAATTATGGGAGTTCCCGTCGTGGCTCAGTGGTTAATGAATCCCACTAGGAACCATGAGGTTGCGGGTTCGATCCCTGGCCTTGCTCAGTAGGTTAAGGATCTGGCGTTGCCACGAGCTATGGTGTGTATGTCGCAGATGCAGCTCAGATCTGGCGTGGTTGTGGTTCTGGTGTAGGCCGGCGGCTGCAGCTCCAATTGGACCCCTAGCCTGGGAACCTCCTTATGCCACGGGAGCAGCCCAAGAAATGGCCAAAAAAAAAAAAAATACATATATATATATGGGCGTTCCTGTTTTGGCTCAGCCCGTTAAGAACCTAACGCTATTTCTCTGAGGATGTGAGTTCCATCCCTGGCCTCGCTTAGTGGATTAAGGATCTGGTGTTGCTGTGCCTGTGGCATAGGCCTCAGCTGTAGCTCAAATTTGACCCCTAGCCAGGGAGTTTCCATAAGCTGCAAGTGCAGCTGTTAAAAAAATAAAAAATAAAAAGTAGTCATTTAGGTCTGTGATAATAAGAACTAAGTTGATAGCAGTGGAACAAAGGGAGAAGGCCTTTTAAAAATGACCTATAGGATTTGGTGTCTGGGATATAGGCAATTAGTTGCAGGGCTCAATATCGCGCCCCCCCCCCTTTTTTTTTACCTTGTTGGATTTGTGATGATAGTAAGTCATCCAACTTGGAGCCTTCCTACATTCTTTGAACAAATACTTACTGAGGACCAACCTCACCAGGGCTCTGGGATACATGGGGGTTGACACTGGCAGATGTCCCTGTGCTCGTGGAGCTTGCAGTCTCGTGGGCGTGGATGACAGACATCACAGAGCTGTCATCGCACCTCCAGGAACCTCGCAGGAGTAGAGGCTGGGAGGTTAGGGTTGGTGGGCTGTGGTCCGTGTGAGGCACTACAAGGCAGTAGAGCTGGATCCAAGAGTGAGGCCCGAGCAGGCTGGAGAGGTGGTCAGGAGACCGGCCGGCGGGTGAAGGCTGCGGTAGCAGATCTGAGTGTGCGTTGCAGACTGGGTGGTTGACAGGAAGTGTGTGTGGTGGACAGAAAGCAGAACTCTGGGGCGTGGTAGGAGGAGAAGCAGGGGAGCTGAAAGCAAGCTGGTCGGAGAAGTGGGAGTAGAAGGAAAAGCCAAGGCCCAGGACACGAGTGGCAGCCTCCTCCTTCCAGGCTAGAAGGGAACACTCCTGGAGAGGGTATTGACTTTGGCACTGAGGATTTTGGTGACCTTCAAGCACTAACAGGGTTTTAAGAGATTGAGGAGAAAAGACTGGGTGGTTAAGAGGTAAGGGCTATACATCACCCACTTCAGAAGCTGCTCGTGGAAGCACGTCACGTAACTTTTAACATGTTTTAAAATTTTTTTATATTCCTTTTCCTACTACACCCACAGCATATGTGAGTTCTCGGGCCAAGGAGCGAAGCCGAGCCGCACGTGCGACCTGTGCCACAGCAGCGACAGTGCTGGATCCTTGACCCACTGCACCAGCATGGGGTCGAACCAGAGCCCCCACAGACAAGCCAGATCATTAATCCGCTGTACGCAGCGGGAGCTCTGCTTTGTGTAGTCTTTTTTATGGTTTTTTGTTTTTTCCATTATAGCTGATTTACCCTGTTTTGTCAGTTTCTCCTGTAGAGCAGCATGACTCGGTCAAACATCTGTATGTATGTGTGTATATTCGTTTCCTCACTTTGTCCTCCGCGTTCCATCACAACGGACTAGATGGAGTTCTCTGTGCAGTACATGCAGCTGGATCTCACCGCTAATCCACACTCGATAGAGTTTGTAAACTGTATTTGCCCATTTATACTTTCCTACTCAGCTAAGAGGATCAATCTTATGGTGTGTTTCAGATGAAAAAAAAGATATTGACCATGAAACGGTGGTTGAAGAACAGATCATTGGCGAGAACTCGCCTCCTGATTATTCTGAGTACATGACAGGAAAGAAACTTCCTCCCGGAGGAATACCCGGCATCGACCTCTCAGATCCCAAACAACTCGCAGAATTTGCTAGGTAAGTTATAAGAACCTTTCCTTTCTTTTAATTAAAGAAACTGCTTGAGTGTTGCCTGCTGAGGTTTTTGTGCCTAAGTTATGATAATGGTTTATACTCTTGCTCTGGGGAAGCTTCTGAAGACAAAAGCAATTGGTTTTTATTTTTAGTGTTCACTGTGCTACTAATGTGAGTGGCACCATTTTAGATCCTTTGCAGAGAGTAAGATGAAGCAGATCTATACTCTTTAATTCCATAATTGACGTTGCTTGTGAATAAATACAGTGGCACATAACTTGTTTGGAAATGGATGTCTTCACACTACCTCCTGGCCTGTCTACATTTTGCATGTGTGTGTGTTGTCCTGGTCTCAGGCTGCTGGAGGCCCGGGTCTGGACTTGGTTCGTACACCTGACCACTGGAGTTCCCATCTCAGCATGTCATCACTTAGGCTCCCGGTGTTTTGTTAATTTAAACTGGCACCACACAGGAAAGGATGAGATGTTTACGGCTGGGCCTGCTGTACTGACTGTCCAAGGTGAGGAACAGAAGGGAAGCTCTGAACCCATCTGCTGTTTGTTTTGCCTGAAACTGATGGGATTCCTATAGAAACCTTAGCCCCTTTTACATTATTTTTCAAGTACTCTTTGGCAGTTTTTACAGGGACATGGAGAAGGCACACAGGTGTCAAATTTTAAATAAAAGGAAATGAGCTAGTTAAATCTAGAGCAGAAGGCCTGCTCCCTGCCCTGCCTGAAGTTGAATGGAGCCTGGAACAGTCCCGGGACGGGCAGGGGCAAGGACAGGCCCTAAGGAGGAAGTGCCTGTGCTCCTGTCCTTCCAGCAGAAGAGGGCGCCTTCCTTTTCTTTCCCTTGAGAGCAGAGCAGAGGAGGAAAGAGCTGGAGACACGGGGCATCCTGGTTTCTCTCAGCCTGCCCGGACAGGGGGGCAGCCTCCCATCGTTTGGAGCCTCAGTTTCCCCATGTGTCATGTGGGTGTACGGATCCCATTGTGCTTGATAAAGGGGCTTCTCCTTCTCCTTTCCAGTGTATAAACATTAATTTATTTCCAATTTATCATGACTGTTTAAGAAGTTCGGTCTCCCTCTTTTTTTTTTTTTCTTCTGTCTTTTGTCTTTTGTCTTTTTAGGGCCGCTCCTGCGGCACATGGAGTTTCCCAGGCTAGGGGTCTAATCGGAGCTACAGCTGCCGGCCTACACCACAGCCACAGCAACACCAGATCCGAGCCATGTCTGTGACCTACACCACAGCTCATGGCAACGCCGGATCCTTAACCCACTGAGCGAAGCCAGGGATTGAACCTGCAACCTCATGGGTCCTAGTCGGATTCGTTTCCACTGTGCCACGACAGGAACCCCTCTGAATGATACTGTGTTCCAACCTTTAATGCTATTCATATTTTAAATACAGATATGTGAATTGAATGTTAACTGCCCTGCTCTCCTCTCAAAACATACAAGGAAAAAGTGGAATTTGTAGGATACATAGTCAGCAGTGAGGTTAAGAGTTTGGGGACAGATAGAGCCAAACGTCATTGCTGTGTTGAACGGTGTCATGTGTTGGTCACATCTCCCTGTGGTACTCAGATTCAATGGGGGTGGGGGCTGCTGTCCCAGGGGCGGAGATGGGGAACCCAGGAGTCAGGGGAAGCTTTGTGGAAGGACTAGCATTTGACTTGGGCCTCGAAGAACTGGGAGTTGTGACGGGTGGCTGGGTCTCCGTGGCGGGGCCTGCGTCCTGGAACCACACAAGCCCAGAATACACGTGCACTGTCCAGTATATCTCAGAAAACAAAAGGAGTCAAATCTGGCTGTGAATTAAGGTGCTTACAGGGAAATGATTGAGTTTAGGTAAATGTAAACCAAACCATTAAAGTCTATAAACACTGGACCAAGATAAAATAGGGTCTTTTTAGTATGTAGGGCACAGCTGGTGGGGGGGGGGGGCGGTGTATGATCAGCGATTTAATTTGAGAGAATTACTTTTCCCTGTATCCAGGCTGGATGAGTACATGTACCACAGGAAGTGGGAGAGGCCAGTTAAACAAGAGCCCGTGAGGGCCGGACCGGGGGCGGTGGGGGTGGGGGGGGTGTCAGACAGTAAATGGGACAGAGATGACAGGAAAGGGCGGAAAAGACTGAGAAGCTGGTCCGCTGTGCATCTAGAGAGGAGGAGTCAGAGTGCACATTAAAAGCCTGACTCCTAAGTGACAGGAAGCTGGGAGAGGGTGCTGGTTTTGGGGTTCAGGGTCGGCAGCGTTTGGTTTTCCATGGTAACGAAACATTGAAACATCGACTTGAGGTAGATTCGGGAAGCAAGTCAGGGCTCGCGGCACGGGGGGGGGGGGGGGGGGGGCGGATGGCTGAGAGCATGGGAGAAAGTGTTTGGGAAGTAAGCCCCCAGGGGCAGCAGGGGGCCTGGGGGGAAAGGAACAGAGACTTGGGAGGGTCCTTCTGTTTAGAACCAGTGATGGAGCCCAAAGTTTACTCAGACAGGTGTAACTACAGCCTTTGCAAAAGTCTGTGGAGGGAGTTCCCATCGTGGCGCAGGGGAAAAGAATCCGACTAGGACCCATGAGGTTGCAGGTTTGATCCCTAGCCTCACTCAGTGGGTTAAGGATCCAGTGTTGCTGTGAGCTGTGGTGTAGGTCGCAGATCCTGCGTTGTTGTGACTGTGGTGTAGCCTGGCAGCTGCAGCTCCGGTTTGATCCCTACCCTAGTAACTTCCATATGCTGCAGTATAGCCCTAAAAAGCGCCCCCCTCCCAAAAAAAAGGCCTGTGGAGTTTCCAGAAGGGCCAAGAGAAGGTGGAATAAAGTTTCTCTAAGTTATATATCATCAAATAATTTCAGGGCGTTCCTGTGGTGGCTCAGCAGAAATGAACCTAACTAGTACCCATGAGGATGTAGGTTCCATCTTTGGCCTCGCTCAGTGGGTTAAAAGGATCCAGCATTGTCATGAGCTGTGGTGTTGGTTACAGACGTGGCTTGGATCCCGAGTGGCTGTGGCATAGGCCTGTGGCTACAGCTCTGTTTCGACCTCTAGGGTGGGAATTTCCTCATGCTGTTGGGGTGGCCCTAAAAAATGATTATAATTGTAACAGTAATTTCACTTTAGGAGCAGAGGGCTGAGGCAAGGTTTTGCGGAGAGATGGAACCTGCGGGTATCGAGCAATAGACGTAATTCGCGTTGTCCAGCCTTGCTGGAGAATTGGGGCAGCTGATCTTAAAGCTTGTCCCTAGTCCTCTGAATAGCCAGTCCTGGATGTTTGAGCGCTGAACTCGGGAGGCACATGTCGCTGTTTGGAAATAGAAGCCTCTGCAGTGAAGTGCCCTACCTCTGTGTTAGGCTGCCTTGAACCTTCCTCCTCGGGAAGAGGACCACCCACAGGGGCAGGGACCCGACCTCCGGCTATTTGTGACATTTCAAAACACCACGGAAAAAGAACCTAAAAGCTTCTAGGGAGAAAAGATAGGTCACCTACAAAAGAATGATAATTAGGCCTGAATGGTAATTTTCTTCAACAGCAGTAGATAATTAGGAGACAGCAGAGCAGGGGTTCGAGATTTCTGAGGGAGGATTACTGTAAACAGGGAGTTCCTGACCCAGAAGGTATTAGTCTGGTACAAGGGCAGAGCGTGGCCGTTCGAGAGGCCCAGGCTTGAGTGTTGTGTGCACGCACCCTTCTGAAGAGCTTACTTGAGGGCGCCCTCCAGTAAAACGAGGGCGCATCACAAGGAAAACAGCCTAAAGAATACACTGGAAAGAAGGCCGAGAGGACTGGAGAACTTGTGCGGTTTAGAATAGGAAGTCCGTGGCGTGTAGGAATTTCTTCAAGAAAGTGAGTAAGGGAGTTCCCGTCGTGGCGCAGTGGTTGACGGATCCGACGAGGAACCATGAGGTTGCGGGTTCGATCCCTGGCCTTGCTCAGTGGGTTAACAATCCGGCGTTGCCGTGAGCTGTGGTGTAGGTTGCAGACGCGGCTCGGATCCTGAGTTGCTGTGGCTCTGGCGTAGGCCGGTGGCTACAGCTCCGACTCGACCCCTAGCCTGGGAACCTCCATATGCCTGGGAGCAGCCCAAGAAATGGCAAAAAGACAAAAAAAGAAAAAAAGAAAGAAAGAAAATGAGTAAGAAGCTGGAAGATCTTAGTATTGTGAGAAAGAGTCTTCTGAAAAAGAGAAGATGATCAGAAACTCCCTGAGAAGGGTGGCAGGGCTAAGAAAACCATGGCCTAAGAGGGGGCATAATTTTGGTGATGGTTAAAGAGAAAGAAAACTCCCTTGCCCTCGGTCTAGAAAAATTCTATCCCTGGTGCTGAAGCTGCTGTATTGGACTTGTATGTAAATCAGAAAGTATGATCCTAGCACATGGTAAACTCCATACAGGAAGCAATGTTTATTTTCTTTTACACCTGCTAAAGACTTCCTCTTGGACACAGTAGAATAAAGTCTTGCTCATCTTAACAGTATGTACAAAGGGAAGGTACAGGGTTTGGGCCTTGTGAGTTGGGCCCATTTTCCACAGTATCTCTTGAGAAGATGATTTAAGGTAAAACTTAATAACTCTGTTTACGCATTGGGCAGTGGTGATGGTCAGAAATATTTGAGCCTAGCACGTTTTGAGACTGTAACACCTGTGCATAGGATTTTTCAGAGGCCGCAGAATTAGTGACAGGGACTCTGAAAGCTGGAAGCAGAAACACCAAGTTGCACGCTCTCAGGACAGACAGTCCCCGTCTTCCTTGCTTATAAAAACCCGCAGAGCAGAGTTCCTGTCACGGCTCAGTGGTAACAAACCCGACTAGTATCTACGAAGACGCAGGTTTGATCCCTGGCCTCTCTCAGTGCGTTAAGAATCCGGTGTTGCTGTGAGCTGTGGTGTAGGTCCCAGACACGGCTCAGATCCCACATTGCTGTGGCTGTGGCTGTGGCTGTGGCGTAGGCTGGCACCTGAGGCTCCGAGTCAACCCCTAGCCCAGGAATGGCCATATCCCGAAAGCGTGGCCCTCAAAAGAAAAAAAAGGTCGGTGGATGGGACCTGGAGAATTCTGTTTCCTGATAACTTCTGTGCATTTTTCATTAACTAAACTTAGCCCTTTGGAAACCTATGGTTCAGAGAGATCAGAATAACGAGTGGTCAGTGGTCTGCTCGGGTCTCTCCGAAGTTGGTAGTTGTTGTTGACAGTCCGCCTTGAGCCTCTGTCAGTGGGTGAGTGGAAGGAAGAAGTAGGATGGTGGAGCTGAATGCACCTTCAGACCCTTAAATCATCGCGTGAATGTACACTGGCCGGGGGCCTCCGTTTAACAGATGTGGTCCCGTCTGTCTTAAGCATCACCGCTCTGCAAAAGAAGGGAGGGGACTTGTCATTGCAGACGGTAGCTGTGTTACACAGGGGCTTCTGTCTGTCACACAGGTGTCCCCAGTCTGACGTCGTCTATGCCGGTTTTACAGGAAAGAGGCTTAATTTCTTTTTTCTTTCTTTCTTTCTTTTTTTTTAAGGGCCACATCAGCGTCACATGGAGGTTATCCGGCTAGGGGTCGAATCGGAGCTGCAGCTGCTGGCCTACACCACAGCTGACAGCAACACCGGATTGATCCTTAACCCACTGGGCGAGGCCAGGGGTCGAACCTGCATCCTCATGAGTACTAGCCAGATTCATTTCCTCTGAGCCACAGCGGGAACTCCAAGAGGCTTATTTTCATTCAGGAATCACTTCTTCAGAAATGTTTCATCTTGGCTTCTGGGACCTTTGCAGGTTTAACTTAGTTGAAACTTAAGGTTTACATAAGTTTGTCCAAGAAAATTGGACAAGAAATTCCTGCTGTTTCGGGTCCTGGAGCCCAACCTTTACAGTGAATGTTGTTGCGTCCATGTGTGCCCAAGGACATGGCACAGTACAATCAGTGCTCATGTTCCAGGGGACATGTTCTCTGTTTTTGGGAAACTCCTTGTTGGGTACCTGGCTCCGCCATAGAATTCCTAATGCATCGAAGGGGCCTTTCCCCTCTACCTGTGTTCGTCTTTCTCCAGTCTCAGTCCTGTAGTCGAAAAGGGCGGTGGGGAGCCACGAGCCCCTTCTGGGTTGTTAATACGCCTGGCGTGGTTTTAAGGCGTGAGCTCATCCTTGGTCCGGCCCATGAAGCACACATGGTCCGGCTCGTGATGATAGTTGTCTTCTGTCCAGAGGTTAATGTCCATCGTCCCTTTTAGTCCTCACAGCTCTACATAGGTAGCGTTGTTCCTTTATACAGAGTAAGACACTGAGGCCGAGACGTTAAGTGATTTGCTCAAGGTCTTGCAGCTGGTAGAAGGCGGCATCAAGCCACGCGCCCCGTTCCGTCTCATCCCTGGCGCCTGTGCTCTTGTCATCGTCTCCAGTGCCAAGGAGCTTGTAAAGTTTCGGTCCCTGAGAAACTGAAGGTTTACTTCTGACGCGTCTGGGTGGGTCAGTAATTTTGGTCTTTTTTTTTTTTTAAGGTTTCTTTTGTTATTTTTTTAAGGATTTCATTTAAAAAACATTTTTTTTTTGGCTGCACCAGTGCATATGTAAGTTCCCAGGCTAGGGATCAAACCCACTCCAAGGTTGCAGCCTGTGTCACAGCTACAGCAATGCCAGATCCTTAACCTGTTGCACCATAGGGTTCCTTCCTATTAGGATATGTATACTTTTAAAAAATTAAGTTAAATATCAGTTATTGCCATTAAAATGTTAATTTCATGAATTCCCTGGTGGCTCAGTGGATCCCACATTGTCGCTGCTATGGCTCAAGCCTGTGCAGTGGAACGGGTTCAGTTCTTGGCCCAGGAACTCCCACGTGCCAAAAAAAATTGTCTTACAAAACAGAACACTTCGAATCTACATGAAAATGACCTTGTCAGTGCTTCCATTCAAATACAGTGTGGAAGAGAGCCACGTACGCTGCCTCCCTTACCTGCGGTGGAGGAGAGTGACCGGCCAGGGAACCAGGTGCAGCTGTGGTCAGCACCTCCGCTTCCTCCTCGAGTCCAAGGGTGTTTGCCCAGCTGCATTTTAGTATTTTAGACTCTAATTCTAAAAATGAATTATGTCGCTGTATTGTTAAATACTAACACATGTTTTGAAAATGACTTTTTAAGGGAAAAAAAATGCCACTTCAATAACATTTAAAAAAATCAAGTGTTGGATAAATGGCATGTGGCACTTTTTTACTTTTGTGTATATTTGAAAATATCCATGGTAAAATTTTAAGTTCCTACAAATGGATTTAAGAAAATGTGTGAGGTCAGGGGACCCTCCTAAATAACTGGGCCACCCCTATCCAGTCCTACTGGCACAGGTGCTTCACTGCCATTGACCACATGTTCAAACCCTAACATGGGTGGAACAGGGAAAAGGTGTCTGTCTGACATTTGTCAACCCAGTGAATGTGTTCTTTGAGTGAGTTTTTTGGTTTTGTTTTTGAGATAACTTGCATATGGTAAAATTCACCCTCTTTTATGAGCTGAGTGCCTTTCTATGAATTTGGATAGACGCTCATGTAGTCATCCTCACAGCCAAGCCAAGAGCATTGGAGTGGACTCGTCAAAGAGTACACAGCCGGGAGTCCTCTCGTGGCTCAGCAGGTTACCAAGCTGGCTGGTGTCCGTTAAGATGTGCATTCCATTCCTGGCCTCACTCAGTGGGTTAAGGATCCAGCATTGCCTGGAGCTGCTGTGTTGGTCGCAGCTGTGGCTCAGATCCCACGTTACTATGGCTGTGGTGTAGGCTGGCAGCTGCAGTGCCATTTCGACCCCTAGCCTGGGAACCTCCATATGCCGCAAGTGCAGCCCTAAAAAAGGGAAAAACCAAAGAGTAAACATCTTAATTGGGAAGATTGAAGCTCGGTTCTTAATATACCCACCTACCCACCCTTTTTTTGGCCACGCCCACAGCACGTAGAAGTTCTTCGCCAGAGTTGGAACCCGAGACACAGCAGTGACCCAGGCCGCGGCTGTAATAGCAACAGGTCCTTAACCCACTGAGCCACACGGGAACTCCTTAGAATTTTCGTTGTTAACATTTGATTGGACTAGAACCCTTTCATATGAATCACTGTTTTCTTTTTTAAATTATTTATTTATTTGTCTATTTGTCTTTTTAGGGCCACACTGGCGGCATATGGAGGTTCCCAGGCTAGGGGTCTAAATGGAGCTGTAGCCGCCGGCCTACTCCAGAGCCACAGCAGCGTCAGATCCGAGCCACATCTGCAACCTACACCACAGCTCACAGCAACACCGGATCCTTAACCCACTGAGTGAGGCCAGGGATCGAACCCGCAACCTCCTGGTTCCTAGTTGGATTCGTTCCCGTGCACCACGACGGGGAGTCTGAGAATCACTGTTTTCTAACTTGGATATTATATAACCTCCAGGTGGCACCAAATTTTTGTCCTGCCTTGTTTCGTGAACTCAGACCCAACTCCAGGATTTAATGGCATTGAAGATCACAAAGGCTAGTTCAGAGCTCTGTACACAGCAGGCACTTTGAAAGTGCTTGCTAACTGATATCCTCTTCCAAGTCCAGGAGAGAAGCAGTGTCTGCAGGGTAGGAATTGGGGAGAATGAAGTTTGTACTCTTGAGCAAGCACCTTAGAGACGCGTTACAGGTACCAGGTAAACTGCTTCAGCTCTGCTCTTCCGGGGCAAGGACGCAGAGGACTTCTTACACAGTCGGAAGCGTCAGGGCATCCTTCTCTCAGATCAGGGATGAAGGGGGATGTTGGCAGGGCCTTTGCTAAAGCGGACGGCAGTGGCCGTGCACAGTGGAAGGTGGTGCTGCGTTAGCCTGCCGCCGAGGAGGCATCGCCGTCGCTGTTGCTTAAGTGCAGGTCCTCACGTAGGAGAGTGAGATGGCAGTGCTGGGCCGTCAGGAACACGGGTCTCAAGAGGTTTAAACCTTTTTTCTAGTTTTTCTAGGCCCTCTTAATTTCTCGCCACTCTACCCCACACAGATCTGTAGGAAGTTTTGACAAAAGACTTAAAGGTTGGTTCCGTGGAAATAGCACTAGGTAAGTTGCCGAGTCGGCAGGCTCTCTGGGTAGTGATTCCCGGCGCTCTCCCCGAGTGACCAAGAGGCCAGAACTTAATCTCCCTCTCACCACTGCCACCAGAACTAATCGTATGCTAAAAATCAGAGCGTGTGCAAGGGCTCGGGGTGCTCCCCCAGTCCCTCGGGGCTCCTTCCCAGGGGAGCCCCTCTTCCGGGGGTGTGTTTCCTCCTGGAGCTTTTCTGCTTGTACGCGTGTCGGTCGTTCTCTTTTGAAAAGAACTATTCTGTACCCTTTGGCACAAATGATCTGCTGTGAAGAGCATTTCTGTCCGTTTAAGATGCTCCTCTCCCCTTTCAAGCAGTTGTGCAGGACGTGAATAGGTAAGACCCTCCCGTATCTTAACTTCCATGTTTAAGGCACCTTTATTATTACAGCAGCTGTTTCGGGATACCTTGCTTTGTTCCCTCTAGGAGTTTCATCTGTGGTTTGGGGGCTGTTGATCCTGTTTTTTTAAAAAAGCTTGGAGGAAAGAGCAGATGTTTCAGTCACACAGATGGAAGTGCCGTCCCAGGCCACCACCCCCCGCATCAGCCTGGAGACCGCTCTGGTGCTCTGGTCTGAGCATTGGTCCCTGCGGGGGGAGAGGGCGCCACAGTCACAGGTCCTCGGCACATCCCTCCCCTTCTTGGAAGCAAGTGCTCCCTTCAGGTCTGGTACCTGTAGGGGAAGCACCTCAGGGGCTGCGATGGATGCCAGACGAGTCGACCCACCCCGACAAATCTCTCTCTCTTTTTTTCCTTTGGTAAGAATGAAGCCAAGAAAAATTAAAGAAGATGATGCTCCAAGAACAATAGCTTGCCCTCACAAAGTAAGTAATGCCGGGGGAAGGGTTCGTTGCTGTGGATGCGGTTTCAGAGCGCTTGCAAGATGGCGCTGCTGTGTCCATCGTCGTTGCCGTGATGTTGTGTTGCTGCTCCGTAAAGGCCGCTGAATTGAAACACGATTCGGTGGGCTACTGTGGGGCGCCAGGGTTGGTATTATCCCTGGTACTGAATGTACTGCACTGGGATTTTACTTCTTCTTGGATCGTTGACACGTCAGTCGTTAGTGACACTGGGTCGTGTCTCACCCCTGGGCCTTTATGGGACCGTGGGCTCCTTATGGAAATTTGGAAATGATTTGGGGTGTTGCTAAATTAAGCTTAATAAAACTTCGTCATTTCCTTTGCACTTTTTTTTTAATTCACCCTGTTAATTTTGTCTTGCTGGGGGGTAATTAATTGTTTTCAAATGTGGTTATTATTCATCTTTAACTGAAGCCTATAAAGGACTTTGAGGTATTGGTTGGGTCTGTTTCGAACTTATTGGAGGTAAAGCTTTAACAGGAGAGTAAAGAATCACATAGATGATACAGAAAAACGGGGAGAAATTTTGAATGGAATAAAAAAATGAAAAAAACCCCCACAGCAATTGGAGAAGGATAAATTTAGTTTCATGGTGCCACCTCTGATGACTGTACACCCACAGATTCTTTTGTTTTTTATGTTCTTAATGTACAAGGTTTTAGAATGAAAGATTTCTCTTGATGCCCAAATACTAAAGAAACATTTGAAAACAGCTACGCCTTAAGTGCAAGCTTCTCTGGGTGCTGCTTTTCCAGTTCGATTTTTCTTTTTTTTTTAAACATTTCATTTCCTGAATGGAAACTCAGCCCTAGGGGTCAAGGTTGAAAAACCGTGGGCTTCCGCCCGCCCCCTGCCTATGCTGTCCTCTTGCTGCCCGGTCCTTGCCCCGCTCGCACGCCGTCGTTGGGCTGCAGAAGAGGTGGGGGAAGGAGGCGCTTCTCCCCCACCCTGCGCTGCTGTCACTTTGCTGCTTTTCCTAGTGTCGCAAAACCCATGTCTTCTGTAGTTGCCATTCCTTGGAGACCCTCTTGCGTCTTTCTCTGTCCAGAAGGAGAAAGAGGGGACAGTAGGCCATGGCGAGTGACAGCTCCTCGAAGCACAGAACACTCGGCCCGCCACAGGGAGCGGTGGGCTGCCGGCGGTGTCACGCCCTCACGTGGGGGCACAGTTGGGTGAGGCGGCTGGGGAGCAGCTGGAAGCCGGCGTGTTGGGTCTACTCCTGGCGCGACCTTGGGCAAGTCTACTTAAAGACATCTCCAAGCCTCAGTGTCCTCATCTGTAAAACAAGAGTTGGCCTTAAATAACAATAAGGCCTGTTTTCACTGTCTGGGTTTCTGTCTTAGGTGAATTAATGCTTCTCCTGTCCTATGAAATCAACTTTGAGTGGAGGGGTTTGGGGGGCGTTTGAATGTGCCGGTGAAGGCTCTGGAGTGATGGACTGTTGGTAGCCGCTTGCAGTGCGGACCGCTAAGCCTCTCTCTCTGTCCCAAGGGCTGCACAAAGATGTTCAGGGATAACTCTGCCATGAGGAAGCACCTGCACACCCACGGCCCCCGAGTCCACGTCTGTGCAGAATGCGGCAAAGCTTTTGTTGAGAGCTCAAAACTAAAACGACACCAACTGGTTCATACTGGAGAGAAACCCTTTCAGGTAGAGCCAGTCCCTTCTCCCCCCCCGCCCCGTACCTGCAGGCGGGACGGCAGCGACCCCAGAGGGTCAGGGTCTTAGCGTCCTTAGGGTCACTCCGATGGGCTGCCCGGGCTCCCGACCCCGCCCCCCCCCCCCCCCCCCCCCCCGAATGGCATCTGCACGTGCTGGAGACCTGGTGAGCCAGGTGTCTCGAGGTGCTCATGGGGGCCAGTAGGAGTTCCGGGGCCTTCACCACGGGATTGGAGCAGTTTATCTGCTGTAGTTCATTTGCTTTTTGAAGTATTTTAAACCACTGGTTGACGGGAGGAACGTCACAAAGTTTTATCGTATGGAAGTAATGTCTAAAATAGCACTGGGAGTTCCTGCTGTGGCTCAGCGGGTTACACACCCGACCGGCATCCACGAGGACGTGGTTTCAGTCCCTGGCCTCACCCAGTGGGTGGAGGGGCCGGTGTTGCTGTGAGCTGCGGTGTAGTCGGTAGATGCGGCTTAGATCGGCTGTGGCTGTGACGAAGGCCGGTAGCTGTTGCTTCCATTCGACCCCTAGCCTGGGAACCTCCACAGGCCGAGGGTGCGGCCCTAAAAATGAAAGAAAACAGCTAGTACTTTGTCTTGAAGCCCCCGAACAGGTGAATGGAGTAGCAGTGTAGTAGGTCAACCCAGCATGGTTCTTTGTGACACTTGAAACCAGAAACCTTCCTCACCGGTGGTCTTATTATTTGAAAGATCTACACACATCTTAGGACCCTAACGTAATACCCAGGAAGAGTCATGCTATTTTGCCGAATGTTTCTGTTAGGCTGTCTTTAAGTGGTTCATGAGGGCAGTCCATGCGGAGTTAGGGCTCCCTGCCCCCCGATTCTGGAATGTGGCTAGAAGGCCTCCCTGGTGGAGAGGTGGGCTGGCCTCTCCAGCGCTCGGAGTCTGAGCGGCTTCTCTGGTCTCTCCTCGACAGTGCACGTTTGAAGGCTGCGGGAAGCGCTTTTCACTGGACTTCAATTTGCGCACACACGTGCGCATCCACACCGGAGACAGGCCCTATGTGTGCCCCTTCGATGGTTGTAATAAGAAGTTTGCTCAGTCGACTAACCTGAAATCTCACATCTTAACACATGCTAAGGCCAAAAACAACCAGTGAAAAGAAGAGAGAAGGCCCTTCGCAGCCTCAGGAAGCATCTTCCAGGAGCGTGATTGGGAATAAACATGCCTCTCCTTTGTATATTGTTTCTAGAAAAGAATTTTAAAAATGAATCCTACATACCCAAGGGACATGTTTTGATAAAGTAGTAAAAATTTAAAAAAAAAACTTTAATAAGATGACATTGCTAAGATGCTCTATCTTGCTCTGTAATCTCGTTTCAAAAACACGGTGTTTTTGTAAAGTGTGGTCCCAACAGGAGGACAATTCATGAACTTCGCATCAAAAGACAATTCTTTATACAACAGTGCTAAAAATGGGACTTCTTTTCACATTCTTATAAATATGAAGCTCACCTGTTGCTTACAATTTTTTTAATTTTGTATTTTCCAAGTGTGCATATTGTACACTTTTTGGGGATATGCTTAGTAATGCTATGTGTGATTTTTCTGGAGGTTGATAACTTTGCTTGCAGTAGATTTTCTTTAAAAGAATGGGCAGTTACATGCATACTTCAAAAGTATTTTCCTGTAAAAAAAAAAAAAGTTATATAGGTTTTGTTTGCTATCTTAATTTCGGTTGTATTCTTTGATGTTAACACATTTGTATAATTGTATCGTATAGCTGTATTGAATCATGTAGTATCAAATATTAGATGTGATTTAATAGTGTTAATCAATTTAAACCCATTTTAGTCACTTTTTTTTTTTTCCAAAAAATACTGCCAGGTGGTGATGTTCAGTGTAATTTCTTTGCCTGTTCAGTTACAGAAAGTGGTGCTCAGTCGTAGAATGTATTGTACCTTTTAACACCTGACGTGTACATCCCATGTAACAGAAAGGGCGACAATAAAATAGCAATCCTACAGAAAGAATATGGCAGAAAAGAGATCTGTAAGCACAGTCTTCTTTCCTTTTGTTGTCCAGAATAATTATAATTCTTGAGCCTCCCAGAAATTGGAAGCTAAATAAAGCAACTCAAGTTTCCTTTACTTTGCACTCAAGTGCAGTGACTTGTGACTAAAGCGATGCATGGACATCCTGCTACTTCCACATGTGCCGACTCGGTTCGGAGAGAGAGAGAGAGAGTAGGCCCCAGGCACCCCGAGTTAAGGAACTACCTCAGAGTCCCCCAGATCGGGCCCGGTGACGATAGGATCGTGGAGTTAGCGCCCCCAGCACACGTGTGACCGAAGCGCCTGTGCCCCGGCCTGCGTGTGTCCTCCAGGTAAGGTGCTCCCTGGCGATGGCACTGCTCAGGCCGCCTTCGGAGCAGCTCCTGCAGGCCCTGGCTTGTCTGACAGGGAGCACTTAGGGTTAGCGGCTGCTTCGTTTGAGAGCCTTGGTCCCTCCCTCCGGTGGGATCTAAATGCCAGCGCGGTGTGGCAGCCGAGGGCCCGGAGCCGACTTCAGTGCCGAAGCGGAGAGTGAGTACAGACTGGCGAGGTGGTTAGGTCGTTAAGAAAACTGTGCTCAATGAGTACTTTACCTCTGACATTGTGACCTCCCAAATGTACGATGATGATTTTTGGATTTAAGAGTCAAATAGCGGACTCGCGAGGCTATTTTATGAACTGCCATGATACAGCAAAATCCCATTTATTCAAAATGCAAACCTACTCCGTGTCTTTGTGCTGCATGCTTGACTCTTCAAGGTAATAGACAGACTAGCTAACATCAGAGATCCCTTTACAAGACGTCCAGGACACCATCCGGTCGAAAACGTAGCTCTGTCTCTACGGCCTCTCCATCGGTCCTGTGCAGGAGGAGTGGTGACCTTATGACAGTGACCCTGTGGCTCTCCGGAATTTTGAAGTGCCTTCTGAATCATAAATGAAAAATGTAACTTGAGACACTTTTTTTTATTTGTTCAGAATCTGTTATCCATTGAGTGAGTAGTTTGATGGAACTGAGTTAATCAGAAGACCCCAGCTGTTCTCTGGATAAGCCAGGCTTTGCTGTATCTGGCAGGCAGGAGAGAGGTAAGCCCGCGGCAGACGGAGGTCCCCTTCCAAGCCGAGTGCCCTAGTGCGAACAGGTGCTTCTCTGACCAGACCTGGGGCAGAGGCGTCCACCGCTGCCTACTTCCCTCCCCGCCGGCAGGCGAGCGTCCCCAGGTGGCTGTGTTAGGAGGCTGCAGCTGCCTCGCCCTCGCCCTCGCCCAGTCGTGTGCCACCCTGGAGCCTGGTCCTGGCGCTGTCCTCAGGACCCCCGCCCGAGGGCCTGAGGCCGGACGGACTCGTGCCGTGGCGGACCCTGGAGGGCCAGGCGGGGAACCTACCGGAGCCAGGCTCCCGAGTGGAGGGCGGCCCCTCTTCCTCTGTGCCTTGACCCCTTGGGGGTGCCTACGGCCATCTCTGTCCCTTTCTGCGCTGAGTCAGCCGCCACCACTCCCCTCGACTCTCCGTTCACATGTCTTCTCTCAGTCTGCAGAGTTCATTTCTGAGAGGAATCTCAGTGGGCGTTGAAGACAAATTAACGTCCAGGTTCCTGGGTGACACAGCACGCGCAGTTGACAAGAGCAGTGTGGGAAACGGATAAAGGACACCTTGTAGCGTAGAGGTCGTTCCCGTGGCTGTGACTCAAACCCGTTTCGCTTGTGGTTAGAATTTATAATTTTGCTAAAGATGTAATTTACTAAAACTTAAAGTGGTGTTTTAACAGTGAGTCAGTTGTCTTGAGAATTAATCGGATTTATAAGTAATACTGATAGACATATTTTCTTACATCTGAGCTGAAATAAATGCATGTTTCTCGCATATGTAACATACAAGCGCCAGAGGATGAGTACCTTTAACAAGATGGTATTTTCTATTTTTGGATTTCTTCTTTTCCCCCTTTTTGGTAGTGGGGGTGTAGGGGAAGCATAATGTTTGTATAAAGAACTGTCACCCCAGAGTGACATTTATTTTCCAAGGTGACATTGAACTCACTGTTGGTTTCATATGGTGTCTGTGTGCTGTGCCTAGACAAGGTCTGAGGATCTGAGGAAAATCAAGATTTTCTTTAATTTGGTTTTCATGTGCATTCTTTAATGTCAGTTACTTTGCTCACCTGGAGTAAAGGGAGACCCTTTGAAGTGTGCTCGACGCCTGCCAGGGGTTCCCAGCCAAGTTCTAGTTCACTTGTTCAGACAGACGAGAGGCTTCCGTGGAGTAGGCTGCCTGCGGCCCACTCTGCTTGGCGGCACCTCCCCATTGTCCCTTAACCTCTCAGTCTGGTCTGCGGCTGGGCAAGATGGGGTCCCCTCAGCCATCATCCGCCCCCACCACACACAGGCAGAGGGAGCGGCTCGCTTCTCGTGCCCGACTCCTCTGACCTGGGATCGGCGCGGCTCAGGGCGGCCGTGTTATTGGTCCTTAACTCCTCCTGTCCTCTTGACACCTGACCACCAGCAAAAGCAAGGATCCCAGAGGTCAGAACGGGGGGTGGGGGGAGCCGAGGCCTTTCACAGGCATCCACCTGATGCCGTGACCGCCCCGCGAGGCTTCCTCCTGGCTGCTAAAGCCAGCCCTGTGCCTGTCACCAACGGCTTGACCCTGCCCTCGGGTGCCCCTGTCGGAGCCCAGGCCCGGCAGGTCCTGGCAGGTGCCTTCCGCCCAAACTCAACCCAGGAGGTGGAGGGAGGGGGCCCCGGCCCCCGGCTGTCCCGCTCTCCACAGCCCGCTCTTCTGCTTGACAGTCGTCCCCGGGGCCCTCGTGCCTGCGCAGAAGCCTTCGGCTGAGTGGCTGGCTGGGGACCTGGAGAGCTCGGGTTGTCACTGCCCCTGTCGTGGCTTTCCTGGTGGCCCGAAGGTGGTTTGAGAGCAGCAGCGGCAGGCCGGAGAGGGTGTTAGTCCAGCTGGGGCGGCCTGGGCCCTGATGGCAGGGGCGGGCGGCGTGCCCGCTGCCGTGCTTCGCCCGCTCCCTGTAGGAAACCCGGGAGGGCACGTGAAGATGGAACCGCAGCCTTAGATCGGCAGGCAAACCAGACTTCCCACAGACCGGTCCTGCCGGCTTCCATGTCTCCCGCCAGCATCTCTGGGAGTCGACGGGAGGGGGGTGGGGGGTGTGGTGGCACCGCGGTCGCCTAGAGCGCGATGACCGGTTATCCAAGAGTGGCAGTTTGATCACACTGCTCTTGACGAAAGATGCTCAGACGCCGTAAGAGGCGGCACTGGGGTGTCGTGGGGAGGGGCCGGCGGCTGTGCGGGGTTGTGTTGGCTGCTCTGTGTCGGGGCCGCACGGGGTCTGCTTATACACGATGGAGGGAAAGCGGGTCAGTACCAAACAGCAACCTGTCTGCGACGACAGCCTTCGCGGGTGCAGGGCTCTGCTATCTACAGGTGGTGATTGGTCCAACTTTTCGTAGGACAGTTCTGTTTTTACTCACTTTCTGGTAACTTCTGTAGGCCCCGATTCAAGGACTTCACTGTGCGTCTCATGTACATCTCTCTCTCAAATGTCTGCCGTTTCTGGAACTGTCCTTGGTTTTCCCTTAGCTCATAGGTCATAGATGCAGAAATATTAGAGTATTTAAGGCATCCGCATCCAGCATCAGATGGCTTTGCATCCAGAAAAAAACATTTAACGATAATTCAGTTTGAAGCACCAAGCATGTGTAACATGGCTCTATAAAATATAATAAACGCATAATGTTGTTAAGCTTTTGAATGCCTGTGGTTCTTGTTTGTTCCTCAATCTCTAAGCCACCTCTTTACACAGCATACCTGCCTCTAAGCTCCTGCTCGGTCTGACAGCTGCCTGAACAGCCCTGGGCACATCCTTGCGAGTGTCCTGGCACGGGATGGAAACTCAGGGTTCAACCTCAGCAGCAAGAAACGCATCCCCGGGGGAGTTCCCGTCGTGGCCCGGTGTAAACAATCCAACTAGGAAGCATGAGGTTGCGGGTTCGATCCCTGGCCTCGATCAGTGGGTTAAGGATCTGGCGTTGCCGTGAGCTGTGGTGTAGGTTGCAGACGCGGCTCGGATCCCGCGTTGCTGTGGCCCTAGAGTAGGCCAGCAGCTGCAGCTCCAATTCGACCCCTAGCCTGGGAACCTCCATACACCACGGGTGTGGCCCTAAAAAGCAAAAAAAGAAAGCATCCCTTCCCAAGTTGTCACTGTAGTGGCGCAGGTTGCTGCTGTGGTGCGGGTTTGATCCCTGACCCAGGAACTTCATATGCTGCAGGCATGGCCAGAAGAAGCCCAGAGACATGCATCCTTACCATAAATTCAGCTCCAAGATGGACGAATGGACTCGAAGGGGTTTTAAGGAGAACCCCACGCACTTTCCAGAAAGCACGGCCAAATGAAATTCTCATGCAATGGGACCCATGACCTTCAGTGCTGGTTCTAAAAGCTCTGTGCCAAAAAGAAAAGCTGACTAACGGACTGAAACGTGACCAAAAAACTGAGAGCAAGATCGAATTCGGCAGAAAGCAAAGTGCGCCCCCTCCCCTACCCCCACCCTCCCCCCGCAGCGTGGGCCCTGGTGACAGACGTGCTGCAGGGGAGGTTTATTGTTCCTTCCTTAATTCACGTGACCTCCTCCTCCTCCTGATGGAGAGCGAGCTGCTGAGGTGGCAAGTCCAGACCCGCATGAAGCCCAGAACTGCTGAGTGGAGGTCCAGGGTCCAGCTGAGCTGAGGGAGGAGCAGCCGTGCTGAAAGGCTGCCTCTTCAGACTTGAGCTGGAAATGAACTGGAGTCTTGAGGGCTTTGGGTTACCCGGGCACCCCAGGCAGCAGCAAAAGCAGTGTCCCTCCTTGGCGTCTGCCGTGTCTCCACTCAGCTCTGACAACGTCTGAGAACTCGGCCCAGAACCATGCTGAGCATCGTGAACACTTTTTTTTTTTTTTTTTTTTTGCTTTTCAGGGCCGCACCCGCGGCATATGGAGGTTCCCAGGCTAAGGGTCTTATCAGAGCTGCGGCTGCCCGCCTACACCCCAGCCACGGCCACGCGGGATCCTGGCCGCATCTGTGACCTACACCACTGCTCACGGCAACACTGGATCCTTAACCCACTGAGTGAGGCCAGGGATCCAACCCGCAACCTCATGGTTCCTAGTGGGATTTGTTTCCACTGTGCCACGACGGGAACTCTGAGCACTGAATTTATTCCTCCAAGCTGCCCTGGGAGGAATTCCGTAGTCACCCCATGTCGTGGACAGTGGTGAAGGTGGAGGCAGCTGCAATTCCAAACTCAGGGCTGCCGGCTTCCACGGCACTCTGCTTGCCACTTGTCCCTGTTTGTGGCCGGCCATCCTGTCCTCTCTGTCTCCCAGCATGGCAGCCTCTGGGTCATAGGATCTGCATCTCCTGGTCTTGGTCTGGCTCCAGCTGCTCTTCTCAGCCTCCAGTGTAGCACTAACCCCTTCACCCCAACCTATAGTGGCTCCCTACCCAGTAAGATCCTAAGCCCAGCCCTGACCTCCTTCTGCAGCCTCTCCTCACCTCC
Source organism: Phacochoerus africanus (assembly GCF_016906955.1). NCBI lineage: Eukaryota > Metazoa > Chordata > Mammalia > Artiodactyla > Suidae > Phacochoerus > Phacochoerus africanus. The sequence goes on from NC_062552.1 coordinate 123,785,202, forward strand.
CTCTTGGAGCTTTCATTTCTAAAGCTTCCCTGTCCTTGAATTCTCAGATTTACTCCTTCAGTCAAAAGTACTGGAGTTCCCATTGTGGCGTGGTGGAAATGAATCCAACTAGAATCCATGAGGATGCGGGTTCAATCCCTGGCCTCGATCCATGGGTTAAGGATCCGGCATTGCTGTGATCTGTGGTGTAGGTTGCAGCTGTAGCTCGGATCTGGCGTGGCTGTGGCTGTGGTGTAGGCTGGCAGCTGTAGCTCCAATTCGACTCCTAGCCTGGGAACCTCCATATGTTGTGAGTGTCCCCGAAAAAGGAAAAGAAAAAACTGCCACCAAGTACTTACTGAGCACCAATTGTGTCAGGCCCTGTCTTAGGTGCTGATGGAAATGCACTAAGGAGCTTGGATTACATCCAGGGGAGGAGACCCGAGACGGGGAGAGAAGATGAAAGATGAGCAAAGTGTTTGGAGACAAAAGAGAGGAGGGGCTGGGGCGGGGCCCGGCTGGGAGAGGCCTGGTCCTTGTCTCCTCCCCCATCACCCGCAGCCTGTTGCCTAAGCACGGATCCCCTGAGAGTGCCAGGGGCTGGTGGCCAGAGACCCTCTCCAGCTCTGCCCACCGAGCTCCCTGGCGGGGCTGCCCACCCATCCCTGCCCGCGGGGCCCAGGCTCTGCCCTAGCCCTCCCCTCCCAGGCCGGACGGGCGTCTTCCTTCGGGCCACCAGGCTGCAGGTCCCACGCTGGCTGGTCCGTTCAGTTGCCTCCGGCAACCCGCCACCGGAGGGCGCTGTGCCCGGGCTGCTCCCACGGGCGGGGCGGGGGCGGGACGGGGCGTCCGGTGCCAGCACCCGCCCCTCTGGGAGGGCGGGCGCCCCGCCTGGCAACCCGCGGGGCGGGGCTGGGGTTCGCCCAGCCTCCGCGGCCCCGCCTGCGGCTGAGCTCCCGGGCGGCCGGCAAACGGGGCGGGGGAGGGGGGGGGGGGCCGGGGGGACACGGAGGGCGGCCTGGTTGGAAAGGCCATGGCGTTTGGCCAAACAAGGTGGGAGGCGGAGTCCCCGGCGGGTGGCAGGGGAGCCCCAGGAGGAACCTGGGGCCAAAGGGACAGAGTGGGCGTTGGGCTGGAGAACTGTGGGACTCCCTGCAGGGACTCGGATTTGAGCGAGGGGAGACATTCCAGAAGGGGCCGCCTGGGCAAGGTGGGGCAGGGGACGCAGTGGCCTGGGGGCAGGCTGGAAGGGACAGGGTCCCGTGAGGACAAGGCAGTTTGGGGACAGCCATGGCAGTGGCAGGCTGAGGAACGGTCTTAGCCCCCCCACCTCACATCCACGCAGGCATCAGTCCTGCCCACTCTGCTTCCCAAACCTGCCCGGATGCCCCAGGATAGCTTCCAGCATCTGCCCAACGGATAAGGGGCCTGCGAAGCCTTGAGCCACATAGCGGTGACACGGGGAGGGAGCCCCGGGTGGACCCATCTTGCACCCTGGATGCGCCCTTCCACCCTTCCAGGCTCCCCATTTCGCAGCACTCATCCTTTCACCCCACCGCCGTGGAGAAGCATCACCCTGCCCACCAGGGTCTTCCTCGAGGCGGGAGGGGTGGACCAGAAAATGAGCCTCTCTGCCCTTAAGTGACATCAGCAGGTCTGGGGAAGGGTGGCTGGGTGTGGTGGGAGCCTCTGGGGAGGGCTTCCGGTGGGTGGGGCGGTGTCCCCTGGGCTGAGCAGGCCCTGCACAGGCTCGGCTCCTAGCAGCCTTCTCTGGTGTGCCCTGGTGACACAGGGGACACTGCCTCTACCTGGGAGCATTGGGGTGGGGGTGCCCTGAGGTCAGGGAGGGTCTGGGGACAGCCAATGGCAAGGATCACACACCGTGAGTCCCGGCTCCTCTGCCACGTGACTGCCACCGCAGCCCCGGAAGTCTGGGGGCCACCCGAGGCTGACCCTGGCTCTTGTGACGGTCCTGTCTGTGGGTGAGGATGGCCCTGCCTGGGGCAGGGTCACGGTGAGGGCTTGGGGCTCCAGCCTCAGCACCAACTGACCCTGTGACCCCGGACAGCTCACCCCCCCCCCCACCACAGCTGTCCTCTCTTGCCAAATGGGGGCACCAGGGCCGATTTTGTAGGGCTGTTGGTAGCCTTAAAGGGGGCGTGTGTGCAAAGGGCTGACCTGCTGTCCCCGTGGTCACAAGAACCAGCCATCGTGGAGACCGTGGAGGCGCCAGCTCTGTGTGGGACGAGGGGCTTTGGAGCACGAGAAGTGACTAAATAAGGTCCAGGGAGGAGGGTGTCGTGCAGAGGGTGGGGCCCAAAGGGTAGACGAAGGAGAGGCGCCCGTGTGAGCCCCCGAGCGCTGGGAGGCTGGACGTGCTTCTCTCGCGCTCCAGGAATCACGCTGCAGGACCCAGTTTCATTCAAACTGCCATGGGGGGCCACCTGTCCATTCCCGGGAGGGGCCATGCCCCCCACCGCCTCTGGCCTGGTTGAGCCACTCGCCTCACCACCTCCTGTGGGGGTCTTTAAGGTGTGCACCTGATCCTGTTACTCCCCTGGCAAGACCTTGCCACAGCTGGGATGCAGAAAACAGAGAAACCAAGAGGCAATATGCGACCCATGCTCCCCAGGCCAGGATGGCTCAGTGGCCCAATGAAACCACAGGGCCAGCTTTGTCTCCACTGCACACCTGCAGGCGTCCTGTCCCCATTTCATTGGTAAAAGGGGGGAGAGGTCAAGGGACGCATCACAGGTGCATCTGTGCCCTTTACAAAGCTTTCCAGGAAGCTCCTTTCATCCCACTGGCTGGATCTGGGACACATGGCCACCTCTAGCTGCAAGGGAGTCTGGAAAGATTTTTTTAAAAATAAATATTAGGGGAGTTCCCATCGTGGCACAGCAGAAACAAATCCGACCAGGAACCATGAGGTTGCGGGTTTGATCCCTGGTCTCACTCAGCAGGTCAAGGATCCGGCATTGCTGTGGCTATGGCATAGGCTGGTGGCTACAGCTCTGATTAGACCCCTAGCCCGGGAACCTCCATATGCCGCAGGTACGGCCCTAAAAAGTAAAAAAAAAAAAAAAAAAAGGTACTTTATTTTTAAATTTTTATTCCTCATGGATATTAGTTGGGCTCTTAACCTGCTGAGCCACAATGGGAGCTGCTGGAAAGGTGTTTTTTATCTGGACACGCTGCAGCCCAGGACAAACCTGGATTCTATTAGGAAACTGGCAGGAGGGCTGTTAGGGAGGCACCCAGGACCGCCTGCCCCCCTGCCCCTGCTCCCATCACCCTCCCCAGGCCCTGGCTACATCTGTCCTCAGCTGCAGCCTCCCTCTCCCCTCCGTGGCCCAGCAAGCTGCTGCTTTTCCTCGAAGACTTTTCAGCTCTCTCCCCCAAGCCTAGCTGGGGAAAAAAAAAAAAAAAAAAAAAGCAAGGGACAGTCGCCCAGTGAAATGCCCTGCGACCATGAACAAAAAAATAGCCAGTTCAGGAGTCCCTGCGGTGGCCTAGCGGGCTAAGAATCCGATTAGTATCCAGGAGGATGCAGGTTTGATCCCTGGCCTTGCTCAGTGGGTTAAGGATCCGGTGTTGCTGTGAGCTGTGGTGTAGGTTACAGACGTGGTTCAGATCCCGCGTTGCTGTGGTTGTGATGCAGGCCCGTAGCTGTAGCTCCGATTGGACCCCTAGCCTGGGAACTTCCATATGCTGCAGGTGTGGCCCTAAAAAAAAAAAAAAGATACATAAAAATTCAAATCAGGGAGAAAATGAAATGTTGAAGAAAAATTCATAAAACCCCCACAACTCTTTCAAGCCCTCCTCCCGCCTGATTTGTTGGTAATGCTTAACCACCAGCAGCTTGGGCAGGAGCCCCTGGCTTGTAGCACTTGCCTGGTTTCCTTCAGAGCCAAGAGGGGTGAGAGAGAAGCCAGGGCAACCCCACTGGGACGGGAGCTGCTACCTGGGACCCCAAGGGGTAGGGGGACACTGCTGGGTTATGGAGCCTGGGAAGATGCCCTGCCTGAGGTCGCCAGCCAGCCCCTTCCTGTCCGTGGAAACTGCGGACCAGCCTGACATTGCCAGCTGGTGCTGGGGATTAAATAAAGGTACAGAGAGAGGGTGAGTCCCTGGAGGGAAAGCTGGGCCCTCTCCTGCCCCCTCTGCAGGTGGGCAGAGGTTTGGGGCTCAGCAGTTGGAGAAGGAGCCTCAGGCTGGTAGCTCTGGAGACTCGGCGTGCCCAGGACAGCCTCCAGGAGGCTGGGTGGATAGTAAGACTTCCCTTTGCTGGGAGTTCCTGTCGTGGCTCAGCAGAAATGAACCTGACTAGTATCCATGAGGACGCAGGTTTGATCCTTGGCCTTGCTCAGTGGGTTAAGGATCTGGCGTTGCTGTGAGCTGTGTGTAGGTCACTGATGCAGCTCAGATCTGGCATTGCTGTGGCTGTGGTGTAGGCTGGCAGCTGTAGCTCTGATTCAACCCCTGGCCTGGGAACCTCCATATGCCACATTTGCACATGTGCCCTTAAAAAAAAAAAAAAAGACATCACTTTGCCAATCGAAGCCTCCTCCAGGAAGCCCCCGCAGACCACTCAGGCTGGGCTAGGTCTCCCCTCAGATGGACAGGGTCCGTTCCCCCTTCAGAGCTCCACTCAGCCTCCCCTCCTCAGCTACTGCCCTCGGAGCCCCCCCGCCCGAGTACCCCAGAGAGCACTCAGCACACGTGGCTTGCGCTGCCCAGCTGGGGGACAGGAGGGACCAGGCCTCAGTAACAAGGCACATCAAGAAGCAGCTGCTGACCGGCTGAGACCGCGTCCCTCGTTTGTGAGCTGGACTCAATCCTCACGCCTCCACCATGCAGAGGAGGAAACCGCGGGGCTGCAGGCGGCCTGTAGCTGGTCCAGGTCACACAGAGGGGGCTGCATCAGGGCCCGAGGGCACAGAGACCTCCAAGCCGGGCCCTCTGACTCCAGGGAGGGGGGTGGGGAATGAACCCCCTACTTCTAGGACTCACAAGCGCGCGCTCACACACACACACACAGACCCACCTTCTTAAAAAAAACAGACTTTATTCCCTCGCCGGTTTCTGTACAAGGACACCACGTGCACAAGGCGGGAGTCCCGTCTTCCTTGAGGACGGCCTGTCTCCCGGGAGAACTTGTCACACTGCCCCTGAGGCTGAGCGCCCCCCACCCCCCAGGGTGGAGGAGGCTACAGTCACCCCCAACTTGTGCAAAAGCACTCCCCGCCCCCCTGTCCAATCTCATAGCCATAAGGCAACAGATGTGCAAAGCCCTCCTTCTAGTGACCGCCCTGGAGTGGGGCTCAGACGCCCTGTGGTCTGGAGGGGTCCAAACTGGCCCACATGGCCTCATGCACAGGACGCCAGACCCAGAGTGCCCAGGAGACACCACTCACTGGGGGTGGGATCCTACACTGCTCTCCCTGCACAACTCAGAAACCTCGGGCAGCAGGGGGCGGCAGAGCCAGCTATCGGCTGACCTTCGTCCCCACTTTACAGATGGGTGGCCTGAGGCCCAGAGGGCGACAATGTTCCCTCGCAGTGGCTGCATTTAACCAGAGCCTCCTGCAGCCCCCATGGCTTCTTAGAGGTCCCTCAGCTGCCCTGCAGGGGGAGCGCAGGCAGTAGGGGTGTTCCCGGCTTACCCCATGCAGAAGCTGGAGTGTACTGGCAGAAGATTCGGTTCTGTGTCACCAGCAGGCCCCTTGAGCTGCCCCTCTGTCCCTAAGACTGGACGGTTGGCCAAAAGTGGCCCTGGAGCTCTGCCAGACAGAGGATTTGCAGTTGGCGTGTCACTGGCAAGCCCATGGTGGGTCATCAGAGACCCCACGGTGGTGGGGCTAGGACTGCAGGGCAGGGCTGGAGTGTTGGCTGGGCTTCTGGAGGACTCCAGGTAACAGTGCCAGGCTGGGCACAGCATGGGCGTCACCTCTGAGCTTCCCGACTGTACACTGTGGGCATGAGGACCCCCATTTCACAGCAGAGAAAACTGAGGATGTCAAACCTGTCGCCAAGGCCACCCAGCTGATGAGGGAATTCACCCGGAGTCTGATGGAGTCCCCAGCCCATGGAGTCCGGGCGTCTGGGGCAGGGAGACTGGGGGGCGCCAACTTATGCCTACTTCGCGCTTCGGGAAAGCGGCCCCTGGGGAGGCTGGGTCGGGGCCTCACCAGCTGGAGGGCTGGGTCAGGGGGGGCCCCGCGGGGGCGGCGGGCACGGCCTCGCCCTCCGGTCGGGGCTCCTCGCCCCGCGCGTAGGTGAGCACCACGGTGACCGTGGCGAAGGTGGCGGCGTTGACGGGGAAGGCGCGCAGCAGCGTGGAGGCCAGTCCGCGCGTGAAGACGCGCCAGCCCTCGGCGCGGTAGCTCTGGCGCACGCAGTCGAGGATGCCCTGGTAGCGCGGGGCGCCCCGCAGCCCGTCCGCCTGGAGCCGCGACTTGACCACGTCCACGGGGTAGGTGGAGAGCCAGGACATGATGCCCGACGTGCCGCCCGCCAGCAGCAGCTTGGGCACCAGCAGGCGGTCCCCGGGCTCGCAGCCCAGCGCGCGGGTCAGCACGTCGTAGGTGAGGAAGTAGACGCCGAAGCTGGGGGTCTCGCGCAGCAGCGTGGAGATCATGCCCCGGTTGACGCCGCGCAGGCCCTCGCGCCGGTAGATCTGCGCCAGGCAGTCCAGGGAACCGCGGTAGGTGCGGGCCGGCCCCGCGTCCTGCAGCTGCAGCCGCGTCTTGGCCAGCTCCATGGGGCAGCAGACGACGCACTGGATGGCGCCCGCCGCCGCGCCCGCCAGGAACTGGTTCCGCGGCGAGTCTTGGCCCAGGGCTCGGAGGGTGTTGCCCTGCACGCCGAACACCAGCGCGTTGATGAAGGTGAGTCCCATGAGCGGCGAGCCCAGGCCCTTGTACAGGCCCAGCACCTGCGGGCGCACAGAGACGCATCAGGGGCGCTCCCACACGGAGTCCTGGGGTGCCCAGGCCCGCCTCCCCAGGGGACCTCCCCGCCGGTGGCAGGGCCCACGTGGTCAGAGGATCCAGCGGCATTGTATTAAAACCCAACTCCTAGATGGTAGAGGCCTGGACACTCACGCCCTCCCATTTCCGAAGTCTGGAGGTGCCCCATCGTTGCCCTGGAGCCTCCTTTCCCCCATCGGGGGTCTGGGGTCTGCGGCATCTTAGAGGCCGGTGCCCTGCCCCACTTCTGGCCCGCGACCCCAGGGCACTCACGCTCTCCTGCTTGATGATGGCCTGGAAGCAGTGCAAGGTCCCGCGATACTGGGGCTTCTCCATGCTCTGGACCTGGAGCCGCACCTGGAAGGAGGGCCCAGTGAGAGGTGGGCAGGTGGGGCCATAGCACCCAGCTCCCTGGGCTGGCACTGAGGACCCTCTCGCGGAGGCCTGAGGCCAGACCCATGGGGCTGGGAGCCAAGGAGCTTTCTGTGGCTTTCGGAATTCTGGGGTGGGGTGGGGCTGGGTGTCTGTGCCTCTCCAGGGAGGGGTGTCAGTGGGCAGACAGCCGGCTGCAAAGGGGCAGGGGTCCCTGAGACCTCAGACGAGTAAAGGGCAAAGCCCTGGCTTCACTATGCACAGCATCCCGCCAGCAGCACAGGAGGCATCTCCCGAGAGTCACCCACCCCCTCACCCGCCGCCAGCAAATCACAGCCGATGCCAAAGCAGGTCCGGATCTAGCATCCCACCACGCACCCCCCCCCCCAACTGGGGTCTGGCAGCGAGCAATGGGCACTAGAATCGAGGGCTTGTGCCTCTTGGGGCTTCTGCTTGGTGGCCCCTTGTGAGAGCAGTGGTCATGAGTTAGTAAAGCAGTGACAGGAGAGCAGCTGCCGGCCTCCTTGGGGACCGTATCAGCACCTCTGGGACCTGGGGGATCAGGCCTCTCTGCCCTTGGAGCCGAGCGGTCCAGAAGCTCACTATGAAAGCGCTCTTTGTTAACCAAGAGCTTATCTCTGCGTTTGATACCAGGCCCCGCAGTGCAGAGTGAGAGCACATTTCCTGAGCTGGAATCCGTGTCACGGGGGTGGGCATGAGCTGGGATAAATCCCCTCCCCAGGAGCTGGTCTCCAGCTCAGACTACAGATCATTGTCCCAGCCAGGGCTCAGCCCGGGCGCCCCTCCGTGCCTGGCTTCGGAGTGGGGCTGCGACGTCATCACCAGCCGAGGTGGGTTTGGTCCCTCCCACTTCAAAGACGGGAAGACGGAGGCTCTGTCCACTCCAGGGACAGAAGGGGCTGTGCTGGGTGGGGGGGCCAGGGTGGAGGGGGGCGTGCTGGCTGGTGAGACGAAGCGGCTCATGAGTTGGACGAAGGCACTTCCAGAAAATGTTTCGGAAGGAAACAGAGTACATTTTCACACCCTGGGACCTCGACAGCTGGCAGCCACTGCTCTGAGAGGCAGCCAACAGCAGAGGGCACCCAGCACTGTTCACCCCAGCACCCCTCCCCACCTGGCTGCCAGCTCAGAGGAGAAACGCACGATGACCTTTGAGCATCCATTAATGCCACAGGCTCTGTCAGGTTGTTCCTGTGATACGAGGCTTTTCAGGTACCTGTCAGTGCTCAGGGGTCTCTGGGGGACTGTCCCTTCCTCCCGTGGCCCCCAGCACTGGCACTGAGAGGGCTGTCTCAGCAGATGTGAGGTGACGTGGGGCTGTCCCCTCCGAGGGTCGGACTTCCTGACATCCCCATGGCGTCTCTGCAGGTTGGATGTGGTTTCACCCCCAGGCTCAGGCCAGCTCAGTTCCCACGGGAGGTCACAGGGGCCCATTCCCCCTGTGTCTAAGCCCCAGGCTGGGATGAGTGTCCCTGTCAAGGGTCTGGGGGACCAGGTTGGGGGCTAAAGTGTGGCCCAATCTTGTAATATCTAGAGTGGAGGTTCTTAACATTTGGGGTGACAGGATCCCGTTTGGGGATGGACAGACCCACCCCTGGAAAAGGGGTCACTGGCACACAGGACCGGGCGGCTCCCAGCTCCCCACAGGCCTGGGGAGACCCCGTGGGAAGGCCCCCCGGTCCCCCATCCTGGGACCTGTGCTGGGCTCGCGCCCTCCCTGTCTGCTGCTGGTCCGGGAGGGGCCTCCGGGGCGGGGGCGTGGCGGGGTCCAGGCCCCATGTCTGGTTCAGGGAGGACAGAGAAGAGGCGTGGGGTTCGCCTGGTCTGTACTTACTAGCGCTCTCCGGGGTGAGGCTTACGCTCATCTACAACAAAGTTACCTTTTGCTATGGACGGAGCCGGCCCCTAGCTCAGAAAGTAAAGGCAGTTAAAGCAACACAAAATTTCAACATCACATCCAGGCGTGGGGACCCCAAGGCCAGCCCGCAGCCTCCCACCCCACCCCACCCCTCCGCCTGGTCCCTGGTGAAAGCAGGCTCGGGCGCCCTGCCCCCGGTTCCTGTTGTGTCTGGTGACAAGGACACACATGTGAAGGCAGTGTGTCCGAGGACCGTGGCCAGGGTTCGGGGCGCAACAGAGCAAAACCAAATATTGGACTCAGATTTCAGCTCCAACGACCTGGAGTAACAAAGAGCGATGGTCTCAGCCAGGGACAGCGTGGACACGCAGGGGACATGCGTGTCCCCTGTGCAGCCCAGAGCCAAGCTCGGGAGGCTCAAGTGAGGTCAAAACAGACTGTGGATGAGGAATCAGGACGGTGGCTGCCGGAGGATGGGGAGGGGGCTCTGGGGGGCTGGCCTTGATTCTCTTCCGAGGTGTGTGCTTCAAAATGATTCATAGGTTCGCACATGCGGAACTGGCACACTTTGCTCCATGTGTGAAATTTCAATTCAAACAACCACCTCAGGGAGTTCCCATCATGGCCTAGTGGTTAAGGAACCCAACTAGGATCCATGAGGTTGTGGGTCCAATCCCTGGCTTTGCTCGGTGGGTTAAGGATCTGGCATTGCCGTGACCTGTGGTGTAGGTTGCAGACGTGGCTTCGGATCTGGGTTGCTGTGGCTGTGGTGTAGGCTAGCGGCTATAGCTCCGATTCGACCCCTAGCCTGGGAACTTCCATATGCCATGGGTGTGGCCCTAAAAAGCAAAAAAAATAAAACGACCACCGCAGAGCTATGAAGTAAATCCCACTTTTACCAAAAGCAAGGACTACGTATGGGTCTGTGTGCATATGTGTTTTTCGGTGGCAATCATCAATGAAGGCTGGGGAAAAAGGTTGCATAAAGGACTGGGGTGTGGTTTGTTTAGTTTGTATGTCCACTGGGTAACATTTTCTGATGACCTATCTTACGTCTGTAATAGACATCCAACTGAAAAAAATGTGATGATTCAAACACATTTAAAAAATAGCACATTCCTCAATTTTCGGTTTTTCTTTTTTTTTTAGGGCTTTGCCCACGGCACATGGAAATTCCCAGGCTAGAGGTCGAATTGGAGCTGCAGCTGCTGGCCTACTGGCGGGCTAGGGATCCGGCATTGCCATGAGCTGTGGTCCGAGACGTGGCTCGGATCTGGCGTGGCTGTGGCTGTGCCGTAGGCTGGCAGGTGCAGCTCCGATTTGACCCCTAGCCTGGGAACCTCCATATGCCTTGGGTGTAGCCCTAAAGGGGGGGGAAAAAAAAAAGACAAATTCAGAAGCAGTGTAATATAACAGTGTCTTGAGCCTGTGGGTGGGACAAGTGGGGTCACGAGGTTGAGTGGCAGTGGAGATCACTGGGGGTGGGTTTTTTCCCCCTTCACAATAAAAAGCTTGGCTTTTTGAACACAGGTCTGCCCAGATGTGATGCTGGTGGCCACAGGGGCCAAAAGGGAAAAAACCCAACAACCCCAAACCAATTACCAACAGATTTCCTCAAAGAGCACCTTCCAGTGCCAGGCAGGGCTCCTGGGGGCAGGAACCCCTTGGGACAGAGGTCCTGACTCAAACGACCAGGAGGGTGCCGGTCATGGCCCAGGAGCTCGGAGGGAGTTGGAAGCAGCAGAGCCCGGTGCTCCCCAGTCTGGCCGGACTGAGTGAGGGGCAGGCGGGCGCCTGCAGAAGGCCCGGCCGGGCCTGGCCACATCACAGCGCAGGGGGGCCTCCGCAGAGCTGGGCCGAGGAGGTCGATCGGACACTTCTTGCTGGATGCAGCTTAGCGAGGCATTCAGAACACCTGCCCGCGGGACAGAAACGCAGCGTACCTGGGCCTTGCAGGGGCTGCTCTGGCCGGTGGGCAGGCTCCATGCAGTGGCCAGCTGGGCAGCCGTGTGGCCAGGCTCCCCCAGCACCTCACTCTCAGCAGGCCTGTGGAGGGACTCAGGGCCACTGCAGGGCAGGAAAGCCTGGCCTCTCCACCTCCTCCCCGGGTTGAGAACGGTGGGATGGGAGGAATTCCCTTCAGAACTGGCCTGTTTTAGGGCCGAAGCTGCAGCATATGGAAGTTCCCAGGCTAGGGGATGAATCAGAGCTGCAGCTGCCAGCCTTGCCACAGCCACAGCAATGCAGGATCTGATCCGCGCCTGCAACCTTAACCAAGCTCACGGCAACACCAGATTCTCAATCTGGTGATTGAGCGAGGCTAGGGATTGAACCCGAGTCCTCATGAATACCAGTTGGGTTAGTGGCCGCTGAGCCACAGTGGGAACTCCAAGGCCTCGGTAATCTTGGCAGCCCCTCACCGTGCAGGTCAGAGGTGAAGTGCCTGGCCCGGGGCCTGGAGCTGCACAGGGACCAGGGATGGCACTTTTTCAGGTCAGAGCCAGTGTACATGGCAGGGCCCTCCCGCCTGTGCAGGAGGAAATCTCAGCCCCAGTTCCCAAGACCTGTTCTCACCCAAGGAACAGCCGGGCTCCTGAAAAGAGAGAGGGGAGTCCCCTCGATGCACCGAGGGCTGACATCCTTGCCTTGAGTCCACCCTCGTCCCGGTGCGAAGAGGTGCCAGGTTCAGCGCTTGTGGCAGGGACACCAGGTCTAGCCCGGTGCCAGCTGCTTGCAGTCCCCAGCTCCCAGGTGAAGCCCACAAGGAAGGCTCCCAACTTGGCTAGTTCTGTGGGTTTTTTTTTGTCTTGTTCAACCTCGCCCGTGGTATATGGAAGTTCCCAGGCCAGGGATCGAATCCAAGCCACATCTGCAAACTATGCCAGAGTTGCGGTAACGCTGGACCCTTAACCCAATGTGCCGGGTTGGGGACTGAACTGGCAACGCCACAGAGATGAGCTGGATCACTAGCCCACTGTGCCACAGTGGGAGCTCCCCGACTTGGCTTTTTTAGGACAATAAACCCCAGCGGGGGTGGGGGGGGTGAAATCTTATTTGGGAATTTCCAACTGGGAATGCGGACTTCCGGGGTGCCCGCTGAGACTTCCGAGAACCTGGGACCCAGCAGCGTACCCAGGCGTGGCCCCGGGAGGAGCTGGGTGCCGGTCTGTGGGCCACACTCCAGAGTCACCGCACCTGCAGGTGCACAGAGCCCCGGGAAACGACCCCCATTTCTCAACACTGACAACCACCGCTCCGGGAAGCCCACAGTCATGGGGAGGGCTGCCACGGTTTGATTTGTCTGTATTTCTGTATTTTCTCTCTCAACTTTTCTTTCTTTCAGGAAGCGGTCTGGAGTGCTGCACAAGGACAGTGTGGCTGGCTGTCCCCGGCTCTAGGCGGAAGGAAACGTGCCCTTTGACCCCTCGGTCGCAGCTGGCCAAGCCCAAGGATGGACTGCAAAGTTCCCCTCCAGCTGGGAGATGCGGGGACAGACCCAGGAAGAAAGGCAACGGCTTGGAGCACAGGCCGCTGCTCACCTGGGCATCAGGGGGCACGGATTCTACCTTCATCCTAGACCTGTGGGGTGACCTTGGAGGTGTCCCTGAGGGGACCACCAGGAGGGGGTGTCCAGCTGCCCCTCCCCAAGAGCCTGGGCATGAAACCGCGACAAGAAACTCACCTTAACCGTGTCGAACGGATGTCCCACCAGCACACCGGCCACACCTGGAGGAAGAAAGGACATGTGACCCCCCCCTGCCTCAGAAACTGCAGGCTGGGGGATGGTTCTGGCAAACAGGGCTGTGTGGGAGCTGCCGTGTCCCTGGCACATGCTGGGAGCCCCTCGGTCCCCGGGGAGTGCGGGGGTGTGAGGGTGACAGGCCCAAGGTCAAGCTGGGATCTGTCCAACTCAAAGCTGGTGATGCTGCCTCTGCCCTGCTGCTCACTGCGGGTGACAACAGAAGCCACCTGGGGGCTCCAGGGATTCTGGACCTGGGGTCAGACCCTCACCTGGACTTGAATTTTCCCTGTCATTTACCAGCCAGCCAAGCTCAGAAAGGACTCAGTGTCTGAGCCTCACATTCCTCACCTGTACAGGTGGGAGAATCAGCCTCCCCCAGGGGAGCCCCCCACCCTGGAAGTGCTGACCCAGGACCCAAGGCATCACAGGTGCTGGCTGGTGGCTCCCCTTCCCTGCACGGGAGCCGCCTGGTGCCCAGGGAGGCAGCTTGTGACTCTGCGTTCACACGTGGTTATGTATCTGTGCAGGACCTGCCAAAATCCCTCTGCCGCCCTCCCCCCAAACAACACAGGCTCACCCTCCAGAGTCAGAATCCCATGTGCTGTGTGGGTTATAAACATCCCCACCAATCAGGCAGTCTCGTTATTTTTCTTCCCGGCAAGAGAAACTGAGGCTCAGCGACGTTAGGTAACCACTGCACCACCTCCCATGCCTTCCTCCCTGAAATTCCACGTGTGAACCTCTCTGGCTGCTAGGAGGATTCATGCAGAATCCGAACAGCTAACATTTGGGAGTTCCCAGGGTGGCTCAGCAGAAACGAATCTGACTCAGCATCCCTGAGGACACAGGTTCGATCTCTGGCCTCAATCAGTGGTTTAGGATCCGGTGTTGCCACGAGCTGTGGTGTAGGTTGCAGACGTAGCTTGGATCCTGTATTGCTGTGGCTGTGGTGGAGGCTGGCGGCTGCAGCTCTGATTCAACCGCTTGACTGGGAACCTCCATATGCTGCAGGTGCGGCCCTAAAAAGACACACAAAAAGTATCCGTGATATTAGCTTTGCCAATCCTGCTTTGATTCTGGTCATATGTGTCTGGTAGTCTTGTCTAGGTCTTAATTTTCAATCTTGCCTTTACTACTAGTTTATTTTATTTGCTTTTTAGGGCTATACTAGTGTATAGGGTTTTGGTTTGCAGCTCAGTCTGAAGCAGTCTCAGATGTTGCCAAGACAGGATGTGATTTGGTCTCACTCTACGGGCAGGGTTTGTCGTCCTGCTCCTTACTTTCCACGGTTCTGCTGGTTCAGGCAAACTGCTGTTTATCCCTTCTGCTCGTTAATTTGTAAGTTCAGCTAAGAGTGACTTCTGCTTTCCATCACTCATAATCCTGATGTAGAAACAGCATAAAAACCGTTAGCCCTCCCCTCTGTGGGGGGGGAGCAGGAGGCCCTCTCTGTCCCCTACTGTCCCATCCTACCCCCGAGAGCCTACCCCCCACAAGAAAGCTCCCACCCGCCAGCTTCTGTTGAGACTTGGGGCTGTTCCTTCTTCCCTTCACTGCTCCCATCTTGGGGTCTCAGCTGTGATCGCCCCTCAGCTGTAACACACGGGGCATGCCCTCTGGACTGTGGCTCAGCTGCAAAACCTGTTTCTTTCTTTCCTTTTTTTTCCTTTTGACCACCATACCTGCGGCATATGGAAGTTCCTGGGCCTAGGGGTTCAGTCGGAGCTGCAGCTGCCAGCCTACGCTGCAGTTCACGGCAACGCCGGATCCTCAACCCACTGGGGGAAGCCAGGAATCAAACCCGCATCTTCATGGATACCAGTCAGGTTCTTAACCTGCTGAGCCACAACGGAAACTACAAAATCTGTTTCTTGAACGCCGTCGTCGTCAGTCCTGTGCTCTGGGGAGGATTTGGGGCCCAGGCCATTAAGGGTGGCAGTGTTCCAGAATCTTCTAGTTTCCAGGGCTGCAGATGAGACATCTGCAGCCAGTGTTTTCTTCCCCTTTGTCAATAATTTATTTATTCTATCAGGAAGCCTCGGAGATTTTATCTGTAGATTTCAGGAATGTGAGCAGGAGATATCAAGGGTGTGTCTCTTTTCTTTCAAGTAACCCTGCCAGGAACTCCCCCAGCCCTTTCACTCTGTAGATGAGCCTTTTTCTTTTTTTTTTTTCCCCTTTTTTCGCTTTTTAGGCCCGGACCCGCATATGGAGGTTCCCAGGCCAGGGGTTGAAATGGAGCTGTAGCTGCCAGCCTACACCCCAGCCACAGCCATGTGGGATCCGAGTCACACCTGTGACCTACACCACAGCTCACGGCGACGCCAGATCCTTAACCCACTGAGCGAGGCCAGGGATCGAACCCGCAACCTCATGGATCCTGGTCGGATTTGTTTCCGCTGTGCCACAATGGGAACTCCAGACTTGCCTTTTTCTGATCAGAGAAGATTTCACCATTTCCACTGTTATTTATTCATCACACACATCATGTCCAGAACTCTTTCTCCCTCCGGAACCCCTCCCATTCCCCGGTGGGTGAAAGGACACCCCCAAGCCTGTCTTCTCCCTCGAGGTCCCGCCTCCATGTTTCTGGCTTCTCGACACACTGTTTCTATCATTTGAGATTTACCCTCCTTCTGCATCTTGTGGCTTGAATTTTCTGAATTTGAAATTCCTAGCTCCAGAACTTCCTTTCTTGGGCTGTAACAGCATCTGCTTGGGTTCTAGAACCTAACACTGCCCGGAGGGCGCGGCTGGCCTTGCTTCTCTCTCCAGCCGTGCCGTGCCCGCAGCCAGGCCCGGTGGGGGGGGGGGGGGCGGCACCCCGAGGCTCCTGCTAGAAGCCCTGGAGCTTCCTGCCCTGGGGGTGGACTGCCCTGCCTCTGGCCCCAGACCTACCCATGTGTCAGCCACAGCCTTCACCAGCCCCTGGGGTGGGGGGGACACCCCACAGCCCACCCAGGCTCAGAACACAGGCAGCTGCATTGGTTTTTCTCCCTTGGTTTTAGCACCCTCAGGCGAAGGACTCAGCCCCCTTCACCCAAAACAGCTCCATCCACAGGCCCAGAGTGGGCTGTATGTAGGGGGCTCCCTCCAGCAGGGCGCCAGTTCCCCAAAGCCCTATTCTTTTTTTGCTGTTTAGGGCTACACGTGCAGCATATGGAAGTTCCCAGGCTAGGGGTCCAATTGGAGCTGCAGCCGCTGGCCTACACCACAGCCACAGCAACGCCAGATCCGAGCCACATCTGCGACCTACCCCACAGCTCATGGCAATGCTGGATCCTTAACCCACTGAGCGAAGCCAGGGGTGGAACCCACATCCTCGTGGATACTAGCCGCGTTCGTTACCATAACGGGAACTCCTAAAGCCTTATCCTTTTAACTGCCCAGGCACCTTGAGAGCAGGAAGCCCGCAGGGCCACCTCCCTGAGAGGACTCTGAGTCAACAGTTGCAGCAGCCGCAGTGGACCCTGCCTCCCCACTCCAAAGCCAGTCAGTGCCCGCTGCCTATATAAGCTGGACTTTCAGGGGCCACCCCCATCCCAGGACCCTCCAGGGCAGGAGGCACGGACCACTGTCCTGGAGGTACGTGGCAGCAGAGGTGGTGGGAGGGGACACCAGATGACTGACCTGTCCCCCACACGCAGGGTCCCATGGTCCACAGGTCAGCTTCCCTCTGTATCTCCTCCCATCCAGGCCTGCGGCAGGGAGACCCCCGTCCAGAGCCTAGGGTCTGGTGGGCTCAGACGTGAGGCCGAACCCCTGATGGGGGAGTGCAGGCAGGCATTTGGACCCTTCCTCCCCCCACTCCCAGAGAGGCCCCAGGGATGCTGGCAGTCAACGCCCCACCCTGCCTCCCCAAGGGTGAGGTTGAACACATGGCCCACACCCAGCCAGTCGGAGGAATTGATTCTGGGAAGGAACTGACTCCTCCCCAGCAGCCCCGACCCCAAGCCTCGAGGAGCTCAAACCTGAAGGAACCAGGCAGGCCCCACATAGGGCTGCCCCCCCCCCGCCCCCCGCGCAAGGTCCCTGGATGGCACCTCTGCCAGGGACACAATCAGGTCGCTGTCCTGAGCCCGTGAGGCGAGGGGAAGGCAGCCTCCACCCCGTCGGAGGAGTGCAGTGCGATTTCTCCATTAATCTCTCTCCTTTTCAGGGTCTAGGTTTCTCCTGGGTCGAGTAATAGGAGAAGAGGATCCCTGGGGTGGGGGGCCAAGGACCCTCTAGCCCCTCGCACCTCCGCTCACACAATGTGGGAGTAAATGGGCTTCCACCTGGACCCAGGCAGGGCAGTGGGGGTGGGGTGGGGGCTGTGGAGCACTTAGAGCTCCCTGGGTGCCGGACCCCGGCCTTGCCCAACCCAGTCTCCCAGGAGGGCTTGGTGAGGATGGCAGAAGGCATTCCAGGCAGGGCCTGTCGGCCTGTATGTGGAGGGGGAGCTATGCCTCGCCTTTGGGTGAGTCCCAAACTCCGTGGCTCCAGGGACACCTGTGTGAATACAGAAGGAGCCCTGCACCTCGAGGGAAAGAACCCACACTCCCCAAGAAGCTGGAAAGGGGGGCTGGCCCTGGGAGTGAGGGGTGGGGCCAGGAGGGGCCAGGGGCTGGGTGGCAGGACACCAGGGGAGGCCCCTCAAGGAGGATGGGAAAAGTAGAGAGCCCAGCGGAGGTGGGGGAATTTGAGAGCTGGACCCTCAGAGGCCGAGCCCTCCTGGCCTTGGGAGAAACGCTCCCCCAATTCCTGAAAGCTCTGGGCTTTCTCCCCTCCCTCAGGCTCCTCCCGCGGGATTGGGTAACTGCCCCCACACTTTCCTGGCACACTCCCTCCTCCACCAGCCTCTTCTTGCCCAGAGCAGGAAGCTAGCACCTCACCCGCGGTGTAAATGCTTATGGCCTCTGCTGGTCTCGTCCTTTCTCCTCCAGGGTGCCGGAGGCTGGCAGGTAGCTGAGAGCTTTATTAGAGCCAAGCTAAGCAGAGGAAGAGCCAGAACAGGGCCAAGTGCTGGGGAAGAGAAGCGTGGGACATCTGGGACGTGGACTGGGGCCTGGGACACCCTGCCACCTCTGTCAGCTCACTGCCCAATCCCTGAGAGCCAGCCGGGCTCCCAAGTTAGACCTGTTGAATCAATTCACTCTACCAGTAAAGACAGAACCTGAAGACCAGACAGGGAAGCACCGCCCCCGCCCCAGTCAGGCTTGGCCACTGCAGCAGACTCAGGCCTTTCTGGGGACACAGGGTGAGAGAGGACCCCAGCGCCTCGGACCTGCCTCGGTGAAGGTGCCCTACGCCACTGTCACGCACGCGTGAGCCCAAGGCCTGGCTCAGGCGGCGAGTCAGGCCCACTTACAGAAGCGCCAAGGAAGGGGGCGGGGTGCTAAAGCGGGACTCCTTTTAGGCCATCTCACTAGGGGGTCGTCCGGTGGGCCCAGCCCCCAGCCCCACCCAGGCGGCTGCGGGAGAGGGAGGTGGAGCCAAATTCAAACTTCTAGGAACCGGGGAGGGGATCCTGCAGTGGGCGGGCACGGGCTGGGGGAGGTGGGGAGGCAGGTATGCTGGGGCCTCGCCGTCCGCGGGCCTCGGGCGAGGAGGGCGAGGACGGTGGTAGGGCATTCTTCCCGCAGTCCCCTGGCAGCCACAGCGCTGCCTCGGAATCTCAGACCTCTCGTCCGAACGTGCCCCGAAGGACTTAAAAGACGCCCTCGCGGAGAGCACGCTAGTCGGCCTCCGGGCCTGGTGTCAATTCATGCCCACGAGAGCCCCGTGGGACGAGAGCACTGTTATCTCATTCTACAGACCAGGGAACCCCAGCCACAGGGTAAGCCATTGGGCCATGCGCTCGCAGATGAGCTGGCCTCCCAGCTCCGACATCCCACGCCCGAGTCCCCGGCCCCGCGCGCACCCGGGCGGGACCCGCCCGCCTCCTTACCCCCAGCGCATCCAGCCAGAAAGTCCAGCGCCATTGCTGGATCCCCGGCGAGCCCGCCCTTCCTTCTTGTTCTCTTTCGCTGGCCCCCTCGCCGGGCTGGGGGCCGTCGAGGGCCCCTCGCTTTGCTGGGCTGGGACTCGGCCCGGCCGCCGCCTCCTGACGCGGAGCCCCGCACAGGCTGGGGTCTGGCGGCGGCGGCGGCGGCTCAGTGCGCCACTCCTCGCCGGACACACGTCCCTCCCTGGCCGTCTCGCTTCTGCCGTCGCAGAGGTCCGCGCGCCGCCAGTGGTCCCTCACCTCGGGCCGCACGCCCCGCCCCTCGGACCGTGCCGGCCCGGCTCCGGCGGGGCGCAGAGCTCAGCCAATTGGCAGGCGAGGCGCGGACAACACCCCGGCTGCAGCGCGCCGCCGCCGCGTCTCATTGGC
Organism: Phacochoerus africanus; assembly: GCF_016906955.1. NCBI lineage: Eukaryota > Metazoa > Chordata > Mammalia > Artiodactyla > Suidae > Phacochoerus > Phacochoerus africanus. The sequence goes on from NC_062552.1 coordinate 123,804,500, forward strand.
TGGGAGGACCTGGGGCGGGCGGGGCGGGGGGCACGCAGCGGGAGGGCGGGCGGGGGAGGTGCAGAGCCGCTGTAGACAAAGAATGTGCTTCGTGCGCCCGCCCGCGCCGCTACCGGCGGGAGAGGAAGCCGGGTGTGCGCTGCGGCCGGACGGTGGGTCCAGCCAGGCCGGGGAGCCCATAGCCTGCACGGCCCGGGAACTTCCCGGCGTGTGTGATGCGGGTCAGCGGGGCGGGAGGTGGCGTGCGCTCGCTTTGGACTGGGCCTGGGATCCTGACCCCTGGGTTCAGATCCCGACTCGGCCGACCAACCTTAGGGTCTTTGCCTGTAGAATGGGGACACGCCGCGGGAATGGACTTGGAGCGCCAGGACCCTCCAAGGCCTGTGGGCTCGGACACTACTTGTGATACTTAATCCTCGGGCGGCGAGGAGCCCCTTTGGGGAGTCATCGTCCCTCCCGTCTGTGCGCCCACTTGGCGATGGGCTTAGGCCCTCTGGCCGCCTGGCCTCTAAGCGAGGGGCGAAGGGCGTGGCTTGGACGCCGGGCCCCGCACTTGAGAGCAAACTGCGGGAGCCGCGGAAGATTGTGGAGCGGGGAAGGTTCCTGGACTGGTCCCAGAGCTGCGAGGAGATGGACGGATCGCGGCGCGGCCATGGGCGGTGGCTTAGCGTGTGTGGCCGGAGGGCGCAGTCACTGGGCCGCGGCTCTGGGAGGCCTCGGGCGGGAGAGTCGGGGTGGGAGTGAGGTAGAGTGTGCGCTGAAGTGGGAAGGCCTTGGGCTGTGCGGTCGACGCGGGTAGCTGTGTGGGGGGAGGTTGGGGGGGGGTGCTAAGCAGGAGCCAAGTCCGACGCCGCTCCCGCTTCCTCTCCCACTGTCCTGGAGATTGGCAGTGGCAAGGGACCCTCCCTGCTCCCTGGCGAGGGTCCTGGCTAGTGACTTCCCCCTGCTGTCCTTCCCCAGCACCACTTGAAGTCCAGGCTGTCCCAGTTGGGACTGGTCTTGGCTGGGCACTTTCTCCCTCACGGAGTCAGATGACACCTTCAGGCCTGGACCCAACTTCCTCCTAAAGGTTCCTGCGGTATTTCCGGGTGGCAGATCCTCACAGTTCTTGTACTGGCATTTCACCGTGTCTGAAGTCCGCAGGGGGATTACAGTGGATAGGTAGCGCCCAGATAGGTTTTGAAGATCATGTATGCTCGGTACTAGGGAAATAGGTCAGGGGTATGTAGGAAGTGACCACGGTGATACACAGGCTACTGGGAATCCGACCACCCCGTGGGGTTTCCTTTTATGCTTCTTCCAATCGAAATAGAACATTCATTACGAAGAGACCCCAAACCCAGGTCTGCTGACTCCTAGTCCAGTGCTTGTGATGGCTGGTGGGCCCTGAACTAGGGGTCTGGAGGCCTGGGTTTGCATTTCGCCAGCCTCAGGCCCAGCTCATGCTCCACAAGGCAGGAGTTGACTGTGGAAATACGTGGGTAGCTGGAGGCCTCCAAGACCACGGCCATTGAACCGGACCACCGTCATCCAGGCAACTCACTCCTGGGAAGGGGGTTCCTGGGTTGCTGAGGCCTTAGGAAGTAAAGCATAAATGCTTGCAGCATCCACCCCTGTTTGGGGAGATTTGAGAGGGAAATCAAGTACCTTGACCAGGCGGTAAGAATATTAATATGGAACGACTGATAGAAGACGGAGGACCTGCGTTGTGTTGTTTTTAAGAGACTGCAAGTGCCTTTAAGTTAATGTCGCGCTTGGTGCAGGTTGCATGAGCCTTGACTCCTTGGGGGTCCTTGGGAAGGGTCCCAGCGGCCTGGTACACAGTAGACATGCAATGCTTGAGCTTCCAAAAAGCTCCTGGGAGGGGAGCCCTGTTTCTGCAGATCCCGCCGGGGTCCAGGTGGGGGAGCTGGTGCAGGGGCCCGGGCTGACCCTCCTCCCTGACCTCCAGGGCCTCCCGCTGCAATTAGAGGGGAGGAGGTAGGGGGGAGATGAGACAAAAAGTGAAGAAGTCACGGCCAAGTGAATGAGCTGGCTCCATGCGCCTCGGCTATTACATCAGCCGCTGGGGTTTGTGTCTGTTGTTCTGCTTCGCTTCCCGAGGATAAAATTACAGCACACAATGTGCTTTTACAAACATGTCCTGTTCCACGGAGCCCCAAGACCCTCCCCCATCCCAGCTCAGACCCCAGCCTCTAAGGGGCTGGAGGGGCCCGACACAGGAGGACAGCAAGGGGTGGGGAATAGGGCCACAGAGGACTAGGGGTCAAGCCAGGCCACTGAAAGTGTGCAGCCGAGTTTTTATTTTGCACAGCTTTTATGCTTTCTTACCCACGACAGGTTGGTGTGGAAAACTTAGAAACACCAGCAGGTGGGAAAAAAAAAAGGGTTCTTCATGTTCTCACTCTGGAATCTGTTGGAGTCAGTGACCGGAGGCTGTGCGGAGAAAGGCTGGGTGGAGCTCAAGGTTTCACAGGGCGGGTGGGGTGGGGTGGGCGCAGGCGCAGGCTGTGTAGACCTCCTGGGGAGTTAGGCTGTGCTGGAGGGTACAGAGGGTGGGGCTGGGAGCAGGGGCAGGTGTAATTGCAGGGTGGAAGCCGCTGGAACAGGTTCCAGAGCTCCTGGGCAAAGACTGGAGGGGAGAGCAGGGCTGTTCCCTGACCCCCCCCCCCCTTAGAATAAAACCCAAGCTCAGTGTCTCAGAGCCCAGCGTGCCCTGGCCCCACCCTCACAACTCCAAGCTCGCTCCCACCTCAGGGCCTTTGCACCAGCTGCTTCCCCTGGGCAAGGGCGTCTGCTCCCAGCCTTCTGAAGTTCATCTCCAGAACTCAGGTTCCCACCCAATGCTCAGCTCCTTGAAAGGGGCTTGACTGGTCCCCCTGTCTAGAGTGGAGAGCCCCCAGCCCACCCTCTCCCTACTCCCGCCCAGCTGCTTGAGCCAGTGTGTGTTCCTGTGTTTATCCTCTAGCGCTAGGATGTTGGCTCTACCAGGATGGGACCTTGCCTGTTTTTGTTTTTTATTGTTTTTTTTTTGTTTTTTATTCCTTTTTTGGGCCACACCTGTGGCATATGGACGTTCTCAGGCCAGGGGTCAAATTGGAGCTGTAGCCACTGGCCAGTGCCACATCTATAGCAACACCGGATCTGAGCCACATCTGCGACCTGTGCCTCAGCTTGTGGCAACGCTGGATGCTTAACCCACTGAGCAGGGCCAGGGATTGAATCCACATCCTCGTGATTATGAGTCGGGTTCGTTTCTGCGGAGCCACAACGGGGACTCCCCACTGAACAGAGCCTGGCACACGGCAAGGGGTGAAGGCCGTCAAGGCGCCCGTCCTGGGTGGGCGGATCTGGGCTCTGGTCCTGCCGTGTGGCCACAGGTCCCCCCCGCTTGACCTCAGGGATTGGAGTCACACAGGGAGGCAGCTAACCTGCAGATCCCAAGCCCCACCTTGGCCCTCCGGGAGGCGGTGTGGCAAGGTCTGCACTGAAGCCGGCCTCTTAGAGTGTCCAGACCATCTCCGAGGACAGGTTCAGGAGGCTCTGGCTCAGTTTTGCTCTTTGCTCTCGACTTGGACGGACCCCTCCTGGCTGTGTGAGCCTATGAGCCGTCTTTGCCTCAGGTTTGCCGTCTGTAAAATGGGTTCAGGAGGATTCCAGGGCCCAGAGCAAGTGGAGGAGGAGCTCGCAGAGCCGGCAGGGAGCAGGGGCTGACCCAGCCCTGCTGCTGTTCTTCCAGAACAAAACCTGGCTCTCTGCCTTTGGCTGTCAGGGCACAGAGGATGGAAACAAATTAATCAGCTGAGGTACTGAAGTTTTTCCTAAAGGCTTCTTAAGTTCTGACCCCACAGCTGGGCTCCAGGTCCTAGCCCAGCAAAGTCCTCTCAGGGCTGCTGCCCTGAACAGGTGGGGTGGCTTTGTGCTGGGGGCCTCGGGACCCAGCCATGGGTGCTGCCCAGTGGGTCTCTCTCCAGGTGGATACACACCTGCCTTCTGGAGGTCCCTCTAGCCTCTGGGAGCGACTCCAGCTCCCCAGGGAGCGGGTCTGCTTTGGGCCTCAGAGGGTAGAGGGCCTGGGACCCCTTGAGGACAGCCAGCCAGCCAGCCTCTGGCGTCCACGGCACCCAGAGTCCTCCTGCTGGGCAGACTCAGAGGAACGGCTTCTCTCCGCTGAACTGATTCAGCCCCAAGGCGGTCACTGCGCTGCGTGGGTTCCTTGCATCTTGGTTAAGTTGGAAACATTCCCTTTTCCCCGGTGCTACCTCCCCAGGCGAGCTGTGTTCTTCCCCCCAGGTGAGTCGTGGTCTCCCCCATGCTCGGCTTGCCCTTGGCCTTGCAGTGGACCCGAAGGCAGGAGTGAGGGAGGCTCCGGCTGGCAACCGAGGTGGCCAGAAACTCAAGATGGGCATATGATATAAATAGCCTCGGCAAGTGCGCCTGGGGTAAAAATAGAGCTAAGGGGATCTGCCGGGGCTGTCCCCAAAGGCCAAAGGGCTGGACCCCGGCTTGGGTGGGGCCAGCTGGTCAGGACAAAGGGCCTGGGCTCGGGGAGCTCAGCCAAGCGTGGACATGGTGGGTGTTTGCTGCCCCTGGGCCAGGCCTGAGCTGTGCCCTCTAGGGGCTCCTGCTGTGACTGTCCCAGGCTGACAGGCAGTGTGAGCAGGCACCCAGGGCTGTGGCCAGAGGAGGGCACTGTGCCCCCACCCAGGCTGGGGTGGGGGGGGCAGGGGAGCGGGCAGGGAACGACCTGTACTGAGCCCAGAGGCGGGTCCAGAAGGTCCCGTCCCTGGCCCCAGAGGAAGCAGGCAGGCCCCTGGGGAGGCTGAGAGAAAGGCCTTGGCATCCTAGATCCAAGAGCCCTGCCGTCCTTATTGGAACCAGAGTCAGAGCTCCCCTATCCCAGAACCTCTCCAGGTGGGAGGGGCCTCTGCTAGCTCTGTGTCCCCCCCCACCCTCCTGTGGCTCCCTCTGTCCTACCTGTCTGGCCTCAGACAGCCACCCTGCCGGGCACATGAGCCAGTGCCCAACAGGGCAGCGTTTCCCCGGGGCAGCTGAGCTGGGAGGACTGTGCCCCCTCTGCCACCCACCCTGCTGCTTCAGGCCCCTCTGAGTTGCCGCCACGGGCCCTTCCTCGGCCCCCCCTGGGTGCCTGATTCTCGGCTTCTGTGCCACTCGGCCGGGGCTGGTGGGGATCTGGGTGGGCCAGCCCTCAGGGCCGGTTCAGGTAGCGCCTCGTCCCTGGTACTTTGTCCCAGCTCCTGCCCCACCAGGCCCACTGCTTCCCCTGGACCAATGAGATGTGTACACGGGCTCCAGCCGGCGTGTTCCAAGCCCCTCCCCGTCCTGACCCTCCTTCAGCCTAACCCCTTGCCGGTCCTGTCCACACTGCGGACGCCCATGCAGGCAGGTGCTCTCCTGTGCTGCCTGTGAGTGGGTCCCCACCCCCTTCCGGAGCAGACACGACTGCATAAAGGCATTGAGGCTGCCCTCTGTTCGCTCTTGGACCCCCGGGTCTGGGGGAAGTCGGGTACCATGTTGTGGGGACACTCAGGCAGTCCCGGGGAGGGGTCCCCGAGACCAGGATCTGACTCCTCCGGCTGACAGCCTTGTGAGCGCCTCACCCTGGAGGGGTCCTCCGGCCCCACCAAGCTTCAGGTGGAGCAGCCCCGGCTGACAGCTTGACTACAGCCTCATGGGAGAGCCCGAGCCAGAGCCACGAAACGTAGCTCTTCCTGGATTTCTGGCCCAGAAAATGTGAGATAATAAGTGATATTGTAAGCTTCTAAATTTGGGCATAATTTCTCCTGCAGCAATAGATAATTGATTCACTTCCTGGCCAGGCTTGGGCTGCAGAGGCAAGGGTAGTATCAAGTTATTTTTGGGTCCCAGCACCTAACGTGAGGCCTTACAAGGAGGTGTGCCCTGGAGTGAGTGAATAATTGACAGAAGTCAGTATAGCTTCCTTTCCCCCGTCACAGACATGCTGGGCCTCAGCCCCGCTTTGGAGAGAACTTCACTCCTCAATCCAATCCCCTGGGGTTTGGATCTGGGTGGTGTCAGAGGTCACCCGGTCCAGGCAAGTCACCAGGTGAAGGGACCCTCTCAGCCCTTCCAGCCAGGGGACCCGGGGGCTGAAGATGCTGTGTCCTGGGCAGGCTGTGAAGGTGGCCAGCGGGAAGTGCTGCAAGTAGTGACGGGAAGGGCTTGGCTACGGCTTTGGTGCCAGGGAACTGAAGAGACAAGGCCATGACGTGCCTGGGGGCAGGCCTGAGGCTGCTGGCTGGCACTCTGAGGTTCACTTCTGCTCTGTCTGACAGCTACTGCCGGGAGCCTTCAAAGTCCCTACCAGCGCTAACCCTGCCACAGGCAGCTGTTGACCCTGTGTGCAGATAGGGAAACTGAGTCACGGGGTTGCGTTCACTGGTGTCCCCCACGGCAGAGCTGGGCTCAAATTTCAGGTCTTTCGCCAGTGTCACCGGCTGTTCCTCTCTGGCCCACGGTATCCTCACCTGTAACACAACGCTGGCTCCAGGGGGCCTGGAGTTTGGGTCTGATGCCTGGGCTGAGCTCAAGCCAAAGGCAGTGGTGTCTGGTGCCCCTGGCGGCAGGAGTGGGAGCTGCAGCTCTTCCTGTTGGCCTGTTGCCAGCGTGGAGGCACAGGCAGGGGAGACCACAGAAAACGCTTTGTCATATGCTTTGCAAACCCAAGGTCCTGGCAGCCAGGGCCCTAACCCCTCAGGATGTCAGTGGGAGGCCAGAGTGTCTGGGAGCACCGAGGTGGGGGCTTCTCTCACCTAGAGCCAGTCACACCTAGAGATACACCAGCCACTGCCTGCCTGTGGCCGTGTGGTCTGCAGCAACCAGCCGGGCATTATTTGATCCAGGTAGAGCACGGCAGGTGCCAAGCCCAGAGGAGTCAGACTTGTCTCCTGTCCCATTTTACAGAGGAAGAAACTGAGCCTGGGGGGCTCCGTGGTTTGCTCCCAGTCATAGAGTGAGACAGGAGTGCACCTGGGCTCTTTTGACCCTGTCCAGTCCTGCCAAGGAGCTTTCTGGAAATATCGGGCCTACTGATGTCCGGAGTCCGCCCGGCCCTACAGGGCCCACCCAGGATTCCTGAGTCCTTTGCCTGGACGTCGCACCGCCTCTCTGTCCCTGCAAATCTTGCCCAGATGGCAAAGTGTGTGATAGTTCAAAATAGCTCAGGTATCTTTTTTTGTTTGTTTGTTTAGGGCCACGCCTGCAGTATTTGGAAATTCCCAGTCTGCACGAATCGGAGCTGAGCTGCAGCTGCCGGTCTACACCACAGCCATAGCAACACCCAATCCGAGCCACGTTTGCAACCTACACCACAGCAATGCTGGATCCTTAACCCACTGAATAAGGTCAGGGATCGAACCTGCATCCTCATGGATGCCAGTTGGGTTCATTACTGCTGAGCCACAACGGGAACTCCCAGCTCAGGTATCTGCGACCCAGCAAATTCCTCTCTGAAAACATGCCCGTTGAAACACAGAAGACCCCAAAGTGTGATTATTGGCCCACTCTCTGTAACACAGGGGAGTAACACGTGTGTATAAATACAATCCAGCGTACACCACTAGCCCAAAGTACATCGCAGGCAAAGTAAGTCCTAACGGTGACATTTAGAGAATTTACTGCCTGTAGGCTTGGCTCCAGGAGCCCTGAGGCAGCTGACCCTTTTGTCCTCCCGAAGCTGTCGGGTGAAAGACAACAGAACCGCCATTCTTCAGACAAGGACACTGAGGCCGTGGCGGGTGACCCAGTGAGAAATGCAAGGTAAGGGCCATGCCCCGGCAGGCAGCGTGGCTCAGCCTCCTGTCCACCCCTGGCCCGGGAGGGGTTCATCTGTTTGTGGACTTGCAGGAGAAGGAAGTGAGTCTGCAGGAGGCAAGTCACAAAACAATAGAAAGGAAAATGGGTTTTGCCTGCATCCTGCTGGGAAGCGGACCCGGGCCTGGGCAGCCCCAGGCAGCTTTCACTTTCTAGGCTGGCTGCCTCCCTTTGGTCTGGAGTCTTTTTTTGTTTGTTTGTTTGTTTGTCTTTTTAGGGTCACACCCAGGGCATATAGAGGTTCCCAGGCTAGGGGTCCAATTGGAGACACAGCTGCCAGCCTCCACCACAGTCACAGCAACGTGGGATCTGAGCCGCGTCTGCGACCTACACCACAGCTCATGGCAATGCCAGATCCTTAACCCACTGAGCAAGGCCAGGGATCAAACCTGCAACCTCATGGTTCCGAGTCGGATTCGTTTCCCCTGAGCCATGGAAAAAACTCCGGTCTGCAGTTTTTGTTAATATCTTGTGGCTATTCCTTTTGTTATAAAATGTAAGAATGCATTTTAGGATGTGTCAGGATCCTCCATGGCACCTCGGCCGGCCAGCAAGACCCACCCCCCAAAATTAATGGGGCCCATGCCTCCCTTTTCCCAGAGTCCTTTGCGCTGGCTGCCGTTGGGGCCCAGGTGTTTGTGCCACGTCTGTCTCCCCCTAGAGGCCGGCCCAGAATTCCTTGCTCGGGCCTTGCGGGGCCGCACGCGGTGGGGCTCTGCTCTTGGTGGCTGAGGCCTAAAGCCAACCTTGCTACTAATAACTCTAACCCTTCCCATGGGAGGGGCGCCCCTGGCTCTGTCTCCTGCCATCTGTGTGAGACTCAGAGAGGTCATACCACTGGTCCAAAGTCACACAGCTGGGAGAGGTGGAGTCGGCAGCCAAATCCAGGCTGACTGTGCCTGGCCTGTGGTCTCCCCCAAACCATGTGGGGTTCTTCTGAGCCCAGCCTCCTGTCCACCGGCCTGCAGATGGCCTCCTTGCCAACTCTCATGTCGGGTGTGAGCAGATGCTGCTACCCTGGGTTCATCTGTCTGTCAGTCCATCCATCATCCACCCTCCTCCCACCTGTCTGTCCTTCCATCTGTCAGTCCTGCTCTTGATCTGACCCTGCCCGCCGGAAGCTGACAGCTGGGTGGGGAGATGTTTAGACCTGCACAAAGCAGCCCGAACTGCGAGGCGGCGTGTTTTGCAGTCCTGCTGTGGGCCAGGGTGAAGCTTGGGCATGTTTGTTCAGAGACAAAGGGCAGAGGAAGCTCGGCTGCTGTGATCAACAAAACATGCTGGTCTCAGAGGTCGCTTCTTGGGCCGCCCTCTCTAGCCCCGCCCTCCCCCAGGACTCCCTGTCCCCTCCCTGCTCTGACTCTCACTGGCACTTGCTGCCCTCTGGGGGACTCTTTATTTTGGTTGTTTATTGGGTTGGTTGTCTCCTCCCCTGGAAGGTAAGGGGAAGGGACCTTGGCCTGTGTTTATCGCTGTGGCCCAGTGCCTGGAATGTGGCATGTTGTTTGTTACACGAGTTGGGGGCGTGGGTGGGGTGGGCTGTTGTCCAGGGGGAGACAGCTGGGGGCTGTGCAGATGGGCAGCAGGAGTGGATCTGAACGCGAACTTCAGAGGGTTTATTTGTTTATTTTTTTTTAGGGCTGCACCTGTAGCATATGAAGGTTCCCAGGCTAGGGGTCGAATCAGAGCTGTAGCCGCTGGTCTACAGCAGCACGGGATCCAAGCGGTGTCTGTGACCTACACCAGAGCTCATGGCAATGCCAGATCCTTAACCCACTGAGCGAGGCCAGGGATCGAACCTGCGTCCTCATGGATGCTAGTCAGATTCGTTTCCGCCGAGCCACGACGGGAACTCCCCCTCCCTCCTTTTAGAACCTATGCTCCTACTAATGCAGCCTTAGCCTTTGGCTGGCCACCCCGCAGGAGCACACCTGGAGTGTGCCCTGGGTGGTCGCAGATGTGACGCAGGTACTCTCCTCCTTTCGGGGAGGTAGAGAGAGGCCCAAAGGCTTGCCCCAGGTCTCAGAACCGGGATTTGAAGGCAGGCAGCCTGGCTTCTCACCAGATGCTGAGCTGCATCTCTCCAAAAGCCAGGAAGGGCATCAGGAACTGGCCTTGGAAAGGCCGCATCTGCCCTCTGCCCTCTTGACGTGGCGGGGGCCACTGCCAACCTGTGTGCCGCACGTTACTCTCAAAGAGCTGCAGGTGGAGGTGGGGCTCCCCTTCCGTCAGCACCAGCCTGTTCCAGGCCGGCCTGCAGCTCTGCCCGTCAGAGGACCGGAAACAGGAGGACACTTGGCCCCTGCCCCAAGGGGCACCGAGATGACACTGCCCAGACCCTGCCATGTCAACACCATCCCCCGTCCTGCCAGCTTCCTGGCCACTCACCATGCATGGCCTTGGGCAAGTGCACAGCCTTCCCCGAGCTTCAGCGTCCTCGAAGGGCTGCTGTGAGTCACACAGGGTCGTGCTGAGCTTACTGCTGGGGTGACAGCCATGAGGGTAGTGCTCATAGGCGTCGAGGCCTGGCCCTTGGCCTCAGAGGGGCTGGTTGTGGGAATGTGTCTGGTGATCAGATGCAGCCCTGTTGCCTGTATGGCCTCGGACGAGTCCCCTTTTCTGGGCCTCAGTGGTTTCCCCTGTAAAATGGAGCCGGAGCTGTGATAAGAGCCCCCTGAGCCGGTAGGGGAGGAGCTCTTGGGTAACTGAAGCAGGCGCCCTGCTGGGGTGGGGGTGGGGGTTGCCATTCTTGCCAGTGGTTTCCAGGGACCGGCAGAGGGAAGCGGCTTCCCTTCAGGACTACCCGGGTTTGGTTAGAGGCCACACGGGCGGCCCTGACCCCTGATCCCCTCACTCCGTGAGCCCTGCTCAGGGCCGGGTGGTGCTGGGCGCTGGGGACTGAGTGGAGGCAGACGTGGCGGGGCCCTGGGTGCAGGGAGACGGACGTGGAAGCTCAGGGACGGTGTGGCCCAGGGCACTGTGAGGGGCATGGAGCTGCCTGGGACCTGGGTTGTTGGGGCTGCCTCCCTGACGCTCAGTCAGTGGTGGCTGTCGCCGTCACCCCCACCCCCACCCCCCAACTAGAGCTCCTTGGCCACGAGGCCTGGGTTTTTTTGTTTGTTTTCTTCTTACTGCCGCACCTGCGGTATATGGAAGTTCCTGGGGTCAAATCAGAGCCACATCTGTGAACTACGCTGCAGCTTGCAGCAATGCTGGATCCTTAACCCACTGAGTGAGGCCAGGGATCGAACCTGCATCCTCACAGACGCTATGTCAGGTTCTTAACCTGCCGAGCCACAGCAGGAAACTCCAGAGCCTGGGTCTTATATGCCTGTGTGCAGCCTCAGCTCAGACGGTGTTTGTTGAATGACTAAGTGAGGGAGCTTTGAGGTTCCCTGGGGAATTCCAGGGCAGCTGGGAAGGCCCAAGGACACGGAGAATGCCTGAGCTTGGGCTTGGAGGGATGGGACCTCACAGCCTCCCCAGGAGCTGTCTGGACGTGGCCTGGGACCCAGACCTGCAGGGAGTGGGGACAGTGACCAGTTCTCCGAGAGCCTGACCCATATCGTGGCCTACTCACATATATCCTGACCCCTGGGTCCTGAGGGCACGGGGACAAGAGTCCTGCGGAGGTAGGGTGGGAGGGCGTCCAGATGGGCATTGACCCGCCGGCTGCCCAGCATGGCCTCTGCCTTCGGGGTCACGGTCACCAGGCTCCTGCTTCCTGCCTCTGCCGCAGGTATTTAAGGTCTGAGAGGAGCGTGGGGAGCTGTTGAGACCACCCTGGCGGTGGCATCAGGCAGGCTGACCCAGGGCCTTCCCCACCACCCACATTGTCCATGGATTTTGTTGCTGGAGCCATCGGAGGTACAGGGACAGCGGGGCCTTGCGGGGGACTGCTACTCCTGGGGTAACGGGGGGGGGTGTGTGGGCGGGCTCTGCCCTGGCAGCAGTGGGATTCGAAGCCCCCCCGGGGAAGGTGCTGCAGACTCGGGGCTGACGATACAGGTCCCAGGAGGAGGTGGAGGTGGGGAAGAGTCTGTGTGGGCCTGAGGGGCTCAGCCCGGTGCCGGGGAGCCGAGAGGCAGGCGGGAGTGAGGGCTGCTGGCCTGGGCTGGGGCAGAGGCTGGGCGGTGTCTGCCTGGCCAGGGGGAGGCTGAGAGGCACCAGCGTGGAGCGGGATGGCCGAGCCGCTGGAGGGGACCAGAGGCTCCAGGAGAGGGTGGACCGTGAGGGCGGCCGGCCCTGGGTCCTGCCCCAAGGACTGGAAGGAAGGGGTGGATGACGGGGAGGGTCCCGGCTGAGCCCGGTAGCCCCCGCCCCCAGCTGGCTGTGTGCATCCCTGGGCCAATCCTGCCTCGCTGGGTCCCCAGACGGTTTTCTCTTCCTGGGAAGGGGCTATTGGGAAAGCCTGATGCAGAGATGACAGCCGCAGGGATCGGGCTCCTCCCACATCGATCACGCAGGCTGCCTGCCAGGCTATTTTGGGCAAGGCCCCCTTGGCCTTGCTCGTCTTGTGAAATAGCAGTGGCTGCTTGTCAATATTTCTGGGAAGAGTGTTATCTTCAGAAGGGGGTGCAGAGCCAAGCCAGGAAAGACCAAGGCGTTGGCCTCACCGGCGGGCATTCTGAGGTCCACCGTGGGCTGGGTCTGAGACACTGGCCCCCTGAGGATGAGGCTCCGAGAGGGGGGCTTGACTTGCCCAAGATCACACGGCAATGAAGGCTCCTGCATCTTGCCCCCAGAGCCCAGCGAGGGCCTGGCTGGAAGGGGCTCCTGCTCTGTGCCTGGCTCTGCCTAACCAGGGTTGGACCTGGGCTTTCTCCTTGAACTCTAGTTTTGGAGTCAGAGACGGCAGGTGGTGGGAGACAGCAGCAAAGCCATGTGACGGTGGCTGGGACCAACCTATTTTCTGGCACAGAGGCAGCCCAGAGTGCAGGGATCAGGGAGGGCTCCAGAGAGGAGGTGATATTGTGATAGGGCTTTGATGGGTGAGTAGGAGTTCGATGAGGTATATGTAAGGGTCGAGGAGGGTGATTCTCCCCAGTTGGTCAGTCAGTCGTACTTGCTTCAGTCTCTTTGTTCATTCGCTTACTTTGTTCTTTCATTGATGCATATTTATTGAGTCCTGAGATACTACTAAGTGGGTACAGTCCCCACATGTTTTCAGGTGGCCCTTATCCCCCACCCCAGGGATGCTCCGTGACTTCCTCCTGGCGGCACTGGGGGCTTAGTTGAGATCCTGGTGTCAGGAAAGGAGGAAGGAAGGTGGCACCTGGTCTTCTTTGTAGGAGGCAGAGGCTGGGGGTCCTCAAGTCCTACGGTGTCCCCCACAAATCTGTGCTTCCGGCAGTCCCTCGGGGAGGCCTGGGGCGACCTGGGCTACCCCTCCACCCAGTCTCTGCTTGGGCGGTACCCTGCCCCCCATCACCCCTCCAGCTGCAAGGCACTGTGGCCTCCTGGCTTTGCACACAAACCCTTCACAGACTGAGGCTGGAGGGCAGCTCGGCCCGGCTTGGAGACAGGACCGGTTCTCCCAAAACCTGACCCCAGAAAGTTCTCTTGGTGGCATAGAGGAAATGAATCTGACTAGAGTTCATGAGGATGTGGGTTCAATCCCTGGCCTTGCTCAGTGGGTCGGGGATCCAGCATTGCTGTGAGCTGTGGTGTAGGTTGCAGACGTGGCTTGGCTCTGGTGTTGCTGTGGCTGTGGTGTAGGTCGGCAGCTGTAGCTCCAGTTTGAACCCCTAGCCTGGGAACCTCCATATGCCGCGGGTGAGGCCCTAAAAATAAAAAAAAATTAAGAAAAAAGAAACGAAACCAAAACCTGACACCAAACGGGAGGCCAAGGGGCATCCTTGGCTTTCAGAACAAGGCTCCAGTGACCAGGACTTGGGAAGGAGAACCCACTTGGCAGAAGCCACTTTCCCTCTCTGCACCTCAGTTTCCCCATCTGTAAAGTGGGGGTTGCTCTGCCCCATGGACGAGACAGGTGCAGACGAGCAGAGCCGGGCGTGGGCTCAGTGGGAGCGCAGCCCGGGTTCACCCTCCCCTCTTCCGGCTGCTCTGTCCTCACTGGTTCCTCTGGTTTCCTTCCAGGTGTCTGCGGTGTTGCTGTGGGCTACCCCCTGGACACGGTGAAGGTGCGGTCATCACCGGGCCCTGACCCCCAGCCCGAGGCCTCTGCCTGGGGCCTTGGCCACAAGACCCTTCTAGCCCGCTCCTCAGCCCAGTCCCCACCGTGGTCCTCAGGACTGTCTGTCCCCCACTGCTCCCGCCTGGGACTCAGGTTTCTCCGCTTAAATGAGGCTCACTGTCCCTGCCCTTCCCTTCCTAGTCTGCACGGCTGTGACAATCAAGGGGTTGGCTCTGTCCCTCCCCCAGGGCCTGGTGATCTCGCCTTGGGCCTGGAGGCACCCTTTCCTGAAGCCCACTTCTCCCCCAGGTCAGGATCCAGACAGAGCCCAAGTACACAGGCATCTGGCACTGCATCCGGGACACTTATCGCCAAGAGCGGGTAGGCCTGGGGCCAGGGGCATGGGCAGGGGGATGTCGGACCCCAGGGCTGCCACTCAAAACCAGCCTGGCGATGTAGAGCCTCTGAGCCTCCTGGATTCCTCTGAGGACAGGAGCTGTGGCATCAGGCACATGGGGTCTGCTCAGAATGAGGTCCTTCCTCCAGCAGAGGGTCTAAAGAGGGCATCTGGGGTCTTTGAAGGTCCTGAGAGGGGCCTGTTTGCATTTCTGTCCCCTCCAGGCTGGGCACCCCTTGGAAGCATGCTGGGGTGTCAGGGGTCCCCCAGGGTCCAGCTCAGAGCCCCGGCCAGTGGAGGGTCTCAGGGACACTTACCCAAGGGAACTTGGGGCTCAGTACTGGCCAGGGGTGAGCAAAGGGAAACAGCAAGGACAGAGCAGCTGGCTCCACGTCGCCGTCCCACTGTCCACAGCTGCCCACGGCCCCCGCCCTGTGTTCCCTTGGCACAAGCTCACGATCACAGCCCCCAGGGTACAGCAGAGGAACCCGGGGCCCGGGGCAGTGAGTGCGAGGCCAGGGTGTAACCCGGCGCCCCGGCGCAGGGCTCCTCCCGGCGGGGCCTCCGGCCTGACTCGGGCCCTCGGGTCCCTCCACCCGCCGCCAGGTGCGGGGCTTCTACAGGGGCCTCTCGCTGCCCGTGTGCACCGTGTCCCTGGTCTCGTCCGTGTCTTTCGGCACCTACCGCCACTGCCTCGCGCACATCTGCCGCTTCCGGTACGGCAGCGCCGACGCCAAGGCCGCCAAGACCGACATCACACTCTCGGGGTTCGCTTCCGGCCTTGTCCGCGTGAGTGGGGTGGGGTGAGGGGGTCCCGGGACCCCAGGGCTGGGCAGAGGCTGGATGGAGGCTGGGCGACGGGGGGTGGCGACGCAGCTGACTCTTGGTAACTGAGGGCACCCGGGCATGCCAGGGAGCCTCTCCGAGCATCTGTGTCTGCATCTCTAAGAGGTGTGCTGAGGTCCTGGTGCAAAGGCCCCAGTCTGACAGTCACAAGCACCCTCGAGATGGCAGCCAACATTCTTAGTAAAATTGTCTTTGGAGTTCCCGCTGTGGCACAGTGGGTTAAGAATCTGACTGCAGCGGCTCGGGTTGCTGCAGAGGGCTGGGTTTGATCCCGGACCGGCACAGGGGGGTTCAAGGATCTGGTGTAGGTCACCTCTGTGGCTTGGAGTCAATCCCTGGCCCTGGAACTTGGATATGCCACCGTGTGCCCATAGAAAAATTTTCTGAAGGAGTTCCCTTGTGGCACAGTGGAAATGAATCTGATTAGGAACCATGAGGTTGCAGGTTTGATCCCTGGCCTTGTTCAGTGGGTTAAGGGTCTGGCATGGCTGTGAGCTGTGGTGTAGGTCACAGATGCGGCTCAGATCTGATGTTGCTGTGACTGTGGTGTAGGCCAGTGGCTGCAGCTCTGATTCAACCCCTAGCCTGGGAACTCCATATGCCTCGGGTGCAGCTCTAAAATGTTTAAAAAAAAAATTAAATTATCATATGTTAGATATTCATATTATCAATGCTTACATTGGGTGTTATATTCTCATGTCAAACACATTTATTAAATGACACATTGATATGACATTAATATACTGATTACGGGATCAAGTCCTTTTGTGAACTGGAGTCGTGTCTACTCACCACTGTGTGTCGAGCCTCCAGCAGCCGAGAGCGAGCTGCTAAAGGAAGCACCGCCCCAGCTTGGGTGGGCAGAGCTGGCTTTGAACTTCACTCCACTGTGGCCCCTGGGCCAGCCCAGAGCCTCCCGGGCCCAGGCTCCCTGGCTGTCACTGTGGGCAACGTGAGGTCAGCGAGTGTGTTGGGTGGGGTGTGCGCCAAGCTGTCCCCACATCCCTGCCTCTGCTCCACTCCAGGTGTTCCTGACGTCGCCCACCGAGGTGGCCAAGGTCCGCCTGCAGACGCAGACGCAGACAACGCAGCAGCGGCGCCCCTCGGCCTCGGGGCCCTCGGCTGTGCCCCCTCCGTGTCCCGCACCCCCTGCCCGTTCGGCGCCTGGGCCCAAGTACCGCGGGCCGCTGCACTGCCTGGCCACAGTGGCCCGAGAGGAGGGCCTGCGAGGCCTCTACAAGGGCAGCTCAGCCCTGCTCCTCCGGGACGGTCACTCCTTCGCCACCTACTTCCTCTCCTATGCCATTCTCTGTGAGTGGCTCACTCCCGCTGGCCGCAGCCAACCAGGTGAGCGGGCGCTGGGGCCTGGGAAGGTGGCGGGGGGATGGGGATGAGGCCACACTGCCACCCAGTGCCTCCCAGGACAGGTCACGAAGGTGGCCCTGGGCCCTGGATGGCTGGGCCTGCCCTGGGTGCCCCCTGCTCTCCTCGGGCACCCCTTCCAACCGTAGCACTCGCGGGCTTCTCCCTGCAGATGTCCTGGGTGTGCTGGTGGCTGGTGGCTGTGCAGGGGTGCTGGCCTGGGCCGTGGCCACCCCCATGGACGTGATCAAGTCACGCCTGCAGGCGGATGGGCAGGGCCAGCGGCGCTACCGGGGCCTCCTGCACTGTGTGGTGACCAGCGTTCGGGAGGAGGGGCCGCGGGTGCTCTTCAAGGGACTGTCGCTGAACTGCTGCCGTGCCTTCCCCGTCAACATGGCGGTCTTTGTCGCCTATGAAGCGGTGCTGAGGCTCACGTGTGGCCTGCTCACATAGCTGGTCCCCGCGGCCCAGGGGCCAACCCGCTGGCAGCTTCCAGAGGCCATAGGGGCCAGAGGAGGTGGAGGGGAGTGTCGGAGTCTGGGCCCCCCGGGCCCCCACCCCCGGACAGCCAGAGCCTCCCCGCCCAGCGACAGACCATGAGAAGGTCAAGGGGCCCATCTGACATCGGCTGGGGTTGGCCCCAGGGTCAGAGGCCAGGGAGGGTGGGCCTCTGAGATGAGGACACTGTCACAGGGCACCATCTGTGCACGTGGCTGCTTGGTCCCTCCGGCCTCCCCGTCAGCTTTCCCTGCTGCCCCGCGGCTTCAGAGCCCCTCCCCCGCCCTCCCATGCTCTTCCCGCCTGGTCCCTTAGGCTCTGCCAAGCGGTGTCCTCATGAGACGGCACCCAGATGCAGTGTCTGCAACCCTCCTGTCCCATCCCACACCAGGCTGCTCAGCCAGGCGCTGTCGGGGCCACCCTGGGCGCTGGGTGCCAGGTATGGTCACCCACCTGCTCTGCCTATAGTCCCTGGGGACTCAGCGAGGAGCTGTTGCCAATAAAATGTTTCTCAGGATGTGCTGTTGTTGCTCTGTGGTCTGTGGGGCTGATGGCCCGTCTCCCCATCTCCAGCCCTCCAAACCTTGTGGCAGGGCTCCCACCATGCAGAAGGGCACACTGAGGCTGGCCTGGCACTCTGGCTGGGGGGGGGCTCAGCCTGGGCGCTGAGCCCTGCCACGGGGCGATTCAGCATTCAGCATGACACCTACTCTGCTCACCATCCCCCCCAAACCCCTTTTTGAGTGAGACTGAGCTGCGGCCAGCCTGGGCAGCCGGCGCCTCCAGCGCCCGGACACTGAGATGGCAGCTGCCTTTGCACGGGGCCTGCATCCTTACACAGGTTTCACGACAGCTCAGAGAGAGAGCCAGGCCTGCCCAAGGCACCCAGCAGGGACCGTGGGGGGGTTCACACTTGCACTTTTTTCTCTCTTTTTTTGGCCGCCCTGCGGCATGTGGACCTCTGGGGCCAGGGATCAGATCAGTTGCAGCCCACGTGGTGGCTGTGGCACTGCCAGATCCTTAACCTACTGTGCTGGGCTGGGGACTGAACCCGTGTCCCACTGCTCCAGAGATGCTACTGATCCTGCTGTGCCATAGCGGGAACTCCACACACCTGGGCACCATGCAGCCTCCATGTGACGGTCCAGCTCGAATCTGCTGGGCCCAGGCCGCAGCCGCCCTGTGGCAAAGCCAGGAAGCACCTGCCTTGACACTCACATGTTCACGGACACTGGCCTTGACCCTGTTTTTGGACTGAAGGACCTCCAGTGTCCTGGCTGAAAACTGCCCAGAACGTGCGGGCGGACCTTTCCCTCTGGTGCTCCTGTCACACAGACCCACGCATTTGCTTATACCCTGTGCTCTCTGCCAGGAATGCCCTCCTCTGCCCGGCTAATGCCACATCCCAGAAATCACCTCCTCCAGGAAGCTCTCCCTGCCTGAACACTGGCTGCTTTTAGGTGTCTGGGGCTCTGCTCCCATGGGGTCCTGCTCCATCGTCTGACCACTTAGGCGCCTCCTGCCCCAACCCTCCCCCGCCTGAGACTGTGGACTACCCACTGGCAGCACGTGCATGATCCAGACTAGACCTGGCCAGGGCCTGGCAGAGGAGGAGTGAACAAAGCCTGCAGCGGATCCCAGGGAGCTCACCGGGCCTGCAGCAAAGGTGCGAGGATGCTCTTGCCAGGTGTGGGGAGAAAGGCACCAGACAACAAAAGGCTCCAATGTCGTCCTGTTCTGTCCCTGTGTCACTTTTGGGCAAGAAGACTACTAGTGTGCCCACTTATTTTGGCTCCTCCTGGTGGGGGGAACCACTGGTCCCTGAGTGGTGCCCCCCACCCCTCCATGGGTTCGGGGGTTTGGAAGCAGCTCAGCAGGAAGGCCTGGCCATGGTCTCTGGGTGGCAAGTTCCTTTGGAGGGCAGACCCAGCCCCCTCTTTGGAAAAGGGGACATGAGGGGACAGGGAAAGGACGGGCTGGGACCAGAAGCAACGGGCCAGAGCTGGGTGTTCCCACTAAACGGGGCCACCCTCGCCAAGCCAGGCTGCACTTAACCTTTCAAATGGGAGACAAAGGGAGGTGACCCAAGGCCCCCAGAGGAGGCTGAGCGGGGTCATGGGGCCTCTGGGCTGCATCTGCTGGCCCTCACTGCCCCCGCTCAGCTCTCCACTCTGCCTAGTGGGCTCCTCGCTGTCCCTCAGACCCAGCTCTTCTGCACCCCCCAAACCAAGTGACCGAGGTGCAGTGAGGTCTGAGGGGGATGCTACCAGTCACGGGGGCTGTCACTGACCCCCCCGCCTCACCCCCAAACACCCTGGGCTGGCGCACCTGCCCATCCTAATCCAGGCCGTCTCTCGGGGAACTTTTTAAGAATCCACTATTTCTTAGCAAAATGCAGGGGGTGGGAGGGTCTGTGGCCCTTAGCAGCTGTGACCTTGGACAGGTCACCTGACCTGTGACCCAAGGCCTGGCTCCCAAGACCCAAATATGAGGTGTCCTGTTTTTGTTTTATGGGCGGGGGGCGGAGGCGGGGGGAATGCTCCACCCAAAGTCACCGGCCTGTACATGAACACAAGCCCCTCTACGGCCCCAGGGTGACGGGCACGCATGCCTCATGGGCGCTTATGCTGCGTGAAGGGGCGGCTCTGCCACCTGGGGACTTCACGTGGTCCCTCCTGTGACACGGGTCCAATGGAGCGAGGAGGGGTCGCCTTGGCCACCCAGGGTGGGAGCCTCAGTGGCCCCTGTTCTGTCACAGTCCCCTCTCCCGAGCCTATTTCCCCACGTGCAGTATGGGGTGGGCGGGTGGATGGAGCGAGCCCAGGGCTCCATCCCGGCCAGCCCCCTGTCACTGCATGGCACTGCTTTGACCACCCCATGGCTGCCATCCTCGTCCCTAAATGACACCTTGTATCTCCACTGGCCACTGGAAACCCCAAGTGACATGTGAGAGCTGGCAGCAGGGAGACCGCTGGGGGTGAGCCAGGCAGGCGGGGCCCTTCCCAGTGGATGCCTGCGAGCCTGCCTCCCCGCCTGTCTCCATCCCGCGTTCCCGCCGGGCACCCACGGAGGTGTAGGCACAGCAGGGCCCTGGGCTGGCGCGAGGCCTCCGCTCGCCCCTCAACTCCCTGACAGAGCACAGTGACACGGGCAGGAACGAAGGAAGTTTACTTGTCACGAGTGAGACCAGAGTTGGGCACTCGGGAGTGGGCCCTGCGCCTGCAGAGGGGACAGATACTTGGACCCAAGAGGGGTCTTCTGCTTTTCCGAAACCACCCAGGACGCACGATTAAATGGGCCTCCAGCAGATGCCCCGCCGAGGGCCCGGAGGGCGGCTGCATGCGGTCTAGCTACGTCCACCCGTCTGGGGACACAGGCAGGGCACTGCTCTGTGCAGACTTCCACGCCAGTCAAGTGTCAAAACAAAAGCATCTGCAAAGGTAACAGACCCCCTCAGGATCAGGCCCATCAGAGTAAAACAGCCATTGGTTTCGGGATGGAGTGTCTAGGATTATTTGGTGGAAACAAACATTAGTAGTTGATTCCTGGAGTCGAGTACATGCACAGTCTGGAGTTTAGCGAGGGGATCAGCAAGTTTCACCCACAAAAGACTCAATAACAACTGGCCAATTCTGAGAAAGGGCGAATAGGCAGCTTTCAGGATGAGAGATCTAGTCACCTGCAGAGCAAAGCTTTTAGCCAGTAATTCTTTTTAAATTTTTTTGGGGGGGACATGGGCTAAAATGCATCTTACGCCCATTCAACTTTCCCATCAACTTTTCAAAGCACTTTTTAGTTTTAGGATCGTATATGATGCCAGATAGACATACCCAGACTACACATTCTTTCACAGAGCAAGTGGAGGAGCGCGTCTGCGTGTGGGAGGAGTCCGGCGGACCAGCACGGGCTGCCCAGCCGACACCCTGCCCCACGCCCTGGGGGCCGCTTTTGTGGGAGAGACTCCAGCTGGACTGATCGGTGTGACCACGGGGTGTTAGCCGGCACCCAGGTGCCCCACGGGGTCGTGCTCACAGGAGACAGAAGGACAGCCCCGATCCACACACAGGGCTTGCAGACGCCCGGCCAGCAATTACCGTGTGGCAGAGTCTGGGGGTAGCGGTGATTCGACTAGGCTGGGATTATTGGTAAATTACGTCTCTTAGACCGTGTGCATAAAAGAGGGTTACTCGAAGTCGTAGGACAGCTTCCGGGGAGTCATGAACTCTTTCACCACCTCGTCCGTGACCTCCTTGCGCCGGGCCTGGTGCTCGGCGATCAGGGGCTGCAGCACCTCTACGAGCACCTTCTTGAGCTCGCCCGTGAGCATGGCCCCGCTGCTGTAATCCTGCCGGGAGCAGACGGCCGCCGTGAGACGGCTGCGCGGCCCGGCACCCCCTCCGGCCCCGCGCAGCGTCCCCGCAGAGCCTGGCCCGTGGGCTGAGACCTTCTACACCCTGTACCCTCAACCATGCTTTTCTTAAAACGACCGGCAGCGGGCTCTGGCGGGCAGCTGGGACTTGTCCCGTCACAGCGAGGGGACAACAGGGTGGCCCCCCATCCCACCCCTGCCGTGGCTCCAAGTGCCGAACCGGTGACGGCTCCCTCCAGCCTTAATGCTTCTCTGAACTCTCTCCTGGATCTTTTTAAGTTTTCTGACTGTGGAAGTGACACGGACTCAGAATAAACTTGATCAAGTACCCTCACTCACCACGAAGCAGCAGCAGAGTAAAGGAAGAAAAATACCGGCAAAGCTGGTGCCCAGAGGTTGCGGGCCTGGTATGTTTTCTTTTAGATCTGGTTCCTGCCACATTTGTCTAAACACTGCACGGGCCAGTCCGGGGTCTTTTTATCCCTCTCCCTGCCTGCTGTCCTGCCTGCTGCCCTGTGTGATCGGAACCTCCCTCCTGGTGTCCCCCCTTGACGACCCTTAGCTGGGGCTTGCCCTGCTGCTCCGTCTGTTCCCGACTTCTGCTATTATCCATCGTCACATCCCTGCTCAGAGAGCGCTTTCTTATTCGGGGTTAGCTCCTTGGAAAGGCGTCTAAGAACTTAAAACCGGAGGCAAAGGCTATGGCTGGTCTCCAGGCTCTCGGCGCTCACTCACCGCCACGCTGCTGGCCGCGAGGCCGTGCTGGGAGCACTCGACGGCCTGGGTGAGCCTGGGAGAGTCAGGGCCACCGTCTCCGCACACAGGACACAAACCCTCGAAATCTGATACGGGAACTTTCTGAGTTGCTGCTCTTGTTTTAGCTTCTATTTCTCGGACGACTAGTAGGTTAAACCTTCTTGTGTGGCTACTGACCAGCAGTCTGTATTTTCTCGTTTGTGAACTGCCTGTCCATGAGGTTTCTGGGCACGTGGTCAAGGGCACGACCGACCTAGCCAAGCTTCATCTCGCCTCAGCTGGGCGCCTGCCCCTCAGGCCCAGGCACTCGCGCGGCCGCCCCGGGCCCGCCTCACCTTCCTGATCTGCTCGAGCCTGTCGTCATCCTCCAGGAAGAAGGTCAGGTACATGAAGGACACGTCCACGTCGCAGTTGCCCCCAAACTGCCGGTGCTCCTCGATGGTGTCCCTGCCTCCTGAAAACGCGTGCTTGTTGACCTGCGCCAGCGAGAGGACACTCAGGTGCTGGTCGGCCAGGCCACCCGCGGGTGGCAGCTGGCGGGGCTGAGTGCTGGGGGATGTGCCCGCGCAGGGGGCCCCGACCCCTCCCCAGAGACAGTATTCGGGGTCGGGAAAGCCCAAGGGCACCTGTGCTCAAGTGCAGGGACACGTCCTACAGTGTCCTCAGGTTCCGAAAGAGGACGGACATAGGCCGCCCTCGCAGCAAGAGGGCTGAGGGGGCGGGGCTGCGGCCCGGGGGAGGCGAGTGGCCCTCGGAGGACACGGGCAGCCGCACTGGCCGCCGCTGCCACCGCGGAGGAGGGACGGGAGGCCCGAGGACGGAGCCTGCGGGCGGCGGGGCCTGCAGGCACACTCCATCTGGAAATACGCGGTTTGAGGAGCCGAGGGAAGAGACAGACACGGACACGAGGGGTCTCAGGACTGAAGATAATCTCAGAAAAAGCAGGGTCCAGCGGTGAGAGGACCGGTGTCAAAAGGGGGAGACAGAGCTCCCCCAAAGTTCTTCCAATGCCTATGTGTGAAAACCCGCTATCCAAATGCCCTCCTCATTTTTGTGTGTGTGCGTCTCGGGGGGGACAGGGTGCGGGGGGGTCACTGTCTCAGTGGAGGCGTCTGGAAGCCTCCCAGAGGGGCTCGGGAGCAGGCTGCTAAGTGGGTCACCTGGAAGCAGCAGAGGAAGCCGCAGGCTGGCAGGACAGAAGCCCATCCTCTTTGGTGGGAGCGACGAGTGGCTCTGGGGACAGGGAAGCTGGACTTGGGTGGGCTCCGACAGCCCAGGGAGGTGGGAGGCTCGTTTCAGCCCCACTACAAAGGAGCTGTGCCACTGGCTACTTCTGACCTGCACATTACTCTGGGCAGCACTCTCTGGTTCTGCCCGCTTTTGCCTATGACCTCACGTAGGCCTCGTCTCCAGTCTGGGAGGTTCCCAGTGGCACATGGACAGCCATGGGCGCTCACTCAAGGCAGGTAAGCGGTGGGGGCCAGTCCCCAGCCATGAACACAGGGAGGCGGCCTGACCCCTACGAAACGCACACAGCCTCCAGGTGGCTGTTAGGACTCCGTGGGGTTACACGGGTGAGCGCACAGCAGACGTAGCCAAGCTGCCACGTCTGTCCCCAGCATGGCTCTCGTTGTTAACCTCGGGCGTGGGCTGGCCCAACGCCCCCTCTCTTGGCTGGCCTGGAGATCCTGATTGTGGAGTTGAAGGTGGGCTTGGGGGCTGAGAACAAGGCCTGGCCTGACACCGTCCTGCCCTACAGGGTGCTGGGGATGCTGGTGGCCCCTGCAGCCTGAGTGGTTCCTGACCTCACACACTCACCGCTCGCCCAACTCTTCCGCCTTTGCCGGTCCCGGGGCGAATGAGAAGTGTCCCAGAGCCACACACAACCGCTTTAAAACCACTTCTCGAACCCCAGATAAAACGACTTCTCTGCTGGAGGAACAAGAACAGCCCTCCCCTCTTCTGCATTCCATGCTCTGGAATTTCCAGCCAGAAGTGAAAGAGAAAGAAAAGGCCTTGTTTACACCAGCCTCCAACCGAGGGTGGGAAAGCTGGCCTGGCGGCTGCTACTTCCTGAAAGGCAGTTCTGCTATTTAGGGCTCCCCATTGTCAGCCAGAATTTGGGACTTTCCAGAAGGGGCAGGGGCCCTGCCACGGCGCAGACGCCTGCAGAGTACCACTGCTGCATAACTGTCCCGCCCGCAGACACACACGCTTCCAAATAAAATGTCAATAGCTGTGCGGAACAGTGAGGGTTCTACAGATACGGCAGTTCAGAGCTGAGCCCCAGAAGCGCGGCCTGGAAAATAAGGAAGCTCAGACTAATTTTGACCTCTAGTCTCTCTGGTGACTCAGAAAACGTTTGCTGAGCTCCTGCTGCATGTTGTGCTGGGCGCAGCACTCCTGGGCCGGCCCCGACTGTCGCGTGGAAAGACGTTTGTCAGTTCTGTGTCTCAGTGAGAAGGCGCTGAAAAAAAAAGTCGCTGTGCCCCAGCTTGGTAATGGCTGCTCAGGGGCCAGGAGGGCACCTGCTGGTTTCCGGTGGAAACTTGGTCAAGCTGGGCACCCTCTCTGGGCCTCATCCTTCTCATCTGTAAAGGGAGCTCACTGTCTCCCGGTGCGATTTAAAATCGAAAAACGTACAGAAAGCACCTGCCGGTTCCTGGAACATAGCTGGTGCTCGGAAGTGTGTAGATTTTCCTATTGTTTAACTCTAACTGAAGAAAACTGCCATGATTCTGCTTCCTGAACAGTGCTGGTGAGAAAAGCAGAGACGACAACAGAAGAATACACCTGGTATCTGGGGACGGGGGCGGAGCAGCCGCGGCGGGTCCCCAGGGCGCCAGCTCCGCGGGCACGGGCTGCCCGCTCTGGGCAGTGCTCACCTTGGTCTTGATCTGCTTGGCCGTGTCCGTGAGGAAGATGGAGGAGTTGGGGTCGCTGGCGCTCATTTTGGTCTGGGCCCCCTGCAGGGCAGGGAAGAAGGTCGAGTGCAGCAGGGCGGGCTTGGGGTAGCCGATCCTGGGGGCCACGTCTCTGGTCATCCTGAAGTACGGGTCCTGCGGGTGGGCGGGCAGGCGGGAGGGGCCGGGTGAAGAAAAGCAGCCCCTGGCCGGGCCTGCGCGGCCGCGCGCCAGCCTGCGCTGAGCTGAGAGCACCCACTCGGCCCCGCACCCCCGGCTGGCGAGGCCTCCGCCTCCTGACCTGGTCGATGGCACACGGGATGAGGCACTGGATGTCCGTCCGGTCTCGGAAGACCTGCGGGAAGGAACTGCTGAAGGAGGGAGCAGCCTGGATGGCGGGGAAGCTGATCTTCCCTGGAAAGGAGGACAGAAGCGCTTACACACGAGCCCGGCTCCCGTCGGCCGAGCTGCCCCAGGGACGGGACGAGGAGGAACAGAGACGGGCTTCCTCCCGCTGGAAAAGTAACGACACTGGCGGAAAGCGGCAAACTACAGACAAAGGGAGAGAAGAAGAAACCTGCGGTCCCAATTTGTGCTTCTTTTCATTTGTTTTCTCTCCACTTCAAAAAGTTTACCTATTTACTTATTTACTTCTATTTTTGGCCGCGCCTACGGCATGGGCCACTGCCCAGGCCAGGGACTGAACCTGCACGGCAGCAGTGACAACGCTGGGCCCTTACCCGGCTGAGCCTCCAGGGAGGTCCCCCCGCTCCGTTTTAGTTGTACTTCTCCAGTCTGTTCCTTACAGGTTCCACTTTGCAACACCCGTGACACTGTGACTGCACGTGCCCCTGCAGGTGGGTCTACGGTATCAGCCGCTCTCTACCTGCTGGGCCGGGTTAGGTCCTTCCTCATCTTTAGTCGCTAGGAATTATGGTACCCTGGTGCCTAAAACTGTTCGCAGCATTTTGGATGCTGCTGTTATTAACACTGCTAGTGCCACTTGCTTAGATCCGCGGCAGTGGAATTTGGGGGTCAAAGGGCATGGATCTTCGTGAGCCCCTTGACACACGGAGCCAGGCCAGGCCACCCCACCGCACTGCGCAGGTGCTTGCGATGGGCCGGGGTGGCTCCAGCCCTGGACTCCACCTCAACGATGTTCTCTCCTGGCAGCCATTCCCTCCCCTCTTCAGAAAGAGACACCTCACTTCTGCCATCGCCCCCGCGCCCCCATTAGAGCACACAGCGACAGCAGCCCAAAGCTCCATGGAGAAGGTGTCCCCATCGTCCCCAGGTGGACACTAGGCTCGGAACACCTCTTGGTTTCCCATAGCCAGTGCACAGCCAGCAAGTGGCTGAGCCAGGATTCAAACCCGGGTCTCTGGGCAGCAAAGCACGTGCAGCTGGCTGTGACCCATGCCCCCCGCCTCCTTCCTCACTCAGGGCAGCCCCCACAGAGACCTCTCCCCACAGATGCCCAGGTTCCCAGGATTTAAAAACTCTTCCGGAAGCACAGGGCTTCTGCCCCAGTTGTCAAGACTGACTCGGAACATCTGAGGGTTCTGCTCGTGTGAAAAGCCTCCCATCAGCCTCTGCGACCTGGCCCTCTGCACTCCTCCTCGCGAGCCCCTCAAGACAGGCCCTGGAAAGAGTCCCCCACCCCAGCAGCCGCTCTGGGGTCTCCTCCTGAGCTTGGCTCTGTTCTGGGGGCCGGGCGGGCGCTTCTTACCAATGCAGTCACTGTCGGTGAAGCCGAAGATGCCTTTCACTTGGTTGAAGGTAACGTGCTTCTGAATCTTCACCACATTCTTGTAGAAGCCCGGGCTCATCCTGCAGAGACAGCCAGCGTCAAGGCCCAGCCCCAGAGGGTGGCACCCTTGAGGGCAAAGCCCTGCCGGTGGACCCAGGCCGGGACTCCCGTGCCAGGAGGGTGCTGGGACGCCCCCCACAGGCGCCTGCAGCAGGCAAAGGTGACACACTGCACCTGCGGAGGGACTGGGCTCTCAGCGCGGCGAAGCTGATGAGCCAGTGAGGCAAGAATGCACCGGATTAGTATCGGGGGCTAAGAGGAGGTACGGCTCCCTGGCTGAGCATGTGGGGCTCCAAGTCTGGGGCAGCTTTTCTGTTGAGACAGACTGTGCTGTGCTGGGGGAGACGACACTGACCCTGACCCTGGAACAGCACAGGCCCGCTCCTCCATGACCCAGTCTGGCTGGCTGACCCTCGGGTGTGGAGGAATCTAGGTATGGAGGGCGGACTGGATTAAGCTCCTGGTTGTTCAAGGGTCAACCGGATTTGCTGGATGGAGTGTCTGGATAGAAACTGCTGGGCCCAGAAAGGAGGGCTTCTCTCAGTGCAGCTGGGCCTCCCTCTACCGCGGACATCACGACCCCATCCCCAGCACCGAGGCTGGGCCATCGTGGCGCCTTCCTGGAGGGTGAGGGGTGGGAATACGAGGCCTGGATCTGTGGCAGCCATTCTGCTATCAGAGGGAACTAGGCTGAGGGGGAAGAAGCCAGCGGTCTTCTCACACTGCATCTTTTTTTTTTTAGGGCCGCACTTGAGGCATACGGATGTTCCCAGGCTAGGGGCTGAATTGGAGCTGCAGCTGCTGGCCTACACCACAGCCGCAGCAACACCAGATCCGAGCCTCGTCTGTGCCCAAAGCCAGAGCTTGCGGCGACACCAGATCCCCAACCTGCTGAGCGAGGCCAGGGGTCGAATCCGCATCCTCAAGGATACTAGTCTTTACTACTCCTTACCACCGGGCCACGATGGGAACGCCTACACTGCATCTTTTGACGAACGTATTCAGAAGCTTTTCCTCTAGGCCCTATTACCTGTCAGGCACCATGAGGATAAAAAAGGAAAAAGCGGCCCCCACCCGAGTGTCACGAACACGTCAGAGAGCAGAGCGCGATGACCATCCGGAAAGGCCTGCTTTGTCATCCTGCTAGAGTAGGAACCAGCTCAGCACTCGGTTCTCCCGGGGGACAGCTGCAGAACTCACGCTGCTGACACTTGCGAGGACGCGCTGTCTGCCCCCTGGGGAAGATGGGCCAGCACGGAGGTCGGGGTCGAGGTCACCGTCAAGGGTAATCCCCAGGGCAGGGGAGCTGGGGAGCACCCCCCTCTACCTGGGGTCACTGCACACAACCGCCCCCAGCCCCACAAGGAGGGGGTGTCTAGTCTCCCTGGCAACAAGGCAGCCTCTCAAGACCACAAGGACAGGTGGCTTTCTGGCTGCACTGTGAGCATGGGAGCCCTACCTGGGAGGAACACTTGTCCCCAGGGCTTACCCCCGTGAGGACACTGAGGCTTTGCCTTGGGACAAGAAACAGACCTGGTTGTATCTCGCCCCTCACACTCCTGTCCCGGGGCTCCTCCCCCAGGCAGGCGGCCAGTGGAGGTGCTTTAAGTTGGAAGAGGCTTTAGAGGAGCACCGAGCACTCGGCAGGGGCCACGCACGCTCGAAGCGCTTCAGGGCCAGGACCTCGTCCTCAGACGTGGCAGTGCGGGCCCTGGCCGGCCCAGCCCCAGGTAAATGTCCCTTGGTCCTCGCAGGTCTCACCATCACCCAGTTCACAACCTGTTATAACTGCCTGACCTCTAGCGGGAGAGCCTGACCTCTAGTGGAGAGAACCGGACCGAGGGGCGGCCCCCAGCGTCCGGCGGACACGAGTCATGCTTGGTCAACGCCTGTCCAGGACTCACTGCCGAGCTTCATGGGAGGTGGCGGTCGGGACGCCAGCCCGGGCAGGGCGCTCTGAGCCCATCTGCTGGACCACCTCTCCCTGGCGCTCCGTCCCCCGCCACAGGGAAACGGGGGCTCGGAGAAGTGAAGGACCTGCCGGGATGAACCGAGCCCACCCGGGACAGAGCTGGGCCTGGGGCGCGGGCTCTCAGATTCCCGCAGCCGTGGGGGCAGCACGTCTCGGGGCTCAGGCCGTTATCTGCTGAGAGAACAGCATCTTCCTGAGACCGAGACCACGTCTTACTTCTCTAACACACTTCCCGGAGGACACTTGGGATGGAGTTCAAGACCGCAGAGGTTACGACGGGAGGACTTTCACAAGGAGGTGTTCTGACCCCCTGGGTGGCTGACTTAAAGATCTAGACTGGGAGGGGACTGTGTCGCCAGCGAGTCTTTTCTCTGCGGGGAGAGAGGTACACTGAGAAAGACGCCCTGATGGCCCAACTGACCAGCCCTGGGGACACCCTGCCCTGTGGACGCACATCCAGCACAGGTGAGGGTGGACGTCCCAACAGCCAGCGAGACCAGCGCGCACCGACTAAAAGAAGAGAAACGCTTCCCAGGCCTCGTGGTACTTGGGACGCAGCTGTGGCCACGACGGCCGGAGGCCCCCAGTCCACACGGACGTCCTCGGGAGGCGGCTGCGTGCCTTCTCCTTACCCCATGTAGTCAAGGTCGGAGAAGATGAAAGTCTTGTTGGCGTCGAAGCCGCAGGCGATGATGTCCTTGGCGTTCTCCACGGCGTAGCCGTGGGCCTGCTCCAGGGTCAGCTCCTTCCAGAGGTACTTCTCGTCGTCCGTCATCTGGATGACCAAGGGCACGTTGAACACATCCTGCAGCCACCTGAGAGGCACAGGGCACGGGGGCTGGCATCTGGCGCCCGCTGAGCGCCCCCAAGTTGCTTCTGAAAATGCCGTTCCTGCTAAGGATGTCAAAACTTCCCCGTCCACGAAACCCCAGGCTCTGGCAGTGCTGTGAATTTGGCTCTTGTTATAAGGCTACCACCACTGATTAACTTGGAGGGCCCTGCACCTCAGCTCTGTGCCAGCTGCTTTGCAGACCTTTTTGTGGCAGTGCCTGCAACACGCAGAAACCCTGGGCCAGGGACTGAACCCATGCCACAGCAGTGACGGCGCCGGATCCTTAACCTGCGGAGCCAGCGGGGATCTCTGCAGGCCTTTCACTACCTGTATGAGGTGGGTACTATTACTTTCTCTGGCAGATGTGGAATCTGAGGGCCAGAGGCGCAACTCCTCTGCGGTCACACAGACAGGGAACAGGAGGACACAGGTCCCGCTGACCCTGAAGTGCTGCTCTCTCCATCACCCACATTCCTCTAAAGTGACACCAGGAACAAGGGGAACCGAAGCCGCCAAGGCACCGAGCCCCCAAACCTCGGCAGCTCAGGCCGTGACCGCGTACCGTCTCGTCTGTCCTAGACGAGGACTGGGACGGATATTTCTTTTTTCTTTTCTTTTTTTGGGCAAAATCATCCATTTGTCACCTGCGACTGGCAGACCTATTGCTGATTTACTCTTCCCGTGTTTCAAAGGAATTTCAAAATAACAAAATCATCAGTAACAGGACCAGTGGGCTCTCTGAGTCACAAATACCAGTGAGAACCGTCGCACGAGCGGACACTTACTTCGTGAAGATGAACGGGATGAGGTGACCCACGTGCATTGCTTCGGAAGACGGGCCCCTGCCCGTGTACAGATAAAACGGCTTCTTGTTTTCATAGGCATCGAGCACCTGATTCATATCTCTGACGGGAAAAGGAGAGAGCAGAGGGATGGTCTGAGAGGAGAACCACAGCGTGAACTGCTGTGCTGTCTCCACACTGCTGCCGCTGGAGCCCTACCTTCCAGACTCGTGGGTCTGGGGATCTATATTTTAATTTAATTTTATTTTATTTATTTATCTCTTTTTAGGGCTGCACCTGCAGTATATGGAGGTGCCCAGGCTAGGGGTCTAATCGAAACTACAGCTGCCAGCCTACACCACAGCCACAGCCACACGGGATCCGAGCCACGTCTGGAGACAATCCAGAGAACAACCAACCCGAGCATCCCTGTGGCTCGTTATCGTCGGTGCTTATGTATCAGAACGACGGGAAACTTATCAACTGGTTTCTCCTGTGATTTAAAGAGTGAGATACACACGCTGGGAATCGCATGCTTCAAAGTTGGATATGGCTGGGCGGCCGCTGGATCTCTCGGAATCCTTCCGAATGTCAGTGCTGACATACGGTCCGCTGCAGAGCCTGGGAGTGACACTGGGCCATCAATGCAAGGCCCTGCCGAGAGCCACACAGCCCCGGGACTCTGCTGACCCCGACTGGGGAAATGCAGCCCTGACCTGGGGGGGGGGCAAGGAACATCCCCAGCTGGAGATGAGATTTGGGCCCCTCCAGTCACACTGGGACCAGCGGTCTTCATCTGGGAGTTCTTCTAGAATCATCCACCTCTTTGAGGCCTGGGTCCTCAGACGTGGCATGCGCAGGGGCCTCCTTCCCGGCTGTGCTGTCTCCACACTGCTGCCGCTGGAGCCCTACCTTCCAGACTCGTGGGTCTGGGGATCTATATTTTAATTTAATTTTATTTATTTATTTATCTCTTTTTAGGGCTGCACCTGCAGTATATGGAGGTGCCCAGGCTAGGGGTCTAATCGAAGCTACAGCTGCCAGCCTACACCACAGCCACAGCCACACGGGATCCGAGCCACGTCTGTGACCTACACCACAGCTCACGGCAACGCTGGATCCTTAACCACTGAGCGAGGCCAGGGATCGAACCCGCAACCTCATGGTTCCTAGTTGGATTCATTATCCACTGAGCCACGACGGGAACTCCAGGATCTGTTTTTAAAAGTCCCCGCCAGGGACTGCACTGTTTGGCGGGGTGTGAAACCAGCCTCTGGGGAAAGTGGGCCCAAGGAGAAGAGGAACAGCTGCCTTTCCAGAGGAGGAGAATCCAGACAGCAGTACCTGCACTGAGTCCTCCTCACACGGCCTCACAGACGGCCCGGGTCTAAGGTGACGTGTGGGGCGGGAGGCAGAACCACTTTTGGAACGTCCGGGTCTCTGGGGGACCTGCGTGGGACTCGGGGTCTAAGGCAGGGATGTCCTGCTCCAGTTCGCTCCACTAGCTTCTCGTCTGAGGTCACTGCCGAGCGGGCCAGAGCAGTCGCAGGAAGCGCGGGTAGCTTCGGGAAGCCTCCTGCTTGTCTCGCGGGAACTGCTAACTGGGTCACGTTCGTCTCTTTGGTTTTAGGGCACTTTTATGATTTACAGCACATCATCTGGCAGGACTCTCGTCTGCCGTGGACCTGCTCTCCCCCTTGTGACTACACGAATAAACTAACAAGGGCCAGAGGTGAAGGGTCGGGTGCGACCCCACAGCCGGTTACCGACCGACCGACAGGACGGGGGTGGAACCGGCCTCCTGCCAACTGGCGCCCCCTCTCCCCAAGGACCAGGCTGCTGGCGGGAACGGTGTCCTGGTCGCTTTGTTCTCGAAAAGCAGAGGCGGGGGAGCCCTGACCTGTGTGAGAAGAAGATGCCCCTGCGCAGGAAGCGGTGTGGCCTCTGGCCAGTGGCTCTCTCTATCCGGTCTATCAGCTCCTTGTCAATTTTACTGCTTCCGAACCGAACTGGAAAAAAAAGAGACGGTGACCTTAGGTGGTGGGCGGTTTGGGGGTCTGAAAGGAGAGACAGACGGGTGACCCACGCGCATCCTAACAGCCCCGATGGGCTTGAGGCCCGTGGCTGGTCCCTTCCACCAGCCCAGAGCTGAGGCCACAGCAGCAGGACAGGAGAAAGGCCGCAGGACAAAATGCTCTCTGTCTGGGATTAGATTCTGCTGGCAAAGAGCCGCAGAATGCAGCCTGGCTGGTAACTTCAGACACCCTCCGCCCGCTCATGGCTGCTTATTGCTTATTAAGGTATAATTTAAACCAAACCATAATTCTAAACAGTCTTTAACCGAATTAACATCTGTCCTCACTGATAGTCTATCCGTAAATCACGGAAAATGGCTTTGATCTGGATGAGAATGTTTTCGCTCTGTTTCTTCTTTGACAGCCAACAGTGACCTCAGAGTAAGGATTTTTCCTAAGCAGGACCTCTCCCGCCCCCGCAACCATGAAGGGCGTGGGCCTGGGAGCGAAGACCTGCCAGCTATGAGAAGTCACCCTCCTGCGCTCCGCACTCAGTGCCACCAGAGGAGAAACACAGCGATCTATGGCTGACTCGTCGCCACTAAGATAGTGACAGCTTCAATGACTGCAAAGATGCCCAGGTCAGGAGTTCCTGCTGTGGTGCGACTGAGGGATTGGTGGGGTGTCTGCAGCGCTAGGATGCAGGTTCCATCTCCGGCCTGGCACAGAGGGTTAAAGGATCTGGCGTTGCCACAGCTGCAGCGCAGATCTGACCCCAGGCCCTCAAACTCCATATTGACACAGGGCGCCCCCCAAAGAGGAAAAAAAAAAAAAAGATGCCCAGTTCTCAGTTCAACGGACCTTCTCCAAGTTCTGAATTGCTTAAAAAAAGAAAAAGCCTCTTTTAAGCTATCTGCCATACATCATTATTTTGAAAGACATTTTATATTGTTGTGGAAATTAAAAACAATCCTTTGGGAATATAATGCACCACCAAAAGACCCGAGGATCTATTTTCCCCTTGGCATTGAAGCTTGGTGGGATTTATGATTACTTCAAATTAGAAAACATTAGCGGAATCACGTCTAAAAGCTGGGGCTCTTCGCACGACATACCAATGAGCTTGTCATAGTCGATGCCTTTTGCACTGCTTGTCTGTACTGTCCACGGGTCCACAAAATCGTCTCCTGCTTCTGTGGCATCCAGGCCACTGTCAATCCCTGGCGCCCGGTTCCCTGGAGGACAGTCAGCCTTGTAATCCTCCCCCATTGCAGCTTTGTAGCTCATTTTCAAGGATAACAACATTTTTACTGCGGAATCAATTTCATCCTGGACAAAGGAAATAAGGGAGAAGGTCAAAGATACGAACAACAGCTGGAGTTCCCGGAGTGCCGCAGCGGGAATGAATCCAACCAGCATCCATGAGGACGAGGGTTCGATCCCCGGCCCCCCTCAGTGGGTAAGGATCCCGCCTTGCTGTGGCTGCGGTGTAGGCTGGCAGCTGTAGCGCCGATTTGACTCCTTGCCTGGGAACCTCCATATGTTGTGGGTGTGGCCCTAAAAAGCAAGCAAACAAACAAAAAAACACAACAAGGTACCATCTGCTGAATGTTACCGCTGCCATGTGGCAGGCCTTGCGCTAAAGCCTTCACACACATTACTTCGCTTGGTCTCACAACGCTGTGAGGCAGGCCTCACTGTCACTGTCCTTTCCCCGTGGAAGAACTGAGGCCCAGAGAGGTGAAGCTGCTGGCCCACGGACACACAGCCAGCTGTGGCTGAATGTATTCTTTGTTGTTCTAGTACTCTGAAAGACTGCCACCAACACTACAGCCTAAGTGTGGCGACACCATTTACTGCGCTGTTTCTGACAGAGGTAATGTGCTAAATATTTCTTAAACACTGCCGGTGCCAGAGCACTTACGTGACAAGCTCTACGAATCAGGTACCCTAGAACTTGTTTTTGTAATACACACAGGTTGAGATGAATATTTATGGAGATGTAAACAAAGATGTCACCACAGATAGTAACAGCAACTCAAACAGACGTCATGAAAACGGATAAAGGCAAGGGGAAAAATACAGACTTTCAGGTCATAAATTAAGGAGGGATTCACTGGAACAGTTACACTACTGCGTTTTGGAATCTCATCAAGCTTGTCCAAAGTGTTTGCATGTTCAGTGTTTTAAAACAAGTGTAAAATGAAACCTAAGGACCTCTTCTTGCAGAAGCCCACAGGAGCCCACCCCTGGAAGCCTGGCATTTAAAAGAGCAAACCTAATTAAGCAGATTAGTCATGCCATACCCTAAAGCTCTACTGCTAAATCTAACAGGCCTTGCCAGATTAGACTGCAAACAAAGAAGATATACAGTCCCACTTGCTGGCCGTGGGAAATACAAACATGCCCATTTAGAGTTTACACGCAAGGTGCCATAAGCTGGGCGTCCCGGGGGAGAAACAGCACAGCACCAAACGCCTTTCAGGGAGAACTTGGGTGCGGCCCTGGACCACAGAGCCCCCCTGCAGGGGGCTTTCGAGACCCGGACTGGTGTTTCAAACTCTGGAACTATCTGGAAGGGCCACTTAAATGAGCCGGAGCTGTGGGATCAACAACCTCACGGATACAGCGCACGCAACAGACAGGCAAGCGTGTCTTACTCACGTCCCTTCTGCAGCGCCACCTGCCACAGAGGAGACGGTGAGCAAGCCCGAGCCATCGGACGACCCACGGGGGTCAGCAAGCTGCGAAGCCCCTGCGGTCAGTCCCCTCTGCATCACTGGCTGTGCTGACACTTCATACTCCATCTGGCCTAACTCGGCTGCAACGAGGTGGCCTCTGAAAGTCAAACATTTAACCAGGGCCCTAGCTCAACGACCGGCCGTCATCAGGGGGCTGAAACAGAGAAGCAGGCTCGTCTTATCTATTTTCCCGTTCTCAGTCTAACAGGGACCAGGACATTCAAACAGATTTGAAATGCTTGTTCGGAAAAAAGCCAGACCCAAAAGACCACACCCACACCCACACACCCTGATTATATCAAGTTCCAACACAGGCAGAACTATCCACGGTGGGAGTCAGGGGGAGGCCTCTCTTGGGCGGGTAGCGGCAGTGACTGAAGGGGCCTGGCTTCACTGCCACTCCTCCATCTGCACGTGGGTCGCTGATGACACAGGTTTGGTCATTTTGTGAAAATCCAGGGAGCTGCCTGTTAATGATCTCCATACTTTTCTGAAAGAATGGCATATTTCAATTTTCAAAGTTTACCTAAACTAAAAGGAGAAGAAAAAAGGCTCCGTTCTCTATCTGAACCCCTACGACCCAGTGTCACCTCAGGTCCTGCTCAAGCTGTCTGCCGGGTTCTGACCCATCCTCCGGGAGACACGGAGGGTGTCATTCTCTCAGGACATGGAGCAGAAAGATTGCCGAGGACGCTGACCGAGACTGATGGCAGAGATGGGAGAGGAAGAGCCCACGGCAGTCACACTGGACAAGTGGCTCGGCTGCATTGTTCACAGGGGATTTCTAAAACATCAGGTGCTTCCTGGATAACACATTTCAGGGTCAGATACCAACTCCCTTCATTAACGCGTCTGTCTCATCACGCAACCTGGCCTCTCCTGTGAGCTGCTGGCCAAGCATCAGTCAAAGCCCCCCCTCGGAAGAGTTGTTCTAAGCTGTGGTGAGTGCTCTTCGTTTGCTACACCGATGCACACACCTGGGGTCACTAAGAATTACTAACTAAAACCATGTTATTCAAATCTAATGTGAAATGACAAAAATACCCCTCTCAGGTCTCTAAAATGGGTTTAGAGAGTAAATGATCATCAGCATTTGGGTCATTTACTTAAGTTCTTAGATTTTTTTTTTTTTTAAAAAAACCAACTTAATCTCAGCCATTGAGCTCTACCTGGCGTGTAAACTTCTTTCTGTGAATAATCAAATCCCCCCCCTTTTGATACCTCTATTTACTTCTTTTAAAATGTAACGGATTATTTGGGCTTCGCAGGGTCAAAACAAACCACGGGGATGAGTGTGAGAGGGTTGACGCCATCTGGTGAGACCCCGGGAGGAGATGTTTGAAAAGATGACGACAGGGCCGGGAAGCGCTGGCTGAGGACGTGGTGGTGATGAAGAAGCCGGGTGACCCCCGAATGAAGGGAGGTGCCTGTGTGTCAGATGCAGGCTGCCTGGGTTGCACTTCCGACAGCCCCCGCTGCAGCAGCGAGAGGTCTTACCGGAAACAGGAAGAGGATGACAGCAGCAAGACCTGAGACGCTGGAGAGCAGACGCGTGACTGTACCTGACAGAACACCGGGAGGAGCCAGTGCTGAGACCACATGGGAACATTGGGCAGCGACTGGACTTCCTGCTGGGGATTCTCCAGGAGGTTCAGGTACTGGCAGCCCTGGATACATACTTACAGAAGTGAGGGTTTAAAAGTGTGTTATGAAAACAGGTGCAGGAGTTCCTGTTGTGGCTCGACGGTAATGAACCCAACTAGCAGGCACGAGGACTCAGGTTCGATCCTTGGCCTCAGTCAGCTGCAAAGGCCAGTAACCGGACCCATGCCCGCTGGAGAGCAAACTGGAGGCGCCCTCTTGGGGACTCTACTAGCCTCAGAGAGATGTGAAGACCCTGACACTGCAGGCCACCCCACAGAAGGGAGCAGCGGGATGCTGTCCAGGGAAGGCAGAGCCACAAGGTCAGCTTCCGACCAGCTCTCGGCAGCCCCTTCAACACAGAGTGCACAGCCGAGCGTCGCTGAGCACGTGCCAACGGTGTCCAATGCAAGAGGCAGAAGGAAAAGAAAGTTAACTTGGAGGAATTTGAGTTTATTTTTTTGGTTTTTATTATTTTTTAAATATATAATGGAAATTGAGTTTATAGAGGGGGCAGAGAACAACAGAAACACCATCATCAAGATCTCAGAGGTAACTGGTGCTCCTGTTGTGGCTCAGAGGTAACGAACCTGACTAAGATCCATGAGGACACAGGTTCGATCCCTGTCTCGCTCAGTGGGTTAAGGATCTGGCGTTGCCGTGAGCTGCAGTGTAGATTGCAGATCCGGCTCAGATCTGGTATCGCTGTGGCTGTGACATAGGCTAGCCGCTAGCTATAGCTCCAATTCAACCCCTAGCCTAGGGGTTCGGCCCTCAAAAGACAACAATAAATAAATAAATAAATACATAGGGAAAATACGTCAAAAATAAGAAATTCAGAGGACTAAGCTCTGAATTTAAAAAATCTGCAAAGAAACAAACAAAAAGAGAAGAAATCAAAGAAATAATTCCTCAGAGTTAAAGGTCAGGGATTTCTAGGTTGCAGGGAGCACTGTGCGCCGTCCCAGGGAATTCCAGGACATGGGGACAGACAGGAGGTCCTGCACCCTTCCCGAGAGAAGGACAAAGGAGCGGCATCTGGCCTCTCCCCAGCAACGCTGGCGCTGCAAAGCAGTGGCTGCAGAATCCTGAGGGAAAGTCATGTCACCTGAAAATTCCACACCCAGCCTGGTCATCAACTACGGACCCAGTAAGATGAAGACACTGCAGGACCAGGCCAGATCTCAAAAAACTATTTCCTTAGCACTGCAGAACCCACTGGGGAATGTACTGCGCCACAATAAACCACGGAGGGTAAGACGCAGGCTCAGGAAACAGGCCCGGCGGGGGCGGGAGAGACGGTGCTGAGCTGGGCAGGGTGGGAGAGCCACCGGCCCAGGGTCCTGGGAGAGACCATTTCCGGAGGACGAAGCTGACACGGCACCTGCTGTGCCTCGAGACGGGGCTCACCCAGCTCGGGGAGAGCCTGGCAGTGCGTCACCATCAGTGGCTAAGAGAGCCAAGCAGAAAGCGGCGGAGACAAATGCGACTCCAGAGCAAACCAAGGTGGGCAGAAGAGAGGAGCGCCCACCCAGCGGCCAGCTGTCAGCAGCGCTGCCGTGGACAGAGCAACGGCACAGGGCTGGAGGCTGGGGGCATGGGGGGGCGCCTATGAAAACGCTGATTCCCTGCCTTCCACGGTGAAAGCACCAACCTTGAAAACTGAAAACGAGTAAGGAGCCATAAAATGAGTGTGCCTTTGAGAGCTGTCGGGGTTTCGTATCAAAACAATCAGCGAAAAGAACTGGGAAGAGTTGTTTCTGGGAGCAGGTGGCGGCGAGGGGCAGGGGGGACAGCTGCTGTACTTCCCAGCGGCCTCCGAGCGCACGTGCGTCCACGCCGACAAGGAAGGATCTCAGGCGAGAGCAAAGTGCCCCAGGAGAGGAGCCAACAGACCCTGCAGACGAGGCTCAGACGCACGTGTGGAGGAGCCAGCAAAGCGACCTACCTTTGCCGCGTGTCTGGCTTTGAGGGACCTCACGAGCTCCCCCTGAGCAGCTATGCTGTTGAATAGCTCCAGCGGGGAGCTGCACCCCTGCTCGCCGTTGGGCACATCTGCCATTTTCCGGGACCTAAGGCCACAGCCGGCTAGGGTGCTGGGAGATTTGCTCAGCCGTCCAGACAAAACTGCGGGGACAGAAGAGAGAGCGTGAGATTAACAAACCATTGCGGCTGTTTTTCTTTTCCTGCCTCTTAGTCCTTCTTTCCAAAAAAGCCTGGGGGTGAGTTATAATAAAGGTCACAGATGAAATAACAATAAAAATACAAGCAGAAACTTGGGGCCATGAAAAAGGGGAAAAGAGGAAGAACGGTTCTCTTGTGGCGCAGCTGGTTAAAGATCTGGCGTTGCCACCGCTGCTGTGCTGTGGGTTTGCTCCCTGGCTCAGGAGCTTGCACAGGCTGTGGGCGTGGCCAACAAACAAAAAATGAGGAAGAACCGATGCTAATGATGAGGCCGAAAAGAATCGGTGTGATTGACAGACTTAGGGGTGGCAAAAAAGACCCTCCCAACCAAGAGCAGGTGAGCATCTGCTGACGGGCCCTGTGCCTCACCCAGTGCCCGGGACCCGGGCAGGACTCGAGTCTGCTCAAGTAAACCCCGGGCCACCACAGCTAGAAACATTTGGCAAACTGCTTTTGCCTCTTCACCTCAACTGCTTTGGGGATGAATTCCCAGGCCTTTGTGGCCATAAACCTACATAACCAACATACTGCCGACCAAAGGCTCCCTGTGCGGGCCGACTGTTCTGTTCTCGGGATGAAGGGGGTGGGGGTGGAGGCAGGGCCCAATCCAGATGGGGTCAGAATTACAGAAAGCCTGTCCACTCCACCTGCTGCCTTATTTAATCGCAAACCTTTGAAGAAGGTGGATGCGTACCTTCTCTCGGTCATTATTTACTATTAACCCTGAAGGCAGGCGGGGCCCAGGCAGGCCAGCTCACACCACCCTGGGGCGGGGTTGGCCACAGTCCACCCTCTTGGGTCGTCACCTCCCTTTGCCGAGTGTCAGCTTCCTCAGCTGTAAAGCAGCACCATCAGGAACCTCGTCTACCTCAAGCGGTGTTACGAGAAGAAATGAGCAGAAACTACATGGTCCCATTTAACAAACTGTAAAGCAAGACAAACCCTTACAGCGGCGTTCCCGTCATGGCGCAGTGGTTAACGAATCCGGCTAGGAACCATGAGGTTGCGGCTTCGGTCCCTGGCCTCGCTCAGTGGGTTAAGGATCCGGCGTTGCCGTGAGCTGTGGTGTAGGTTGCCAATGCGGCTCGGATCCCGTGTTGCTGTGGCTCTGGGGTAGGCTGGTGGCTACAGCTCTGATTAGACCCCTAGCCTGGGAACCTCCATATGCTGCAGGAAGCAGCCCTAGAAAAGGCAAAAAGACAAAAAAAAAAAGAAAAAAGAAAAAGAAACCCATTACAAGTATACTTTGTTCAGGTGCCAGAGCTTGGCTGAACTCCAGCTTCCTGTGTAACTCGTTGCCACACCTTGAATGAGGACGAGGACAATGACAGTGAGGCTACGCCAGGGCAGCTAACTTCCGGCACTTAAGTAGCTGGCATTTCTCTAAGCACCTATCAATTCACTAAAGCCTTACAGCAGTCCTGAGACACAACTGCTAACTCTATGTCATAGATGAGGCTAAACAAACTCGCCCCAGATGACACAGTAAGAGGGAGAGGGGATAAAATAAGCAGTCTGGCCCTGGAGCCTACTCTCTCCAACCCTGTCCTTCCTACAGGGTACTTATCTGCAATGAGCCTCAGCCTCTTGGCTGTCAGGTGGGAATAGCAGTAACGACACAAACTTGCAGGTCTGGTCGTGGATGAAGTGTGACAACACAGGCAGGCTGATGTCCAGCAGGACGTCAGAGGCACGGCTGAGGACTTAATGAATAACTCTTTATCTTTTAGTTTTTTTGTCTTTTAGGGCCACAGCCGTGGCATATGGAGGTTCCCAGGCTAGGGGTCGAATCGGAGCTAGAGCTGCCGGCCTACACCACAGCCACAGCAACGCCAAATCTGAGCTGCATCTGTGACATACACCACAGCTCATGGCAACGCTGGATCCTCAACCCACTGAGCGAGGCCAGGGATCGAACCCATATCCTCAGGGTTCCTAGTTGGATTTGTTTCCACTGAGCTGCGACGGGAACTCTGCCTTTTCATTCCTTTAATCATTAAACAAATTTTTTTCTTCCAATTCTATGCCGAGAACAGACATTTGTGGGGATCATTTATTTTTATTCACCCATTTGTTAAAAAGAATGTAAATTTTAACTAAACCAACCTTTATGTAGGTCAGTGCAACAATAAGACTGAGCGGGGGTGGGACAGCAGCCAGTTTCTTTCTCCTCCTTGCTGAGAATTGCCTCGATTCCCAGAAAGGGAGGTTGGGTGAGAAAACTGACTTAGAACAAAGCTCACAACTTAGGAAGGCTGCAAGAAAGGGAAGGGATGTGGAAGAACCTTCTGATTAGCGCTCAGAGGAGAAACACTCAGGCCCATATCAAATAACAAAGTGGTGCAGTTATCTCTAGCCACAAATGATCACATCCAGATGCTGCACATGCGACCCCGAATCCTCCCAACTTTCAAAGCTGAGGGTCTCGGTGTCTGCTCTGCATCACCACATAAGAGAGGCAGATGGCTCGGGGAAGCCGAGCCAGGAGCTCGGGCTGGGGCTGAGCCCCCCCCCCCCCCTAATTGTGACTGCAAGCTCTCAAGCTCCAGCGGGCTCCACCCACCCCACCCCACCCTGGCCTGGAACGTCTTCTGCTCTCCTCTGCTGCGTGGCCCCCCACCTCCTTCCACCTCAGCTCCTCTGGGCAGCCTCTCCTGGCCCCTTCCCTACAGGCCGAGCTGGGTGCTCTGGCAGCAAGGATCCCAGTGTTAGTAACTGCAGTGCACTCACTGCATTTGGTGACGTGTGCCTTCCCTAGAGAAAGGGAAGCAAACACAGGGTTTTATCCATTCACCTGCTTCTAGTCCCTGCTACAGAGCAGCTTCTGAACCCGTGGATCTCATGAATCATCCAGCTCAACTTCCTCCCCCTCTGGTTTACATCCTCTCATAAAATCTTTGCAAGTGCGCATTCCAGTTTAAGGTAGATTTCCCCCACGTGGACTGCAGAGTGCTCTTAAAGCGTCCTGGGGCGGCACTGAGCCCTCTGAGATGTGGGGAGAGCCAGGCTGGCCCCGCGCGTGCACGCGCGTGCGCGCGCCCAGTCTGGTTTCCTCACCCTCTGCTAAAAGCTGTCCAGCATTCTGGCCGCTCCGGGGGACTCCCCTTGATTCTCCCTTGCTCTTCCAAAAGTGGGATCCCGCACAGACGGCAGCAGATGACGTCTGCGGGCAGGACCAAAATCAAGCACAGATTAAAATTACCTTTAAACAGGAGTTCCCATCGTGGCTCAGCAGTTACTGAACCTGACTGCAGAGGATGCAGATTTGGTCCCTGGCCTCGTTCAGTGGGTTAAGGGTCCAGCTTTGACGTGAGCTGTGGTGTAGGTTGCAGACGCGGCTGGGATCCTGTGTTGCTGTGGCTCTGGCGCAGGCCGGTGGCTACAGCTCCAATTGGACCCCAGCCTGGGAGCCTCCATATGCCATGGGTGTGGCCTCAAAAAGACCAAAAAAAAAAAAAAAATTTACCCTAAACACTCCTAGGGAAGGTACTGGGTAGAATGACTGGGTGAGCTCTGGACCCCTCACCTGCCTTGCGACAGAGGGTGAGCCTGATGAGTTGAGCCTGCATGGAGGGTCCATGGTGTAGCGAGAAACGGGTACCTTTAAATATCAGAATCCCACTAAGGTAAGAGGTACATGGGAAAGAAATCTGACCGAGGAAACAGCAGCCCCAGACTCTGCTCGCATGACCACGAAACATACGCCCACTGCCTGGGAATCACCCACACTGAGAGGGGTGTGTGTGGGTGTGTCTGATGCAACTTCCTGAGTGAGTGCACTGCCTCGGGGGAAAACAGAGCTCTCATTTCTGGCGCCACCCCGCTCACGTGCACACGTTCTTTCTCCTCCCAGCCAGTCAACATCCTCCTTTCTTTCTCTGCCAACTGACTTTCAGAATTTAACTTCAGAGGTTTTCTACTCAGAGCTCAGAACCCGTGAAATTATATCAATAGTGTGCACGCACACCGGCGCGTCTGCCGCTCTGAGTACCCAGGCTCGCTACTTTCTCAAAGGGTCTGCGATGCCAAAAGACTGAGGGGCACTGCCTAAAGTGTTTACTGTGTAAACTGCAAATAGGGCCTTGAACCCCTGTCAAGGAAAACTTCTTCATCTATTTAACAAACACTACAATCCAAAACAAAGACATGAAGCTGTAAATCCTGAAGTAATTATTATTTTCTCTAAAAAAAGGACTAGGAGTATAAAACACAAAACTGCACACTCCACAGCAAATCAGCCCGCCTTTAAAGAGAAAGCTGAGAGGCTCTTAAAAACGAACTTTCAATTTCTCTTTCTAAGGGACTTGAATCTTGGGCTCAATTGGAGAGGTTCCACTACTCAGGAGGACGTAACAGGCACTTGAAGAGACTGGGTACAGCTTTGGGGTGAGGAATAGAAAGAAGAATTACAGAACTGTTTAAACAGAACAGAACACAACAATTACCGGGGCCAGAGTGAAATCATCTCACAGATAAGATCGGAATACACAGATTCTGCAAACTGCAGGGAGGGCGGCCTCACACATGAATATGCTAATTGTGGAGCAGCAGAGAAGAGAAAGTGACACAAGAGTTTCCGGACGCCCAGAAAAGCATCAGGAGGTGGAAGGCCATCCTTCGCATCCTGGCCAGAGTGTGGATGACAATGGCCTTGGACTGCCGAGTTTGCAGAAGACTAGAAAACGAGCAGGGAGTTCTTTACCACGTTAAACCTTGGAACAGATTAAGTTCTCTTTTCCTTTTTTTTTTTTTTTGGTCTTTTTGCCATTTCTGGGGCCGCTCCCGCGGCATACGGAGGTTCCCAGGCTAGGGGTCCAATCAGAGCTGTAGCCGCCGGCCTACCCCAGAGCCACAGCAACTCGGGATCCGAGCCACGTCTGCAACCTACACCACAGCTCACGGCAACGCCAAATCCTTAACCCACCAAGCAAGGCCAGGGATCGAACCCGCAACCTCATGGTTCCTAGTCGGATTTGTTAACCACTGCGCCACGACGGCAACTCCCTCTTTTCCTTTTTTAAACACTGGGAGGAAAGCTTCCTTTCTTCTCCAAATAATGAAATGAAAATGATCTTAAAAGGCAAAGAAGCCGTTACTTTAAATGAAGCCAGACCCAAGATGCTCATGAGTATCACAATGACATATTGGGAATGGAGATCAACTATTTAAGGAGGCCTCACGGGTGAAAAACACGACAGCCAACATGAAGGTGCTGAAAGACAAGCTTATGAATCCCAACAGGCAACTGCTCTTCCAGGATCTCTGTTCCCTATGGAAGCCGAGAATCACCTGAACTTGGGATCAATGAGATGAAGTAAAATGCACAACAGTGTAATCCTGACCCCTCATCCCCCTAAGCCAAGGTTT
Organism: Phacochoerus africanus; assembly: GCF_016906955.1. Lineage (NCBI taxonomy): Eukaryota > Metazoa > Chordata > Mammalia > Artiodactyla > Suidae > Phacochoerus > Phacochoerus africanus. The sequence goes on from NC_062552.1 coordinate 123,848,965, forward strand.
CCAGCCTTTTGGGAAAAGGCTGGTAAAAACACTAGTAAGCTCTAAGCCTTGCGAAGATGGCAATACATACCAAGGTTGCAGGAGACACTGCAGAGGTGGCCACTGGTCCCACCGGGCACTTGAGTAGCTGAGACTGCCCCGTGCAGCTCGAGCTCTTCTTTAATAGTCGTCCCTTCCTCCTTTCAGTTTCCTTTTAGAAAAAGACTTCTCTTTTCCTTTCCTGTTTATCCCACTCTTCACTACCCACACATAGGAGTTTCTTATAAATCCCCCAGTTTCTCAGAAACGCTTAAGCCTCTTGACCCAACCTTTTTGATGGGACTGTCCAATCAGGGGTGGGTAGAGGGAAGAGTGCGGGTGGAGACCAGTGAAACCCCCTTGGGAATCAAGATATTAGCTGGTCATTGCATCAGCCACCCTCTATTCCAAGCTGGCCTCCTAAGAATCTCCCTGCCCCCTTTCTGTTCCTTGTTCTTAGCATCAGTATGAATAACTGTGTCTTATGTGTAGTCCTGGGGGGCAGAAAGGTGGGCTGTAAATTCCTTGCTGCTGTCGTTCACGGGGGCGGCGCAATGCAGTGGAAAGATCATGAGTTCTGGGGTCAGATCTGAGTTTCGATCCCAGTTTGGGCACCTTCTTGTTTCAAGACCTTGAGCAAGTCACATTACCTCTCCGCTTCATCCTCCGTTTCCTCATTTGTGAAATGGGCGTAAAGAAGCCTCCTAACTTTACCGTGGAGGGGACTAAGTGGGAAAAGGCTGGTAAAAATACCAGTAAGCTCTAAGCCTTGCGAAGATGGCAATACATCTGTCACATGGCAGACACTTGGTAAAAGACGGGGCCTCCCTCCTTAGGGAAGGGGCAGAGGTGGGAGACGATGAAGGGTCGGCGCCCGCGGGAGTGGGCGACAGGCCGGGTCGGCGGCGCTGGGAGGAAGGGGGCGAGGGGCGCCCGGGCAGCCTCCGCGCCCCCGGTGCTGCCAGAACCCGGCGGGCAGAGAGGCGGGCTCTGAGGAGGATACTCCCGGCCCTGGCGTGCCGGAGGCTCCGGAAGGCCCAGGTGATCGGGCGCCACCCTGGCTTCCCTCCCTCTTTCATCCCTTCACTTACCGGCCCAGTCGGGCCCGTCAGCACTGCCGGCTCCGCCACGGGTTGCTGCTTGGGCGTCCGTGGAAACGCCGTCCGGCCGGAACAACTTCCGGATCGACTGCGTCATTATTGGCTGTGGCGGCCAGAGGCCGCCGCTGATTGGTTGGGGCCCCGGCGTCCGCGGAACGCGACTGGGCGTCGGAGTGCAGGCCGGACAGCCTCCGGGAGGACCGAGCGCTTCCGGTGTGTGTGTGTGGTGAGCGGCGGGCCGGGCCGGGGGACGGGAGGGGACGGGACCCGGCTGGGGCCCGAGTGCTCCACACCCTTCCGCGCGAGCCTTCGCCGCTGTTCGCCTGTCCTACATCTCCGGTTTTGCGTCCGCGCAGTGCTTTGGACGATCCTCACCTCCTACTCTTGGCAACCTGGCTAACTCCTATTCATTCTTCAAAACCCACCTCTGGTCGTATCTTGTTTGTTGCCCTCATCAGTCTGTGGCCTCCGGCGCAGGAGCTGTGTTTTGTGTTTGATCTCTGTCCATAAAACCTAATATAAAGCTTGGCACAGTGTAGGTAATCAGGAAATGTTGAATGAGAATATCTTATCCCTGTTGCTTTCTCTGTGCCCTCCTCCCACCAGGTTGCATTTCACAAATATCTGTAGATGCTGGGGATCAAACAGTGAACAACACACAAAAAAGACCTGCCTGGGTGGAGCTGACATGCAGGTGACTGTCATTGCCACTCCCCTCTCCTGTAGCCTCATTTCTGCAAAGACCTGACTTTTTCTTCCAGCTGTTCTTAGTTATTTTTATTTTTAATTTTTTTGTTCTTCTTAGTTTAATCACTCCCTCTTTCTATGAAAAAATGTCCTTTCTCCACTTTTGCCTGTTTAGGCAGCAATTTCCCTCTAAAGTTTGTTGTTGTTCCCAATGGCTCCCGATCACCTCCGTTTTTGCCTGTTTTCCTTGACTCATTCTTGCCTCCATCACTCTCACCCAATTTGATTAGTTTTGTTGTTTCGGTCTTCTCATCACCTCTACTTCCTCACCTCCTCCAGAGCGTTGCCTTCTGCCTTAGGCCTGCCTTGACCTCATCATAGGAAACGACGAGCCCAAGCCCACCATCATGCCGACTTTTCTGTTTTACTTTCCTCCTTGGGATTTCTCATCACTGGACATCCTTTGTTTCACTTGGTTATGGTCTGTCTTCCCCCGCCATGCGTGAGCATGATGAGCTCAGGGCATTGTTCACTTTCTTGTTGGCCGAGGTGTTCCTGGCACCTAGTATGGGGCTCGGGAAGTAGCCCATGCTCCTTCAGTGTTTACTGAGTGACTGAATGAAATGTACATGAAGCAGATGCTGCTATGGTCCATCTACCTGCATTCATTCAGTTCTTGCTGCCTTACCTTGTGGGGATCTTCTCACTCTGCTGCTCTCTGATCTTTTGCTGTAGGTCTCATTTCTAATTCTGGCCATCGGCCTCTCCTGTGGGTCGACATCTGTGGACAACTGGGTAGGTAGGACAGGTGGCTGAGGACAGGTGCCTTGGTGCTGGTAACCTAGTGGGTTCTCTTTGGAGGGATGGAATGGGATGCTGTGGTGGGTGATGCTGTGCCCAGGAGTTGAGACAGGTGAGATGTTTGATCAGGATGGGCTTCAGGAACAGAGCAAGTATTTAGAGAAAAGAAATGCCAAATCCTTTGCAGTGCAGTGTTCTATTAGTTTATAATTTGTCCATTATATTTGTTCCATTTGAGATGGGCTGGCTTGTGATGGAAGTTTTTTGCTTTTGTTTTTTTGTGTTTTTTTGCTTGTTAGGGCCACACCAATGGCATATGGAAGTTCTCAGGCTAGGGGTCCAATTGGAGCTGCAGCTGCCGGCCTGTGCCACAGCCACAGCAACATGAGATCTGAGCCATGTCTGCAACCTACACCACAGCTTACGGCAATGCCGGATCCTTAACCCACTGAGTGAGGCCAGGGATTGACCCTGCATCCTCGGGGATACCAGTCGGGTTTGTTATCGCTGGGCCATAACGGGAACTCCTGTGATGGATGTTTTATTTAGACAATGGCTCTGTGTGTAGAAGGTGTTACCTGCCTGGACTGGACTGTAGGTGGGGGTGGGATTTTTGGAGGAGGCAGACCACTGGCATTTTTTGGATGTTGGTGTAACTTATTTGGCAATGGAGCCCTTCAGGCAAATGCTACCACCCTTTTTGGGAAAGGCAGGGAAGGGGTGAGACGGTCACTTCCAGGGAAAACCACCGTCCAGGGGAGATGGGGGTGATAGATAGGCTGTCGGAATGGCGTAATTGAGGACCCACAGGGAGTCTTCAGGGATGGAAGAGGAGCTCAGGGTGGTGTATTAAGGTAGGGCATGTAGGATTCCTCTGAAGTGATATGCTGCCTGGGCTCTCAGTGCTGCTCCACCGCGCCCTCTGCTGTCCAGGACATGTCCCGTATCCTTGTTTTCCTCGAGCGTCCTTGCTTCGTGCTAACCACATAGAATTGAATTCCAGAAGGGGGTACGTCTTTGGGGAAACTAGCTGGTTACAATTTATCATGTATAATGATTCAGAATTCCAGGCATGGTTTTTAATGTTTACTTAACATTTTAAAAAAATATAATTTAATTATTATTATTATTTTTTGCTTTTTAGGGCTGCACCTGTGGCGTGTGGAAGTTCTCAGGCTAGGGGTTGAATCAGAGCTGTAGCTTCCCGCCTTTTCCACAGCCACAGCAATGAGGGATCTGAGCCACGTCTGTGACCTACACCACAGCTCATGGCAATGCCGGATCCTTAGCCCACTGGGTGAGGCCAGGGATCGGACTTGAAACCTCATGGATGCTAGTTGGGTTCTTAACCTGCTGAGCCACGATGGGAATCTCCAGGAAGAGTCTTTTAGAAAGGGGAAATTCACTGTCGTGTGAATCTGTGTGTTTGTAGTGCAACTGCTGGATTTGGACCACACCCTCGAAACTGGGTGGACTGATGCCTCAGGCACCTGGGCCTTGTGTCCTGGGTCTGTCTCTCCCACTGGCTTGTAGTCAGGATGGGCTGTCTGGGGAAGAGCATTCTAGGCAGATTGAACAGAAGGAAGGACTAGAGCAGAAGGGAGAGGGTGAAGGCGAGGGTGGCATGCTTTTGCCATGTGGCGAGGCCTGGTCATCTTTTCATTTCAGTATTTTCAGACCTGACCTCATTCATGCTGGTGAATGTATGCTCTTCTCATGTGTTGCTCAAAAACTGCTGCAGGCTCTCTGTACCCCCAGCTTTGCCCAAAATGTGCTAGTATTTGTGGTGGACAGAGTTCTAAAGTGGGATTGTTGCAGTAAAAACTGTGTGTGTTCAGGAGTTCCTATTGTGGCTCAGTGGGTTAAGGACTTGACATTGTCTCTGTGAGGATGCAGGTTCCTTCCCTGGCTTCCCTTAGCGGATTAAGGATCCGGCGTTGCTGCAAGCTGGGGTGTAGGCCTCAGTGCAGCTCCAATTCAACCCCATCCTGGAAACTTCCATATGCTGCAGGTATGGCCATAAAAAGAAACAAAAGCAACCCCAAAACTATATGTGTTTGAATTTGGTGTAGATGTTGCCCAAATTAGCATTCCAAAAGGCCTCCCTTTTTTTTTCTTTGCTTTTTAGGGCTGCACCTGCAGCACATGGAGGTTCCCAGGCTAGGGGTCGAATTGGAGCTACAACTGCCAGCCACGGCCACAGCCACAGCCACAGCAACACCAGATCTGAGCCATGTCTGTGACCTACACCACAGCTCATGGCAATGCCGGATCTTTAACCCCCTGAGCGAGGCCAGGGATCGAACCCGCAACCTCATGGGTCCCCGTCGGATTCGTTAACCACTGCGCCACGACGGGAAGGAACTTCAGGGCTTCTTTAAAACCACGAGTCATTCTGTCCAGGCATCATGTCTCCATTTGGTCAGGTCCTCTTTTATGTCTTTCCGTAAATTTTTAGTTTTCTTTGTGTAGGTCTTGCTGGTTTTGTTTTAGTTTTTGTTGTTTACTTTATTCCCAGATGTTCCATAGTTTTTGTTTTTAAAAACTGCATCTTCTAACTAATTACACCTGGTGCATAGATAAGGCCTTATTAAAAAAAGTTTATTTTATGGAAGTATAGTTGATTTATAACGTGTTAATTTTTGCTGCACAACAAAGTGATTCAGTTACACACACATGCATATATACACATTCTTTTAAAAAAATATTCTTTTCCATTATCGTTTATCACAGGATACTAAATATAGTTTTCCCTGTGCCACGTAGTAGGACCTTGTCTATCCATCCTATATGCAATAGCTTGCTTCTGCTAATCCCAAATTCCCAATCCTTCCCCTGCCTCCCCTTCGGCAACCACAAGTCTGTTCTCTATGTCTTTGTGTTTGATTCTCTTTTGTAGATAAGTTTCATGTGTGTCGTATTTTATATTCCACATGTAAGTGACCTCATATGGTATTTGTTTTTCTCTTTCGGACTTACTTCACTTAGCATGATCACCTCTAGGTTGCTGCAAGTGGTATTGTTTCATTCTTTTTTATGGCTGAGTAGTATTCCATCGTGTGGAATGGAATGCACCACATCTTTATCCATTCATCTGTCTACGGCTGCTTGGGTGGCTTCCATGTCTTGGCTGTTGTAAATAGTGCTGCTGTGAAAGAGAGGTGCATGTGTCTTTTCGAATTATATATGTATATTTCTGGACATATGCCCAGGAGTGGAATTGCTGCATTATATGGAAACTCTATTTTTAGTTCTTTTGAGGAACTTCCATATTGTTTGCCATAGTGGCTGTGCCAGTTTACATTCCCACAACAGTAGGAGGGCTCCCTTTTCTCCACATCCTGTCCAGCATTTGCTATTTGTAGACTTTATTTTTTTTTTTCTTTTTAGGGCCGCACCTGTGGCATATGGAAGTTCCCAGGCTAGGGGTTGAATCCGAGCTGTAGCTGCTGGTCTACCCAACAGCCACAGCAACACCAGCACCTTAACCCACTGAGCGAGGCCAGGGGTCGAACCTGCATCCTCATGGATACTAGTCGGGTTCATACTGCTGGGCCACGATGAAAACTCCTGATACGTGTAGACTTTTTAATGACGGCCATTCCCGTGGTGTGAGGTAGCACCTCATTTTGGTTTTGATTTGCAAGTCTCTAAGAATGAGCAACACCGAGCATCTTCTCCTTTGTCTAGTGACCATCTCTATGGCTTCTTTGGAGAAATGTCTGTTTAGATCTTCTGCCCCGTTTTTTTTTTTTTTTCAGGGCCACATCTGTGGCATATGGAAGTTCCTGGGCTAGGGGTTGAATTGGAGCTGCTGCTGCTGCTGGCCTATGCAACCTCACGGATACTCGTTGGACTCTTAACCCACTGAGCCACAATAGGAATTTCCCTTCTGCCCATTTTTTGATTTTTGTTGTTGTTGCTATTTAGTTATATGAGCTGTTTGTAGATTTTGGAAATTAAGCCCTTGTCAGTCACATCATTTGCAAATATTTTATCTTTGTCTGTGGTTTCCTTTTCTGTGCACAAGCTCGGATCTGGCATGGCTGTGGCTGTGGTGGAGGCCGGCAGCAACGGCTCTGATTAGACCCCTAGCCTGGGAACCTCCATATGCCGTGGGTGCGGCCCTAAAAAGACAAAATACAACCCCCCCCAAACCCAAAACATTGGTACCATTTATGTGAGAGCATATTTTGCCTGTGTTCTCTTCTAGGAGTTTTATGGTCTCTTATATTCAAGTCTTTAAGCCATGTTGAGTTTATTTTTGTGTGTGGCGTGAGGGTGTGTTCTCACTTCACTGATTACACGTGGCCGTCCAACATTCCCAGCACCACTTGCTGAAGAGACTCTCTTTCCCACTGTGTATTCTTGGACAAGGCCTAATTTTTTTTTTTTTTTTTTTAAATGAAAAGAAGTTGAAGTGCAGTTTACAGTTGCGTTGCTCTCTGCTGTAGAGCAGAGTGATTTAGTTATACATAGAGATGCGTTCTTTCTACAAAACATGCCTTTTCATTGTGGTTTATCATGGGACACTGAGTATGGTTGTCTGTGACACATGGTAGGAGCCTGTCGGTTGTCCCCTTCATGCATAATAGGAAAAGTCCTTATTTTTAATGTGTTTATTCCCTTTTTTTGGCATGCGGAAGTTCCTGGGCCGGGGATCGAACCTGCACCACAGCAGTGACACCGCTGGATCCTTAACCTGCTAGGCCCCCAGGGAACTCCTCTTGCGGGTTCTTCAGGCTCAGGTTTGCTCAGCGGCATGTTTGCTTTTAACTACAGGTGATGATGGGACACTTTCTTCCTTCTTCAACGCATGTCTTCTGACACTTGACTTTGGCCTTAGGGAGTTCGCCCTTGAAGGACAGCCGGAAACTGTCTTCAATGGCTTCGCTGGTGGCTTATGAAGACTCAGACTCCGAGGCCGAGGCTGAGGCTGAGCCCACGGGAAGTTTTAACCCCGCCGGCCAGATGGAAGATGCTTCTGCTGCGGCCCCGTCTCACAGGTGGGCTCTCGCCTCGGACTCCCTGGACGTGGCGGATGCAGGCGCACAGCCTGCAAAATGTGAAGACCCCGCGGGCCGGCGTCTCCCACTGGTTCGGCTCTGGAGAAATGACCCAGGATCTCGCCCCAGCCAGAGGTTACTTTGGCCCCGTCCGGAGCCTGAGGTCACCGCCCCCCCCAGCCAGCCTCCTCGTCCCTCCCTGTGGACCAGCCAAACTCCCGCTGGCCACGTGTCCCTGGCAGCTGCCCGCCTGCAGCAGGCGAAACCCCCCTGGGGCGCCTACAACTCCCCCGAGGCATCTTTCCGTGCCCGGACCGAATCTGAACGCCCCGGTAGCAACGGCAGCTCTCTTCAGAGGAAGCGGTGTGAGGACTCTGTTGTGCCCTATACCCCCAAAAGACTGAGACACTTGCAGGCGCTAAGCGCGGAGGCAGGCAAGGGGGAAGACGCGGAGGCCCAGGGTCCCTCGGGGGGGCGGCCCCCTGCCCCTCTCTGCGTGGGCCCCCAAGTGTCTGAGTTTATTCAGCCGTATTTGGATGGTCAGCATAAAGAAACCACGATTCCCAAGAAGGTGCTCTTCCACCTGAGAGGCCACCGGGGCCCCGTCAACAGCGTGCAGTGGTGTCCGGTCTTTGCCAAGAGCCACATGCTTCTTTCAACGTCTATGGACAAAACCTTCAAGGTAAAAGGCTTGCGTGCAAGTGTGCTTTTCAGCTGCTCTTGGGAATGCACTACTGGGATGTTTTATTTGAAACAGCGTGGTAGGGCCTGGTCACAGGCTGAGGGGTTCTTTTTGGAAGGGTCTGTGGTTCTTTTTGCTGCATTCGGGAGTGGCTTCCACAGTCCGTTCGGTCCCCTGCCCGCTGATGCTGTCTCGCCCAGGCCAGCAGAGGGTGCCAGTCCAGACACACCGGAGCGCTGGGAGGGTGAGGCCGTCGAGTGAGGGGGCAGCGGAGGGCAGAGAGGCAGGCTCTAGGAGCTTGGGACATCCTCTTTGTCCCCCATTGAGAGTCGCGTGGTGGTAGCTCCGTGCCAGGCATGGGGCTGGATGCGGGCGTGTAAAGCCCATAGACCCTGTCCTGGCATCCAGCTGGGCCCAGGATGGTAGGGGCTGTGGACAAGTGGCGAGGCACACGTGAGCCTGAACTGGGGCTGTGAGAATGGGACCCTGGAGGGTTACACAAGGGCTCTGAGAACCCGGGGAGGGCTTGGTGAAGGCTCCACGAGGGACGTTTTACCTGGTGAAGGTGGGCTGGGGTGGGGGGGTGGGGCGGGTGGCCTGGCTGAAAGCATGGGAGCCCTTGAGGGCCCCAGGGCAGGAGAGGGGCCTGGACTTGGGAAGAAAGCTGGGTTGGATGGGGAGGGCTTTGGCTGCCCTGCTGGGACTTCCAGTTTATGTAGAAACACTTTTTTTGGTTGCTATTTATTTATTTTCCAAGCTCCTGACACAAGGCAGGCTTGTCGTCAGCCACACCCATAGACGCAGGTAGGTGGTGTAACAGGTGTGTCACACCTGCCTGGAACCTGTCTTCAGCCGCCCCGACCATCCTCTGTCCCCCTCCTCACTTTCCTCGGCCCCTAGCAAGGCACAGACCGTCGTAGGGGTCAAACACATGGGAGCAGAATAAAAGCTTCCGGGAAAGAAAGTGGCTTTGGGGTTGGAGGGACATGACTCGGAATGCAGCGTCGCCGTGGAGGCCCGCCCCGTCCGCCACCCGAGCTGCCCTCCTCTGAGTCTGGTGTCTCACCTGTGAAGGGCAGCCTTGTTCCTGGGTCCTGTGATCAAGGGAGGGAAACGCTTACCCGGCCCCTGGCCCGAGCCAGGAACCCCACAGGTTCTCAATAAATGTCACCGCCCCACCCCATTTTCCTCACCGTTCTGGAACCTGCCTGCCTAGGACATTGCATTCGCAAGTTTTGCTTTTAGCTCTTTGCCCAGGAGGCCTTTTCTGAAGCTTGGAGAGGAAGCCCGAGTGCAAGTGAAGCCTCGGAAATGAGCTCCATCAATGCTGTCGCTTTAGGTGGCGTGTTTGAGTCCTGAGACCTGTCCGTGTTCTTCCTCTTCCTTCTTTCTGGGGCTGCGCCCACGGCACATGGAGGTTCCCAGGCTAGGGGTTGAATCAGGGCTACAGCTGCCGGCCCACACCACAGATCCGAGCCGCATCTGTGACCTGCACCATAGCTCACGGCGACGCCAGATCCTTAACCCGCCGAGTGAGGCCAGGAATGGAACCCGCGACCTGATAATTGCTATTCAGATTTGTTTCCGTTGCGCCACACGGGAACTCCCTCGTCTGTGAGGCTGCTGGTGTGCAGGTTCACTGTCGCCTTCTGTCTGCTGTCTGGAGCCCTGGGGTTTACACGCATGTCTTTGGTGCTTTTCCTGCGAGACCGGGGTCTGTGGTCGGGTCAGGAGGCTTCTGCCATCCCTGGTGCGTTGTGATGTGCTTGGATCCACAGTCCTGGGGCTCCTAACCCTCCCTCCTGAGAGTCTGCACCTCTGGGGGCCCTGTGGGTCCTGTCCCTTTGGTCAGGAACCCGTCTCAACGGTTTCTGGTGGGCAGTGTCTGGCTGGCTGTGGATGTGGCTGGAGTTAGAATGATCTGGACTCAGGGGCCTGCTCCATCCCCAGCAGCTTCGTGATCTTGGGCGGAGGTACTGGACCTCCCTGAGTCTCCGGTGGATAAGACGAGCTTACGCAGCCTATGGCTGGGCCTCCTCAGGCGGGCAAGCGCCCAGGTGTGTGTCTGAAGCACCCAGTCTCAGGCCGGGCACGTGGCGTGGTGGAGCTTTGGAGGGCAGCGTGGGTACAGGGGGCCATCTGAAGGGAGTGGGCAGTGCCTTTCTAGGACCCCGAGGGAGGGGCTGGTCTGGCAGACATCGGCCGCACAGGCTCGAGGAGGAGGCAGGCTCACTGGGTCTGCAGGGACACGCTGGGTTGCTATGGGCCAGGCGGGGTGGGGGATGGGGTGGTGGCAGGTGGCCTGGCCGGTGCCCACCGCCCTCGGGGTCCTGGAGCCCTGTGGAAGTGGCCTCAGTGAGGTGCTCTGTGGGGCCGGCTCTGGCCACTTTTGCCTGGGACGTTGAGGTTTCCTCAGCAGAGGCACCCTGTGGGTTTTTGCACAGAGAGCATCTGAGTGAAGCCATTGACTTGGGGCGCTGTGTTTGGTCCACTAGTGGCAGGTGTGAGTGGAGAAGAAGAGTGTTGAGAACTGGGGATGCAGGGAGGGGACCTGGGAGCAGCCAGCTAGCTGTGACAGCTCATGACCAGAAGAGGGCGGAGTTGGTCCAGCCTGCGGAGGCTGGAGGCTGCTCAGGGCCCAGGCAGAGGGACAGCTTCAGGAAAGCCCCACTTGGGGCCACTCACCGAGACTTGAGTCTGGAGCCCTTTGCTGGGGGGCTGCCCTGGGCGGGTCTGTCCGGTCCCGAGGGGGATGGCGTGGGCAGTGACATGGATGCTGGCCCCTTGCTTGGCCTGGCAGCCTCCAGGGAGCCCCGCCCACTGCACTGTCCACCTCTCACGGCAGGGCTGCAGGTCTGGCCTTGAAGTGGCCCCAGGGGCAGGGTACAGCTTCCGTCGTGGCTGCTGTGATCAGCGTCTCCTGCTCCTCTGCTTACCGTGGTGTCTTGAAAATCAGGGTTGGGCCAGGGTCCTCTCTGCTTTGAGATACGTGATAGTTTTCAGTGACAGTTATTTGGCAACTTGACGTTAAGTGACTTTTCAGTGTGAAGATGGTGTGGCAGGACTGGAGCAGCCAGGATGGAAGGAGGGCTGGGGACTGGCCGGGGGCCGGGCAAGGAAGTCCAGGCTGAGGCCTCGGGCTGGGCCCTCAGGGGTGTGTGTAGCCCAGTGGGCAGCTGTCAGCCCTGGGCAGGATGGTGTTCTTTCCCCTCCTGGGTCAGAGGGTGGGCAGTGTGGGAGTCCCTGTGATCTGGTATGAGGTGGAGGGAGCATGGGAAGCGGTTTGTGGAGGCTGAGTCTGGGGTGGGGACAGGGCCGTGGGCGCAGGCGGGAGCCCTGGCTCGCTGCAGCCCAGGCCTGGGGGAGGGCAGATGGCGGGTGCAGGAGAATGAGCCAGGAGAAGTGGATGCAAGAGGGCACCCGCAGTCCATGCTCCCTTTTGAGGGTGCCTTCCCTTGTATCTTTTGGTTAAATTCTGCCAGAGTGCCGTCTTGCCCCTACCCGGTCTGGAAGGAGGAGAGAGCTCGGGGCTTGGGCCACAGGACTTCAGTTTGAATCTTCCCTCTGCCTTTGTTGACTGGCTGTGTGATCTCAGGCAAGTTACTTCACTTCTCTGAGCTTCAATCTCTGTCTGGCAAGTGGAGAGTTATGCATGGTTTGCCGGGTTTTCATGAAAAATAAGTGATATTGGTTATGAGTTACCTGGTGTGTGCCTGGCACATAGTAGGCCTTTACTGTGCTCACATTTTTGCTCTCCCTGGGAAGTTTCTCCTGTCCTCGCCACGTGCTAGCATCTCATTCTACCTACATTGCTGCAGAAGCATATCAGCTACACTGTAGATTTTTAGCTGCTCGAGCAGGGGAACGGTGCCAAATCCACTTTTATATCCTCTATAGCACCTGGCACAATGTTTTGTACAGGTTAAGTGATCAATAAAGATTAGAAAAATTTTTTTGGATTTTACTTACAGCCTTTGGGAAAGGATTATGTTTAAGGTGCATAAACCCTACTTGCCAGTAGGGGGCACACTAAGACAGTATAAGCAGCTCACCCGAGCTTCTAGAATGTGGAAGAATCCTTGATTCAAGGTAACATTTACTGAAATACGATTTCTCTTCTGATGAGGAGAAAAACAAGACAATCCATCTGATTAATCTGAAGAACGTGGAGTGCCAGTTCCTTCATCTCCTTAAAATGTAGCTTTGGAATTCATAAATTTCAATTGGGCACATTACGGCGGAAAGATACTTATTTTTAATATGTTCTAAATGTTCTGTGAGCTGTAAAATATGCTTATATTAGTTTTGAAAAATTTACAGCTAGAGAAATTAAGTCAAACAAAACAATGACTCACAATTCCACCCCGATGCTCTGCCCTCTTCCCACCCATCCCCCCCGCCCCTGGTTGCTGCCGCGCCTCTGTTCTCCGTGGCTGTAATCCCAGCACGAGTACCCTTCTGTGTCCTCTCTTCGTTTCCCCGTGTCCTCGTTTGGCTCAGCGTGTTTGAGGGCCCACGGTACGTAAGGGTAGAATTCAGACTGGAGGCACTTTTTTGGAGGAAAAAGCACAGACATCGCCTCCTTTGACCAAACACCCCCGGCCCTGGTTATTGGCCCCGTGTGCAAAGCCCTCTCTGCCAGGCACCGAGAAGAGTCCCCAAGGCACATGGCATGTTTCTGGCTGCCAGAGCCCTGCTTTGAGGATGCAGAGCATGGGGGGTGCGAGGGAGAAAACAGCTCACCGACGGTCTGAACCCGGAGCCAGCACCTCCTTCACGCAGGGGCCTCCCTGGTCTGGACCGCGCATCTCCCTGTGTTTACAGAATCGGCTCCCAGAGCCTGTACCATTTTGATTCTGCCCCCCCCCCCCAATCTTTTGTACTGTTCATAAGAGGCATTTTTCTACCTCATTAAAACCTTTAACCAAACATTTTTCTGACTGTCTCAGATTCCAAACTTTGCTTTGTCTTTTCCATGTTGTTTCCTATCATTTCTTAAAATAGGACTGCAGTGAACATGGCTATACATAAATGTTGTCTTTTTGCTGCCTTAATGGGCTTCATGGGTGGTTAAGATGGGCTTTGATTTGTCCCCAGGCTCTAGCTAAAGCCTGTGTGTGTGTGTGGTGAGTAGAACCCAACCAGCTTGGCCAGCCTCCATCGGTGCCATTGTTACATGAGACCTCTGGGTTCCCGTTTCATATCTGCTGCTGTGTGACTTTGGGAAAATCACCTAGCCTCTCGGATCCCCCATTTTTTTCCACTGGTAAAATGGGGATGATGGCTACCTGTTAGATGGCAAAGGGATGAGAAGTGGCAGCCTAGTGCCCAGCAGCAGGAGGCGCTGAAGAAACATGTTCCCAGCCCCCCTGCACCCGGGTCTATTAGATAAAAAGCTATCAGAGGGAAGAAAGTCACCTCAAATCCTCCACCCAACCTGACGTAGCTTGTGATTGTCAGTCTTTTTGTAGTCTGTCTATAGATATAGATTTTTCAAGCATTTCAGTGAGATAGATACTTTTAAAATTTAAAGAGTTTGGGAGATTGTCCCAAGCCACTTACCCTGCATAAACTGCCCTTGGACGTCGGTGTCGGAGCGCTGGGTCCCTGTCTGCAAACCGATCTTGTTCAAGTGTGATGGGAGGGAAGGCACGGAGCAGCCCTTGGCCAGTTCACAGAGCAGTGCTGGGGGCAGAGGTTTCTCACCCGAAGAGACGAGGGAGAGTGAGTGCCGGGCAGGACGGGTGGGCCCCAGGTCCCCTTCTCGTGTGCGTTGTTTTTCGCCCTCTGCCTGTGGTGGAGGTGTGAGGATGGAGAGAGCCAGCCGGCCCGGGAGCACCCTGCCTGCTCGGAATGGTCCGCAACGCCCCATCGCATCCTCACAACAGGCTTGCGAGGCAAGGGCTGATCTTGTTCCCATTTTATAGATGAGAACATCGAGGCTCCGAGAGTTATGAGATTCATCCACGGTCACAGAGCTGGTAGAGGCGGCCAGCCGTTTAGCCCACAGAGCCTGAGCGGGGAGAAAACTGGAAACCCCGCTCCCCTGTTTCGGAGAATAGAGGTTGGAAAAGCATGTCCTCTCCCCCAGGTGGTGCCTAAGCACTGCCCAGCTTCAAAGCCTGGTGGTCCTTGTAAGGGGCATCGGGAGAAGAGATGATTTCCGTGGTGGTTTGGATTTGCATTTTTATGTATTACAGGATCCCGTTGATTTATCATTGTTAGCGTATCTGATTATATTATGGGATCTTAGATGTGCTTTGTAGAAAGTAATATATCTCAGATTCAAAGACAAGGAATTTATGGATTCAAGTGCCAGAGTGAGGGTTTATTTCAGTTTTGAAAGAATTATTCTTGATGGATTTTACAAAATGAGATTGAGAAATGATTTGATGTGGAGAGCGAGGAGTCGCTGCGCATTATGCAGATGATGGGCAATTTATTCCAAGCACGAGGCAGATCTATTGGAAATGAGAGGCGCACAGCTGGGGAGGAGGCTGGGCGGTGGTGGTGGGCGTTTGGTATTTGGGAGGGAATGATTAACAGTGCATCGAGGGTAATTAGGTGACGGTGAGGAGAGAATGGCTGGCGTGTGGGTGCGCGTGCGCCCGTGCACGCGGAGAACATCTGCTCCCATCTGCACTTGACAGAGGCCCAGAGAGGGGCAGACGCTGGCCCGCCAGCACACAGCGAGGTCAGGTGGGGGGTGCCCTCGGAGTCTTCCCACTCGGCCCGCATCTGCTCCTCTCCCTTCTCATCCTGTGGAAGTCCTCCTTCCAGGGAAAGTTCCTGGTCCCCTGAGTTGTCACGGAGTGGGGAGCGGGGGCTTCAGGCTGGTCCACAGCAGGGCTGCCGAGCCTTGGGGAAGAGCCGGGAGAGCCTGAGCTGGAACCTTCTCGTGGGCAGTGAAGTTTTGACACTCCTCTCCCCCACACGAAAGCTGCGACGCTCCCGAGGCCAACAAACGAGACATTTCCCACTTCTGGTTTGCTTCCCAGAAGGGCCGCGTAAGCTTGTGCTTTATAGGAAAAAACCTCGGGCTGGAAGAGGAATCAGAAGGGAAAAGTGTGGCAGAACCCAGGCTGTGTTTTCTCCTTTTTGAAAACTTCATTCAGTTCAACTTCCACAGTTCAGTGTCCCCAGTGCCAGATGCTGATGGGGAGAAAGCAGGGCCGGGTGAAGGCGCGGACTCCGTCCTCGGGGAACCAGCCTCGTCCAGGCCCATCCTGCATCATTAAGGGACGAATAGAGCAATTTGGGAAAATGCTTTTAATGTAATTGAAAAACGCAGATTGCAAAATTGGCACACTTAGGGGTTGAGACAGTCTAGTAAATTATTTCTTGCTGCTTTTAAAACTTGGATGCAGAAGACTCTTAAAGGCCCCTGTCTAGTGCCCATGATGGCTTTGTCCTTCTCCTTTTTGGGAAAAAAAATGGCAGAAATGAAAGATGTCACCGTAGACCTTCCGCTCGGATCTGTCGATGGCGAGTGTTCCGCAAGCCGCGCTTCCTTCTCGTCTCTTTTCCCACGGGCGTCCGCTGCTTTTACGCTCCATCGAGGCCTTTATTTTGATAGTCAGCGTTAAAAAACTTCGTGGTGGCCATGTCCCCTCCCCACCGCTAGTCTTTTTACCCCTTAAAAGAAGGAGTGGGCTAAGTCACTCCACCCTCTTCGCCTCTGCTCCTGGCTTCTGCTGGGTGGAGTCTGGTGTCTCTCCAGACGGATGGGGCTCTCTCTGGTGCAGACCCCAGGGCCTGGGGGGTGGAGCAGGATGCGCGGGGGGCGGGGCGGGGGGGGGGCAGAGCCCTTGAGTGAGGTCCGTGGGGTCAGCCCAGCCTCCCTGAAAGCCTTTGGCAAGCTTCCTGAAGTTTCTTTCCATGGCAAGATAAAAGAGCGAGCCCCCTCACAAGATCGCGTGGCCCAGAGTGAAAAGGAGGAGGAGCAGCCGGGCCTTAGACCCCGGCCCGGCTCCGGCGGCTCTGCTCTGCCGGGGCCCTGGAGCCAGTGCAGGCCTGTCTTCGCTCACTGTCCTCCTCCCAGGAGGCCCAGGGCTTGGACGTGGGGACTCTGATGAGCTGGCTGATCTGGATGTCCCTGGATGGAGCTTCTAATTTCCTTATCTTTTCTCTCGAGTTTTCTATCTCTTTGCCTTTCTGTTTTATTCTTCTGGGGAATTTCCTCCACTTTATCTTTCAGTCCCTTTTTTTTCCTCCTGGGATTTTGTTATTTCTGCTGTCACATGCTTCAAGTTTTCCACCGAAGTATAACATATATTCAGAAACCTGTTCTGTTCTCTCATATCTTTACATTCTGAGAGCTGTTTTTTTTTTTTTTCTGAACATTCCTTTTAAAAAATATTTATAGTATTTTATTTTTTATTGCAGATGTACAAGGTCTTTTCTTAGCTCGCGAGTTCTTTGGAAGTTTTCCTATGTTTTCTGAAATGTTTCTCTCTTCTGCTCCTTTTGTCTTTTTGTTTTGGTGTCTGTGCTTCATGTTAGAGATTTTCTCCTGCTCATTCTGATTCAGAAGGGAGACTTGACAAAGCTGATCTGACCAGAGGCTGAGAGAGAGAGAGAGAGAGAGAGAGAGAGTGTGTGTGTGTGTGTGTGTGTGTGTGTGTGTGTGTGTGGCTTGTCCACAGTGAGGTCGTCATGGAGTGATGAGATGAGCTGGCGTTCATTGCAGGACCCCCAAATGTGAGCATCTCTAATTATTTTCTCTTAGCCCGGTCAGTTCCCCAGCGAGGCCCTTCCACCCCCTGGGGTGGGCTCGCCGGCTGGCTGCCCGCATCCTGGCTCTGAGCTGGGCGGCGGGCTGGGTCTCTGTTTAGTATGCAGACTTCAGTCCACGCTGTCCTCCAGCGGGTTTCACTCGTGTGTCACGCACGTCTCTTCCTTTCGGTGCCCAGATCGACTTCATTCTTCTTAGCGGCTCCAGAGCCGTCCGTCCATGGCTCACACCATCATTCATGTGCAAATGGGATCGTGTCTTCTTTCCCTCCACAGCGCTAGAATTATTACGTTTTTAAACGTTTGCTAATCTAGTGGCATCTTGTTTGAGAACCAAATGAGTTCATTTATGTGCAGTTCTTTGAGCACTGAGCCTGGCACCTCATTAATGCTGAATAAGTGTTTGGGGTCTCGGTTCTTGTCCATTAATCTCCAGTAGTCTTGGTGTTGTTTTGTTTTGTTTTTTTTCTTATCCCAGCGATTTACATACTAACAGTATTGACCTGTCAAACTCCCCCACCCCGTGTGTTGTTGGCCTCTGAGTTTTGCTATTTCATTCTTTTACTTTTTGCAGAGGAAACCTAACATTGTGTGTGTGTGTGTGTGTGTGTGTGTGTATGGTCAAGTCTATGGGCCTTGTCGCCTGGCTTTAAATCTTGTCCTCCCCACCCTGGGATCTGATAGTCACCTATACATGACCTTCCTCTAGCAGTGATTAGCTGGAGCCAGTTTCAATTCTCGTCAACTCTCCCCGGCGTTGCGTGGGTCCGGGCAGGCCGCGCGGGCCGTGACGGATGGGCGCCGGGTGCCAGGGATCAACGGGCAGATGAAGGAGCAGCCACACTGTGTAGCACTGGCCTGCGCTGACGCTGGCCACTAATGACTTCAGACGGCCTTCTTCTCATCCGGCTTATTCCGCGGGGCATGGATATACCAGGGCCACCCAAACCATTCCTCAAAAAAGAAATGCTTGTGGCTGAAAAGGAAATACGCACACACCATGGAAAAACCAGAAAGGCATAAAGAAAAAAACTGTCCGTCATCTCTCCATCCAGAGGCAAGGACGGTAGACTTTTTGGTATATTTCCATCCACTCTTAAAAAAAAAAAAAAGCGACATGGTTGAGTTCCAACTGTCCATGTCATTCTAAATCCTGCTGCCTGCCTGCTCCAGCAGCCGTTTCTAACGCCGTAACCCACTGCAGTGGTTTCTGCTGCGGTAATTTACTGCGGTGGTTTTCCGTGTGCCTGCAAACCCCTAGGGGTCCTTGAGAGCCTCTCAGGGGGCCTGTGGGGGTGAAAATTATTTTCGTAATAGCACCTAGGAGTTACTTGCCTTTTCACTCTCGTTCTCTCACGAGTGTACGTGGAGTGTTCCAGAGGCTATGAGACATGTGCTGTTAGAATTGATTAAATACAGAAGCAGCTCTGAGAACGCAGCTGTCTTGTATTAAGCTGGCCATTAAAGAGATGGCAAAAAAGTCAACAGTGCTTTCTCTTTTTTTTTCCGCCTTGGAAAATATATTTTTCACAGGAAATATGTTCTTTGTGTTACCCTGTAACGGGTTTCTTATTGTTACTTCTACATAATGAGTAATTATTTTAAGTGTCCTCGGTTTTAATTTTTAATATGCTGGATGTGGATAGATAGGACCCGCATAGGCGGCAGCTCTTCGAGCCCCTGCTCACCTTAGAGAGTGGGAGGGGGGCCGGAGGGTTTGAGAACCACGGTTTCATTCACGCTCGTGAGTCCATCTGGGGCACGTATGTGTTGTTGAAAACAGTGTCACATCCCAGCACTGGTGCGTGAGCACAGGTCAGCCCCAGCTGTGACTCCTTCTCCTGGGCCGGATTTCCAACCTGTGCCACCGAAACACAATCCTAGAGGGTCCAAGCCTCCCTCAGTCCTGCTGCCCCTTCTCCCCGCACCCCCTCCCCATCGCGCCCTTTGCGAAGATGATTTAACAGCATTACAAAACGATGGGAAGAAATCTCCCAATTCTAACATACACTAAAATTATGATTATCCTTTTAACACCCTCTCAATCAGTTTCTGGCCCACACGGGCGTGTGTTTTTCACAGGGTGCGAGTATAATTTTGCAGCCTGCTTTTCCCACTTAGCATTCTCTCCCAGCCGCTCCGGCTGCAGCGCCACCGGCCGCCTCTGTGTCTTTGGAGGGCCGTCCATTTCCACTGGTTCTGTGATGCTCTATCGAGTTGATTAACTGTAATTTACTTAGCTGTCCTTGGACACTTAGGTGGTTGCTAATTTTTGCTATTACAGATAATGCTGAAGTGGTTATCTTCATGCATGGAACCTTTTCTGTTGGATTATTTCTTTCGGATTGATTCCCAGAAGTGGGACTGCTGGGTCAAAGGGTTGTACATTTTCATGGGTCCAGATACCTCTGCTGTCAGATTGCTTTCCAAAAGGATTATACCAATTTGCACCGCCACTGCAAAGCCTGCGTAATAACCGACTATTTTGCTTCACTATCATGCCTAGAATTTTCTCTTGGAGCCCTAAGGGGCAAAGGCCCTTATCTAAGTGAATGTGATCTATAATTATTTAGACTAACACCAAAATTGCTTTCAGAACATTTTTAACCTGCTGAGTTTAGAATTCTAATTCACATACACGCTAGCATTAAAAGTTTCACAAGTAGCAATTTCTCTCTCCCTGGCTCACAGTGTGTTTACACAGCCCCGGCAACTGGAAGGAGGGAAAACTCGAGAGCTTTTATAAACAGAAGTGGTCTCTTTCTGAACTAGTTGAAGTGTTATTTTGAAAGGTACAAAAACACAAATTAAAACTCATTTTCGTTGTAACCTTTGGTTAGAAAAGTTGTTTGTTTTTGTCCTGGTCTCTTTCCATGTTCTTTTGCTCTGATCCAAGCCCATTCAGGAATGTCTGGTGGCGATGCTCTTAGCCCAGGGGCGGGAACAGGCGGGGAGCCTGTGGCTGTCCCCAGGTGCCGGCAGGGCGGGGACGGGAAGAGGACCGCGTGGCACTCTGGTCTGCGCCTGAGGCACAAGCAGGGCTCAAGGTGGCAACCTCAGAGGGCGGCCAGCACACCGTGGGGAAGGACCTTCCAGCACCCGGGACTTGGCAGCATGGGGGAGTGGGTGCCCCCGAAAGCGGCTGAGGACGGAAGGGTCGGGGTCGGATGGAGATGTGTGGCCAGGGCTCGGTCCTGAGGCGGCGCCCCTGATGCCGGCGGCGTTCAGAACGAGGCCTCGCGTGCTCCGCTGATTTGTCTGGGCTTCCGAGTTCTCATCTGTGAAATAATTACCTCGCGGGGCTGGAAGGATCCGATGAGGTTGGATGTGTGAAACCACTTTGTAAACCGTAAACCCTTACAAATGGAAGGTCTTATCAAGAACGTCAAGCCAGGGTTTATTCCGTAGTTGCCTCCTAAGCCGCATTCCTAAGCACGGGAGGCGCAGTCCAGTGGGCCTCGGCTGCCTTGACTCACTGCGCCAGTAAGCCCTGCGCCGTCGAGGGCGGCGGGCCTCTCCAGGAGCCGGGGCTGCTCGGGACGTGCCTTCCTATTTTCCGGCTCAGCAGCGTGACGTGACGTTCTTTGGCTGCGCTGGTTGGGGTGTAGACTGGGGGTGGCTCGCCTGCGAGCCAGGCCTTCCGGACCCACTGCTGCTCGGCCAGCAAATTGCTGGGGCCTTGTCTCAGGCTCTGTCTGTGGTGTGAGCAGTGAGGGCCCCAGAGGGTGACAGGTGCCCCAGAGTCGGTATCAGAGATCTGACGCCCCTTTGCGGCTTTGGGCCTAGGCGGTCAGTGGCACAGGGCTGGCTGCTGCTTCCTGCGCTTGCGCTGGGTGGGGCTCCACATCGGGCTTTCAATCTCATTTATCTCCAGCTGGGGCACCGGGCAGTCCCCTGAGCTCAGGAAGCCCACTGGGGGCTCAAGCGCAGCCCCCTGCACTTCCTAGCTGTGTGGTTTTGGGTAAGTTGTATCACTCTTGGGGCTGCAGCTTCTCCATCAGTAAAGCAGGAGTAATAGCATCCATCTCATTCTGCTGAGGATTAAAGAAGAAAAGTCACAGAAAACTCTTCAGAGAGCACCGGGCACACAGCCGGCACCGCCAATAGCAGCAGCATCTTGTGCCCGTTTTACAGATGGGAAAACTGAGGACCAGAGAGGGGTGTTGGAGGATCTGTAGCTCCCAAGCACAGAGCTGGTATTTGAATGTCCCTCTTTCTGCTTCTGCCCTCTGAGGTTGTTCCCTGCCACCCTCCTGCCTGGGGACTCCAGAAAGTAATCCTGGGTCGCGGCAAGGCCCTTCACCTTTGTGAGTCTCAACTAGTTCATCTGTAAAGTGAGCGCAACTCTAGTAGAAATTCCATGATGAGAAGGAATTTAGTTTCTCCCCTTCTGCGAGGAGAGCTGAGCACATAGTAGGGGCTTAAAAACCACCTGTGAATGAATGAATTACATAACTCAGCCTAGTACTCTTGGGGGCCTCCCCAGGCCTCAGGGGCATGGAGGCTCTGGGGGCCAACTGGTCCACACACCCGGGCGCCGCCCCCCACCTCTAATCTGTGCAGAGGCAGCCCCACTCTGGAAAGGGCTTTGAAGACGGTGGCTGGAAACTAAATCAAAGCGGCGATCGTTCCCCATCTGTTGAGTTGTTTGCATTCACACTCGCAGGTAATGGGCTTGAGTCGACGCTTAAAGCTTGTGCGTTTGTTTATTATTTATAAGTCATAAATCCAGAAGAGATTTGAGGAAGCTTGCACTAGAAGACACGAATACAGCAGAGCTGTTAAAACAGCCCCTGAGAAGCCTCCCTGAAGTGGGGGTAGGCCCGTAAATCAGGTTCAGAGCCCACCTCCCGCAGGGCCGCACCCCTATGTTCCTGAGGCCCCACGCAGCAGTGAGGGGTGCCCCGTCTCGTGCCTGAGCAGCCACCACAGGTGGTCTCAGTGGGGACAGGGGCTGGCGAGACCTTGTGGGGGGGTGTGTTTTCTTTCAGGGCCCTGTCTTGGCTGCTCTGTGTTGAGATCTGGGGTCAGGGTGGAGCGGGGAGGGGGGCAGTTGTGTCGAGGTTGGCTTGACGGGACGTACCCTCCCCGGAGCCCCTGGGCCCAACTCTCAGGGCCGTCACATGCTTTGCTGCACCTGAGTTTCTCTCCTGCCAAAAGGTGCCAAGAATACTTACCCAGCTCAAGGAACTGTTGTGCGGGTTAACTGTGGCCTGAGACCTGGCACTTGGCAAGCGCTGTCGCTGTGACTCTGACCCACGTGTGTGTGATTCTTGTGATGAATGTGGTCCGGGGCCCCTGGCTTAGGTCCCCGCTCAGGGTTCAGGGCTGGCAGGGTGGCGTGCCCTTGCGTGCCCTTGGCTCTGTCCACGCTGACGCTGTGCGCACTGAGCGTGGCCTGTTCATTATTGCTCATAAACACTTACGGAGTTTGAAGCGAAGAGAACATACTTTTTAATTATTTCCCTGCTTGTCTCCAGCAATGGTGTTGTCAAGGAAACCAAAACCTTTGAAAAGCTTTTCAGCTTCCCGGTCGGAAGAGGATACTTGTGCAGTGCTTATGTTGTCTGTGGAAATGGACCCGTCATTCTGGAACAAAATCTGTTTCTTTTTAAAGGGTTCACTTCCTTCATTCTTACAAATAGAATCTTTTTGACCCTTTAACGGAAGATAGAAGATTGTATGCTGGTATTTTCTCAAAAGAATTGCCTGTATTTTTATCTCATAGTGTTTCATTCATTGAGCATCTGTTGCAGCACTTGGGTGCTAGGGATGGGAGTGGGGTACAGAGATGGGTACGACATCTCACTCTTCCTCGAAAGATTCCCGGCCTCTTTGGGAAAAAGAAGCACAGGTGTAGAGTGCTGTGTCATCCCTGCTCCGGAGGGTGGGGGGGGGTCTCGGATCAGGTGCTGCAGGGCACAAAGGTTAGCTGGAGGGGGTAGGGGTGGGGGGGCAGATTCAGTGAGAGTCACATGGGCTCCTAGAGGTTGCTAGAAATTGTTCAGCAGCAGAGATGGAAGAGCATTCGGGCAGAGGGAATAGACAGTGCAAAGGCCGCAAGCACGGAGGCACATGTAGACTGCAAGGCTCTTAGACGAGGCGGGTGGGCTGGGCCCATAAAGCAAAGGCGGCGAGACTCTCTGGAGAAGACTTGCGAGGCAGGAAGTCAAGAGTGTGGAGTGTGAAGAGGTTGTAAAGGCCGGCTCTTGAAAGCTGTTCTATTTCTGTCGGACAGAACCCTTGCTCCTGGGTGTGCGGCGACACGTCACTCCTCACAGCCCAGCTTCAGAGCGAAGGGACGCTGCTAACACGTTTTGAGTTTAATAACTCACTTTTGCTCCGGGAGTACAGCTTTCACTGCAATGTTTCGGCCAGGCTTCCAGTAAAACTTTATGATTGTTAAACCCAATCAAGGGCATTGGCTTTATATGAAAAAGATAAATCAGTGTTCGAAAAACAAGTCTTATTTTTAAGCAGCCTTTGTTTTTCTCTTAAAACTTAAAAAAAAAAAATTTAGGTTTATGGAAGAGTTGTAAATATAATCCAATGAGTTCCTCTATACCCACCCCAGCTTCCCTGGCATCTTACGTGACCCTGGTGCATTTGTCAAAGCCGAGATACTACCATCCCTGAAACTGTGTTAACTAAACAGGGGGCTTTACTCGGATTCCACCAGTTTTTCCACGAGCGTCCTTTTCTGTTTGCAGCATCCAGTCCAGGATCCCATGTTGCATTTGAGCTCTTGTTATTTTTATTTGTTAACTATCTTTTGGGGGGGGGGATGGACAGGAAGCGGTCTGCGTCTGGTCCTGGCCCCACTTATTCTGAGGTCCCTGCACTGACACCCCCGCCCCTCCCTTCCAGGTCCCTGGTTGGTGTCCCAAGTCAGGGCCCTGCAGCCAGGCTCAGGCCGAACACTGTTTGCTTTTCAGACCCCGGTTCCTTGTGGATCTCGAGCAGGACCCGTGGGGGGGTCTTCACGCTAGGGAGGCTTGGCGTGTGCCCTTGCCAGCCGCCAGGGGCTCCCCTTCCCGGTGGAGGCGGGTTAGTGATAACAGGTCTCCTGGGCCTTTCCTTTTTTCTCTTTTTTCCTTCGGATTTAACCCGGCCAGACCTTTGGGCTGATGTTGACATTCGTGAGAGTTTGGATCTAGAACATTCTCTGCCTTCAGAGAGAAGCGTGTCCGTAGGTCATTTGCCTGCCCAGGTGGGGGGGGGGGTTTCTGCCTCTGGCGTGTGCTCGCTTCCACCCTCCGTCACCCCATGCTTCTCCCACCGCCTTTTCCGCGCTTCTCCCTTCCTGCTTCCGCCCCCCCTCCCCTCCCCCCCGCGCCACGGCGACCGTCCTTGCCTGCCCTCTTCCTCCTTCCCATCCCCCCCATTTTCCTTCTTCCATTCCTCTCTGTGACAGGCCAGTGAAGCTGTTGCCACGGAAACAGAAGCCCAGCAGAAGCTCCGCTCCGCTTTCCGGATGCTTCTAACTATGATGACGCAGATAATATTGAGTTCTAGAATCAGCTGTGTCCCGGCCTGTGGCCTCCAGAGCCCCTTCATTTTCCGAAGGCCACATTGGTGCCCCGGCTCATAAATCTGTTCAGTGGGTGGTCAGTTTTGATTTGGCACCTTTAATACACTTTCCTGTTGCTCCAGAAGACTGGCTGCAACCTGTGTAGAAAATGCTCAGCTGAGTTTACTTCTATTACTGAGGGAAAGCACCAGAGCAGAGTCAGTGGGCTGCCAGGTTCAGAGGGTAACTTTTGTTCCCCGTGGAGGCGGGGTCTACCCATTTGTTGAATTCCTGGGTGGATGACGGATGGCTTTTTTTTTCTTCCTTTTTTCATTTTTAAAAGTTTGAAATATAGTTGATTTACAGTGTTTGATCATTTCTGCTGTACAGCAAAGCGATTCAGTTATGCACTGCATGTACAGCCCATCTCCATTCTTTTCCAGATCCTTCTCCCACACAGATAATCACAGGCCATTGAGTAGAGCTCCCTGGGCTACATAGCAGGTCTCCACTGACCACCCACTCCATGTGCAATAGTGTGCCCAAGCCAGTCCCAGACCCCATGAAGACCAGTTGCTTTTGAAGGAGGCTGGGGGAAAGAGAGATTTAGTTGGGGCTTTAAAAAAATCTTCCAGGGAGCTCCTGTCGTGGCGCAGTGGTTAACAAATCCGACTGGGAACCATGAGGTTGCAGGTTCGATCCCTGGCCTGGCTCAGTGGGTTGAGGATCTGGCGTCGCCGTGAGCTGTGGTGTAGGTCGCAGATGCGGCTCCGATCCCGCGTGGCTGGGGCTCTGATGTAGGCTGGAGGCTACAGCTCCAATTAGACCCCTAGCCTGGGAACCTCCATAGGCCGTGGGACGGGCCCAAAAAAACAAAACAAAACAAACTTCCAATATTCAGTTTCACTCAGTAAGTGTTCAGTGAGGACTTGCCGGTTCCAGGACATGTGCTCCTGCCCTGGGTAACAGGGCTGGAGGCGGGGTGTGTGTGTGTGTGCGTGGGAGCTTCCCTGGAGAGTCCCGTTCCTTGGTATTTGTTATCGTAGTCGGTGAGTCCGGCTGCTCGTTAAGTAGGCTTGCGGTCCCCTCGGAGGGAGGGCTGTTGGCTGCTGGGCCTTGGTGGAACTGGTTTATAGTGGAGGCAGCCCTGCTCCTTTCTGTTTGTTCAGGGTCTGACTTAGGCCCAGCTTGTTGGCATTCGTTCGGGTTTGGAGCTTTGCCATTCAGCCAACGCCAGCTAATAGCCCAGCAGGGGAGAGTGAGTTCATGGATTATATTTAAGTTAGTACTTATTCCCAAAGGTAACTTTGCTTAATAAAAACCTTAAGCCTTTATTGCTGTGCTTATGGGTATCTTGGCTCCAGGATGTGAAAATAAGACTTACAAAATCCAAACATTATTTGTGGAAATGCAAAAACATGTTCATTAATAGAGGGTGTGAGAATAGTGAACGGTGCTTCCCATCTGTGTCTAAATGGTCTTTCTGCACTCGGGCCTTTTTATTTTCATACTCATTTCGGGCTTATTTAAATATCGTCCTTTCAGTAGCGAATTTTAAAGGAAGGAAGCTTTGGTGTGTGAATAACTTTACAACTACGCACACTGCTTCTAGGCGGTTGCTGTGACTTAAGTTGATAATGGACCCCACACAGCAGTCACTAATGGGTGATAATCTGGAGTGTTTTTGTTATTGTTGTTTTTATTTTAGAAGAAAGGTTTGAAATTAGCATAGTAAATCTCTGTGGGATCTTTGCAAATAAAAGAATATTCACGTTAAAAACAACTTTCAGGAAAGATGTATGGTAATGAATAAAACATCAGTGAGTGAAAATAAGCGTGTTTAATTATTCAAGTAGAAGTAGTAATTTAAACTAATTATTGCTTGCGGATTTCATAATTCAGTTTTTGTCTCGCAATAATATTTCCTCTGGGCCTCCGGGGCGCGTCGGCGGCTGCTCCCGTTCCTGGGGCGGCCCCCCCACGCCCACCCCGCTGCAGCCCCTGGTCCCCCAGCATCCGCACGGCCTCCTTGGTGGCCCAGGCCCCGTGGATCCCCCCTCGCACCACCTTATTAAGCATTTGCCTGCTTATCGCTTTCTCGGCTTGCTTCCGGGGGCCTCAGCCCCTCCTGCACGAGTCCCGAGTGTCACACAGGGGCCAGACTCCTCTCCCCGCCCCAGTGTCTTGGGCTGCTCTGTCCCTTCCTCGCCCTGGCAGAGGTGATGCCGAGCCTATGTCCTGCATCCTGAGTTCCTCATGAGGCAGGTCCTTGCCGCCCCCGCCCCGGGCTGCCTCAGATCCCCTCCGGATGGCCTCCCCTTATGCCCTGCTGGAGTCACCATTTCGTCGTCCTCATAGCTTTGCATCAGTAGGTTCTTGGGGTCCATTAATTTTTTTTTTTTTTGGTCTATTTAACCTTTTCCTTGCTTTGGCTGTTCACTTTGTTTCTGATTCTAAAAGAAAAGCATGTTCCCACAGAGGAGCTGGAAAGAACTGGAGACTCCAAGGCAGAGGCTTGATGGGGCGCCCGCACTCGCTGCCTGGCCTCTCTCCTTCCCCAGCCGCACTCTGCCCTCTGAGCGCCAACCTGGAGTTGTGGGCTCCAGCTCCAACTCCCTGGTGCCCCACCCTGGGCTTGGAGTGGCACAAGGAGGGCTGGTGACGGAGTAGGACGTGCGGGGAGGGACTGTGCTCCCGGGCGCGAGGCTGCGGCCCCGCAATCGCCGCCGTTGCTTCCACGCAGCCTGGGACAGCCCGGGGCGCGGGACCTGCCTTTACGGCACATCCGCCGCCTGGAACAGATCTTGACAGTTCAGGTGAATTATTATTCCACCCCTCAGAAAGTAACCGGAAAGCTTTCTATTTCTAACTTCTTCTTCCCAAGTGCCCTCTGTCAAAAGGTAGTGACATCTGCGCTCCTGACATGTGACAGCCATTATTACCTCGCTATAATCACACACCATCCATCTCAAGCCCAGAAGCTTTCCATCCATCACGTCGGGAAGGACAGCCTTTATGTAAGACACTCCCCCCCTTTCCTTTGTTATTACTTTTCCCTAAAAAAACAACCCTCTGCTTTTACAAGCACGGTCCACGCAGGCGGGTGACTCATTTCTTTGCGCAGTTATTACTGCGGACAGGGACACGCCAGGTGAGCCGTGGGGGTGGAGAGAGCCGCGAGCCGGCTGGCAGGGGCCAGGAGTCCACGTGTGGCTCTGCGATCACCAGCTGAGACCCTGAGCAAGTTGGGGAGAAGACAGGACGGTTCGACTGATCCCCAGGCCCTTTTAAGCCAAGTGGTCTTGTGATCTCCAGACGGACTGGAGCGAACTGAGATAATGGGAGGATGACAGGCGTCACCCCAACTTTTCCCGCAGAGCCCCTGAAATGCGCCTCCCTGATTCTGAATCAGTTTTCTCCCCATGTGACCTCCAGGGCACGTCGTTAAGCAAGCAGGAGAGTTGCTGGCACCTTATGTCCCCCTGAGATAAAATGCCAAGGGGAGGAGACTGAGGCCGCTGGCCCAGCGAGGGCCCTGCCCTCCCTGAGGGGCCGACAGCGGGACTTCGAGTCCTCTGTGACCTGTCTTGCTAGCTCAGGGCCTCCACCCCCTCGTGCCCATTAAACGGTCATTGGGGTGAATTAAAATTTCTCTTATAGGTCTGAGGTCAACTCCCCTGTTGGAGTGTAAGCCTCTTCGGGAGGAAGTAACGATTTGTACTTATTTCATTGAACTTACTGTTATTTTTTTTTTGACTGGGCCCGCAGCATGCAGAGGTTTCCAAATCTGCGCCACAGCAGTGACAACACCGGACCCTTGACCCACTGAGCCACCAGGTAACTCCTCATTAAACTTGTTTCTTAAGAGTAGAAATCTATGGGAGTTCCCTGGTGGCCTGGTGGTTAGAATTTGGCGCTTTTACCACTGCGGCCCGGGTTCAATCCCTGGCCTGGGGAACTGAGATCCCACATCAAGCCATTGCATGCTGTGGCCAAAAAAAAAAAAAAAAAAAAGTAGAAATCCATGACTTTGGTCAAAATTCAAAAGAAGTGGGTGAACTGCTTTAATTTTTTTTAGTTTAAATAAATTAGAAAAAAGTTAAAAAAAAAATCAAGAGACAAAGGATATACCGAGAAAAATGGGTCTTCCTCCTTCCCGTCCTGGGTCTGGGAGGAGCCATTCCTCCCTTGTCTCTGAATCCTAGGGAGCACCCAGCCCAGCTGCAGGGAGCCAGCGGACCTGGCTCAGCTGAGTTAGAATGACCTGGCTGCCTTTCCCACCAAAGCACTTCTGGGCAAATATTGAGGGAGTGAATTGGAGGCAAAAGCCTTGGGAATTACAGGGATCAGTGAGACTCTTGGAAGAAGCTGGCGGACTTGTCCTTGAGTGGCGATTCTCTCTACCTGGGGCCTAGGGGAGGCCTTTGGCCTCCTTCCCCTGTTTCTCATGACGTGAGGCTAGTGCCATGCCCCCTGCAGGGCTGTTTTGGACAGTCAGCGAGCTGGCAGCCCTGAGGGCTGCCTGCAGCTTGGCACAGCCATGGCGACACCCAGTTCCTTCCCCGAGCTTAAAATGCAAGATGGAGAGTGACGATGCATCATTTTGAAATGATGATATAAAATCAATGTGGAGGTGTGATTTCATTAATAGATTGCTGATTAACGCAACTTTTTAGGAGCCCATTTGTTGCCCAGAGTGAAGCTGGCTGGAATGAAGTGGAATTAGAATGGCAAAAGCCTAATTGAAACGCACATAAATGCTTGGCCCTCAGACTTTCATCGAGATGATTGCGGCGATCAATATTCCAGTTTGCCTGGCTGGCAGCTTCCAGGGAATAAGGACGGATGACGGACCTGGGGCAGCACTGCCAAACGGAGCATTAAGTTAATGCCTGTTGGCCTGGTTTCTGGCTTGCGTGGCAAAGTGTCTTGAGGAGAAGGGGCCCTGCTGGTGCGGACTTCATCAGGGGCCACATCTGGTCCAGCAAAGCTCAAGGTGCCGGCTCCCTGCAACTGAGTTTGGTAGGATGACAGCTCCACTTGCTGAGATCCCACCACGTTCCCAGTGCAGCGCTTGGCATCATACACACACCATCGGTCCTCCCCAGCCCTCTGGGATGTCGATGCGAGGCCCGTCTGAAGTTGAGGACCCGGGGCTCAGA
Organism: Phacochoerus africanus; assembly: GCF_016906955.1. Lineage (NCBI taxonomy): Eukaryota > Metazoa > Chordata > Mammalia > Artiodactyla > Suidae > Phacochoerus > Phacochoerus africanus. The sequence goes on from NC_062552.1 coordinate 123,878,664, forward strand.
GGGACCAGGGCCACGCTGCTAGCAGGTGGCAGGGCTGTGGCTGGGGTCCTCGACGCTTTACTTGCAAAGCCTGTGTTCTTTCTACCCTCCCAGGCTGAGTAAATCACAAATGTGGATTCTCCCAAGGCTTTGAGGCTCCAGCTCGATCAAGCTGCAGCCCCAGGTGGGGCCCGCGTTCAAAACAGAGGACGGAGAAGGAAAGTTTGAAGTCCTTATTCTCACCCTGGTAGATGCGTCCCAGTGTGGGGACTTGGAGTGACTGGCTTTGGAGGCCGGGGGGCAGGTCAGTGCTGGAGGCCTGATGGAGGAGCGCAGGGCAGGGGCAGGTGTGTTTCCTGGTCTGGGACCACCCAGCCGGGGCACGCGGGGGCCAATTCTGTGAGGTGGTAAGAGCCCTGAAAGCAGCTGCTGTTTACCGAGCATTCGCTGTGCTCTGGATCGTCACGTGGGTAACCCCCATATTCTCAAGAGCCCTTTTAGGCATCTTATTTTCATCTCGCAGTTGAAGAAATTGAGACCTAAGCTGGTAGTGTCTGTAGTTAGTGTGAGGAGCTGGCTTGAGTGGGGAATGCATAGTGGGGAATGTGGCAGCCAAGGTGGTACCAGGTCCCTCCCGGGTGGCTTGCCCGAGGTCACGCTGCCGCGAGTGGCAGAGCTGGACTCTGTGCCACCCCGCTTCGGAAATCCTCACCCCACTCCGAACGTCGCCAGAACTAGAGCCTGTCATGTGTGTGCAGCTGTGGGACCTCTCACCATCTCCCTGACCTTCTGGGCTGTACTTTTCAGGGTCAAGGCTGCATCTTGCATGTCCTGTGCTCTCTGCCTACACAGAGGGAGGGCGAGGCAGGTATTTGTGTTGCCAGTGAGTGAGTGACACATTGCGGGGATGGAGAAAGAAGGGCAGCCCCAGGGCGGTTAGGAACCGTGATTAAAGACGTGCGTGGCTCTATCAATGGGCCCTCTCCTTTCCTCATTTCCTTCTTTCTTCCTCCTGGCGTCTGGGTAGAGGGCTGCTGAGCAGGATGGATGTGGGATGACGGGGGACCAGCCCGACGCGGTAGGGGAGCCCTGGGGGTGGTTGCGTGGACTCAGCAGGATGGCGGCAGCAGTTTCGGAGTGGAGGGAGTTAAACCCAGAAGACAAAGTTTGCCCAAGTCCTGCCAGGGGAAGAGGATCCATGCTGGCCTGAGCCTACAGTTAACATCTTAATCGGAACCAGAGAGTTTCTGCGGGATTGGGTAATGACGTATACGCAGGGCTCAGACATTTAATTTGCATTGTGTCCCGTGTTCCTGAAAAGTTGCTTTCAGATTCTCATTGATGCGCTCACACTTTGGGGGTAGTTGTTCTCTTTGACATGAATAACCCCCTGTTGACTCTGAGACCCACGTCCCTCTCATAGTCTAGAAGGCAGTGAGGAAAAGCTTTTCATTCAAAGCCCTGTTCATCTTCCCAAGTGAAGTGAGATGGGGTTGGAAAGGTAGCTTGGCTTAGACAGCGAGGCTGGCCTCCTGGCTGATGGTCACGGGCGGGTGTGTGTGTGTGTGTGTGTGTGTGTGTGGTGTTGTGTGTGCAGAATAGGTGCCTTAATGCCCCCCTCCCATCCCCCGCCGTCCCAATTCCTTCTTCAGGGTGCCCTTGTTGGAAGCTGGTGCATTCCCAGGGCAGCTGCTGCTGGTGGCTGCTTATTACATGCAAATCAGAGAAGCCATTCAGACCACGTGTACCCTGGGCGCTCTGGCTATGTTCTTTCTAGATGCTGGGGAGGCAGCTGTCCCCTGAAGCATAGAATTATTAAGAGTGGGGACCACAGTTTCACACTTTGGTGCCCAAACAGGCCCCAATGTTCTGCTTCACTAGATTGAGTCTGGGTGCCAGAGGTTGGAGTGGGGACGGAGGTGTGGCCAACCCCTCCCCCGTGAGCTCGTGGTACCTGGTGAATGTCCAGACGTTTTACTAGGCGGGCAGTGGAAAGGATCCTTGGCTGGTGTCAGCCAGGTATTGGGGAGCAAGATGGAAGAGAGCCAGTCCTGATGGGGGCGGGAGGGGCCACTTGAGCTGGCCCTGGGGGTGGGAGGGAGGCAGTGTAAGCTGAGGGCCCTTGGGGGCAGAGCACAGGTGCCTGCGTTCCGACAGCGGGGAGGGGCTCAGGGTAGAGAGCCATGGACAGCCTGTAGTGGGGGCTTGGGGCTTTGTGAGGCACGTAGGTAGGTCTCCGGTTTCTCTTATAGGATGTGGGAGCTTGGAGAGTTCGTGAACTGGTGCCTGTGGAATTGAGGGAAACCCCCTCGGGGAGACCCTTAAAACAGAGCAGAGGGGCTGGGGTGGTAGGCACACCCCCCCAGATAGCTCTGCGCATCTTCTATTGAAGGGCTCCCCTCCTTTACTGTAGCCTCCCAGGATTTAAACGTAAATGTAATTACAATGTAGGGGCTTGAAAATGCCTGCCTTTGCTGTAAACTCACTTGTGCACATACTGAATTTCAGTATTGCTCGGACCTGTGCGGTGGGCATTAGGGGAGAAGAAACCTGAGGGGTGGGAAGGTCGGCATCTCTGGGATCTCTGGGAAGGGGCCACAGAGCCCCCTAAGCGCCAGCTCTTTCCCTTCCGGTGCCCCCCCCCCCCCGCCTCCCCCTGCCCCCAGTCTCTAAAGCCGAAGGCGCATGGGGTTATGAGTGTTTGCGCAGGCTGGCATGGGACTCGGTGACGCAGCAGAGAGCCGCAGAGGGCCGGGTGACTCATCCGACCTTTCCAGACACCGTGGTGTGTCGCTGCTCTGAAGGGACGAAAGCAATTAGCCGTTAACGCTGGCAGATGACGCTAGAAGAGTACAAAAGCCTTCCCGGCTTGTCTTTTCTGTGCCTTGGGTGTTTTGTTTTGTTTTTAAAGCTATGTGAATTATTTTCTTTTTAATAATGTTTGTTTTCTTCTGATTATTAAAATAATGTATGCTTATCGTAGAGAATACATAAATGCATTAAATAGAAAATAAAATGCATGAATTATTTTTCCATTACAGTCTGATTAAGAATGTTTTGCTTGTGCAGAGGAAACTTGGAGCACTCGACTTATTATATTGGAGGGGCCTGTTGAGATAACGCAGATCGTTGGGTTGCAACCTGTGCTCTGGGGGCTCCAGGGGGCTTCATGCAAATTTTCAAGGGCTTCTGCCAGGGAGGGTGAGCCGGGGGGGCTCAAGAACCGGCCCTCCCATCCACCCCGGCAGCTATGCATTATCTGTCTCACAACTGGGCTTCCTCACATGGCTGCCTTTGAGCAAATGCCTTGGTGGCTTATCAGGTTGGGGACTCGGTGATCCGGACCCAGCATGTCATTTCGCAAGTGAGGTGTCTGAGGCCGTGGGGAGATGTGTCTGGCCTAAGGTGACATGGTGGCTTGGGGCTGGTCTTCGTGCTTTCTGACTCTGCCTGGCCTTTCAGAACATGAATCAGTTTGAAATGTTGGCAGTTAGACTTGAATGTCGCTGTCACCAGCTATGTCACCATGCAGAGACCTCCCACCAGGCTGACCAGGGGTCTCTCAAAGGCGTGTTTTGGAGGGAAGGGGAGCCCTCACAGCAGCTGGCCCTGGAAAAGATGAACAGTCAACGCCCATCATTGCCGTTAGATGCACAAAGGAGGAGAAATTGCTCTGGGTGACCCCCGGTCCTGTGAATAATGAGAAGAAATTAAGCAAGGGCCGTGTTTCCTGACACTGATGTATTAGAACACGGAGGAACTTTCTACAGGAAATTGGAGCAGGGATCCCTTTAAATTGAATTTGAAGCTGTGACCAGCAAACCTGCATTGGCCCTGCATGTCCTAGCGCGAGTTAAGGAAGCCGCGTCCTGGGTGAGAACGAAGTCCTTTAGGGACACAGGTTAACGGGGAGGCCAACGTGGCGCAAGTTCATAAACCGCCTCTCCTGTGCCTTGTCTGTGAAGGCTCACAAGAGTAATTTGCTTCCCGCAGAGCTGCGCCAGAATTCTCCTACTTATTTTATTAGATTTTTGGCCCAATACATCTGTTCCCTCTCATTGGTTCTGTTGATAATAATTACCCACCCCCTTCCATCTCCCCACGGATCTCTTTTCGATTTTAATTGTTTGCAGTAGCTGGAAAAGTTTACCATTGTAGAAAATAAGTGTTTGAAAACCAGAGCACTCTGGGCCAGAGCCCTTCTGAGCTTGCAGAGGGAGAGGGTTCAAGCTCCGTTTTCAGAGTGACTGTTAGGATGGTGGCCACGGAGCTCAGGGGCGAGAGCCGCCTCCATCGGACACTCGGGGGTCCATCCTTGGCCTCGGGAGCTCTCTGGGAACTGCGCCTGGAGTTCGGGCCAAAGCTCACCGCCCTCGGGGAGCCTGGAGGACATAGAATGTGCCCCGACCCTGGAGCCCCAGGGGAGGGGGACACGGATAATGGCAGCCACTGCTCATTGAGGTCTGCGGGGTGCCAGACACCACGCAGGCCATTCTACCTAGCTCACAGTCTAATAAATTTCTTCATTAATAAGGTAATTATAAATAGCAGAGTGCTATGTACTGGGAAACAGAGAAAAGTGGCGGTGGCTGGGGAGAACCCACAGAAAGAAAAAAGGCAGGATGTGAGTGCAAGGACTCAGAAGAGGCAGAGGGCCGGGCACGCTGGGGCTGGGGCTGGGGCTGGGGCTGGGGCTGGGGCTGGGGCTGGGGCTGGGGCTGGGGCTGGGGCTGGGTGGCTCTGGCAAGGAGGGGGGCGTGAGACTGGGCTCGTCCTCAGGTTGTCCTTAGAAAGGGAGGTATTTCCTTTATCGTTGAGTCTGTAGATGTTTCTCAAATTATAGGACTCTCTCTCGCTCTTTTTTTTCTTTTTAGGGCGGCACCTGTGGCACATGGAGGTTCCCAGGCCAGGGGTTGAATGGGAGCTACAGCTGCCGGCCTACACCACAGCCGCGGCCTACACCACAGCCACAGCAATGCCAGATCCAAGCCACATCTGTGACCTACACCGCAGCTCATGGCCATACCAGATCCTTAACCCACTGAGCGAGGCCAGGGATCCAACCCACATCCTCATGGATACTAGTTGGGTTCTTAACCTGTTGGGCCACAAGGTGAGCTCCTATAATTCCCTCTCTTCATATTGGGCCACAAAGTTTAAGCAGATCTTTTGATATTTTTGTCCATCATGTAATTTGTTTCAGTCATTTGCCCATCTCTCTCTGTCTCTCTCTCTCTCTCTCTCACACACACACACACACACACACACACACACACGAATCTTCAGTAAACTAGTGAGCGGTCAATGCACTTGGGAAGACCATGTGGCTTTGTGTTGGGCTTGGGCCCGAGCTTCTTCGGTCTGTGATGTTGGGTTTCCCATCTGTAAAATACAGAAAGTGGAATGGAGGGTCCGACTTGCCAGCGCCCTCCGCGTCGCAGTGGGGACTCCCATATCTCTCTGGGCCAAAGCAAGCAGCTCAGTGGTCCTGTTCACTCAGGAGCTCGAGCCAGGCAGCTGGACACACACAGGTTCTCCAGTGTCAGAGGCAGTCTGGGCACTGCTGTCCTCATTTCCTGTTCCATCGTGACTTTCATGTGACACTTGCTTTTTTTTAAGCTTTTGAGCCTCAGCAGATGGCCCATGTAGATCCTTGCTTTTCATCACAGAACCTCTGAAAACCCAGCTTTGCCTAAATATGACGTCATGGAATATAGAAAAGCAGAGCAGTCTAATGTTGAAACAGTTAGCTACCTCAGTCAGCAGTTTGCATGATGCCAGCAAATATTACTGTGTTTCCTTTAAAAAGTTACAATAGCTCTTGGCACCCCTGTGAGTTTGCTGGGGTGCCCTGGGGGCACGGTTGGGGGCCTGCAGTGATATTTACCTCTTGTGGTTTTGCGAGGGTTAAATGAAATGTTAGGTGCAGATAGATGCTCAGGGCCGTGCCCGTACTAGGGGCTTAGTCACCGTTGGGTTCCCTTTTGGGACACACGTAAAAGTGTCCCCTTGGCGTAGTGAAGATGCCAACCTTGACGGTCCCTGGGGAGAGGGGGCGGCAGTGGATGAGGAGAGTATTTCTGTATTTGTTGTAATAGGTGATTTAAAATATGTGTATATGTTAAGAGATATAGATTTATTTCCTCAGTATCCCTACAAGTAACGTATATTCAAAAAGGCCTCTAACCTTTTGTTTTGCTTTTAATCTTCTCATTGTGAAGATGGCGGGGCGGGGTTGTCCCTGTGCTTTGCCTTAGATTTGCGGTATTTGCAGTGGGGAGAGTGGTTAGAATTGAGTCGGTGATTTGGGCAGGGATGGGATAGTGCAAGGCCATGAAAGACGTGATGGGCCTTAGGATTTTATTCATGATGAAGTGGAAAGGTTTTACTTTTGTTGTTGTTTTTTGTTTGTTTGTTTTAGGGCCCACCCATGGCATATGGAGGTTTCCAGGCTAGGGGTCCAATGGGAACTGCAGCTGACCGCCTACACCACAGCCACAGCAACATGGGATCCAAGCTGCGTCTGCGACCTACACCACAGCTCGCGGCAACCCCGGATCCTTAACCCGCTGAGCGAGGTCAGGGGTCAAACCGGTGCCCTCATGGATACTAGTCAGGTTCGCTAAGGGTTTTACATTTTCAAAAAAGTCAATAAACTTTACTAAGGTGCAACTTACGTATAATAACCGGCACCCATTCGAAGTGTGCTGTTGGAGCGTTTTGACAATCTGACCCTGTGCCACCCCACCCCTCCCCCACCATCAGGATACAGAACACGGCTGCCACCCAGAAAGCTTCTGTTTCCTTTATCAGTCACCCTCTTCTTCCGCCCCAGTCCCAGGCAACCACTGATCTGGTTTCTGTCATTACAGATTGACTTTGCCTGTTCTAGAATTTCGCATAAACAGAATCAAGCAGCATGTGATCCCGTGTGTCTGGCTTCTCTCACTTGATGGAATGTTTCTGAGGGCCACCCTGCCCTTGTGTGCCTCAGCCGCAGTCCCTTTTCATGGCTGAGTAGTAGTCCATGGGACGAAAATGCTACCATGTGTTTATTGGTTCTTCTGTTGGCGGGCATTTGGTTTGTTTCCGGTTTGGGGCTGTGAGGGATGGGACTTTTATGGACACGTGTGTGTGGACATTTGTTTTCATTTCTCTCGAGTATGTGTCTGGGAGTGGAGCTCCTGGGTTGTATGGTCACCGTATGTCCAGCTTTGTAGGAAAGCACCTGTTTCGAGCAGGGCTGTGATGCCTCTTTGTTGGCATCTCTCTGAAGGTCCTTTTCCTTCCGGGTGGCGCGCCTCGGCTGTGCCGTCCATCCCTGACTCGTGACTTCTCCGCCGACCTCGTCCAGAATTCTCCTTGGTTTCTTCCTGTGTGGGGCGTGTCTTGTCATGGCTTTTGGGGAGCAGGGTCAGCACTGGGGTGCCTGGGTGGGTCCTGGTAAACATGCTGACTGCTCTCGTTATTTCTGTCACTGGCTGCTGTAACTTCTGGTCGCTTCTCTGTGTGGAACCAGCCAGCCATGTAGGATGTGACCTAAGCCCTGTACCATGTGGCCCGTGTCCCCAGCCCCTATGTCCGGTCCTGTCGCCAGCCACCCTGCTGTGTGCCTTGGGCTCTTCCTAGTTGGTCTGCCTGCTGCTCCCCAAACATGCCGCACCCTTCGTGTCTTGGCTTCCCACCTCCCCGGCTGTCCTGCCCACCCGCCCCCCGGACTCAGCTCCAGGGTCCCCGCCTCGTGCCCTCCCCACAGTTGCCTTTCTCCCTCACCCCGGGCTGGCGAGGACCCGTTGGTCCCCGGAAGTGGCGCGCTGCTGGTCACTGACAGGGGACTCCACGCGGGATTATGTGCAGGACCGCGTTCCTTGACGGTCACGAGCTGCTTGTCTGGAAGCAAAGCCACCCCAGGGAGAGGCACGCTCACCAGCCCGGTCTGAAAGGCCCGGCCGGCCCCAGGGTCCCATCTGGGCTGGTGGGACGGTGGGGGCGAGCTTGGTGAGCGAAGCCTGGACCCTGCCCCCCACTTCCCCGTGGGCCTGGGGGGAACTGGCCCTCTCTCCCCAGGGCCACTCAGCGGCAGGTGGCTGCCCTGATGATTCTTCCCTTGGTCCCTGCCCACCTCTTCACCGCGGGCATCTCCAGCTGAGGGAGGAGCATCCACGTCGGACGCAGAGCCCATGCTGGGGGCTCACCCAGCGAGTTGGTGACACAGGGCACCTCAGCCCGCAGACCTAGAGATGGGGCCAGCTGCTTTCCCACAGCTTGGAAGGGCCCGAGCTGCCGGGTCCCCTGGCCAGTCCCCGAGGCTGCTGTGAGCATCCGTCTGTGCAGGAGGGAGAGCTCTGAGCGTTACCTCACTTTGCAGGTAGGGGTGCTAGAGACCGAGCCTCGTGCCGGCTGACTGCCCAGACGCTGCAAGGTCTGTCCGTGTGACAGACACAGGGCCACCGTCACATTTTCCACCTGACTTCTCCGGGGCTGCAGTGACCCTGAGCTGCTCCTGGCCACTGCTGTCCACCTGCCACTGCCTGTGCCGTGGTGACCTTCTCCCCACACTGCGCCCGGACACTTCAACTCCGTGCGTGTGCTCTTGGGTTGGCGTGAAGGTCGTCACCTGCCTTCTCATGGCCCGTGGTCTTGTGCGTTCATCACGCGGTGACTCTGAGCATCCATCACAGAGGGGACATCTGAGCCGTGGCGCAGTCTCTCAGCCACGAGCATCGAGCATCGAGGGGGGGTTGTGCCCAGGTGGGTGTAGGGGGCATCCCTGGGCGTTACCTCCAGGCTTGCTGAGCGGGAGTCTCCTCCCGGCCAGCGTCCCCCTCGGGGGCAGGGTCCCGAGCCCCTCCTCTGTTTTCTGACTCAAGACCCTGCCCTGCAAGGCGCTGCTCCAGGAAGGTTGGTTCTTCTCCACGGGAGCTCTCTCTGGCTTCCCGGCCCCGCTTCACACGTCCTCCTCCTGCTGTCTGCCCTCTAATGCGATAGCCTTCTCGGGAGGCTCCGAATGAACAGTTTGTAGAATTGTCGAAAGCGCTGTTGGAACACAGAAAAGGCTATTTCGTGGGAAGATGATGCCTTATTAACTGTAATTAGCCAATTCGCTGAGGTTTCCAATATAGTCCAGCATCCTGCCTTGTCGACATGGTGGGGGGTGGGGGGGCTCCTATGCTAATGTCTTCAGGGATGTAATAGTCTTTAACACATTAACAGTTTAATTTCTTCTAGAAGGTTTGGCAGCCTGGTGTTTTCATTTCGAAAGCCGAGGTATAGCTTTACAAGCATCCACATTAATATAATAATTATCATTTTGAGCAGGTAATTTCAAACACTGACATCAGGAGTTGTGTTTGTAGCTGGAGGAAGCGCTCAGGTAAGGAGTGGAGCCTCGCCTCTAACCGCCCGCGAGGGGCGGGCCGCTGAGAAGCCTGGCGGCTCCGGCTCTGGACGGACGAGGCTTTGTGCTGGGGGCCGGGGACGTCAGCGGTCAGAGATTCCTGCGGTACTCAGCCCTCTGAGAACACGCGTATTTCAGGTTAATGGAAATTTTCTTCTCTGAAGAGTTTTGCGTGCAGGAGCGAAGGCCCTGACCTTTTTCCAGGGTTCCTCGTGTCAGGTTGTCCTAGGCCTGGGCCCGGGCCCGGGCCTGGGCTTGTGTGAGGACGTACCCGGGAGAGGACGGTGTCCACCGTGTCCCGTGGGGCCTTCCTCACCAGCCCGTGATGCGGGGACATCTGAGGGGGGCACTGGTGGCCTGCAGGCTGCTGCCCCCGCTGCCCCCGCGCCCACCCCCTGCACCTGCAGACGCACGCGGTGCAGGCCCCGGCTGCCCCCTTCGCTCTCACCTCCTCGGGCTGCCTCGGCCCCCCAGCCCGTAGCAAATGACTTGGGTTTTGGGTTCTACCTTTTGGTGAACAGATTTTTTTCAGTTCTGTGGGCGTTATTCACATAGCGTTTTGGATCTTGTTTCTAAAGCTTCGTGTCTGTCCCTGTTTTTACAGCCTTCGAAACGGCCCTCTTCTTTCATGCGGTCGCATCACAATTTATGAAGTTGTGTCCCTGTTGTTGAACACTGAGGTTTGTCCCAGCAGGGTTTTATTGTTGATTTATAGGCAAGGCTGCAGTGACCTCTTCCTGTGCGTCCTACTTAGCGTCTGTGTGGTTACTTCCTTGGGCTTGACTCCTAGGGCTGGAATGAGTAGTCAGGACTGAGATCAGCTTAAAAACATTGAAAGCTGCCTTACAGCGGTGACAGCGTTTGGGAAATAGGAAAAGGTAGAAAAGGGAAGATCAAGGCGGCCGTCTGTCCCTCACGTTGCCACCGTGTCAACTAGGCGTGCACGAGGCTGCAGAAAGCAGAACGCCCAGCTCAGGTGGCTCAACCAGGCAAAGGCACGTGTCCCAGCGACCAGACATTCGAGGAGCGCCCATGGTGGTCCCCACGTGTGGCTGTGCCATGAGCAACGCTGGCCGTTCCCTTCTGCCCTGCTGTTCTTGGTGGCACTGGCCTTCATGCTGCCACCCTCCTGCTGCTGGGCTGGGTCTGCCCTGCCTGGCAGCTTCTTCCCCACCTCCCTTCGACCTAACCCGCCCCCCCCCCCCGCCTCCCGCCCGATGAGTCTTTTGTCTTTTGGTTTCTGCCCGCTTCTGCTCTTCAGACAGAGTGTCTCCTGCATTTGGGCTGCTGTGCTAATGAGATATTTGCTTCTTTTTCCTGCATAGCCCACATTTGCACCTGCCTATGTTCGTGACACAGCATTTGGCCCAAGCTGAAATCTTAGCAGCATCGGGCGGAGAAGGGAGAACGGTGCGCCTGCGGCCCGGGAGGGGGCTGCCTTGCGTCCTGTGTTTCAAGGCCCGCCAGGTCCCTTGGGTTAGCCCAGCCCGGTCCTCTCTGCCTAGCTCCGTGCACCAGGACGGCAACGCCATCCTCCTGGGGCCTGTCGGTCCCTCTGGTCCGTCCAGCCGAGGGAGGTCGCCCGCAGAGCCGCCGTGGGTGCTCTGCGGATTGTGAGCACGGCCCGTGCCTCAGGGAGTTCCCAGAAGAGCGAGGAGACAGGCAGCTGTGCCCTCACGTGGTCCCCAGCCCCCAAAGCAAGCCGAGCAGCCTGGAAATGAGTGAGTTGTGACCTGCTCTGACCCTACAGAAAATACAAGATAATAAGACTCCTATGGACCTACCAGCAGACTTAACATTTTGCCGAGTGTTTGTGCTGGGTCCCTCTGTTTGTTCAGCAAGGAGTGAAATATCACTGATGTCGCTAAAGCCGCGCTGCCCTCCCTGGCAGTGGCCGCACTCCTGAGGCTGGTGATTTGTTTTCCACTGTACTTCGTGCCCTTATCCATGAACGGTACGTAGTAGCGGCTTTAAAGATTTATAGAAATAGCACCACGCCCTATATCCTTGTGTAATTCATGAAACATTAAACATTGCGTTTTTGCCGTTTTTCCGTGCATGCAGACGCACACGTACACACACACGCCTATCTGTATGTCTGGATTATTTATTTTTAATTGCTGTATGGCATTCTCCTGGATGGAATAAACCACAGTTTCTCTAGTTCATTGTCCTACTCATGCAAGTTTAAGTTGTTTTTTTACTTTTTATTTCTTGCAAATAATGTTGCAGCGGACATGTATTCCAGTCAGCCATTGCTATTAATAAAGTGCCTCCAAACTTTGTAGCTTAAATGTTTGCTTTGCTTACGAATTTGCAGACTGGGCCGGGCTTGGTGGGAAGGCTCATTTCTGCCCTACTTGGCCTCATGCGGGGTGGAGTCCTCTGACGGCTATCCACCCACGTGGCTGCGGGTGACTCTGGCTGCCCGCTGGGGCCGTGACTGTGCTGGTGCCTGGAGCCCTACACGTGGCCTTTCCACATGGCCTGGGCTTCCTCACAACATGGCAGCTGGTTCTCTGTGCAAAAGAGCCAGGCCGGAACTTACAGCCTTAGATACTCTTCCCTGTAAGTCTGGGAGAGGCTCGCAGACCCCTCCGAGGGGACGGTGGGCCTTGGCGTGCGCCCTCCTTGACCCAGCTCAGTGCCGCCAGGTTGCTTTACTGGGTGTTTGGTCTCCTGATGCCACTACAGGACTGGACAGTTCCATTTCTCTTTTTTTTTTCTTCATTCTTGGGCCACACCCGTGGCACATGGAGGTTCCCAGGCTAGGGGTCGAATTGGAGCTGTAGCCGCTGGCCTACGCCACAGCCACAGCAACGCCAGATCCGAGCCACTTCTGTGACCTACGCCACAGCCACAGCAACGCCGGATCCTTAACCCACTGAGCGAGGCCAGGGATCAAACCCTCAGTCTCAGGGAAACCAGTTGGGCTCACGACTGCTGAGCCACCACAGGTGGTCCGAAAATACCATTTCTTCACACCCTCTCTGACACTTACCGTTGGGGATTTTGATTTCTTTGCCCTTCTGGTGGGTGTGAAATAGGATCTTGTTTTAATTTGCCTGCCCACGGATGAGGCCAAGCCCCACACTGCCTCCTGGGGTGGCGCTGGGTTGGATTCCCTTTCCCAACTGATTGCCGTAAAGAAGACAGAAACGTCAGCGTGCTATTTTTTGGCTTATGATGTCAATTTTTCAAAAGAGAAGTGGCGCGTTTCCCACAGAGTTTATTGCAAACTATTATGAAGACCTTGGAGTTATTATTGGTATGACTCACTTATGAAAAAAAAATGATTTCAGTAACTGCAGGCTGTATTTGTAATGTGATGGATTTTCATTTAATCTCTCACCTCTCTATAATTTGCCCAATTTAAAAATGCCCTGAAGCTTGCTTTCTCCTTGTCTGGGAGTCCTGTTCTTGCTATGTGTTATCACAATAATAGTGATAAGAAATGATGCCGATATGTGCTGCCTTCTCGGTCATTTAATTACTTACGGTACTGATGGCCCCCGCCCCCGCCCCCAGGTCTCCTGCTGGAACAGCAGACGTGCCGCGCCTCTGGGGAGAAGCCACCTGTGACTGGTTGCTGTCGGGGTTGGCAGGCCCCAGGTTGGGAGGCTCCCTGGGACCCCTGGGGCTGGGTTTGGGTCCCCCTGGGGCACCTGGCACTCCATGACTTAATGACACCAGGAGGTCGCAGAGGGCCGTCCATCCCCTTCAGAAAGCCTGGCCCCTGGGCGCATGCAGGAAATACTCACCGAAGCAAATAATTCAAAACGCTCGATTATGGTAATGACCAGGCTGACCTCCTGGCTTTGCTCAAAATCATCTGGAAAATAGCCGTGTCTGACCAAGAGTTTTAAGATGAATTCCTAAGCCTTCCTTGAAAAGTGAACTTTTGGCTACTTTTTAATTTAATCAGGCTCTGTCTGAACCTTCCGTCTGCGGCTCTGCTGGGGGAACATTATCTTCTCTGCCTCCCTCCTCGGGGCGCTCAGCTTCTTATCTGTGCTGAGAACCAGAGCCTCCGCGCCGGAAATGAGGCCCCATCTGTGTGCTGAGAGCCGGCTCAGATCCTCTGCAGACGCTCTGGAAGCAGCCTCTGCATCCAAACCAGGGCCCCTGGCGAGCTGTGCGTGCCGCCGCCGCCGCCGCCGCCGCCCGAACCTTCTCGATTGGGTGCGTGCAACAGGCCCTCACACCGTTGCTGCTGCCGTGCCGTCCAGATGTCGCAGGTCATTCCAGGAGGCGCCAGGAGCGCGTCTGTCCTGACCAGGCTCCATGCTGGTCCTGAGGAGGCTGGGCAGGGGTGCTGCTCTGGAACAGGGGGGCCAGCCAGGACTGTCTGCGCTGGTCTCGGGGCTCGCTTGGTACCAGCCAGAGCGGGCATGAAGGAAGAGTCCTTGTCTGTTGTTCTCAGGGGAGGAAGGCTTTTGGGGGGCTCATCACTCCTTTGGGGAGCGCGGGTCATCCTGGGCGACTCGGCCAAGGCCTCCTAGGCTGGTGGGGTAGGTGCCGAGGCCAGGCATTGCCGTGGCCGCACCACTTCTGGGAGCCTGTGGCCTTTTCACACCACTTTCTAGGTCCCAGCAAAAGTCTAATGCGGGTGGGGCCTTAGCTCCATTTCTGTGACAGGTTTGTTCATGGCCTGGGAGTTCCTGTCGTGGCACAGGGGTTAACGAATCTGACTAGGAACCATGAGGTTGTGGGTTTGATCCCTGGCCTTGCTCAATGGGTTAAGGGTCTGGCGTCACCGTGAGCTGTGGTGTAGGTCGCAGACGCGGCTCAGATCCCGCGTAGCTGTGGCTCTGGCGTAGGCCGGTGGCTACAGCTCCGATTAGACTCCTAGCCTGGGAACCTCCATATGCCGCGGGAGTGGTCTTAGAAAAGGGAAAAAAACAAAACAAAACAAAACAAAAAAATAAATAAGAAATAAAAAAAATAAAAGTTTGCTCATGGCCTAATAGTTTGGATCCCAGATAAGCAAATACCAGAGCCTGCTGTCCTCGTTCACCGCAGCCTTCATTTGCATAATGAGGGTTAGGACATAGCTTTTGGGGACCTACCCACTGTCCCCAGGGCTTTCTTATCTGATGACCCAGGTGTGCCCTGCCTGTGCTGAGCCAAGAGCCCCAGCCTCCCGTGGGTCCTGAAAGGGAGGCCCCCGCTCGGCCTTTGGGCCCTGACGTCTAAAGCCCTTCTCAGTGGGGGGGGCTTGGTTTCTGGGCCCCTTTTCCTAGCGCCAGCCGCCGCTGTCCCCGCCTGGGTAGGCCCCGCGATGGGCCACACTCTGCCGGGTGCCTCGCGGCCGGGCAGAGCCCGACTTCGGTCGTTGCGCTGCACGGATGGGAGACGGAGGCCCAGCAAGGTGACACCTTCCCTGTGCACGCGCTCCCCCTGCCTGTCCCTTACAGCGCATGTCCACTGCCTGCTGGCCTGGCCCCTCCGCTGCCCCCACAGCTGCCGGGTGAATGTATACAGCCGTCGGGTGCCCAGCTGAGAACAAGGGGGACCAGGAAGTGGACCCGCGTTTGTTAGACTCTAAAACCTCTGTTCTCTCCGCCCCTGGCATCGATCATTAAACGTTTGAGGAGGAATGAAACCCGGGCCAAAGCCCGACGTGTCGGTTTCGCAGTAAACGTCCCTGGCAGCCTGGCTCGCCTCCGAGAAAGCCATTAGGCAGCGCTGTCACACGCCGGTGACGGTGGGTCGGTCCTGCGTTGACGCGCACTCGGCAGGCTGTCACGAAGGCCTTGTCAAGTCTGTGTCTTGAAAGGGTTCTCGAAAATGACAGGCTTCATTTCGGGGGTCTTTGTTAATCTAACGGTGTTCGCCACTGAAACGTGTGGACTCTTCACCAAGGCTCTTGCATGTAATGAGCTCGGGGCAGAATTAAAACCGTTTGCGCTCGGTCGTGGGCTCGGGTGCACAGCCGGGGCAGTCATCCGGGGGCCCGAGCCCTCAACATGAGCCAAGGGACCCTCGGGTGGGGTCAGGGTTAGACCTCCAACCTTCAGAGGGCCCTGTGCTGCCGTTCCCACCCAAAGCGGATTTGCATAAGCGCAAAATGAGCCCGCTTATTCTCCGCACGGAGTCCTCGTGGATCCGCGTGCCGCGGCTTCGCATGGGGTGGTTTAAAAAATTAATAGACAGGCCTTTATTTCTCTCTCTGTGAGCCAATGCTTGGAATTAATTTTTTCTGGCCCACTAACTCTTGTGGTTAAAAGTACAAATTAAGCTTTCTGGGAGAATCCATCACAAAATTATTGAAAAGTCAGTGTGGAGAAGATAATGGGCTCAATATTGGGTTATGTCTATAGGGTTATTGTTTTCTGCAATTACACTTTCTGTTGTTTTTCTTCCTTCGTGCTTTGGGAAATCAACCCGAGAATGGTCTTCTACCTCGGAAGAGTTATTGGCTATTTTTCCCAAATGGGATTGCCCTTCCTGAGAACACTGGGCATCTATTTGACAGCAGGTTATAAATTTGGGCTTGGAGTTCTCTGAAGAAAGCATGAATCTTAGACAATGGCGCTGTGATGCTGTATTTCAGGCGGGTGTGTAGAGCTGTCAAAGAGTCAATGAAGTCCTCCGGCGCCGGCTTGTACCCAGCCAGCATTTGTCAAGCCTTCTGCATGTACTTTGTGTGGGATTAGGTGGCAGATTATGGCGTGTTCTCCAGCGTGTCTGGTCCTGCAGCTTCCCCGTGCCCCCTAGCACTTCCTCGAGCAGGATCTACTTGAGCCCCAGGCCACTGGAGGCCGTGTCCATTCCACGCCATCCTTCGTCCTGCTGGCCACCAGGCGTGGCGCCTGGCAGTAGAGCATCCAGAGGGCAGGTGCACCTGCCCCAGAGAGTGGCCCTGGGCAGCTGCTGCCCTGCCCTCCCTGCTGTCGGCCCCATACCCGAGGAGACCTCGCCAGCCGGGCCCTGTGCCCGCTTCCTGCTCATTTCTCCAGTGGCGGCTACTGAGGTTGTAGGCAGAGGGGCTCAGACGCCGGTGATCACTCAGAGTCTTGTTTTTTTCTTTTCTGTTTTTTTAGGGCCGAACCCGCGGCATATGGAGGGTCCCAGGCTAGGGGTCGAATCGGAGCTGTAGCCGCTGGCCGACGCCACAGCCACAGCAATGTGGGATCTGAGCCGCGTCTGCGACCTACACCACAGCTCATGGCAACGCTGAATCCTTAACCCACTCAGCGAGGTCAGGGATCGAACCCGTGTCCTCATGGCTATTAGTTGGGTTCATTAACCACTGAGCCATGACGGGAGCTCCCCTCAGAGTCTTGCTTAAAACCCTCCAGACGCTCCACTCCGTGTTCAGGAGCCAGTCCAGTTCCTCTGTGTCCCCAAGGCCTTCTGGGACCTTCCTGTCCCTCTGCTGCTTCCGTGTAGTTTCTGCTCAGGACCTTTCCCAGGAGCACCCCTCCGCCCCCGGGCTGGGTGCCCCCTCCCAATGTGTTCCCACTGCCCCTCACTGCACTTACCTGTCACCTTCTGTTACCTGCGAGGCAGGGGCGTGTGGCCTCACTCACTATTGTGTCCCTGGCATGATCCCAGTGAGTGACGCACAGTAGGGGCTTTGTCAGTGTTTGTAGAGTGACACATGGGGCAGAGCGTCAGTGGCAGCCTGGCTGCCATCGCGTGTTAAAGGGGGTGGCGGGTGACGGCTGCCTGCCGGGGCCCCGGTCATCTCTCCGTTAGGCCCTCCTATCGCTTGTCCTCCCTCACCGCGGACGGAAAACAGCCTGCTTCACGGTACAAGTTCAGGGTGTCCGGGCTGCTGCCACCGCGAGCAAAATGGCCTCTGGAGAGAGGGCCGGGCTGGCGGGGCTGCCGTGAGGCCATGTGGATGGACTTCCTTTCCTCCGCCCAGCGCCCAGCCTGTGGTCCTGATGGGGTCGCTGCGGCCAGAGGGCAGGGGAGGGACTCCCCTCCTGCTCTTCCTCCAGGAGGGAGAGGTGGGCTGAGCAGGCAAGGGGACAGGCCTGTGGGCTGCCGTGGGCGTCCTCGCCCTGACCGCCAGCTGGTACTTGCTGCGACTCAGCTGACCCCTCACTGTGGTGCCCCTTGACCTGCGGTGGGAGGCATCTCCCTTTCCTTCCCCAGCCTGGAGCCCCAGGGGGCGCCCACCAAGGCTCCTTCTCCCTCTTGAGCAAACACCGCGAGACTTGAGAACTGAGGGTCCCCAGAGGCCACGGGGAAGGTGGCCTGGGAGGTGGGTCTCCGGCTTGGGCGGGGTGGCTGGCGGCGAGTGCTCACTGGCGAGTGTGCGGGGACCACTGGCCCGGCCCCCTCATCTGAGGTGGGGGTGGCACCTCTGTGAAGGGTGCGCAGGCCAGAGGGTGCCAGCCACAGGGCCCTTCCCAGGCCCACCCCGCTGTGGGGCCTGCCTGGAGCCACCCCCGGGAGGAGCCCTCTCGCTTCCTCTTTCATCAGGCGGACGTTGGTCTGTTTTTGATCTGACATGTCTTTCCTGGGCACTGCACCTTAGTTTATTCTGCTTTGAATGTAACTTTAATTTAGTTGCACATTCATATTTAAAATCTCATATGTATTAATTTCACGATATTGGTTTGTTTTTCTTCCCCCCCTTCACGAAGCAATATTCTTGCGCTTTCTCTTGCATCTCTGGCACCCGAGTAGTCACCGTCCCTCGGGCCGCTCTGAGTCATCTAATAGAGTTTTCCAGAGCGTGTCAGCTTCACTTCCGTCTAAGTCATTTCAGATCCCGCACTTATTGAATCAGTGAATGATGCTGTCACTGGAAACTTTTTACGGAGCCGCAGGTACTCATTTGTAAAACTCTTGGACACTTTGTTTTTCTAGGTGGCACTTTGTATTTTTCCCTCAGGCTTTGACCTGGGGCTGCAGAGCAGGGCTGCCCCCCCTCTCTCCTGGCAGCCAGCCCTCTGCTCTGTTGGAGGGTCCCCACCTTCTAGAGCTCTGACCTCCAGCTTGTCAGGAGCTCCTCCCCTTGCTGGGGACAAGGCAGGTGTGGGGGCAGAGGGAAGGGGGCCCTCGTGTCCTTCCCTGGCCTGGGGCTCGCAGGAGCCCTACCTGCTGGCAGGTGAGCAGGACCCAGAGTGAGAGGCCAGGGAAGGATCCGTCCCCTCCGGTGTCAGGGCTCGATGGTTCAGGATACAGGCCTGTCCCCTCACGGCAGCATCCCCTCCCTGCGTAGCTGTCAACGTGCTTTATTAAACAAAGTCTCAGCGGCGCGGGGGTGGCCTGGGCGACCGACCCACACGTGCAGCTTCAAGAGCCTCAGAAGACCAAGGCTTCCACCCATTGACGTATGTGAAGTGCCAGTCTTGGTCTGCTTGGGCAGCCGTGACAAAACACCGCGGGCTAGGTGCCTCACCCAGCAGACTTTGATTTTCTCACAGTTCCGGAGACGAGGAGTCCATGATCAAGGTGCCGGAAGGGTTGGTACCGGGGAGGGCTCTCCCCTTGGGATGCGGACAGCTGCCTTCTCGCTGTCCCCTCACGTGGCCACGTCTCCCGCGTGGAGCCAGAGCGCTCTGCTCTCTTATGAGGCCACTAAGGCCGTCAGGTCAGAGCCCCACTCTTCGGACCTCCCCTCATCTCAGTACTGCGTTCGAGGCCCTGTCTCCAGATGCAGCCTCACTGGGTTGAGGCTTCACCATAAGGGTTGCAGGGCGGACAGTTGAGTCTGTAACATGTGAGCACACAGCTTCACACAGGTGGGTACCGCCGCGTGGATATTTGTTGCTTTGAATGGGAGAGATCTCAGATGAAGACGGAATTGGCCCCAAAGGCAATGGCCAAATCCTGAAGACCAAGAGGCCCCGGGGGAGCGGTGTGCGTTCGGGGAGGCTTGTCCTAAAGGTCAGCCGGTGTCAGGTGTCAGGTGGCGATGACATCCCCTCCACCCTTGAATCGGAGCCTCTCCAGACCCCCTGGTCTCTGGCCTCCTGACCTCCTGACCTTCTTGGGGAAATGGAAGAGTTGCCACGTTTGGCCGAGGTGAGGGACCAGGACTAACGGGGCACGCGCAGTGGCTCTCAGGCTCTCGGTTCATGATGACGCCTTGACTCTGACTGATTAACTCCCAGGAGGCTCGGGGTTTGTTTCCCGACCAGCATGTTGAAGAGCGCCCTGCACAAAGGAGGTGCTTCCTGAGTGGGTGTTGACTGGGTGCGGCCCTAATTCAGAGAGCCACAGGGTGCCACGCTTCACACACTCGCAAGGTGGCCTTAGGCCGGCAGGGCTGCTGTCCCCGCTGGTAGGTGAGGACACCGAGGTGCAGAGGGGACCGGCGACTTGAGTAGATGACCCAGTGAGGGACCCTGGGCCCTGCTGGTCTCGGTGGTGGTGGTGGGGGGGGACATGGGGGCAAGTCCTAGGGGACCAGGCTGGTGGACCTGCAGATACCAGGCTTATGCCCCCACCTGGTGGTTGCGCCTTTCTGGCCGGCGGGGAGAGGCCCACTGCCAGGTGCCCCTGGCTTCAGGCTGCAGGGACGGACAACGGGAGAAGGCCTCCCCTGGGTCTCCATGGCTGGCCCAGGACAGGAGTTTCCTGAGTGAGAAGATGGGGGGGGTGTACGTTAACCACCCTCATGGGTTTAAATCAATGCCATTTCTGCGCAGCTAGTTGCCCTGTCACTCCTGTGGCCCCTGACATTCCTTCTGAGGTGCCTTCTTCTTTTGTTAGTGTGGCTAATTAATGCGTGACATTAAAATATTGACATGAATTGATTTGGGTATCTGGATCCTTGGAGCTTCGGTTCATAAAACAACATTTGATAAGACTAGTGGTTTTAGAACATTTGGACTTCATTATGTTTTCTGAAGGATTTTTCTAGAATCACATAACTGCCTGGCAAGGTACTTCAATTCCCTAGTTAACTGAGAGAAATTGGTTTTTCGTTTGGTTTTGCGTAATACAAATGAAAAGTAATATACATTTGATAAAAGCAGTTAAAGGATTATTTATTAAAGTCTCTCTCTTTATGTATTGGGGGAAAAAAAAAAGTCCACGAGAGCGGAATTAATTTTGTGGCTGATGCGAGGAGCGCCTGGCGGTGGGAGCGCGGTCTGGCCTGGAGGCAGGGCCTCTCCGCTTAGAGCCTCCTTTGTGGTCGCTCCTCGGGAGCGCCCGTGCGGTTCTCCTTTGAGTTTCTGCTGTGCGCTGGAGGGGCTGCTCCTTGTGCATCTCAATTTCAGCCGCAGCAGGTTGTGAGTGACGACAGTATTGGGAATGGGAGCGCGGAGGAGAATTCAGGTGTTTCATCCTCGTCTCACTCAGGTTAGGAAGCCTGCCAGAGGTAGCAGTTTGGAAAGAAAGAGAGAAAGACATGAAATGAAAAGGAAAGTATCTTTTTGAGACACTGGGAAGAAGATGCGATAAGTCAGTGGATATTATTACCTTGCTCTACAAGTCAACTCCTCTCATTAGTGGTATTGTGGAAAGCTGACTGTCACCAGGCCAAAACCGCTCCAAAGCACAGCCTGCCAAGAGACCCTGCAAATAACTCCACCAAATTTACTAGCCTATAAAAAAAAAAAAAAAAAAATCTCTCCTCCTCTCCTTCTTTTTGAAGTTTTGACATAACTTCAGCCTTACAGAAAAGTTGGGGGAGAGTCGTACAAAGAATCTTCAGACGCCTTCTACCTAGATCCCCAAGTGTTACTACCATTTTATCACCTCTCTTTTATCGCCCCCTTTCTCTTGATAGACATGTATATGCGTTCATACCTTTGTACATTTTTTTTTTTCTGAACCGCTTCAGAGTCAGTTGCAGACTGGAGGTTCTGTCCCCCCAAATGGGTCAGTGTATGTTCCGTAGAAACAAATTCTCTTCCATAACCGCCGTGCATTGATCAAAATCAGGAAAATAACAGCGGAACAGCAGCATCATCTAATCTCTCGTCTATGCCTTATTAAGATGTTTTCCAACGGTGTCCTGCTAACGTCCTTTGTCGCCCAAGAAAATTCAAGTCCGTGTGTTACCTTCACCGTCCTGTCTGTTTGGTCTCCTTTAATTTAGCGCATCTCCTATATTTCATGGCACTCACTTTTTTTTTGTCTTTTTGTCTTATTGCTATTTCTTGGGCCGCTCCCTCGGCATATGGAGGTTCCCAGGCTAGGGGTCGAGTTGGAGCTGTAGCCACCGGCCTACGCCAGAGCCACAGCAACGCTGGATCCGAGCCGCGTCTGCAACCTACACCACAGCTCACGGCAACGCCGGATCCTTAACCCACTGAGCAAGGGCGGGGACCGAACCCGCAACCTCATGGTTCCTAGTCGGATTCGTTAACCACTGCGCCACGACGGGAACTCCGGTATTCACATATTTGAAGAGTGCGTGCGGTTGTTTTGTAGGCTGTCCTTCGTCAGGGTTTTTCGTTTTTCTGGTGCTTCCTCATGGTGAGGCTCGGATTGTCGATGTGTGGGCAGGATGGTGCTACGTCCTTCTCAGAGCATCCCGTCAGGAGACACGTGCTGTCAGTGAGTCCTGTTGTTGGAGACATTAACGTTGTCCATTTGGATAGGGCGATAACCCCCCAGATTTTCCCAGAAGAGTCACCCCTCTGTCTTTTGTAATTCACAGGTATCATGTGGCGAAACACTTTGAGACACCATGAATAGTCTGTGGCTCCTCAAACTTTTCACCATTAGTCTCAGCATCCATTGGTGACTGCTGCCTGGGTCAGCTCTTTTGACTCTGCTGGAAAACAGTGACTTCTGACCCTGTCGCTTCTCCCAGTGTGTCGTTTTCCTCCCCCCGTTAAGGCCGTTTATCTTATGCCAGTGTGGGTTCATGGACTCTTATGGATTAAATTCTGACCTGGCTTTTATCACTTACCGTGGAAGCTCCTGGAGGCGGGCTCCCATGTCCTTTTGTGTTGTCGCCTTCATTTTTTGATCACTCACTTACTTTTTGGCACAGCAGCATATTCCACGCTCATCTTGCTCCATCTCTGCCCCATCTCCAGGGAGCTATCTCCAAGGAGCTCCACGGAGCTCTGCTTCCTTTTAGTGAAGCAAGGCATTTAGGAACCAAGATTTGGGTTTTAAGTGTGCTCGCTCCTGGGGTGTCAGTGCTTTTCCGAAGATAGACCTGTGCAGCTCGTAGGCCTGTGTTCCTACCCATACCCACCTCTGTCTCCTTCTTTCTGGTAAACTCACAGGTGCGCGTGGATTTCTCTTAGCTCCCACCCAGTATTGCGGGGTTCATTCTGCCTCTTCTGTATCTGTGCTTTCCATCTCCAGGAGTGTGAAACTTGGCTCCCATTCTCACAATGTATTTCTGTACTTGCTCAATTCTAGAATGTCAGGCTTTCCTTTCAGAATTGTTAACCTCTGCAAATAAGCCTACTGATTAGAATTCATTATTAGAGCCGTTTTTTTTTTTTTTTTTTTGCCTTTAGCCTGAGGGCCTAGAGTGGAAATGTGTTCCGATGTTCCTTGGGTGAAGTTCTTTTTCTCTTTCCTTTTCAGTGTGGTTTGGTATGTATTCAAAATACAACTCGGTGCATTTATTTTTCCTGTGTTCTGTTTTTCCCTCCTTCCCTTCCTTCCATGGGAACCACTCACAAAAGTCAAATCTGTGTGAAAAGTTATATTTAGAGATGTAACCCCTCCCCCAACACACACTCCGTCCCTCTACCCTGTTCCCAGCCTTGCCTTGAAGGTGACCAGCCTCCCTTGTCTTTGGCTTTTCCTTCCATGTGACTTTTTGTGCAAATGGGTAGTTTATTTTCCCTCC
Source organism: Phacochoerus africanus (assembly GCF_016906955.1). Lineage (NCBI taxonomy): Eukaryota > Metazoa > Chordata > Mammalia > Artiodactyla > Suidae > Phacochoerus > Phacochoerus africanus. The sequence continues at coordinate 123,901,778 of NC_062552.1, forward strand.
TTTCTTTGTGAAAGGCAGTGTATTGTAGATCCTCCTTTGCCTCTTGCTTTTTCTTTTTTCTCACTTTAACGCGGGTCCAGTCAGGCCACACTGGTCCCCAGATCTCCCGTGGTAGCTCTGTCACAGCTACAGAGTCTCCTTTTCTTGGGGCGGGGGGCGGCTATTACTTGGGTGCATGAAAATGAACTCTGCCGCATGTCGTCCGGGTGCTGGTCGTGGGGCAGACCTTGGGGATGGCATCGTGTTTCCATGTGACAGTGGAAGAGCGGCGCTGTGCTTGGAGGACGAAGCTGAGGCTCCGAGGAGCAGCAAGACCGCGTGTCACGCACACGTGAGCTGGGTCCTGGAGTTTGGGGTCAGCCTGGGGTGCCGGAGCTCGGGCTCATGCGTGCCGTCTTCCCTACCCGCCTGTCCTCGGTCGGGACATGAGGATCACCCAGAGGGTGCTCCCAAGAGCAGGGCTCCCATTCCTGGGTGCTGTGTACAAAGACCCGGGGGAGGGGTGGGTAATCCCGGAGAAACGGTTGAGCATTCAACCTATCACTACTTTACCTATCATCCTTCTAAAATTTTCCTTTTCTTTTTCTTTTCTTTTTTTTTTTTTTTTTAAGGGCCATGCCCTCAGCATGTGGAGCTTCCCAGGCTAGGGATCGAATCGGAGCTGCAGCGGCTGGCCTGCACCACAGCCACAGCCACACCAGTTCTGAGCTGCATCTGCAACCTACACCACAGCTCATGGCAATGCTGGACCCTTAACCCACTGAGTGAGGCCAGGGATTGAACCTGAACCTGCGTCCTCGTATACTAGTCAGATTTGTGATACCGCTGAGCCATGATGGGAACTCCTAAAATTTCTGTTTGTGTTGCTGCTGTGGCGTGGGTTTGATCCCTGGCCCGGGAACTTCTACATGCCTTGAGTGTGGCCAAAAAGATAAATAACATTTTTTTGTGTAAGGACATGTCTTACCATGTATCTCATGTATCAGTTGGATAGGATTTATGTACTCAAAGTTGGTTTTAAAGTTTTTTAGACAATAGTGATACGTGATCGAGAAAGTTTGGAGGCTCCTAAAGGATGTGGACCCCCCCCCACCAGCCGAGGGCAGTTAGGCCCCTCGGGAAGCGCGCGGGGTTCTGGGTCACCTAGGAGAGGCGCCTGCTGGGGAGCTGGTGGTTGGACAGGTCTTCCGGGGAGCAAAGGGACAGGGCAGGAGACACTTTGGAACCTTCAGACGGAGAGGGGCAGTTGAGTGCATGTACCTGGAGCGTGGCTGCAGGTGGCACTCACCAGGCACAGATGAAGGAGTTGCCTGGACCTCCCGTGTCTCCTGGGCCACCAGCCCCGAGGGTGAGCCCGTCGAGTCTTCTCAGGTGAGTGGACATGCTCGGAGCCAAGACCTGGGCGTCACAGTTCCTGACTCTTCTGTGGACCAGCCACGTGTCCTTGGGATGCGTGGGGTCTGAGCGTAACCCTCCCCTCCTCTCCCCTCACTGCCCTCCCGTCAGCAGGGTCTGGAGGCTCGGGGAGCTGAAGGGCTGGTGGAGGCCCCTCGGCTCGTGCGTGGCTAGTGGGAGACGAGGCCAGGCGGGAACGCAGGGCTGACGGCCAAGCCTGGGCTCTCCTCTCAGGCAGACTGACTGCAGACTGACTGCGGACTGACTGCGCTTTTCTTACTTAGAGAAAGGGGTTCTGTTTGCCTTAATGCTACTTTAATGCTTTTTAAATCCATTTCCTTTGTTTATTTTACAGCAGTATAATTTGCAGTGAAATAGTTTTACATTGAGCTTACATGTTTTAATGGTGTTTTAATGGCACCTTAATGGTGTCTCCATGGATTTGCAGTCAGATACTTTTGTTATCCTAACTTCCCCTCTTGCCGGCACTGTGTGGCCCTGAACCATGGCCCGAGCTCCCTTCCAGGACTGATGGGAAGCCTCTGGGGCAGGTGTTGGCTCTCAGGGTGAGGAGGAGAAGGGAGTGTGGGCCCCTGGGCACCTTGGCTTCCCTCTGCCACGTTGTTGGGTGGCTCCTGGGGTTGTTTTCCACCTCACTGTGCCTGCCCAGGCGTCACCTGTGTGGAAGAGAAAGGCCGAGTCTCTGCCTCCAAGCCTCGCGCACCTCCACCCCCACCCCCCCGCTGCCAGGAAGCCAGGGCGCTGGCCCCAGAGGCCTCAGTGTGCTAGGGTGGCCTGCTCTCACTGTTGTCCCTGTGCCACACCATAGGCTGAACCATTTGTTCCACCTTTCTGTTCTGGAAAACGTGGCATAACAGTGAGAGCCTTGCCTGGTGGCTCACAGAAGCCCTTTAGGGCTGGGACTGGGCCCTGGCCCTTTGGGTGCCTCCAGTGCTGGGCAGAGGGCAGGAGCCAGAGCTGGGGCTCAGCGCTTGCCCATGGATCGAGCAAGTGAATGAAAGCTTGATTTGCGTGACTGAAAGCTGAAGGTGATGGCAGGAACGGATGCGGCGAAGGCCCATCCTGGGGACGTCTGCTCAGGACTCCCCTGCTTGGTGGCCTGGCTTCTGAGAGAGCATCCGCTGCATAGAGTGGGTCCCTTCCACCCCCCTGCCATCCAGCCCCAGCCCTGCTTTCTCCTTGGCTTCAGCGAGACCCACTTTCAGGGGCCAGCCGACCCTTGGTGGGGTTGCGGTGTCAGTACCCAGCACGTGCTGCTCGTACCCTGGCTCTGGGGCTCCCTGGTGGTGTGGCCTTTGACAGGGTTGCTGAACCCTGGCACCCTCAGTTCCCTTGTCCGGAATGGGGACCGCATCTCCCCATTGGCAGAAGTCGTTGTGAGATGTGGGAAGTCTGCTTAGCCCCCAGGCCTCGGACCTTGGCCGCTGGCTCCGTTAGTGTCGTTACAGCTACTCCTCCAACCCAGTGTGATTATCTGCTGTCCCCACCCCCCTGCTCTCTCTAGCCACCCCCCCCCCTGTTCACCCCAGGCCCCGGTGTGTTAACCCCCTCCCTCGGTGGAGGAAGAGAGACACTGGCGTACGTGTGTGTGTGTGTGTGTGTGTGTGTGTCTGCCACCTGCTCAGAGGCCTGAGCTGGCCGCCAAGGATTAAAGGGGCTGCTCGGAGGGGCCGCCCCTCCCTTCTTCTCCACCTTCTCTTTCTCTTCTCTCCTGATGCACCACTGTTTTCTCAAAAGAAAAAAGAAACGGTTTGATGCAGGGAGAGACATCCCCAGGGCCCTATCTCACACGATTGTCCCATTTCTAAACTTGAGTTAATCAGAATAAACAAAGCGGTAGGTGGATTTGCACAGGAGAAGAATATTATTCTGACGATGATGTAAATATTTATGTGTTCTGGCTTTCTCATTTTGTTGCTGGTGTCTAATTTCTGAGTCTCATAATGAAGTGTAATTTGGAGAAGCTTTGCAAAGACAGGCACAGCGGTGAAATAATTTGATTTGTTCAGTAAACTTGGTTTCAGTGCTTCCTTTTCATCAGTTGTTTTAGAACCCCTTCAAGTTCTTTGTGACTTGACAACGGCTTTTAGCCCGATGAAGATATGACTCTTAAACATCGCCAGGAATTCAGAAGAGGTTTATAATATTGTCGCTTAATAAGAAAATGCATCCATCAGCACGATATAAAATTTATGGGCTTCAAATGGGTTCGAGTTTGTAGTTTTAGCCCTCTGTGCTCCTGCCATTCTTGAGGCCATGAGTAAGGTTTTTTAATTAAGTCAAATTGAATTGAATGAGCTTTTATGGAGCGCCCACTCCCTGCCAGGCACAGTCTGCTTAGCCCGGGCACTGCCTATAGGGTGGTGGTGGGGGAGTGCGGGCCAGCGGAGCCCCAGCGGGTTCTACCCACGCTCACGTGCGTCTGCCGCGAGCAGATCGCGGAGGTGGGCTTGGAAGTTAGGTCTGAGTCTTCTGTTCTTTCATCCCTAGCTGATTACAGGCAGAGCTGATTAGGGAGAAGAGGCAGGTTGAGTGGCTTTGCATATGTTATCTTGTTTAATCTCATTTAATCTTCTCCGCCCCCCTGGGAAGTTCAGTTAGAGCCCTTCCCTCCTTTTATATCTGAGGGAAGACGCTCGGGCTCAGGATGGTGGGGTGATTGCCAGGGTGAGTGGCTGCTAAGACAGAGCTCCGAGGCCAGCATTCCTTTGAGGATGCCTCTGTGGGTGGGGAGGGTTTCGGCCTTTCCTCCAGCGCCAGACTGACAGCCCGCTTGTGAAAGCCGAGGCAAGGGCTGCTGGGAGGAGGGCCTGGTCTTCAGTCTCCTGGGCCCTTTCCAGCTCTGCGCCCTGGCCAGGCGCCTCTCCCCTCTCTGACCCTCGCTTTTCCCACGCGTGACCCAGTGGGCACCACCCTCCATCATGGGTTGTTGGTAAGATGACAGATACTGTGTGTGAGGTGCCTGGCCCTGCTCCTTGCCGGCACCGGCCACAGTGGAGGAGCTGCGTGGCCTCAGCCCCCGGACTCCTGTGCGTCATGGAGCTGATTGCCAGTGGAGACGGGTGCCTCATTTGGTGGCATTTTGTGTGTGGCATTGTGCAGTTCAGCCTGGCACAGCACGCCACACCCACGGCAGGTATTCAAGAGCCATTAGTGTTTATGAAGGTGATAAAATTGCCGAAATGGAGGGAAGCCATCAAAATAAGAGCCTTTTTGCCTGTCTCGTGAAAGTTAACTTGCAAACCTGATGACTGTTGGGCTGTCGAGAACATGTCATCTGGATTTCTCGCTGGAGATGGATCTCTTCTGGAGGGGCCGTCGGGCAGCCCCTGATTGCTGCATGGGGCAGACGCCTGTCCCGTGACAGCGAGTTGGAGAAATTAGCGGTGGCCTCTGAGGAGCCGTGCTCAGCTTAACCCTTTGGATCACAAGAGCTTTAAAAGGCATGCTGGCAATCGTTGTATAGTCTTCTCGTTCCGCATGTTTTCTCTGACAGTAAATGTGATTGTGAACGTTTGAGGTGTGGGAGATGGAAATCCCTCTCTGGGTAATGCAGGTTGCGGTGGGTGGGGGCAGAACTCGCACCGTGAGTTGTTAAGTGCTGTGGGGGGGGGGGGACAAGGAGCCCCAGCTCTGGGTCCACGTCCAGATCCCTGTCAGGGGAGGATTCATTGTTTAAAAACGAATGTGAGCAACTGTCACGTGAGAGTCCCCGAGTCGTCATTTTCGGGTCCCTCTCTGATGGAGAGGGAGTGCCTAATGTAGGCCCATGTAGTGGTTCCAGGCCATTTCGAGTCGTCCTGGGGTAGAAGGCGATGTCTTCCTTTTTCAGTTTCAACCTGACCTCGCGCCTGTCTTTGTGTGTTAAGTGTCCGTTGTACCGGGGGAGCGTTTTCCTCTCGGATGCCTTTGCACCTGGCAATTTGTGCAGGGATTCCTTGATTGCAAAATAGCTGCTCTCAGAATGCAGACAGGCAGCCGCACTCGGGAGCCCCCGGCCTCGGGCAGCGGGATGGTGCCAGACACCTGGGTTGGAGTCCCTCGGTGGCCTGCTGCTTAGTCTGTCCTCACCTGCCACTTGCTGGTTGTCAAGTGGGGCTGGAATGGGATACCTCCTAGGTTATGGGGGCACAGGGCTGGCTAGTGTGGTGCAGTGTGTTCGTACCGCGGGGCCGCGCTGGGCTTGAGGGACAGTGGGCACAGGGGGAAGACAGGCCCCCTCTCGTCCAGGTGGGAGAAGCTCCCGTGTCCGGGGCCAAGCCACACCCCCCTCTGCAGATGCCCTGCGCCTTCTGGGGTATTTAGAGGCCCAGTCCTCGTTGTTGTTCCCTTTTCTTCCTTAGGGAAGGTCAGAGCAGCGATTCTCAGGTCAGAGTATTTGGGAGATCCATAGCACCACTGATTATTCACGAAGGGACAGGCCAGGGGGAGGTAACCAACTCGATTAATTGGTCAGTGAGGCAGCTGGAGGGATGTGTGACAAACAGACCAGGCTGTCGTTTGGTCTGGGCTTGTCTGCGCTGGGATTGTTCCCCCAGGATGGCCATGATGACAAGTGTAATTGACATTTTTTATTAACCCTGAAATGATTAAAGATGCTGCTTCTGAATTTGTGTCAAAGTGCCCGGTCCCTGGCATTTTGAGTGAGGGCTCTGTGTTGGAGCCAATAAACAGCCTCGTGTTTACTTCCTGCTCATCGCTTTAATCAGACAAGGCACAGAGCTCACTGCCTGATTTGGTCTTGAAACCAAGCCAGGGAGCCCAGGCTCTGCTTCCTGGCTGAGGTTTTCAGAACGTTCTGGTACCAGTACCATGATGGACACTTCGAAGGCACCCTGTTTATTGACCCACGGAGGCCTCCAGCCTTGGCTGAGCTCTTGCTGTGTCCTGGGTCCCCAGGGGTGCAGAGGTGTGGGTTGGGGGCCCTCCTCTGGAGGGAGCTGTCCCTGCTGGGGGACGGACAGTTGTCCATGGGGATAATTGTGTGACCCTTAGTCATTGGGAGCAGGCCCAGGGCTGCCCTCACTGCTAGGAAGGTGGGGGAGGTGGCGCAGGGATGGTTTAGGTCTCAAAGGGAGGGGTTTCCTCACCAGCCAGAGGTGGAAGCAGCTGTGCCTGGGGCGTGGGGGCGCTTTGGGGGTGTGAGGGCGTGAGGGTGAGAGCGTGCAGGGCCACTGGCACGAGGGCCCCCCCTCCCGCCCGGAGCTTGGGGTAGAGCCCCCCCACCCCCAGCTTGGTGTGGCCCCGCGTGCACGCGCGCTGCCGTGAAGTTACCGAAGCGCTCTGGCTCCGTTTCCTCTTTGGTGAGACATCAGGCTGCTGGGAGGATGGAAGGGCAGTGGGAGTAAAAGCTGGCGAGCAGCCGGGGCCAGGCCGAGGCCCGGGCGGCGGGCATCCTGCATGGACGCTGGGCGAGGAGGAGGGAGGTCTGTAGGGCGCAGAGTCACGCGCCAAGCATGCCGCGTGCCGGCCTGCACCTCACAGCAGCTCTCTGCTGGGTATTTGTATCTCCATTGTACAGCAGGAAAACCTTCTCTTAAGAGGGTCAAGCAGTTGCCCAAGGTCGTCCAGGGGCGGTGTAGGAGCTGGGTGGGTGCAGAGGCTCCTGTAGGAGGGGCGGGCTCATGTAGCAAAGCCGGTAAGGGCGCCCTGCGTCTTGGCCAGAAAGGGCTTGTCACACGCCCCTGGACGGAGCGATGAATGGGCTGTCTCCCCAGCACCTGTTTTGTGGCCAGCCCCTGTCTGGACCTGCCGTCCGTCACTCAGTCACTAGGCAGTGTTTAGTGGGCGCTCCTGCATCCCAGACCTCCTACCAGCTCCAGGGGGTGTGTGGGGGATGCGTGGGGGTGGGTGGAGGGGCGTGGGGGTGCGCGGAGGCCCCTGGTGCATACCTGACGGGGACAGGAGAGCAAAGAAAGTTATCATGTTTCTAGTGGTATGGATAATTGACATTTCAGCGTTGAAATAGTGGGCACATGTCATTAACATTTAATATACTAGTCCCCCCTCCCCCGCCAAGCCCCAACTAAGACCCCCTCTGTGGCTCCCCAGGACAGACCTACAAGGAGATTTACCACTTGTGCCTTGACCTGCTGCTCGGGAGCCTCTTCCGTCAGTTTAATCTCTCTCCCTTTTAACCCTGCAGCTGGCAGGACGGTGCAGGGGCAGTAAGTTAATGAAAGTATGCAGTTTGTAAAGCAGCTGCTCTTCTGTGTCCTAAGCACGTCTGCCAACCTTTTCAGGGAAACCTCCAAGCTGTTCTTGGAACTTGGCGGTATTGCAGGGGGAAAGTTGTATTTAATAACATTTCATCCTTTGGGTTCTGCAGCTAATAGAGGCAGAAATGGGAGCCATGTCTGAAAGCCATTTCTTTATGTGATTCAGAGAATCAGGACGCTGCAATTACCCCGTGGATGAGATTTATGAAAACATTAATGCCTAACGAGAAGAAAACATCTCAATAAGTTATTTAATTTGAAGTTGCAGGCCTGGCTGCTGGTTCCCAATCCAGATCTCATGTGCTGTTGCCAGCCCACAGGCGCTTGTTCAGCCTCTGCTCGCTGCCCTGTCTCGCCCGCAGGAGGGGGCCTGGGTCGGGCTGCGGGGGTGCCCAGAGCTGGGTTGGAATCTTGTCCGTCTGACTCCAGACCCACCCCTCTCCCCACCCCTGCATGGGACAGCCACCACCTCAGGTTCGTAACATGTGGCAGCTGCATGATCTGCTGGTTAAGAGGCACACATTTAAAAAAATTTACGTGCCACATGCCTTTCCTTTCTTTATTTCTCTTTCCCCTGAACTGACATAAAAAGGAGAGTCACACACAAGCAGATGTCAGAATGACTGCCGAGCTTTGCCTCATCAACTGGAAAAGCCACCGATTGAATTACTCCCGACACCATTTCTGTTTATGGCAGATGTGGAGCGGGAGCTCGGGGTGGGGGCCATATATTTTCCTGTTTTCGGTGATAGCTGAAGCCTTAATTCAAAAACAAATTAAGTCCTTCAGCTGTCACTTGATTGTCCCCTCCGATCTTTGGGGATAAATATCATCGCTCCCACCTCATATCTCTTCTCTCTCCTTTTCCCCGAAGCATTTCCCCCCTTATTTTTTTCCCTCTTTGCCCAGAATGCAACATTTTTTTTTTGACAAAAGCATGCATTATTTAGAGCCAGTCGCTTCTTGAAGTTCTTTAATTACAGAATTAAGCCAAAGTAATGACAGTTTAATTTGTTCTTTCATTAATTGGGAGCGCTCCGGGCTGATGTGAAATGCCTGCGCTCGGAAGGCGGGAGAGCGTGTGTTGAGTGATTGGAGCATGAGTAATGGCAATCGCTGCCCGTTAGCGCCCGGCACGGGCGAGGCCCTCCTGACGCATGTTCCCACTGTCTCCTCCCAGCAGCCCTGGGGAGGCGTAAGCCTTCTCTGTCCCACGGCCAGGCAGCTGGAGGGAGAGCCGGACCCCTGCCCTGCCCACGGCCCCTCTTGGTCACAGCAGTGGTCTCAGTTCTGCACGGGGCTGCCTGTGTCCTCTTGGGACGTATCTGGCTGAATGCTGTGGCTGGAAGAGACCTCTGGACCCATGAAAGTGAAAGGAAAGCTGGGGTGGAGGGGGCTGGTGCTTCACCAAAGCCGCTGGTAATTTTTCTTCTTTGGACATAGCAGTTTGGAAAGCCTGTCGTGGCTCAGCAGTTAATGAACCTTCTAGCATCCGTGAAGACATGGGTTCGATCCCTGGGCTCGCGCAGTGGGTTCAGGATCCGGCGTTGCCGTGAGCTGTGGTGTAGGTCGCAGACGCGGCTCGGATCCTGAGTTGCTGGGGCTGTGGTGTAGACCGGCAGCTACAACGCCGATGTGACCCCTCGTCTGGGAACCTCCGTATGCCGCAGGTGTGGCCGTAAAAAGACAAAAACCACAAAAACAAAAACAAAAAACAAGAAGAAGAAAAAAAAAAGAGCGTAGCGGTTTGTCCTCAGAAAGGCGAGGGTGGAGAGAGGTGTGTGCTAGCAAGCAGGACCCCTTCCATTTAGCCGTGGGTCAGGAAAGCTGCCCCGGGCAAGTCCAGGATGGACGTCTTTCCTAAGCCCGGGGTGCGAGGTGGAACCCAGGGGTCTGGGGCTCTGTCCAGGGCCTGGCCCCGCTCTGCTCCAGCTTAGGCTGGGTCTCAGGTCCAGTTGAAGCTGAAGCTGAGACCGCCGTTGTCAGGGCAGCTGCCTTTCCATGGACACACGTGGCAGAGGCGTCACCTCCTCACACTTCAGGAGGACCTTCGAGACCCCCAGGTGCGGGCTTCCGCTGTCCCTGTCACGCCTTCATTGGCCCTGGGCTGGCTCCTTGCTACTGGGCCTCTGGGACTGACCTCGGGGTGGACGGTTGGGACCATCGCACATGGGGTGGCCTCACCTGCCCGGCCAGCGTGCAGGGAGGCGCTCAAGCAGTGCCCTGCTTTTTAGGGAGCCCTGTTTGCTCCAGCACCGAGCCATTTGGGCGGCAGGTGGCAGAAAGTAGGAAAGAGAGCAGACTCTTCTCTTGTGCCTTCTATTGCGTTACGGTAATTGCTGTTGAGCCTCCCTGCAGCTCCGGGCAGCAGCGGGCCGGCCCCCTTTCCTAGCTGTGGAAGTGGCGGTGCAGAGACGCTGTCATCTGCTCAGGCCATGTCGATGGAAGGGGCACTGTGGGGCGACAGGTCAGGCCTTGATGGCCTCGCTGCTGTCCCCCGGGGTCCCCGAAGGCCTCCCGCTTGCTCTCTTGTCCCGGGAACCTCAGAGCTCTGCACGCCAATCTCCTGTGAACTTCGGAATGTATTACAGCTGTGCGCTCTGCAGCAAAGTCTAGATGAATTTAGGATTAGAGGATTCAGTTACACTTTAGTATTGTTTCCCATTAAAAATCATGCAAATAAGCCACAGAATAAAGCACCTTGCATTGTTTTGGACACCAGATTTACATGTTCACTGGAAGAAAAATGACACCAAGCTCCTTCAAGGTGGTAATAAGATTGTGCCTCAGAGCTTTTGCTTTGTTGGTGTTTATTTATAATTTATGCCGCTACAACTTCCAAAAGAGGTTTTAAACTAGTTTATCATCAAAACTTATACCAACAAGAGGGTTTTAAAGCTGACGGTTGTAGAGAAGAAAAGACGGCTTAGAAGCCAGGGAGCTTGGGGGCGGGGGTGGAGGAGGCCGACCCGGGCCCACGAAATCGGCCGGAAGCTTCCCAGTTGCCAGAGTTAAAAGGGAGACCTGCTGGGTGGCAGGCCTCTCATTTTCGGATTAACGAGAAGCTTCCCTCCACCTTTTTCCTTGAGCTCCTGGGTCGCCCTGAGCTTCCGACTTCTTCCTCGGGAGATGTGGGCGTGGAGCCTGTCTGGGGGCATCTGGGCGGAGAAGGGCCTGGCTGGAAAGACATCCTAACCTGGGCGTTGGAGGCGCTGGGGAGCCCGTTCCCACAGATGTGGGGTTCAAAGCCCTGTGCTTCCACCTTGGGGCTCCTCCTCTAAGATGATGGCTGGCCTGGGTGATGCCGGCCTCAGGGGAAGGGCTTCAGGCGGCCATCCTGGAAAGAAAAAAGGAGGGTTAGTCCACAAGGATTCTTCTTCTGTTTATTTTATTTTATTTTTTTGCTTTTTAGGGCCTCACCTGAGGAATATGGAGGTTCCCAGGCTAGGGGTCAAATCAGAGCTATCGCGGCTGGCCTACGGCACAACCACAGCAATGCAGGATCCAAGCCGCACCAAGCCGCACCTACACCACAGCTCACGGCAATGCCAGATCCTTAACTCACTGAGCGAGGCCAGGGATGGAACCTGAATCTTCATGGATGCTAGTCGGATTCGTTAACCACTGAGACACGACGGGAACTCCTCCACAAGGATTCTGCGCCTTGAGTTAACGGCTCCGTGTGGCGTTTCCCCAGCATTGTGACCCCCGGACTCTCGCCCCTGGGCCCGCCTTCCTGCTGGCGGGGTGGGAGAGTGCGGCTAGGGGCCCAATCAGAGTCCAGAGAGGTGGGCTGGCATTGTGCGCACCTGCTCCTGGGGCCCCCAGGGTCTTCACAACGACGCAGAGTCACAGCAGATGCACTGCTGGTGTTGATGATCCGCATCAGTGAAAACGTATCAAGGACGACGCACCGTCCATGACGCGATACCGGTGATAATTAAGAAACATACCCTAGGAGTTCCCGCTGTGGCTCAGCAGGCTAAGAACCTGACCTAGTGTCTGTGAGGATGCAGGTTCCATCCCTGGCCTCGCTCAGTGGGTTCAGGATCTGGCGCTGCCGTGAGCGGCAGTGTAGGTCGCAGATGTGGCATGGATCGGGTGTGGCCGTGGCTGTGGCCTCGGCTGGCAGCTGCAGCTCCACTCCGACCCCTAGCCTGGGAACCTCTATGTGCTGCAAGTGCAGCCCTGAAGAGAAAATGGAAAGAAAGGAAAAAAGAACAACCTAAAAGCTGAACAGCAGTTGTGCCACTTTCCTCTTTTAAAAAAATTGGAAGCCACGTGCTGTGTCTGAAATCTTGGGAGCCAGGGTGCAGGGGAGACGGACAGATTGACTAATGGACAGATGGGCTTTCCGTAATCAGCACAAGTATTGCTGATCACATCACACCTGGCTCTTGGGGGAGCTGCTGTTCTTTGACGTATGCGTCCCTGTTGCTGTCAGCACAGGTACAGATAAAGGGATTTCTGGCTGTTAAACCCGCAGCCAAGCAGCTTCGGTAAATTACAGGCTGTGTGACCACAAAATCATTGACTTAAGTGCTATAGACTTATCATTATTATCCCATTATATAACTCCTCTTAATCCTTTAGAATCACTTGTTAAACTTTTATAGGTAAGATAATTTTGTGCTCACCAAAGTAATGTGATTATACAACTAATTCAAGACTATTAGAAAATTTGGGGGCTCCATTAATAATACCACCGCCTAATGCGTTCATGGTACAGTTTGTTAGGGAATGATGAATGCTCAGTCCTCAAGAACCCCAGGCCTGGGTACGAGCTTGGGTGCAGGGGAGTTTCGAGCTCACCGCAAGCCACTGGAAACTGGTTGCTTAGTTCTTAGCTGCCTCTTCTAGGAGTAATTAGACTTAGGCATTGTTTCTGAGAAATGGACTTGATGCAAATCTACTGTAGTGAATAGACATCAGTCTACTACGTACATCAACTACAACCTTATTTTTGGACCCCAACCTGGAGACCACAGAGATAATTTCCGGGGAGTTCACGGCAATGCGGGGACTTGGGCTTCGGGTGGGAGTGAGGGGCCTCTGGGTAGAGGTGGGAGCTGATTCCCATCAGCAGTTCTTTTACTGTCTCTGATTTGAGCAGATCAGGGCAGCCGAGAGAACATTCTGTGTGTTTTTCAGGAGGGCCGGGGGCTCAGCCTGCTACCACCCCAGGTCTGAGTGCTCCCAGTGACATGGGGCGCAGCTGGGCCAGTGGGGGAGGCGGCAGAAGCCAGGCCTGCAGAATGACATTTCTGTGGCCTAATGATTTTCAGAAACCATTTGTGAGATTGAGGTAATGTATTTCCCAGACTCAAGCAATTTACTCCTTCCACCGTGCTGAATCAGGCTGTTAAATCCTCTTGCTGTGTGCATATAGCTATTGGCACCAGGGGAAAATGGTCAGGTTCAAGGCCCCTGCCATATCCACGCTCGGCTCCTCTGGAATTGATGGGTAACTGCACTTTTGAAAATGAAGTTTTTAAGAATACTGCAAAATGTTAAGCGAGGAACGCAGGACGCCAAATTGTATATTCAGTAGGATCTCAGTAAAAACAAGGAATGCGAGAAAAATGCTGTACAGATGCTGCCGGCGGGTTCCGGGTGGCTCCTTTGTCCGAGTGCAAGGGTGAGGTCCAGGGTCACCTTCTCTTTCTTTTTAGGATCTTACCCACCGCCCACTTCCCAGGGCAGTAACACCTGGCACCCGGGTGAGGAGCACCCTGAGCAAGGCACGTGGACTTGGACTCGGGCTGTGATCCTGGGCCCCTTACTTGCTCCGTATATAGCCTTGGGTGACTTTCTTTGTACCTAGAGCCTCTGTCCCATCATCTGTAAAATGGCCCAGTTACGCCTACCTCAGGGGGTGCTCTGGAGACTCCATCACCTGTGGGGCAGGTGGGGGCCTAAAGGGATGGTAGCCCTTATGGGGCTTATTATCAAAGTACACGTGTCTCTTGCATGATCCAAAGATCATTCTAAGTAATGTCCTGGGGGAAAGGAGTACTGACTGACAATGGAGAGCGAATAAGTCCGTCCAGCTGCCTGGTCCACTGACCGACACTCTGTCCCACCACACCAACCACTCTTGGCCTGGCCTCAGGAAAGAGGACGACAGATGGCAGCCGATGCCACGTGGTGCATCCAGCCCTCCCAGAGAGGAAGCGTGGAGCATGACATCCGCTGGGGCTGTATCCCAGGGAGTCAAGAGGGCTTCCTGGAGGAAGGAGCATCTCAGCGGAGACTGGAAGGAAGGATGGGGGCCAACTGGTAGAGGGAGCAGTTTGCTTCAAGTAGCGGGGAGGCCGTGTGTAAGACCCCAGGTTGCAAAGAGCAGGGTGGGGTGGGGAGTCCCGGCTGCAAGGTGAAGTCCAGCTGAGGAGTGACAGGGGAGGCCAGGCAGGTGTGTGGAGGCCTCCCGGTCAACTGACAGCTTTCCTGCTAGACTGACTCCAAGCGCAGCCCCCACCGAGCCCCCGAGCGTGTCTGGGAGAAGTCCACGGCCAGGTAAGGCGTTGTGGCTGGAAGGCTCTGAGTGCACCCCCTTACTGGGTTTCTGGATGAAATTTCAGGGGTGAAGGGCTGGTGTTCTTTTTTATTTGTATTGAGAAATGTTCATGAAAATGACTCCCCGGAATTCTGCAATGGATTTGTGTTTGAACTCCTGGTTGCAAGAGACAGAACACTCAATTCCTAGTCTCTGGAGCAAAAAAGTGAATCTCTTGGTTTGAGAGGTGACAAGCCTGAGGGCTGCAGCTTTAGGCATGGCTGCACTCAGGGGCTCAGATATCCTCATGTCTTGGTCTTACTTCTCTCTCAGTGTGTCCTGGTCCCAGGGACATGCCATCCCCGTGGTGACCCCCTTTCCACTTCAGGGCTGCTCCTTTCCGATCCCAGTGGAGAGGAAATGTTTCTTCCCCTTTCCTGCCCATTGAAACCTGGACTTGTATCTCACTGCCTCTGATTGGCCAGGCCTGTGTCACGTGTCCTTTGTAGAAGTTAGAGCCAGTGTCTAGTGTGCCACACTGACTGTGTGAGGCATGGGTGGTTCTCCAAGGAAAGGTGGGGCACTCATACCAGAGAAAGTGCAAATGGGGAGTTCCCTGGCAGCTCAGTGGGCTGAGAATCTGGGGTTGTCATTGCTGTGGGGTGGGTTCCACTCCTGGCCCAGGAGCTTTTGCATGCTGCGAGTGCAGCCACAAAAAGGAAAAAGCACGAGTGGACATTGAGCAGGCAGTCGAGCGCATGGCATTGCAGGATTAAAAGACAGATGTGCTTGCTGGAAGCCAGCATTCATTCACCACAACCATCAGTTCTTTTTTGTTCGTAGACTCCTGGGATCTGTGTATCCTGAGGCCAGAGACCAAGTGATTCTTGATTTGGAAGGGCACCTGACACTCACAAAATCCAGGCCCTTAGGACCTTGGCGATTCCATCTCATCCTTATTTTACTAATGAGCTGGAACTCAGGTCCTCGTGGTGCCTGAGAGTCTCAGGATGCTCTCATGAACATGGGGGGTGGAGTGTCTACCAGGCGATATAGTCCACGTGGATGGCCGTGGCTTGAGGAGAAATAGCGCTCAACTCGGAGAATTAATGCTTGGCTCCAGAATGGGGGCGGTTCCTCATGACCAAGGGCATGACCCTGAGCCTCCTTCTGTTGCACAACTTAATCAACACACCGAGTACCCTTAGAGAAGAGGAGGTCCGCTCATCCAAGCTGTAGATGACCCCAACCGGGAGCGCCATCCTTTCATCCACCTGACATTTATCCATTTGTCTATGCATCCATCCCTAGAGGGCTGTCCTTGGCAAGAGGCGTCAGTCTGGTTTGTGCTGGCTCACTCCACAGAGCAGGGGGGTGGTGGATGAGCCTTGGTGGTTGAGCCTGGAGGCTCTCCAGCTAGCCTGCCTGGGTCTGATTCCCTGCTCACCTTTCACAATGTGACCTGGGCCAGATAACCTCCCTGGCCTTCAGTTTCCTCACCTGTCAAGTGATGTTTATAATCCTGCCCTCCTCCGATGTTGTCGTAAGGATTGAGTTAATTCTCATAATGTGCCGAAAAGCATGCTTCGCATGCAGTAACTGCTGACTCCATGATTACTGTGACCTGGGGGTGGGAGGCGAGGGGGTATTTGGTCTCAGAAGAGTGTCTGAGATTGTGGTGCTTTCAGAAGGGGCTCTGGCTCCTCCTGGAGTCCTGTACTCCCCACCGCTGGACAGGCTGCACCCCCTGCTGAGAACCTTGCAGGCTGCCGAGGAGTCACCCCCACTCCACAAGCAGGGTGGACCCGATGACCTCTGAACCCCCACCTCCAGCTCCCCACGCATTCTTCAGCGACCTCTGTGAAATGTCTTGCTCTTAATCCTCTTTACTCGAAGAAAACTCTTTTTTGCCCTTTTACATCTTCTGTTGACATTTAAAACTCCTTCCCTTTGTTCTGACCTTATTGAATAGAGAGAATAATTTCTTGGAATTTTCTGTATAATGAATGTTCATGTACTTGCAGATTCTGATCAAGTTTCTCCTCAACCTTTACTTTGAGGGAGCTGCGTCATTTGGTATAGGAAACATTCTAGGAAGCACTTTGGAGGGTGGTGTAAGATGCCACTTTAGCTCTCGCTGTTTCTGCAGATGTGAGCCCCCTGTAACACAGACAGCAGCTGAGGCGCTCTGCTCTTAGAGATTCAGGTGAGACTGGTTCAAGTGCCTATACCTGCGGGCTTCCCAGGCTCTCCACTAGTTTTCCTGAGACTGGCAGTGGTGGGGAGAGTAGTGGGGGTGGGATTATCACCTTAAATTACTCCTGGCTCTTCATTCATGCCTGCAGTAAATGACATCAACTTGTAGATCACTCCTGGTCTTCTTGTCATCTCTGTGACACGTGGCTGACCCACCAAAGAAGTATTCCATTCCCTCACTCTTTTAATATTCCTACCAGAAGGCAGGGTGTGGGGAGATTTTTGTTGAAATACTGGGGTAACACAGTATGGGTGTGTGTCAGGCGTGGGGATAGAGGTGAGGAGATGGGGTGACGTCTTACTCTCCATTACTGCAAACCAGATGCTTAAAATTGGATATTAGATTTGGCTTTCAGTGATGAAGGAGCAGTTCCCACCAGACTAGCTTCCTATAGATGACAATTATAAACTCTGAACAACAGCAACAAACTGCCCAAAGGTATTGGAGAACAACAGAAAGCAGGCAGACATGGAAGGGAACGTGCCCTCAGAGGAGGAAATGGCACCAGCTGCATTGCCTGCTTTTATGTTTTTCTGCCTGAGGGTGGGTGCCAGTCTGTGCCAGGTAGCGCAACTAGAAGTCAGGTAGAAACGTACAGTGTTACTGGCTCGAAGAACCGGAGGACATAATTTGGGGCAGTCCTAGCACCTGGAAAGTGAGGAGGGAAGTCTCAGAAAGAGTGAGAGAGGAGGAGCCACAAATTCTGTGACTAGACTCGGCCCAGGTCTCTGGGTGACTCCTGAACCTACGTATGGGGAAGAGTTTCGGCAGCTCAGCTAAGACTGAGGGGCTGAACAGAAAATTCTGCTGCTGCTGCACAACAGAGGCGACAGAGTTTGAAATGTGAGTGGAGCCAGGTTAGCTCCCTCCTTAAAGGAGACTCTCATCCTGAGTGAAGTCAGAAAGAGAAAGACAAATACCATATGATATCACTTAAATCTGGAGTCTGGTATACGGCACAAATGAACCTTTCCACAGAAAAGAAAATCATGGACTTGGAGAATAGACTTGTGGTTGTCGGGGGGTGGGGGGTGGGAGTGGGATGGATTGGAGCTTGGGGTTGATAGATGCAGACTATTGCTTTTGGAATGGATTAGCAATGAGATCCTGCTGTGTAGCACAGGGAACTATGTCTGGTCACTTAAGATGGAGCATGATAATGTGAGAAAAAAGCATGTATACATGTAAGTGTAACTGGGTCATCATTCTGTACAGTAGAGAGTTGACAGAACACTGTAAACCAGCTATAATGGAAGAAAATGAAAATCATTATATATAAAAATAAAATTTCTCTTCTTTAAAAAAATAAATTGATGTTCTTCAGAGAAACATAAGAATATACACAATGTAAATATTGTAATCCCTAGTATTTCACCCCAAACTACTCAATAAAGGAAGAAACAGGAAAAAGGGATCCATATTCAAGAGGAAGGCTTTCAGTAGAGTTTGTTTCTAAGGTGATCAGATGCTGAAATTAGCAGACAAGGATTTTAAAACAGTTATAATGATGCTTGGGGACACAAAGGAAAATATACTCACATTGAATAAAAAAAATAGGGAAATCTCTGTAGCAATAGAAACTATAAAGAAAAACAAGTGGGAAGTATAGACCTGAAAAATATAATATCTGATAGAAAGAGTTTGTGTTTTGGACACCATTGCAGAATGGAGATTAGAGAAGAAAGAGCTACTGAACTTAGATCAATAGAAATTATTCAGCCTGAAAACTGAAGAAAGAATCGGAGGAAAAAGAACAGATACTCAAGGGCCTTTGGACAACCTCCAGAGATACATGTGTAATATATATTGTAAGAGTGTATGTGTAATTGGAGTCTTAGAAAGAGATGAGAGAGAATGGGAAAGAAAAAGCTATTTGAAATAATGCCCAAATGCTCCCAAATTTGGTGACATATGACCATTTACAGATTCAAAAGAAAAACAAAACAAAACAAAACACCACAACTGTGCAGACCCCAAATAGTACAAATATAAAGGAAACCACACTGAGGCATATCATAGCCAAATTTCTGGAAACCAAAGATAAAGAGAAAACCTCGAAAGTAGTGAGAGAAAAATGAATTTCACGTGGAAGAGAATAATGTTGAGAAAATCACTGACTTCTAATCAGAAGCAATGGAGTCTAGAGACAGTGGAATGGAATCTTTAAAGTGCTGATAGAAAAATAAAAACGTGTCAACTCCTGACCTCTGTGTCTTTTAAGAATGAAGGTGAAATAAAGTGGTGAGCAGATGTGCACTACAGAAATGTTAAGGGAAGTTCTTTAGGATGGAGGAATATGCCAGACAGGAACTCAGATCTTTTGGAAGGATTAGAGAGACAGTCATTGGTAAATATGTAGGAAAATATAGAAGACTATTTTTCCTCTTAAATAAAAAAATGACTATTTAAAGCAAACATTATCATATTTTGAGGTTTATAACATATGTGGGTGTAATACATATGACAACTGTGAGTAAAGGATGACAGTTGAAGAAAAGACATTTATGGTTGCAAGCTTCTTATATTTTATGTAAACTTGTACAATTTAACTCTAAGAAGACTTGAAAATATTAAGCATGTATATTGTAATCCTTAGAGAAACCACTAAAAAAAAAAAACCAAAAACCAAACAAACAAAAACTTAAGAGGCATAGCCAAAAAGCCAGTGGATAAAATGAAATTCTAAAAATAATAATTTCAAAAGAAGACAGGAAAGGAGGAAGAGAAGAATAGAACAGAGGTTAAAAACGGAAAACAGCAAAATGATAGGTTTAAATCTGCTCATATCTCTATATTCTATCACTTGTGATAGAACATGAGAGAAGATAATATGAGAAAAAGAATGTATATATGCATATGTATAACTGGTTCACTTTTCTGTACAGCAGACATTGACATAACATGGTAAATAAACTATAATAAAAATTAAATAAAAAATAAATCTCATATCAACAATTATATTATATGTACATGGAGTAAATACTATAATTAAAAGAGATTGTAAGTATGGATACAGAAGCAAGACTAAATTATATGCTGTTAATAAGGTACACTTTAAGTAAAAAAACAAATAAGCAAAAAGTAAATAGGCAGAATGAAGAGATATCATCCAAACCATAAGCATGAGAAGACTGAAAGTCTGCTAATAATACTAACCAATAAAGTAGACTTCAAGGGAGTTCCCATCTGGCTCAGTGGTAACGAACCCATAAGGACGTAGGTTTGATCCCTGGCCTCGCTGAGTGGGTTAAGGATCCAGTATTGCTGTGAGCTGTAGTGTAGGTCGCAGATGGGGCTCAGATCCTGCATTGCTGTGGCTTTGGTGTAGGTTGGCAGCTGTAGCTAGCTCTGATTCAACTCCTAGCCTGGGAACTTCCATATGCCGCAGGCATAGCCCTAAAAAGACAAACAAACAAACAAACAAAAAACAAACAAACTTCAAGACAAAGGGTATTACCAGAGATAGAGGGACTTTTCATAATGACAAAAGGATCAGTTCATCAGGAAGACATAACAGTCAAATATGACCCTAATAACAGAGCTTCAAAATGCGTGAAACATTTTTCATAGAAGTAAAGGAGAATAAACACATCCACAATCCCAGTTGGAGATTTTATCACTCTTCTCTAAGTAATTGATAGAACAACTAGATCAATAAAGATAGAAGACCTGTATAACACTATCTGCTACCTTAACTGACATTTATGGAACACTGTGCATAACAAGTGCAGGGTAGAGATGCTTTTCAAATTCAAATAGTACTTCACTAATGTAGGCCATATGCTAGGACATAAAGCAAATCTCAATACATTTAAAAGGGTTTGAACAATGGAATGCCCAGTCTCGGATCACAATGGTATTAAATTGGTAATAAATAATAATAAGATACTAAACAATAAAAACTCCATAAACATTTGACAGTTAAACCACACACTTCTAAATACCTTAGGGAACTCATGCTTTTGGCTAAGATGGAGTAATAGGGACCATAGTTATGCTCCAATTTTAAACTTAAAAAACAGACAAAATATTAGAAACTGGTTTTCAGACACTGAACACTGGGCAGCATAGGCAGTCATCCCCGAGAAAGGGAAAACAAAGTGAGACGAGCCCTGGGATTGTTCTAGTTTATTGCCTGATGAGCGTTTCTAGACTATAGCACAGGGAGGAGAAATCCTGCTAGGTCTCAGCGAGCTTCCTGGGTTGAGGAGACAGAGCTGGGAGCCCAGGAAGGTCAGGGCAGCTAGAGTTCTCAGAAGAGAGAACCAGAGATTAGAGAGCTGCACAGAAAGAAAGCTCCAGAGATCTGTAGGTTGTTCCCTCAAAGTCTTCAGTGGAATACTGACCAGCACGTGTGTATGAGGAAGTTCTTTGAGGTGAGGAAAGATCCACTCAAAAGAAACAGGGTGAGGAGTTCCCATTGTGGCTCAGCAGTTAAGAACCCTACTAGTATCCATGAAGATGCAGGTTTGATCCCTTGTCTTTCACAAGTGTATTGCTTCAGGAGTGGAGTGAAACAACCCTGAACTGTGCTGCTCTGGTTCCTCCCAAAGCTTAGAAACTATCCTGGCAAGGAGTGAACTGTTTCCAAGTAACTGTGTCCCGGAATAAACCTCAAGACTATTATAGGAATACAAGAATAAAACACATCAAATCTGGTAAAATTCACCATGTCTTGCTTCCAAACAAAGCTTTTTTTTTTTTTTTTGTCTTTTTGCTATTTCTTGGGCCTCTCCCACGCATATGGAGGTTCCCAGGCTACGGGTCTAATTGGAGCTGCAGCTGCCAGCCTATGCCAGAGCCACAGCAACGTGGGATCCGAGCCGCATCTGCAACCTACACCATAGCTCACGGCAACGTGGATCGTTAACCCACTGAGCAAGGGCAGGGACTGAACCCGCAACCTCATGGTTCCTAGTCGGATTCGTTGACCACTGCGCCACGACGGGAACTCCCCAAAGATTTTTTTTTTTCAGTCTTTTCTAGGTCCGCACCCACAGCATATGGAGGTTCCCAGGCTAGGGGTCGAATCGGAGTTGTAGCCACCAGCCTACGCCAGAACCACAGCAACATGGGATCTGAGCCGCGTCTGCAACCTACACCACAGCTCATGGCAAGGCCGGATCCTTAACCCACTGAGTGAGGCCAGGGATTGAACTCGAAACCTCATGGTTCCTAGTCGGGTTCGTTAACCATTTCACCACGATGGGAACTCCCCAAACAAAGATTAAAAGGCATGTGAAAGAAGAAAAATCTGAACCATGATAAGAGGAAAAATCAGTGAATAGAAACAGACCCCAAAATGGTACAGATGATATAATTGGTAAATAAGAATGTTAAACCAATGTTGTAAATATGCCCCATATATGCAAAGAGGTAGAGAAAAATTTAAGCATATTAAGGAGAGACATGAAAGACAGAAGAAGGATCCAAATTGATCTCTATAGAGATGGAAAAAAAAAAAGTTTTGGATGAAAAGTACACCAGATGGGATTAATTGCAGATCAGAAACTAAAACGAAAAGCTTAGCAAATTTGAAGACATAGTTATAGAAACTAATTAAAATGCAATACAGAGAGTAAAGAGCTTGTGAAAAAGATAAACAGAGAAATCAGTAAGCTGTGGGACCATTTCAAGTTCACTGAATATGCATGACATTGGAGTCTTCAAAGGAAGAGAGAGCAGAAAAAAAATTTAAGGAAATAATGGCTGAAAATTTTCCAAATTTGACGAAACTCATATATCCAAGAATATCAGTGAATCCCAAGCACAAAAAACATGAAGAGAAAAAGTTCATCAGTGGAATTTCTCATAATCAGCGATAAAGAGAACAATCTTAAATGCAGTCAGAGGGGGAGAAAAAGACAAGTTACATGCAGAGAAACCAAGATGAGAATGGCAGCAGACTTCTTATTGTAGGAGTTCCCGTCGTGGCGCAGTGGTTAACGAATCCGACTAGGAACCATGAGGTTGCGGGTTCGGTCCCTGCCCTTGCTCAGTGGGTTAACGACCCGGCATTGCCGTGAGCTGTGGTGTAGGTTGCAGACGCGGCTCGGATCTGGCGTTGCTGTTGCTGTGGTGTGGGCTGGTGGCTACAGCTCCGATTGGACCCCTAGCCTGGGAATCTCCATATGCCGCGGGAGCGGCCCAAGAAATAGCAAAAAGACCAAAAAAAAAAAAAAAAAGACTTCTTATTGTAAATAATACTGGAAGACAGTTGAACAACGTACTTAGGGTACCAAAAGAAAACCAACACTGTCAACTGAAAATTTAAAACCAGAAAAATATCTTTTTAAAAGAAAGGTAAAATACTGTTTCAAGGCACTTAAAAGCTGAAGTAATTCATCGCCAACAGACCTGCACTACGGAAACGTTAAATAAAGCTCTTGAGGAGTTCCCGTAGTGGCTCAGCGGTAATGAACCCAACTAGTATCCATGAGGATGTGGGTTCAATCCCTGGCCTTGCTAAGTGCCTTAAGCATCTGGTGTTGCTATGAGCTGCAGTGTAGGTCGCAGACGTGGCTTGGATCCTGCGTTGCTGTGGTTGTGGCATAGACCACCAGCTGTAGCTCCAGTTCAGCCCTAGCCTGGGAACTCATATGCTGCAGGTGCAGCCCTATAAAGACCAAAAAAAAAAAGTTATTGAGGCAGAAGGAAAATGATACCAGATAGAAATCTACATCTGCACAGAGGGATGATGAGCACTAGAAATGGTAAATATGTGCATAACTGTAAATGCTTTTTCTTAGTATTAAAAAAATCACTTTATCACATTTTATTTTTTGTTCACACCTGTAGCATGAGGACGTTCTGGTCAGGGGTTGAACCTGCACCACAGCAGCAACCTGAGTTGCGGCAGTGATAACACTGGATCCTTAATCAGCTGTGCCACAGGGGACTTCTCTTATTTTTATTTATTATTATTATTTTTATGGCCGTACCTGTGGCATATGGAAGTTCCCAGCCAAGGACTGAGTCCAAGCCCCAGCTGCAACCTATGCCACAGCGGTGGCAACACCAGATCCTTTATTTAACCCACTGCACCAGTCTGGGGATTGGATCCATGCCTCTGCAGTGGCCCAAGCTGCTGCAGTTGGATTCTTAACCCACTGCACCACAGCTGGAACTCCTCTTATTTCATTTTTAATTGAAATATAGTTAATTTGCAATGTTGTTTGTTTCTGGTGTACAGCTAAGTGCTTCAGATACACACACACACACACACACACTCACACACATATATTCTTCTTTGTATTAAAAAACACTTTATTTACTTTTAAAGTAAAAACAATAACGTTTTGTGGAGCTTATAAAATATGTCAATGTAAAATATGTGATAACATGCATGAAAGCTGAGGTGGGGGGGATGGTGTATACTGTTGTTATGGTTCTTATAAGGCAAGTGGTGACATTATTGGAAGTTAGACTGTGATAAGTTGCAGAGGTATGCTTAAAGTTACAGAAGTGTGTAAGCCTTAAAGCAACTAGCAATAAAACAAAACAAAGATTTATGGTTAGTAATCTAACAATGGGAGATAAAACGAAATAACAAAAGATACTCAATCCAAAAGAATGTAAAAAAAAAAAAAGGAAAGAGAACAAGCAACAGATGGGATAAATAGAAAACAGAAAATTAAACCCAAACCATGTCAGTAATAGATGAAGTGGTCTCAGTGCCCATTTAAGACATTGTTAGGTTCAATAAAAAGTCAAGACCCAATTATACAATGCCTACAAGGACCTTTAAATAAAATGACACCAAAAGTTAAATGTAAAAGAATGGAAAATGATATATCAATGTAATAGTAATAAAAAATGCAAAAATGGCCACATTGATATCAGATAAAGTAGATTTCAGAGCAAAGAATATTAGCGAGGATAAAAAGACTCATAATGAGAAAGGGGTGGATTCATCAAAGGACGTAACATTAGGTACTTAATATTAGGTCTATAAACATTGGGGCATAAATATGTATACATCCAATAAGAATGCTTTAAAATTCCGTGCAGTAAAACTGAGAGAACTGAATGGAGAAATAATCATATTCGCAATTATAGTTGGAGCTTTTAATATTCTTTTCTCAATAGTCAATAGATCAAGTAAACAGAAAATCAATAAGTGTATAGAAGACTTCAACAACACTGTCACCTAATTTGGCCTAATTGACACTTACAGAACATTCAGTGTAACAGCAACAGAATGCATATTCTTTTCAGGTGTACATGGAATGTTTACCGAGATAGACTGTAATCTAGGCTATAAAACAAGGCTCAATACATTTGAAAGGACTGAAATTATTCAAAGTGTATCTCTAATGATGATGAAATGGAATTAAAAATCAGTAACAGATATTTGAAAAATTCCCAAATATTTGGAAGCTAAACAGCACCCTTGTTAATAACCTATAGGTCCAGGAAGAAACTGATAGGGATTTTAGAAAACATTTTGAACCAAATGCAAATGAAAACACAGCATTTTCCATTATGGCGACCCGCAGCCCCAGTGTTGTGATTAGTGATGATGAACCAGGTTATGACTTAGATTTGTTTTGTACACCTCATCATTATGCTGAGGATTTGGAAGAGGTTTTTGTTCCTCATGGACTAATTATGGACAGGACCAAACAGCTTGCTCGAGATGTGATGGAAGAGGTGGGGGCCATCATATTGTGGTCCTCTGTGTGCTCAAGGGGGGCTATACATTCTTTGCTGACCTGCTGGATTACATCAAAGCCCTGAGCAGAAATAGCGATAGATCCATTCCTATGACTGTAGGTTTTATCAGACTGAAGAGCTACTGTCAACAGGCGACTTAAAAGTAATTGGTGGAGAGGACCTCTCAACTTTAACTGGAAAGGCTGTCTTGATTGTTGAAGATGTAATTGACACTGGCCAAACAATGCAAACCTTGCTTTCCTTGGTCAAGCAGCATAATCCAAAGATGGTCAAGGTGGCGACCTTGCTGGTGAGAAGGACCCCTCGAAGTGCTGGATATAGACCAGACTTTGTTGGATTTGAAATTCCAGATGAGTTGGTTGTAGGATATGCCTTTGACTCTAATGAATACTTCAGGGACTTTGTGTCATTAGTGAAAATGGAAAAGCAAAATACAAAGTCTAAGAGGAGAGTTCAAGTTGAGTTTGGAGACATCTGGAGTGCCATTGAAATCACCAGTAAAGTTAGCACATGTTCTCCTTCTGTGGCCAGCTGCTTAGTAGAGCTAATTGCATGTATCGTCTAAGAATTTTATGTTTTGTATTTTAGAAATGTCAGTCGCTGCATTCCAGAACTCTTTATTTGTCCTGTGAGCCTGTAGACTCTCCATTCCCTTTGGGTGGATTGTTGTTTGACTTGTGGATGAAAAATCTCTTAAACCACAGCACTGTTGAATGAAAATATTGAAATTGTATCTGTAAGAAACATTTAAAGAGAAGAATATATTAGTTTTTTAATTGGTAGTTTAATTTTTATATATTCAGGAAAGAACAGAAATGATTGAGTATTGTTAATTATACCACTGTGTGTTTAGAAAAGTAAGAAGCAGTCGGTTTCATATCAGTGACAGTACTTAGCGGTATTGTTATGTTGAATAAATCATACGTCCTGGGATTATTTTAGTAGGTTTCAGTACTATCGATTGTATTTTCCTGCTTGTTCAGATTATTTCCGGTGAGTCATTGTCAACAAGTACAGATCCATAAATTCCAGAAACCTACCACTTTTTGAATTCCTCAGGGTAAAAAATCTTTAAAGGCTCTTTAAAAGAAAAAAATAAATAAAAATTTGTGAACATAGAGTGGTTCTCAAGTAGTAATTTATAGCACTAACGCTTATATTAATAAAGAAGGAGTTCCCGTCATGGCTCAGCGGAAACAAATCTGACTAGCATCCATGAGGACGCAGTTTCAATCCCCGGTCTCACTCGGTGGGTTAAGGATCTGGCATTGCTGTGAGCTGTGTTGTAGGTTGCAGATGAGGCTTGGATCTGATGTTGCTGTGACTGTGGCATAGGCTGGCAGCTACAGCTCCGATTTGACCCCTAGCCTGGGAACCTCCATGTGCCACAGGTGTGGCCATAAAAAGCAAAAAAAAGAAAGAAAGAAAATTGCCAAGTAATTATCTTAGCTTCCACTTTAAGACACACACACACACACACACACACACACACACACACACGCATGCACACACGCAAAATCAGCCCAAAATAAGCAAAAGAAAAGAGATAATGATAAGAGCAGAAGTAATCGAAATAGAAAACCAATAGTAGAGAGAAAAATCAGTGAAACCAAAAGCTGGTTCTTTGAAATCAATGAGAGTGATAAACCTTTAGCCACTTTTCAGAAATAAAAAAGATCCAAATTACCAATATTAGGAATGAGAGAAGTGACAATTATAAATTCTAACGACACTGAGAGAGTACTAAGGTAATGCTATGATCAACTTTCTGCCAATGAAGACTACAGCTTAGATGATATGATAAATCTCTTGAGAGACTCAAACAATGAAAGCACACTCACAAATTTAGATAACCTCCAAAGCCTTGCATCTATTACTGAAATTGAATTCATAGTTAAAAACCTTTCCCATAAAGAAAAGTTTAAAGACTTCACTGGTGAATTTTACCAAACATTCAAGGAAGAAGTAGTATCAGTTTGTTCTGGGTTGAATTCTGTCTCTTTCAAAATGTATCTTTTGGCCTCCTCACCCCTAGTGCCTCAGGACGTGTCTGTATTTGGACATAGGATCTTTGCAGAGAAAATCAAATTAAAGTGAGGTCTTTAGGATGAGCCCTGATCCAGTAAGACTGGTATGTTTTTCCAAAGGGGAGATTTAGAGACAGACAGACATAGAAGGAGAACACCACATGAACATGAAGATAGCCGTCTACAGGTCAAGAAGAGAAGAGCCGATCCTTCCCTCAGAGCCCCCAGAAGAAACCAAGCCTATCTTGATTTCTGACTTTGGGCCTCCAGAACCATGAGACCATACATTTCTATTGTTTAAGCCACTCAGTCTGTGGTACTTTGTTACAGCAGCCCTAGGAAGGTAATAGAAAATTCTGTTCAAACTCTTCCAGAAAATCAAAGAGGAAGGAACACTTCCCAACTTGTTCTATGAGGCTAGCATCACCCTGAGACCAAACCAAGAACAAGGCAGCATATGAGAAGAAAGCGATAGATCAATATCTCACGAACATAGATGCAAAAATTTTAAATGACATCAGCACATCAACCCAATATTTAATTAGTCATTCATTAGCTAATTAATAATATCATGACCAAGTAGGATCTGTCCCAGGAATGGAAGTTTAGCTTAGTATTTGAAAATCAATATAATTCAGCATATTAATGAACTATAAGAGAAGAAGTGTGTGATCATCTCAAGAGATACAGAAAGCGCTTTTCACAATATCCAGCATTCATTCCTGATAAAAACTTTCGGCAGCAACCTAGAAATAGAAGATAATTTTCTCAGACTATTACATTTGGTCAGGAACGAGGCAAGGATGTTCTCTCGCACTGTGTCTATTCAGCATTGCTTTGGGCAGTCTAGCCAATGCATTAAGACAAGAAAAAGAAAATAAAAGATACCTGGATTGGAAAGGAGGGGGTTAAATTTTTTTTTATTCACAGACGTGATTGTCTATGTAGAAAATTCTACTGAATCTGTAAAAAGACTTCTAGAGCTAATAGTTTAGGAAGTCTGCAGAATTCAAGATCAGCATGCAAAAATTAATTGTGTTTCTATGTATTAGAAATGAAGAACCCGAAATTAAAAATTTTAAAATACCATTTACAGTACCATCAAACCATGAAATAATTATGGATGAATTTGACAAAAGGTGTGTAAGATTTTTTCATAAAATACTATAAACCTGGGAGTCCCTCTCGTGGCTCAGCAGTTAATGAGCCCAACCAGTTATCCAAAAGGATGTGGGTTCGATCCCTGGCCTCGCTCAGTGGGTTAAGGATCTGGTGTTGCTGTGAGCTGTTGCAGATAAGGCTCAGATCCCATGTCGCTATGGCTGTGGTGTATGTTGGCAGCTGCAGCTACAGTTTGACCCCTAGCTTGGGGACTTCATATGCTGCGGGTGCAGCCCTAAAAAGACCTAACCAAACCAAACCATAGACCATTGCCTAGAGAAATTAAAGAAGACCTAAATAAAAGGAGCCATATATCCTGTTCATGCACTGGAAGATTCAATATTGTTGAGACATCTCCCCAAATTGGTCTGTGGATTCAATGCGCTTCCAACCCCTGAACACCCCCCCGCCCCCGCCCTGTGAGGGATTCCCAAAGTTTTTGCAGGCAGACGGTGGTGTAGCCTTGGGCGCTGGCTGCCCAGGCTTGTGCTGCGCACTGGGCACCTGGCAATGGTCTCTAGAATGATCTCTTGGGGCAGCAGGAGCTGTCGAGGGTGGAGAGGAGGCCAGGAGCCAGGGCTGAACTGGGAGGGTCCTCGAAGCAAGAGCTGGCAAGATGGGGCCAAATGGGAGGCAAAGATTCACCCAGAAGTCTGACAGCCACTATCTCCAGGTGGCGGGATGATGGCCAACCCTTATTTTCTCATCTTTCTCTGGTTTTTGTGGTTGTTGTTTGTTTTCTGGTAATTTTTTTGCAGAGCAAACTTATTTCTGTTGTTATTAGAGAAACAGCAATCCTGTTGATTCCTGTGGGATTTCGCTTTTCGCACTTCTGTATAACTTGAATATTTTATAAGGAGATTGTATTTGTTTTATAAACAAAAACAAAAGGCAGGCAGAAAGGCAGAAAGGACATGACCTGTGGCTAAAGCAGTAAGTCAGGAGACACTGCAAGGAGCGCCTGGTGGGGCCACGGCTCCGTAACCGGGACACGGAAACTGCGGTAAACGTGGGCTGAGCCAGCGACAGCACATTTTGCCTGTCATGTTCTTTCTAAATCTGACTTTTGTTGGACACATAGAATGTCTCCAGTTAATACCTCAAGTCGTCTTGGCACATTTGACAGAAGACTTAACTCCTTAATTCCATGAAGGCAGATTGGGAGCTCTAATTACTTAATTGAAAAAAGGTACGCACTTCAGGCTGCCACGGTGTTTGGGAATTAATCTTTAAAACCTGACAGTGAACATTAAATTCAATTAGGGAGAGCGATTAGCAAAGATTCTCCTTCCCTCACCCTGGGTACTTGAAGAAGTGGCTGACTGGTCTACACTGATTCTGACGCTATCGTTGTGTGTATATCAGCCAGGGGAGCCAGGTACGCATTTTTCACTGCAGAGGGGAGATATCGGACAGTTTACAGATTGATGGATTTCCTTAAACACGTTTCCGTGGCCGATTCAGGAGGCCTGGCCAGGAGAATCCAGACCTTTCCAGCTGCTGCTTTTGGCACTGGTGGTGACAGAGTTCAAGGTCTCCTCTTTCTTTGATTAGAATTACAGTCCACCCTTCCTCCCCCTCCCTCCTCCCTCTCCCCCCTCCCCTCCCCTCCCCCCCCATTCCAGTCCACCTGTCAGCGGCTGCTGATCACCGTCCGCTCCTCTTTCCGGGACACCCTTCTTCTGTTGTCTCCCCACATCGTTGGCCTCTTCTCAGACTCCTTTCCTGGTTTCTCTTGAGCCTCCCCCTGGCCCCCCACCTCCTCTTTGCTCTGTCTTCTACATTTATTCCCTTGGAGAGCCCATCCAGCTCCTGACTGAAAGGCCGTCTGTGGCAGGGACTTCCAAAGCCCAGCCTCCACCCTGGACCTCCCTCCTGGACATCACACTCAGACATCTCGCTGCCTGCTCTGTCTTCAGATCCGAGCTCCTGGAGTTCCCACGGTGGCTCAGCAGGTTAGAACCCACAAGATTTCCTCGGGTTGGAAGCAAGATAGGAGGGCGAGAGAGTCCAGGACAGCCCCCTAGGTTTGGGGCCCAAGCCTCGGGGGAAAAGGAGTTTCGGGGGTGCATCGGATGACGGGAGAAGCAAGTCTGAGGGCAAGAAGCCCAGGAGCTCAGCTTTGGCTTTTTGCTTTTTACCACACCTGTGGCACATGGAAGTTCCCAGGCTAGGGGTCGAATTGGAGCTGCAGCTGCCAGCTTACACCACAGCCACAGCCACGCCGGATCTGAACTGCATCTGTGACCTTCACCACAGCCCACAGCAGTGCCCGACCCTTAACCCCACTGA
Source organism: Phacochoerus africanus (assembly GCF_016906955.1). NCBI lineage: Eukaryota > Metazoa > Chordata > Mammalia > Artiodactyla > Suidae > Phacochoerus > Phacochoerus africanus. The sequence continues at coordinate 123,932,321 of NC_062552.1, forward strand.
TCAAGGCTGGGGATCGAACCTGCATCCTTACAGATACTAGTCAGATTTGTTTCCACTGGGCCACGACGGGAACTCCCTTCCATGTGTATTTTTATACTCTTACTACAAGTATGTAAATAAACATGATAGAGTTTTGCTTCATGTGTTTTTAAAATTGTGATGAAATACACATAAGAGTTATCATTTTAGCCATTTTTAAGTGTACAGTTCCATTAAGTACATTCCCACTGTGGTGCCGCCGTCCCCAGCACCCATCTCAGCGCTCTTCATCTTGCAGAACTGAAACTCTGTCCCCTGTCATCAAGCCCAGTTCCCCCACCACAGTCCACACTTCTACTTTCTACTCATATGATTTTGACTACTCTAGGAACTTCATATCCGGGGAGTTAAACTTTTATCTTTCTGTGACTGGCTTATTTCTTTTTTTTCTATATGTATAATGATTTTTTTTCCCATTATAGCTGGTTTACAGTGTTCTGTCAATTTTCTGCTGTACAGCGAGGTGACCCAGTTACACATACATGTATACATGCTTTTTTCTCACGTTATCATGCTCCATCCTAAGTGACCAGACCAGTGTAGTTGCCAGCGCTACACAGCAGGATCTCAGTGCTTGTCCATTCCACAAGCAATAGTCTGCATCTATGAACCCCAAGCTCCCCATCCCTCCCCCTCCTTCCCCCTCCCTTCGGGCAACCCCAAGTCTATTCTCCAAGTCCATGATTTTCTTTTCTGTGGAAAGGTTCATTTGTGCCGTATACTAGACTCCAGATGTAAGTGATATCATATGGTATTTGTCTCTCTCTTTCTGACTTACTTCACTCAGGATGAGAGTCTCTAGTTCCATCCATGTTGCTGCAAGTGGCATTATTTTGTGCTTTTTTATGGCTGAGTAGTATTCCATTTTGTATATATACCACATCCTCCTAATCCAATCATCTGTTGATGGACATTTGGGTTGTTTCCATGTCTTATCTATGTGAATAGTGCTGCAGTGAACATGCGGGTGCACGTGTCTTTTTCGAGGAAAGTTTTGTCTGGATACATGCCCAAGAGGGGGATTGCTGGGTCATATGGTAGTTCTGTGTATAGTTTTCTAAGGTTCCTCCAAACTGTTGGCCATAGTGGTTGTGCCAGTTTATTTCACTTAGCGAGATGTCTTTGAGGTTTATCCATGTGGTGGGATGTGTCAGGATTTCCTTTCTCTTCAAGACAGTGATATCCAGTGTGTACATCTACACACACACGTGACGTAGCTGTAGCACATTTGTTTATCCGTCTCTCCGTTCGTGGACACTTGGGTTGCTTCCACCTTTTGGCTGCTGTGAATTATGCAGCTGTGAGCCTTGATGTACAAATATCTCTTTGAGACGCTGGCTTTTGATTTTTTTCAGTATACACACACACACGTGGGGTTTCCGGATCGTATTGCAATTCTGCGTTTAATTTTTCGAGGTACAGCTATGCTGTTTTCCATAGTGGCTGGACCATTTTGCGTCCCCGCCAGTGCCGTGCCAGTGCTCCGACTTCTCCGCATCCTCAGCACACTTGTCATCTTCGTCTTCTCCCCTCCTTCCCCTCCCTCCCCCCTGCCCCTTCTTCTGATGGAAGCCATTCTAACGGGTGTGAGGGGGGTGTTTCATGTGTTTTAAAAACTTGGTGTCATACTGCACAGGTACGGCTTGTCTCATGTGTTCATTATCATCTTTTTACTGTGTAGCCATGTTAACCCTGTGTATCTCATCCATTTATTTTACTTTCTTTTTTCTGTGAGAGTCACGCTTATACACAGTTCTGAAAAAGCAGCGGTTCCCTGCGCTCTGCCTTTCTGCCATGAATTCCCGCTCCATTTTGAAGTCTTCTGGCTGTTTCTTCCGTTAATTCGGTCCATATTTCTGTATGTAAAGGGTGCTCCTTCTTGCATTTCAGTCTGAAACCCCAGCTGTTGGCCTCTAATAAGGGAGAAAGGAACTGAACTCTCTTAACATCCTTTGAAGGGGCCTCTTGACCTCATGTTTTCTTAATCATAGACAGGATGCTTCCAGAACTCTGGTCCTTTGCACTGTGAGACTGTTAGGATGTGGCAGGATGAATTTCCTCGTCTTGACAGAGAAAGCTGTCTTTAGGATATGGTTTGTGGAGGTGCATGGGTGCACTTGGGGTTTACTCTTATTGAGGGAAGGAGAGAAGGTTCGAGAATCCTGCTGGGAAGAACCATGTGCACGGCAAGCCCCAAGCAGCCCCTCTGGCACCGAGGCTCCTGCCAAGTGAACGCTGCTCTTTCACACACAAGGGGCCTCGCTTCTTGCAGTGTACAGTTCTGTACTTGAGGGCTTAAAAACATTTCAGAGGCCACTAAAGGTACCGAGGGCTTCCTGCCATGTGCCTTGCTCCCCGCGGAAAGCCAGCGCAGGAGTGAGAGACAGGTCCTCCTCTCCCAGGAAAGGACAGCTGCCCCTGCAGGCAGACATCGGCTCTCTGCCTGGTTGCAGACAGGTATGGCAGGCTCTTTTCTGGATTTTAGTCTTAAAGCAGGACCTGGGCGGATAGCCTGGCTTGATGCACTTGTCCACAGCGGGACTCAGAAAGCCCCGTCGCAGAGGACGGACGTGAGAAGTGCAGGCGAGACTGGGCTCAGACTGAGGACAGAGCGGGACTTTTTTTTTTTATTCATTTACTTGCTTATATCAGTATAACCTCATAGTTTCTTACTTTATTCAATGAATTATAATCCATTGCTATCATTATTTATTTTGATGCTCAAATTATCCCAAATTTGGCCAGTGGGAGCCCCCTCAAGCTGGCTCTGGGATCCTTTTTGACTGTTCTCAGCATTACTTGAACATTTCTTTGCTTTTTAAAACGTTTTATTGGTATATGGTTGCCTCACAATGTGGTGTTAGCTTCAGGTGTACAGCAGTGTGAGTCAGTTACGCATAGACACGTATCCATTCTTCTTCAGATTCCGTTCCCATCTTTGCCACGGCAAAGTATTGAGCAGGACTTCGTGGATGTGAGCAGGTGTGAAGGGCTGGGTAGGTGAGCAGCAGAGCACAGGCCATGCTGCTGTCCTGTGGGCTCCCTTAATTCCAGACAGAAATTTGCGAAGGGCTCTCTGGTGGCTGGCCAGCCCCAAGCCCTTGTTAGGTTTCCACAAAGAGACATTTACCATCTGGATATTGTTCGGATGGTCAAATGTTGGGAATCGAATTCCACTGGAGGACCGTTTTCCCTGTGCAAGGGAGCTGAGATGGTCCCCCAAGATCAGCCCCCCCCCCCGTTTTTGTTTTTGTTTTTGGCCACTCTTGTGGCAGGCAGAAGTTCACGGGCCAGGAATCCAACCTGCGCCACAGCAGTAACCCAAAGCCACAGCAGTGATGATGATGGATCCTTAACCCACCAAGCCACCCGGGAACTCCCAGGCCCCCCGCTGCTTATGACACCTGGTGCTGTTTTTGCCTTGTAGGTGTGGAACGCCGTGGACTCCGGGAGCTGCTTGCAGACCTACTTCCTGCATAGCGAGGCGGTGCGTGCCGCCCGGTGGTCCCCCTGCGGCCGGCGCATCCTCAGCGGCGGCTTCGACTTTGCCCTGCACCTAACCGACCTTGAAACAGGTGTGTTTCTCGGTATTGTCACCCCAGGCAGCCCCCCCCTCAGAGCTGGCCGTGGCGACGGCTTGCTCCCTGGGAACGCTTCTTCGCGCTCTGCAGCCACCGGCCGTAGGTGGTTTCAGAGCAGGGGGAGCAGGAGCAGGATCGGCTCATGCTCGGTGAGTGTGTTCCCAGGCTATTCGCCTGAAACCCAGACTCTCCACGGAGGGTTCACAGTGGGCCTCCGCCAGCCGCCCAGGGACAGAGCCCCAAGGTTGTCTCAGCCCCAAGCGGTGGCGCTGGATAAAGAAGTGGCTTTTTAATCAACTTCTGACATGCAATTTGTACTGAAATAGATTTAGCTTTATCACAGTGTCCTTTGGTTGGAATCAGTTTAGAATTCCTGTCAATTCACTGAAAGGCGGTAAGGCATGACCCCAGCTCATGAGGAAGGCCTGCGGTCGAGCTCTGCCTTCCTGCTGCCCTGAAAAGCGTTTGGGTGAGAGGGACTCGTGCTGCCCAGATCCTAAGGGGGCTCTTGACAAGCAGGACGAGAAGGAGAGGGAAGTCCGGGGGAGGAACTGTCTTCGTGGAGCGCTGCGATGCCCTGCATGAGCACAGACCCAGCCCCAGCCCGGGGCCGGGGTCCTGTCTGTGGCAGGGGCGAGGACAGAGCTGGGGGGCCGTCTGAGCACACAGCTCAGAGGAGACACAGGAGGGATTGCAGCCGGGTTGGTTCTCACCTCCAGCGTCCTCCTCTCCTTCCAGCCGCCTGGGGGTGCCCTTGTCGGCGGCCTCGCACTCCTCTGACTGCACCCCAAGTGCTGTCAGTAGGGGTGGTGACCAGGTTGATTGATGGTCATGTCAGCAGCTGGTCCTGTGCCACGGGCCTGGTGCACGACATGTCCCTTCTGTCAGCCACTGTGTTCCCCTCTCACAGGTGAGGAGACCGAGGCTCAAAGAAGCGGGTACTCGCTTGGGGTCTCGCAGCGGTGCAAGGCGCACGGGCATGTGGGCCACGTCTGCGCAGCCCCGCGTCCTGCTCCCTCCAGTGCTGAGTGTACAGCATCTTTCTTTGCAGCAAAGCGTTTCCCTGACTGTGATCTTACTGTGAGGAGCTCACATCTGCTGGGGACACAGAAGTGTAGGCAGGGGCTCCCATTGTGGCTCAGCAGTAACAAACCCAAGTAGTATCCATGAGGACGTGGGTTCGATCCCTGGCCTTGCTCAGGGGGCTAAGGATCAGGCGCTGCCGTGAGCTGTGGTGTACGTCGCAGATGCGGCTTAGATCCTGCATTGCTGTGGCTGTGGTGTAGGCCAGCCGCTGTAGCTCCGATTCGACCCCTAGCCTGGGAACTTCCATATGCCACAGGTGCAGCCCTAAAAAGACCAAACCAAACCCAACCAAACCGAACAAAAAAAAGAAGAAGAAGAAGAAGTGCAGAGAGTCCAGGTTGCCGTGCACAGGGACAGCATGAGATAGGAGCCGCGAGGACATCAAGCCTGGGAGACCAGGATTCCAGGAGGAGGCGAAATCCAAGCTGAGGCAGGAATGAGGGGACGCAGAATCAGGATGGGGGGAGGGGGCGTGGAAGGTGGAGGAAAGTAGGTTCTCAGCGGACAGGATCAGCGGACAGGACGGAGTTGTTGTGAGAACGTGACTCGCGTGGTGTGTGTGGGAATGGGGGAGCAGGGAGCCGGGGGAGGTGGGTCTAGGGGTGCGGGAATGGGAGCTGGGGCTTCATGCAGTTGCTAGCCTGTGGGCTGTGCACTCCCCAGGCGCTCCTCCCCCCTCCGGCGTCCCTGAGTACCCGCGGGTGCCTGCGCCCCCGCCCAGGAGTGCGGACGGGTGCTTTTCGCACGCTGGTGAGGCTGTCGGGTTAATCAAATAGGAGTTCATTTGATAACATTAATGGATTCCTAGCAGCCTTCTGTCATGATCTATCTTCTCAATCAACAGATGTTAACCAGACTCTGCCATGGTGTGTGTGAGCGTTTATGGAGGGGGGAGCAATGGGGGTCGGGGGGCTTCTGACATCTTCAGACATCCAGAGAGAGTCCTCTGGCCCGACAAGTTAGGGACTGCCACAGCAGGTGGCAGTAGGAGGCCGTGGCTGGGTTTGGAGCAGGAGGCTGGGGGTTCGATTTGCACTCCGGGCAGGTCTCCCTGGTAGCCACGGCGGCTTGGGTGTGGCCCGGGGTGGGGGTGGGGGGGCTGCAGGAGGGGCGGGGGCAGCTTTGCCCTGTTGGTCAGTGGTAGGACTTGGCTGGAGGGAACATGGCCTGGCTGGGCTCCCCAGTTCTGGTGTGCTGGGCGGGACAGGAAGGTGTGGCCCTGCCCTCAGGGCTTCGCCCCACCCCCAACACATACCTTCTGGGAATGGGATCCCCACCTGGTTCACCAATTGAAGGCCCACTTTCATTCATGCAGCAGTGACTTATTGAGCACCAACTGCATATAGGACTGTGCTGGGGCTACGGTGGTGAGCGTGCTGGACGTCCTTTGTCCATGGGGATTAGGGTCCAGGAGTTTGGCCTTGCCCTTGGGGAAGCCCTCCAGCCTCTGCACGGGGCCTCTCCTGCCGAGGGGCTTGTTGGTGTCTGTGTCCGGCCCCCTGGCTCATGTGGGAGCTCCCTGGGGGGTGGGGTGCATCTCCTGGAGGTCTTTGTGTCACCTGCCTGGGGCTGGGCCGGAGCAGCTGCTCAGCACATGTATGGATGAGACAGAGCTAAGGCCCTTGCTGGCTGGGCTGGGCTCCTCAGGGGCTGCTGGGGAGGGGTGGGGGCTCTACGCCCTCCCCATGCCTCATCTGCGCACCCCACCTGGCCTGGCTGTGCTGGGAGCTCTCTCTGCAGCCCCTGAGGCTCTCGGCCTGGTCTGACTCGTCTTGTCCTTTCTCGTCACTGAGTCTGGTCCTCTTTTTCACTTGATCTGCCTCTTTCCGCCCTTGGTGATTTGGCTTTTTCATTTCAATCTAATTAGAACTCCCTGCCAGGAGAAGGCAACGCAGGGTGTTCTCGCCGCAGCGCCGTGGGAATTAGTCACTCGGTGCCCATTGTCGTTAATGGGAATTTGGCGCCAAGGCCGTTTATCCTGATGTCCTCAATCAATACAGTTAAAAATCTGTGGATTCTAAACCGTCAATACCCGGCCTGAAACATGGAGGGCCAGCAACCTTTTATCTCGTTAATTTATAGTTCTGACGGGCTGTTGGCTTGTAGACCAACCATGAATCAACACTTAAATAAAATCTGCTCACAGATTAATTGTTTTTGGTGCTCTCGTTTCAGTCTGTAATCTTCCTAACAAAATGTCTCTGGCGCATTGGGCTGAGGCGGCCCCAGGGAGTGCTGGTTGCCTCCACCAGGGCCTGAGTGGCGCCTGCTCTGTGAGTCAGCTGTCCTGCCTTCTCAAAAGCCCCCAAAGAGCTTGCGCTTGTTCCCTTCTACGCACATTCCAGCCCCCCAGGTGTCACCCCAGCCGGGCTGGTGAGGCCTCAGAGGGAGGCGGGGCCTTGTTCTCAGCATTTGTTGGCCGAAAAGGGCGTGGCCCCTTCCCTGGAGCCCCCAGGGCCCTGGACGAGCAGGGAACCCTGACCACCTTCCTGCACCCGGTCAACTCTCCTGACGGGGGTCCAGCCCCTCTGGGACCTCCGGGTAGTGCCACCTGGTCCCAGCTCCCGGATGCCGGAGCAGCACAGTGCGACCGAAGGAGCATGGATGGGGTGCAGACGCAGCTCTAACACCTGCCCGAGCCGGGTGTCCTTGGGCAAGGTTTCTTCACCTCCGTTTCCACATCTGTGCAGTGGGCGGCCGTGCCCAGCGGGTGGGGTGGTGGAGGGAACTGCTGAGATCACGTACTCCCAGCGCCTGGTGACAGCAGCCCCTCGGCAGAGGCTGCCCTTCCCCTGCTCCCTCGCTGCCCTCCGGGGCCCTCCAGAAGGTTGGAAGTGACGGCCTGACTCCTGCTGAGCATCCAGAGGGCCTGTTGCTGGGCCCTTTCCCCAGACGGGGCAGCCTTGGGGCTCAGTTCCAAAGGCCCCACAATATCCCTTGAGGCTCTCCAGGGTGGCGCATGGTCCCCAGTGGGTCTGGGGGCAGACCGGCAGGAAGACCGCCTTTCAGGGCCGCCCAGCTTTTCCTCCATCCTTTGCTTCTCTGTGAGCAAACAGCCTGGGTGCGAGCCGCTTCCTCCCAGTGGCCTTTGTTTGGAGTGGGCGTCCTCTTCACTCAGACCCCACTGCCCATGGCCTTGCTGTCCCCAGCCCCGCCGGTTCCTCCCGCTCTGGGGTGCCTGCATGGTGGGGGTCTTTGGCCAGGAGTAGCCAATGGGAACTGGACCCGTAAATGGTCATTTCTCTTATTTTCCAAGAAGGATCTTCTGGTGCCTCCCTTGTTTTTGCATCAGGATCGGGGACCCACATCACAGACGTGCCACGAGCGAAAAGGGAGTGACGGATTGGCCAGGTGCTCCCGGTGGGCCAGGCCCTGGGCCCCACTGCCCTGGTCTCCGGTGCCCTGGCTGGCCTGTGTGGAGCTGAAGTGAAGAGGGATGTGAGCTGCTTTGCGCATGACGTATGTAGTCTCTACGGGCACCTGCGAGGCAGTGATTTTATCCCCATTTTATTGACCCAGAAACCGAGGCTGGGCGTGTTGGGTGATCTGAGAGAGGCCACGCAGCCGGCAGGGACAGAGCTGGGCTGCAGCTCCAGCAGAGGCTTTGACTGTTGAAATGCAGAGTGGATGCCTTCGCCATGTCTGTTTCTGAGCTGTGGGCCAACAGTTTGCTTAAGGCGACCCCAGGGAGCCTGCGTGGCTCTCCCCCGGGCGGCCCCTGGGAGGTGAGTGCCCAGACTGACCTCAGTTCAGCCCGCTGATGAAGTAACCGGCCGAAGGACGCTTCTCCAGCTCTCGACAGCCACCGCCCCAGCGGGAGAGACATTTGCCTGACGATTTTTGCAACGCTTGGTATAGGAGGAGGGGAAGCCTCCAGATGAAAAGCCGGGAGAAGAGCGTCAGGGGCTCCCTGGGCCTTGAAGGAGCAGCTGCACGGGGCCCCTCTCTGGCCTAAGCCTTCAGAGTCGTGGGCCTCTGGGCCTCGGCCTGGCCTTCGCCATCCTCAGGCTTTTGGGTACCATGACTGTTTCCCAGAACATGTTAGAGGCACCCTGTTAGGTGTCCCTCATGCACCCGAGTTGACCAGGAAGGTGAGCCCACAGGGGGCGCTGGCTGTGACCTGGGCCTCTTGCTGGCAGGCATTGTCCTGGAGCTCCTGACGGCGCCGGCACGTAGTGTGTAATGGCTCCTTTGGGCCTAGGGTTTTGCCGCTAGATCCAGGCAAGGAGGCTGCAGGGGGCTCCACCCCGCCGTGAGGTCTGAGCTGACGGGCGTCCCTGGCCCCTTCCCTGGAGCCCCCAGGGCCCTGGACGAGCAGGGAACCCTGACCTCCTTCCTGCACCCGGTCAACTCTCCTGACGGGGGTCCAGCCCCTCTGGGACCTCCGGGTAGTGCCACCTGGTCCCAGCTCCCGGATGCCGGAGCAGCACAGTGCGACCGAAGGAGCATGGATGGGGCTCTCTCATGGACTCCTCTGCCTTGCTCCTGTCACCTGCAGAAAGGGGTCCTGCTTTCTCCTAGGCTCGCTCCTTCCACGGTGCCCCTTTCCCGGCTCTCTTGTGGACATGTCTGCTCTCCAGGCCGTGTCCTGTCATCCCGGGCACCTGTCCCGTTCCCACCCTCGCTCTTCCCTGCCGCTCTGAGGAGTGTTTGTCTTCATCCCAACCTCACTGTCTCCCCCTCTTTCTATGTGGCCTTGGGGTGAGAAGCTGACCCTGGTTGTGGATATTAAATCAGACGTTGCGAAACTCGAGTCAAGCCCTCTGCCAGCCCCGTATCTCACACCTTGGAAAGTGCCTTAGCTATCCTTCCACGCCTCCGCAAACATCTGTCTTGTCATCCGCTTCTAGTTAAGCTTGTGCCAACTCTCTGGATAAATCAAAGGTGGTTTTTAATCAACGGCACTATTTCATTCATTACCATTATTGCACAGCGGTGAGGGTTTGTCTCTGTGTGTGTTTAATTGCAGCTGCTCTGCGGTTTGGCTCCCTTTGTAGGTAACAAGAGCTCTGTTGACCGACCCCAGAGCCTAAACACGCTTACGGCTTGTTCGTTGCCCGCATGGTGACTTCCAAGCCCCAGAAAACCAACCTAAGTTGTACCTTTGGGACACACTCTGTTTGCAAATTAAAAACTTTTTTTTTTTTAATTTTGGAAAACTCAGTCTTGACTAGTTAATTAAATGCCGTGGCCAAACTTGATGTAAAAGAAACGACAGCAACTACTCTATTTCCTCTGTTACAAGAATTGCTGTTGTAGCTGCTGTGTGTTGGGCCTGTCATTCGTCTGGGGCTTGCTGTCTTACATGCATTATTTCTAATTCTCACAGCGGCCCCTGAAGGTAAGTTTTATTGTCCAGATTTCACATCTTAGGAGCTCATGGATCGGAGAGGATTGCCAGCTGATCCAGGGACCGCCGGCTGATCCACGGGGAACGTGCCGACGGCAGGCCTGTCTGACTCGGGCCAGGCCCTCCCCAGGACTCTGCCTGGTGTGCCAAGATGGCTCTTGTTTCTGATTCGCAGAGCTGGATTTGAAAGTTAGTATGCTCCTTTTCTCGTTAACTTTGAGTCAGGATGGTTAAATTTACAGCTGGCTGAATACTTCCCAGAGGATGCGTGTAACGATATTGATTTTAGCGAAATGAGTCATATACTGCCTGCCTGGGAGCACAGGCTCAATCACCACCAGCCGACAACAGCAGCCCCCTGCCAGCGTCTCCCCTCCATGCTTGGGGGTCTGTGATGCACACAAAAAGCTGAGGAGAAGGAAAGGTCACGAACTGCTCGAGGCCGGGCGAGGTGGGGGGGCAGGGAGCTGGGCTCCGGGTCACCCAGGTCCAGCCTCTCCCGGTGTGGCTGAGCTCGGGGGCCCTGGACGGGTCCTCACCTCTTCCGTTTGCCCTGCCGACCCTCTTATTACTGCCACCCACCACACGGGGCTGTGGCGTGACACGTGCAAGCCCCCCCCCTCCCCGTGCCCCCCAGGCAGGCCTGGAGGTGACAGGTGCCATCTCCCTGGAGAGGTGGACATGAGCTTCCCTTCTCTCTCCCGGGAACCTGGACTTGGGTTCCCCTGACCTGTACGGGAACGGGGCTGGACCCTCAGGGACCTGGAGCCCCGCATGGGGACAGGGGTCCCACAGGGTAAGCGTTCAGATGGACAGGCAGTGGTCACCCCGGGGAGCTCGGTGTCTTCACTGGAGAAGGAGGGGACGACCCTGGAGGAGCCTGGCCGGCGCTGCCAGCTGCCCTGTGCCAGCAATGTTGCTGATGGTAGGCAGCAGTAATAAGAGTGCCAGGAGAACAGATTGAGTTTCTGCATTCTGTTTTAAACATGGTTTTGCTTTAATGGCAATTTATAGTTTATTTGTATCTGTATTGATTCAAGGAGAAAAAGAAGCAATTTTTCCTAACTCCAAGAGGGTCTGAACAGTTCTTCTACTGGTTGAGTTCATTATAACAAGATCAATAGAGCCAGTGTTAGTGGATTAAATATTTTAAAATTCAATTTCTTATAAGCGGCCTACAGTGAACAAGTGGAATTTTCTATAAACAAACATGTAAACAAGCCAGATGGTCTCGAGGTTAAAGGTGAGGTACCGCTAACCATTGTGCTTAAGGCAGTGTCACCCAGGAGGGGACGTGATAAACAGTGCACTCCACTGATGGAAAGTTACAGAACAGAAGCAAATCTGACACGAAAGGACCTTCGCCTCCCGTGTGGCTCACGCGCACTGTCCAGATACCTCCTGATAACTCTTTGCAGCCTTTATCCATGTCTCTTTAGCAGAACGTGAGGGCCAGCCTGGGGCGTTGTGTTCTCAGAGCCTCAGAGCCAAACTCAACATCCTTCATCTCTCAAGTCCCTGCTGTTATAAACGCATAACCCTCGGTTTTAGCTCTCAGTTTAACTAAGGATGGAGTCAGTGACTCGAGGTTTAACTTTTTCAAACGGTGAGACTCCCTTTTTGCTGCCAAGCCCTCTAGAATGCTTTCTGGACCACGCTGCTTATAACCTCCCGACAGCCCGATGCTCATGAGGGCAAGGGACACAGCAGTGAAAGGGGCCTGCCCAGGGTCCTGCCACCGACAGTGACAGAGCTGGGGTGGAGCCCGGGCCTGTCTGCCTCTCAACCCCCCTGCTGGGTCGCCTCTGCCTGGACCATGGTGCTGGGGGTGGGGGTGGGGGGGCGGCCACGGCTGGGGCCCTGGCTTCTGATCCACAGTCTTACCTAGTGTTTCCCATTAGGGGTCTGTGAGCTTATTAAAAAATTGGAGGCCTCCTTCGGTTTTGGACCCTTTTAACAAAGAAATACAGTAAAGGCCTAGTTATTATAAGTAAAAGTAGGCAAAAGACATAAATTATAGCTTGTCTTCTAACTGCAAAATTTTCGTGCTTAAAAGACACAGGTTCTTTCTCAGCCTCTTCAGGGGCTTGAGGATGCGCACCCAAGTCAGAAGGACCCTTTTCCCAGCAGGAAAGTTCAGTCGTTGTCTTTGAGCAGCTCAACGTGCACGTCTCCTCTCATCTTTTCTTTCTCCCCTGTGTTGGCAAGACTGTATCACTGCACTTTTGGAGAAAAGCATCGCTAATTCACTGCCTTTTCTGAAACAAGCATATGGTTCTATGCTATGGTCCAAGAAACAGGGAGAGTTTTTTTTTCTCCAGGCAGATAGAGTTTGTTTTTCCTTTTGGACTTAAGGGTTGGCAGTGAATTGCAAATGAGCAAGAAGTCGGCATCAGGCGCCCTTGTTTCTGTCGGGAAGAGACTCCGGGCCTTCTTGCGGTGCGGGGGCCGGAGCAGCATCTGTGCATCCTTGGCTGCACAGGGGGTGTGCGGATAGCCCTCCCCCGCAGCCCCATGGCTGGAGCCAGGCTCCCGGGGCCAGTGCCGCGGGCACCAAGCCTGCGCCTGGCTGCGCACCAGTACCGCGCCGAGCCCTGGCATGGGTAGCCGTGTGGGGACTGGGCAAGCAGCCCTCTGCTCCACGCTCGCGTGGGGTGGGGGGTGGGGCTGCTAAATGGGCACGTCACGCCTGGTATCTGACCACCAGCTGTAGCAGAAGAGGCTAGGAAGCATTTGGGTTCTAGACAAGTTTGGGGAAAGGAAAAGAAGAGGGAGAACAAGGAATACCAAGTTCCCGATTGGATTTCTTCTTGGGAAGCAGTTGTCTTGGTTTACCTGAGAGTGTTCCTTGCCTGTTGATCCAATGAGAAGGACATAGCACCCAGAGCACTCCTCATGCCTTTATTTGTTTATTTAACAAGTGGAAGTTCCCAGGCCAACAATCAAACCCGAGCCACAACAGGGACCCGAGGCACAGCAGTGAGAATGTCGGATCCTTAACCCCCTGAGCCACCAGGGAACTCCCCTGATACCTTTTCAGAAGAGTTCTTTACTAGTTAGAGAAGAGCATTAGGACAGCAATACTAGTAAGTGTAGGAAGTTGGAACAGCTCATTTCATGGTGGTGAATCACCTCTTCCCCATCTTTGCCCATCTCAGTCTTTCTTTAGTACCTTTGTGACTCAAGAACAGGTGTCAAGCACTGCCTCTGTGGCCACAGCCTGCTATCGGTAATTCCAGCTGTGAACGGCTTTTCGACGTCCCACCCGGCAGGGAGCCACGTTGGTCTTAACTGCTCTCCTCAGGCTGGACAGCTGGGCTGCTGTTTACCACAGTCAGTGCCGCGACCCAAATTGGCCAGCTCTTGAGAGCGTGGTGACAGCATCGGATGACCGTGGAAATCTCAGTGTGTCGCATCTTGTCACAGAATAGTTAAGGGGCTTGTTGAGCTTAAAGAGGTATAGAATCATCACTTAGGAAAAGTCAAGTGCTTCCAAAATTTTCTCTGATGACAAGAGACTGCCAGTCGTAGCCCCCTAGAAGATATTAGGGGGAAAAAAATCAACGCACTTAATCATCATCCATCAAGGTAAAGGTGATGCTTCCGCAGAGAAGAAATCTGTACTGTGAAGAAAACATTTTGAAAAACGGATGTTTTTGTTTTTATCATCCTGTAGCTTTGGTTGCCAAAAATTATGTGACTGTGTCACCCATTAAGAGCTTTAATCCCAGCACTTAGCCTGGGAACAGTGTTTTTCTAATCTGCTTTAAAATCCTGCAAATGAAAATTTCAGTACATCTGGAACTCTGTTGTTAAAAATATGAGAATGCAGTAATGCCTTCTGATTAGTTGGAGGAGCCATTATTTGACATTAGGGAAAATGGAGCTTTATTAGCAAAACGTTCACAAAATCCTTGGCATCCGCAGGAGATGAACGTGGAAAATGTCCCCAGGGGTAACCATCTTTCACCGGGGTCCTGGCGGCGCTGGAAGGAGGCTCTGGGGCTCTGACACTTCAGTGCATGAACTGAAGCTATAACCGGGCTCCCTTTTTTTTTGGCCGAGGCGTGCAGAGGTCGGATGTAGGATCTCAGTTCCCAGACCAGGGATTGAACCCCAGCCACAGCCGTGAAAACACCGAGTCCTAACCACCAGACCACCAGGGAACCTCCTGGGCTCCTTTTGAATCACGGAGTGACACAGCCTACATTAAAAAAAGAAAGAAAAGAAAAGAAAAAGAAAAAGGAAGTATATTCAGTACTGTTGCTCTCACTAAAAATATTGTAACTCATCTGGTTTAATAATTTCAAAGAGGTTTGTTGGCACTCTTAATAAATGGCATATTAAAAAACACATATATATATTTTGTCTTTTTGCCTCATCTAGGGCCACTCCCGCAGCACATGGAGGTTCCCAGGCTAGGGGTCTAATTGGAGCTGTGGCCACCGTCCTATGCCAGAGCCACCAGCCTACGCCAGAGCCACAGCAACACGGGATCCGAGCTGCGTCTGCAACCTACACCACAGCTCACGGCAATGGGGAATCCTTAACCCACTGAGCAAGGCCAGGCATCGAACCCACAACCTCATGATTCCTAGTCGGATTCATTGACCGCTGTGCCACAACAGGAACTCCTAAAATATATTTTAAAATGTTGGTTATTTTATCCTGTCTCCTTTCAAGTATTCTCTTTTTTCTTTTGGTAATTGTTTTCATGTTCTTAATATATTGATACAATCACAC